>NC_089828.1:19933126-20558126 GCF_035046505.1 Tiliqua scincoides
GTCTAAAAACTATAAAGTTCTTGGAACCCCCCAACAAGTGCTTGATCTGTTGGCTCTCAGCATTCTTGATCAATGGAGCAAGAGACAAACCATAAATGGCAACTATAGATCAGTTCAGTTTGCTTGGTCTGATCTTGCACCTTCCTTGTGGCATCTCATGACTGCTATGTGTCTTGAAAGCTATCAGTTTACACAAACCAGTATTTTTTATATAGGCAAGGTCTCTTGACTTTGAGGATTTTTTTTTTTTAAAAAACCTTTCAAACCAACTGACAGCTCTGGACTTTCAGTTTCTGGTAATCGGATTAATTCTTAGTTATTACGGGAGACTTGATTTAACAGCGTGAACTTCCCTTCTTGTTCCTCTCTTCTCCAGAGAGTTGATCCATTAATAATTTGAGTTCAGTTCATGTTCTTCAGTATTTTTCAACTTTCCAGTTCACTTGCTGACTGTAAAAAGTGATTCTGTCTCAGTTCAGACACATCTTTGCACCAGTTTTGAACTGATTTAGGTGCATCTCATGTGGGACAGAATCAGATTCTTCTGCCTGCAGTGTAACTCTGTAAATTGAATGCAGACCCTCTTTAAATTGCTAATAGAACCAGTGTTTGAATTGCTAATAGAACCAGCTAACAGAAACCTAACATGTCTATAAATGGCCCCAAAATGAAGCCATGGCAAATTGAGAAGACAAAAATGACCTCCCTCAAAAATGTTGAGGGTGTGGTGGGTTGAAATGGCAAACCCCTCCAGAGCCACAAGTTTTGATTTTTAAAAATTGACGTTTCCAGGGAAAACCTGTGTCCTGAAATGCTCCAGTCCAGCTATTTGCATAAATAACATCACCTAAAATTTCTAATTGGACGAATGTTGTTCTCTGGGATGTATAATGTTTTCCCAAGTAACTGGTGTGTGATAGCCATAGCTAAACTTCATATTGATGGCTTTTTATGCAGGAAGTTGAGCCTGCATCCCACCTGGCCTGGAGGAGAAGTAGGAAGGTTATGGGGGTGGAGGCTTTGTGTGAAAGAAGAGTTAAGTTCACCACTTCTCCCTTGCGAATCTTGTTCATGTGCACACCTCACCTTGCAGAGAAAGTGACCACAGGATTCCCAAATTTGCATATGTTTTAAAACATATAATTCAGCACTTGGGTGTCTGGAGGGGAGTGTATGTGTGCTTGGATGTGCCCATAGAACTCTACTAGCACACAGACAGCTCCCTGATACTGAAGCAAGCAAATGGAATATACCTGCTTATGCAGAATTGTTTTTTTTGTTGCATTCAACTCCCATGGAGTTTCAGGTGGCAGCTGTAGTGTGTTTGCGAGGCGCGGTGACTATCCACTGGAAGGTTGGCAGCCCGGGAGTTTGAGTGCTGCGGAACAGGGTGAGCTCCTGTTTCTTGCCTCAGCTCTTGCCAACCTAGCACTTCTAAAGCACATAAATGCAGGTAAATAAATAGGTACCACTTTGATGGGAAGGTAACAGCATTCTGTGTGCTTTGGCATTTAATCATGCTGGCCACATGACCACGGAAGATGTCTTCGAACAGCACTGGCTCCCTTGGCTTGGAAATGGAGATGAGCACTGCCCCCTAGAGTTGGACATGACTGTGCAGGGGAAACCTTTACCTTTACCTTGTAGCTTGTTTAGGAAATGATTGAATCAAGTAACCTCTCTTTCCTGTTTTCTACAGGGATTTATTCAGTGGAACTTGTAAATGACAGCCTGTATGAGTGGCATGTGAAACTTCTAAAGTAAGTTCATTCACTTTTGCCTACCCCGTACATCCATGGTTTGTGCTGTTATATGGGTACGGCTATAGATGATATTGCTCCTTAAAAAAAAAATCAATATTTCTGTAACAAAGACTAAAAACAGTGTTGCTACTTAGTACATATGTTTATTTTTATGGCTGCAACATTTAGTTGATGGATATATTGTTTATTAACTAAAAGGGTCTGCACCAACCAGACTGATTGAGACAGTTTCTTTGCCCTGTCTGGCCTCTTTACTTGCAGTGTGACAAGCTTGTGTTACTGGCATCTTCCTGTACCAATTCCATGGTGACATGGTTTGGTTTGGCAGGTAAACTCTGGTTTCACTGTACATTTAGGATCTTAAATAGAGTCAGAGTAACAAACCATGGTTTACATCTGTAATGGACCAACAAATATCAAAATGATGGAGGCTTCATGGGAGTTGCCCTGTACCTAAAAATCTAATGTGGGAATTATGACTGTGCATATCAAGAGCAAGCTACTACAGAGTGGCTTCTAGCATATTTCATTAGTAGAATCTCTTTTGCCAGCTAGACTTGCGTACTTGCTACACCTCTAAGTGTGGAGTTGAATTGTAGGTGTGTTCCTGTTCCCCAGTGCCTTCAACATTGCTACCTGCAATCAACACATTCATTGGGCCTTGGTACAATAAATGAGTTGCTAGCTGCCCTGCAAAAGTTTGATTTGGCATTTTGAAGAAAATACTTTGTGAATAGTTTGCATGGGGGAAGTGGAAATAACCATTCAAAATTGACTGACTCTGGTTGCATTGCTTTTTTCTTTTTTTCTTGTCTTTATTGCTAGGGTTGATCCTGACAGCCCGCTGCACAGTGATCTTCAAGTCTTAAAAGAAAAAGAAGGTGTAGAATATATTTTGCTCAACTTCTCTTTTAAGGTAAGAGAGGGAGTTTGCAGCCATGTAAAAGTGTTTTTCCCCCCACAGAATTTGCTTGTCCATTCAAAGTGATTTTTAGTGCTATTCCTATGGAAGTGTGTTTAGCTGTGTACTATGCAGTTGTAAGTGAGGTTTCTTCTCTAAATCTTTTAAAGATAAACTTCAAGACCTTTGTTTCCAGAACAAACAAAATCCCCTTCTTCAAAGCAGAAAATTTACAATATGTTTTATTTTGGTTTTTCTTTTAGGATAACTTTCCTTTTGACCCTCCATTTGTGAGAGTTGTCTCTCCTGTGCTCACTGGCGGGTAAGATTTTGGTCTCTGATTTTTATAAGATGAAGTTACTGTTCTTAGTATTCTGGGAACCTGCATCTGAGCAATGGCTCTGCTCTGTTCTATCATGAAAATTGTCAAATGCAATTGTCAAATGCATTGTAAGTAATGATAACTGAGCAATAGACCTTACTTGATCTACCAAGACAAAATTACTTGTAAGATTCTATACCTCACCTTTCCACCAGCAAAGATATTCAAGGCAGCTCACGTACACTGTGGGACAATGGCATTACAAACATTAGCAGTGCGGGCAATTTAAAATGGCAGTAGGAAGAGAACGATGACCATTCACACAACATTAAAAGTACAATAAAATCATTTGTTACTGCCAGTAAAGGCAAAACTACCCACTGATGTCACCTGACACATAAATTACCAAAGACTACTCTAGGCAGGCCAGGTGTCTTAAGTAGCTTCTGTTTTCTGTATAAGAATATGAGGCACATAAGCTTAACATGTATACATACGTCTTTGAAAAACGTTTAGAGCAGGTTTGTACATATGTTTACACTTATCCCACCTTTTTCTTTGAAAAAACAAGGAATCAGAGTGACTGACAATCACCGTTTAAAACAATAAATGCAGTAAAAAAACACATAAACAAAAACAGCCAAAAGTAATAGTTTTTAAAGGGTGAAAGCAGTCTGGGGAGGAAGGCAGCCCAGTCCTAAAGGCGACGGTGCCACCAGCTACAGCAGCCTCAAAGTGAATACTGCTGTAGCCGCACCAGAAGTCTCTTCAGGGAAAGGGAACTTCCATCCTCTTTCCCGGGGAAAGCCCCAAGGCGCGTAGTGGGGCTTCTCAAGTCTAAGCCACGTATTTTGCCAGCGCAGACTTGAGAGACTCCATGTCAGGCCTTCCAGTCCTTCCTCCGCCCAAGAATACCTCCCCGAAGCCTTTTACCTAGCTCTGGGCAGTGTCCAGCTGGCACAGGGCTCAGCAGCATCTGGCACTGACTTGGAGCAGGGTGTCACAGGCGTTCCTTACTACATGCTTGTGTACTCAGAGCAAGCGCTGGCCCAGCTCAGGGTTGGGCGCTTAAGCCCCTGCTGGAAGGCCAGAAGGGAGGGTTCAGTTCTTGATTCGCTAAGGAGGAAATTCCATAGTTTAGAGCTACTATTGAGACAGCCCTTGCTCTTGTCACCACCAGTCGAACCTTGGAACCTGGTGGCACCTGCAGGATGATTCTTCAAGATGACTTCAGGGACTGGTTTTTGTCCAGTGCTAAATAACTGTTCTCTTGTCGTGCCTTTGCATCCCTTGAGTGAATTGATGAGTTGTACAGTACTTTTGTTCCTTATAGTAACAATGGACAGCAGACTTCCACTTCTGCTGGTTAAACTAGACTTAGAGCAGGGAGACCAGGTAGAGTTCCTCACACAGCCATGAAGTTCAGTGGGTGATGTTGGGCCAAGCACTTGGCCTAGCCTAGTTTGTGAATGGGGATAATCATGTAAGCTGCAGGAAGGAGGGCAGGATGAAAATGTCATGTATCACATGAGGAGACAGCCCTCCTGGGGCTCCTCTGCTTTTCTTAATGCAGATCGGCTCTGACCACTGCAAGGTCTGTACCTGTTCTGCCATCATTGTGACTGCTTTTCTCCATATATGGAGATACGCTGAAAGCTTTCCTTCCCCCCCCCCCAAAGCTGCTTGAAATTTCTCACTTTAAGGCTGCGTGTTTAGCTTTAGGCGAGAATTGCTTTTTGATTTTCTGTCCCTTCCAACAGAGCAGGTGGAAGACAGGGCAGCATTCCAGCTAAGTTCTGGTTGAAGGAGCATAGGAAGAAATTAAATGTGATAGGTTTGGTGTGCGTGTGCGCACACATGTGTTTGAAGAACTGGAGCTTTTCCCATGGTTGGGGGAGAAGAACAGTAGGAAAGCAGAGCTTTGTGTTGAAATAGAAATTTCAGAAGAATGGGGGCACCAGACTCTGTTTACAGCACCAGTTTGCCAGGAGTGAAATTCATTAAAGCAAAAAATTTCAAACTCTAAACTGCTGCTTTCTGTGCGAGACAAGCTGCAGTGGAGAGAAGAAAATCTGCTTATTCCATGCCTCTGTTCTGATTAGGGGCAGGGGATTTCATTGTTTGGTTTCAAGAGATGCAAATCTAGTTTCACTAAAAGACCAATGTGTTATGACCCACCCACTCATTCCCCTGGCTCCTGCCTCCAACCTTGCTTCCACTGCATTTTGTTCTGACTCAGAAATTCTTGCCTGAGAGTCAGCAGCCTGCAAAGACCACATCTCTGCATGGAGGTGGTTCTGTTGTACTTCCAGCTTGGTCATACCCACTGGCAGTCTGTCTATGGGTGAGGATTCACCTCCTTCCCTGTCATTCGCACATGATGCTATGAAGACAGTCAGGTTGACTACAGTTGCTAAATTTAAGCATAGTGGCTTGAATACTCATAAGCAGTTCCTCACTGTTGCTCACATTTTTGCCTGGCAATGCAATAGCTGTGGCATTTTTGAAACACTCAAGTTATGGCATTTTGAAGCATTTGATGTGTTGCAAACAGGATTTTCTTTGTCTTTGAAATACTCTCATATACTTATAAAGGGGGGGAGAGTGACTGTTTAGGAAGGAATTACCTTCCACTCCAACTTGCATTACTTCAGAGTAAATTGTGTGCAACTGTATTGTAGAAAGATGGTGCTGGTTTTCTTTACCAACTTGAGAAATGCTTAAAAAGGGGGGTTAGAACAGATACACTTTTAATGTTTAGCTTGTCCCATCTACCATGATTTTGAAGCCATTGAAATTGAGTGAAGACCAATAAAATGCAACAGTCAAAAATGCAGAAATGAACTGGATTTTTATCTGACAATAGCATCAAACCAGTGCGTAGTGCTGATGTGCAGTTGGATGAATGTCTTTTGACTGCATCCGTGCTTATTATAGAAATGATGCCAAAGTGATTTAGCAACTGTACAGCATGGTTTTAATAGCTTTGATACTCCTGAGTTCCCAAAGCATTGCAGCTTTACCCTCACCAGCTCTATTGATTTGTATCTGTAGTGATTCCAGTAGACCTAGTTAATGAGGAGGGCTTGTCTTTGGTTGACATAACTTTTAACCTTCTGGTGTCTCTTGCTCAATGATACGATGGATTTGGCACTCGCGGCAACTCCCTGACATAAGCAAACAAAACCCAGTAGTTGGGAAGTTCATTTGAGACAAGAACTGAAACCCACACCCATTTTTTACCATGTTAGAGACTGGGATATTTGGGGGGGAAGGGGGAGGTGTTAATTGGGAGAGAGTGAGAGCCTGTGAACAAATGAAGATGCTGTCTTTTGAGTCAGGCCTCTAGTCCATTTAACTCCATTGTTGTTCCTGACCCAGATCAGTTCTCCACAGTCTTGGGCTGAGATCTTTTCCATCCTGAGAGCCACTTAGCTGACAAAGCCAGGGATTCTGCAGGCAAAGCATTTTTTCACTGAGAAATACTACCTTCTCTCCCTATTTGAACCTGCCTTCCCATTTCAGAGAGTTTTCTAGACCTTTTCAAAGCTGCGTATGTCTCTCCTGGTGAGCTCTATTCTTCTAGAACTAGCAATTCTAGATCTGTTAAGTCAAATTTATTCATTCTATCTAGATTGAAGGTTATTGTGAACTGGAGAGGTAATAAATGACTGTGACAAGGCTATGGTCTACTCCTGATGGGTCTGAAAAGGCAAAGTGTCCAGGTGTCAAGGGAGCAAACAGAGAACTCCAGCAGAGTCAAGGCAGAAAAGATGACTGTCATCAGTTAGGCTCTTGAAACTGAGAATGCACCCAGAACAAAATTGGAGGATGAGTTGCCTTCAAGCAGAGAAGGTTCAATGACCCAGCATAACCTGAGGTTATTCCTATCTAGGCGTGCTCTCAAAGACCTTTCCTACTCCATTTGAAGTGTTTGGAGATCTTAGGAAATTTGGTGTAAATTTCTCTGTAAGGGACGGTACATTGCTCCTAGAACTGGGCCGGTCTTCTGCTTTAGTAGTCCCCTGAAAAAAATCAATAGAATCTTGTAACAGCAATAATTTACAATAAGTGTTAAAATGCAAACACAGTAATTATGGATATAATGAAGGTACATTATCCCTTCCATGCCTTTTCGCCACAACAAAAGCAAGAGAACCATGAACAACCTAAAATTAAACCTCCTACTTTTCATTGAGTTTGAAGGAATTTTAATGCCAAGGTTCTTAACTTTCATAGAAGCAACTACAACTTACAGGGTAGCTGCTGTGGTACCCCTGCTTCCTTTTTAAGATGGATTCTGTTTTGTGTCGGGCAGTCCAATCTTAACTGGCACTGGCATAGCCAGACCACATGGCCAGTGCTGTATCCATCACTAGATGGGAGCCAGATGAAGGACTCCTCAAGGGAATATTTTCTTCTTTACCCCGAGTAGTGTGCCAGCGTGCCCTATGGGGCTACTCTAATCTCAGCCAGCTATTTAGCTCATGGACATCCGAGCACTCCTGAGCATGGCTGCCTTGCCCAGGAAGGGTGTTAAGATGCAGAAGAGGCCTCCGCTGATCTGCCAATCCCACCCACCCCCCCAGCTCAATCTCCTCCATTCTGCCCTGGCCCAGAAATGCTGCCTCCCCACCAACCCTCCCCATGTACCTGTGCTGGCCTGCTTCTTGCCTAGTTGCACCAGTGGCTGAGGGCTTGGAATGCAGCATCAGGGGGGCAATGCAGATCTCCCCACCGCCACTGCTTACTTGTGTGGTGTCTGTGAACACATTCACAACACTTTCAGCCAACGCAGAGACCGCTGCCCTGGCCAAAGTCTGTTTGGATTGCACTCTCAATCCAAGCATTTCTAGTAGGGATCCCAGCAATTACCTCTCTAATTTCCTTATAGCAAAAAGATATTGGAGGTAATTGCATGACATACACAGGTTAACAGCTTGCTCATGCCACTGACTAAAATTGAACCTCTGTTGGCAGAGTCTGAAACCTCAGGTCAGCAAGTCCTCCACCCTGCTATGGTTAATTCCTCAGTGTAATCATCCAGTGATTGAATCTGCTTGAAATTGAGCTACAGCAATTACGAAGATCTTATTGTTGGTCAGTCTGCTTCTTAATTTCAATGTTTGGCCTAGCCCTTTGTGCTGTATTGAAGTGGCGCATGCAAGTCTGTAGATTAGCATGTACTTATAACAAAATGAAGCCATCATCTATTCATAGTGGTTAGCTTTCAGACCTCTTCTTGATCCAGGAATCCACAGAAATATCCTTGGCTTTCAACAGGTAAAACTTGTTCTTTTCATGAGAGGGAGGAGTACAGAGGGCAGATGTATTTTCATGGTAGACCAACAGCTTTAGTACTTTTTTTTTTTTTGTATGACTTCAAGTCCATCATGTTCATCAAGTCTCACAGTTCAGCATCATAGAGACCTTGGAAAAAGTAAAGACATGGAGAGACCAGTGTATTTCTCTTGATCATCATGGAATAACAGATTGCCTGCTCATTGCTAAAAGATTTGAACTTTCAAATCTTTTGACGGTTTATTCTGACCAGTCCTGGAACTGAAGTTTGAGTCCAAGGATTGAAAAACTTTCACCTGTTCAATCTTGAGTCTTAGATCTATAATACAGACACCACACACAACTAGCTGTGATGGTCACCACTAGTTTAATTCAGTATTTTGGTAAATACTAATGAATAAAAGGCTCCTCTTGTTGGTAATCATATGTATGGGATTGTTTAACGGCTGTATAATCACTTTCTGTGTTTGCCATGCTGTGACGCTATGTCTGGCATTGTCTGGCATTATCAGAAACTCAGCGTCCCTTTCTGTCCCACAGGTATGTTCTTGGTGGAGGTGCATTATGCATGGAGCTTCTTACTAAACAGGTAAATACAGAATCAAACTTTTGTGCAAAATAATCGATTGTACTCTAACCAACACTCTCTTCTTCATGCTTCCTCTTTTTGATTCTAGGGGGTGGGAGGAAGAATGGTACTGAAGGTAGCTTGTGCACCAGTGGATATGCGGTGGGTGGCATTTAATGGGGGCAGCATTTGGTATATTTAGCTTGGGTGCTGGGAGGCCTTGGGTTGGCCCTGCCCAGCTTTTAAATCTTTTCAATTTCATACTGACTCAGAATTCAAGTAATATGGTGCTGCCAGTTTATATACTACTTATGGCCTGTATTTAAGGGAACTTTCAGTGGTGACCAATGACCTTGAAAGTAAGTAACTTCCAAGTTCAGCATTGAGTTGATGATGGAGAGAAACACAAGCTTCTCGTTGCATGAATTCACACTTTCTTTTGCTCTCTAAATTCATACGGGATATATGATATAGTGCAGTAGTTCTCAAATTTTTTAGAGGCTTTAAAGGCTACTGCCTGTTTTATAAATATCAAGGGGTGTTTCTGTAATGGTGATTGGGCATCAGTGCTCCCCACAAGTAGCAGCTTGTTTAACCCTTGATGCATAAGACCTAATCTGCCCTGTCAGTTTCGTGAACCATCGAAAATTGGATCGTGACCCACTGGTGGGTCCCAGACACACCATTTGAAACCCACTGATATAGTGGGTGGGTTTCCTGACAATAATGCATTTGACCCCTTCCTCCTGGTATAAAATTCTCCTCTTCTGTCTACTCAAGGGTTGCTTCTTTTTAAGATGAGACTGTGTGAGAGCATCTGTGTTCTGCTGGTGCAAGAACATGAGGACTGGCAAAGAGAGTTTGCTTAGTTAATTACTAGGACATGTTTATGTTAAAGATTTAAGCTGTTTCTGCCCAACATTGCATATATGCAACAGGAATCAAATGTGTACACCTGTGGGCTGGGCAGAAGTGGGTTAACGCTGCAACCCTATACGTACTTACCTGGGAGTAAGTACACCAAAAGGGCTTAACTTCTGAGTAGGCATGCATAGGACTGTGCTGTGTTAGTTTCCAAGCTGGGTTTAGCTGGCATGTTTGGGTTTTTTCTTTTTCAAAGAATTTTGGGTGTTTTGTGAGGGTACTGACAATTAAACATCTCGGTCTCCTTCACACATTTAGTTTCAAGAGTCTCTTGTTTGGGAAACATAATGCAGAGCTGACTTTTTCTTTATTGTATTCAGGCGTAGGCCATTAAAGCCCCATCAGTGTATACATACTGTTCCTTTGAATAATTAACCTGTGGAAGAAACCTAAAATCTAGGCCAGGGGTGTCAAACATAAGGCTTAGGGGGTGGATGCACCCCCCTCCCCAAAAGCTATTTGGCTCTCAGGCTATTCCACCATCAGCTGCTGAGCTGTGCTGAGGTGAAAGGGCAATTCACATAATTGGACTCTTGCATATCTAAAAATATGATCAATATTTGCATATTTTCTCTTTTGTCATTTGCAACTGAGTTCTGAAGTGAGAAAAAGTGCTTATTTCTCATCATGACCTGCTTAATGACATCACTTCCTGCTTAATGACATCACTTCCAGCCCTCAGTAGGTGCTGTGAATGCTTATTCAGCCTGTTGTATGAAATGAGTTTTACACCCCTGATCTAGACACTGAACTCAGTCCTGCAAAATGAGTCTCAGGGAAGCCATAGAAGAAAATGTATGCCTAGGGGCAGTGAGGGTGCCTGCTTGTAACTGAGCATAGTCCTTTCCAACTAGAAGAAAAGACCTTAATTTAGTAAGAACTATTTGGGTATTGTATTTGCTCGGAATCTTAACTAGATTGGAAAGACTACTAGGCACTTCTACAGGTTGAGACTCGTTATTCGTGAGGGTTCCTTTCTTGAGACCTCCGTGATTAAAAAAAATTCGCATAGATCTAAACCGGAACAGGAAACGACATTTTTTTTGTAAATTTACGCAATTTGCGTAAGTACATTCGTAAGTTACTCAAATAACGTTAGAGTCTACCATTTGGATACACAAATTAACTAAGACATACGCAAATAGCGCTGCAGCCTAAACCAACATTTGGGCAGCCTATAGAAATTTACATTTAAATAGAAACCACCCAGGACAAAGGAAGAGGATCACAGGCAGATGTTTAAAATATGAACAGTTTAGTTTTACAGGTACTGTACTGTAAATACGGTACTGTAACATGCCTCATTAAAGTATGCAAACTGTTGCTAAATTTTTTTCCAATTTTGCGCCCAACCTCAGTTTGCAAACATCCCACTTTTCAGCATGTCCAGGATTTTGATCTTCTCACTAAGAGTCAGCACCTTATGCGCCCTCTTCTCTGTACCCTTTGTGGTATTGGTACTGCTTTCAGCACGTGGTTGCTTTTTTGAAGCCGTTTCTGTTCTTTCACAGTGTGGGTTCTGCCTATATCTGTGCAAAATTACCAGCACAAGACAGAAGAGTTGTGAATTGGTGGGCGGAGCTTCGTCTGTTTACCAAACTGCCTCCACCTTAGTGTTTGGGGACTGCCAGCACAACCCTGTGCGTGTCTACTCTGAAGTAAATGCCATTTTCTTCAATGGTGCTTACTCCCAGGAAAGTGTATAGGATTGCAGGCTGCATCTGAAACTGCCAAACTGCCTCCACCTTAGTGTTTGGGGACTGCCAGCACAACCCTGTGCATATCTACTCTGAAGTAAATGTCATTTTCTTCAATGGTGTTTACTCCCAGGAAAGTGTATAGGATTGCAGGCCGCATCTGAACCTGTACCCTACTGTATGCAGAATTTTGTTCTGCTATTAAAAAATGCTCCTTATGGTGCTTGTGTACTGTAACTTTTTAAAAACATTTGGGGGGGATGGGGGCTTCAACAAGGAAATACTGTGTGTTGATGCTTCATTTTGGTGCTTGTGTAACTTTAAAAACTTTTTGGGGAACTTGCTTTGGGACTGCTTGATGGGAACTTTGTGGATTGGGGGTACTGAACCCCTGCTAATTGGGTAAGAGGCACTTTTTCAAGTGGGTGCTCCTTTTTTGCATTGAGACAAAAATGTGGATAAATAATTTGTGGTTAAATAGGTTATACCTGTATTTTCCTTTTTATCTCGTCAGGTTTTGGAAATATATGCAATGTGCCTGTCTTTCCCTCTTTCCCTTATAAGTATGTAAGAGGTGTGCAATGGTGGTAGTGGTCCCCCCCAGTAAATAACTCTTTTTAAATGTTAGAATATTAATTCCAGTCCGCTTGGTTTAGCAGAGTGAATGCCTTTTGGTTGGCATGTTTGATCAGGTGAGCTGAAAGAATGCAAACTCATTCTGGAGAAGTGTTTTTCCTCTTCCCTTTAGGGCTGGAGCAGTGCCTACTCCACAGAATCTGTCATCATGCAGATCAATGCCACCTTAGTCAAAGGCAAAGCCAGGGTACAGTTTGGAGCAAATAAGGTAAATAGATGCCCATGTGCTTTTTTTTTTTTCAGCTGAGGAGCTTTGTTAACGGAAGTTTTTGCTTGGAAATTATTCTGGTATAAAACTGCTTTAAGAAGCAGTATAAAAGTTGAACTGCTGGCTGCTATTTGATTGCTACATTCTACTTTAATTTTTGACCAGAGCTGTAATTTTGGGAGATCAGAAACACTCCCAACAATTACGTATTTTGATCCAAAATTGAAGTCATTTATTGGCTGTTTGTTCCTTCAGAAGAGCTCAGAGTGGTTATGCTGAGTTACTGTTAACCACAAATTCTTCACAGTGCCACAGTGTCTAACAGGGTCCTGTGTTTTTAAATGGCCCTAACTTCTGAACCTGCTGTCAGCATGTCAGTCCAAAACAAAATGAAGACAGACTGATTCTTGTCACTTGTCAGTCATTATTGGAACATATGTTTGAATATACTTCTATTTTTTTTCTTTCAGAACCAATATAACCTAGCAAGAGCACAGCAGTCCTATAAATCTCTAGTACAGTTACATGAGAAAAATGGTATGTATGGTATGTATGTATAGTATGGTAAAACACATAGTTTTGTAAGTATAACATCAGAAGAAATGCAAGACATGCTTTTCTTTTTTTAAGCCACCCCATTATTTGTACGTATATACTTTCCACACAATTCTGAAGCTTTATTTTGGTGCCATAACCTGCCTTGTTGGGTGGTTAGAACTTATTTGAACTCCGTCCTTTTCTAGGGCAGTCATAGTTCCTGTACCTATCAAATTAATCGGCTAACTGCTTGATTTACAGGACAGCAGGCTAAGATCATACTTTTATTCTGACTTTTTGAGAAGCTGTTTTGGTTTTGATGTGCCAGCAAACAGAAAAATGACCTGCACTTCTAACTACAAATAGTGGATTGATTTTGTGAGTTACTTTGCATCACAACAGTTTGCTAACTTCAGTTTCAGTATCACAACAAGGCAGTGTTGGGCTTGGGGTGCTCAGGAAAAATTTTTTTTAATTAACTTTGAGCCCAATCCTATCCAATTTTCCAATGCCAGTGCAGCCATGCCAATGGGGCATGCACCGCATCCTGTGGTGGGGAGGCAGTAACAGAGGCCTCCTCAAGGCATGGGAACATTTGTTCCCTTATCTCAGGGCTGCATTGCGGTTGCACTGGTGCTGAAAAGTTGGATAGGATTGGGCCCCAAGTCAATTAATTGGCTAAAACACAAATTTATTGCCAATGGTGTGCAAATGTGCTGTATTTTTCCATAATTTTTTTTCCAGTTTGTAGAATTGGGATTTTTATAAGCACCAACTTGTGCTGATTTCAGTGGGCACTCAAAGTGCTTGTCTTGGCACTGGTGCTACAACACACTGTTGCTCTGTATGATATTTCAATTAAGAGCATAAATCCACTTCTAATAACGGGCGTTGCCTTTAAAATTACAGTCTCATTGATCCCTTCACCTTTTCTTTGTACTCCTACAGGCTGGTTCACACCTCCAAAAGAAGATGGTTAGTATTGTGGCCTTGGACCAATGTCAAAAGCCACACTTGGACCAATGTCAAAAGATTTTCTTTCAAACACAGATTCAAGCTATGAATGCCCCTGTAACAGCCATAATGAAGATTCTAGCTAATAGATAATTAGTGGATAATCTGACTGACACATCCAGTACACATTTCAGCCATACTCTTCTATCAAGTATCTTGGACTCAGCAGTTTAAGACTTTGCTGTGTTGCCGCTCTGGATTAAGCATCCCAGTCTCTCCCAGTTTTAGAATATCAATTCCTCCAACCAGGCTATTGGTTTACTGCAAGATCAATCGATCGACTCCCCACCACCAGACTTTTGTATGCACTTTTTTTTGGCAGACTGCAAAGAACTGCAATATATTTTATTTAAAGCCAACCAAGTTTAACAGCATTTAGTTAAATATGCTACAAAGTTTTCAGGTCTTGCTAAACCAGACTTTTTTCCTGGCCTAAAATGGAAAGCATTTTTAGTATTGCCAAATTTATATATAGAAACACTGTATGCTAAACCATTAAACTTTTTTTTAATGGCTGTGTTGAGGATACGAACTGTTTCTGAGATGTGATGCTCTGCTTTCAACGGAGCTAGGCTGTGCCAATAGAATTTTGCAACTAGTCATTTCCACTGTGGCATCAGTTTTGCTGGGCTGTTCTGCTACTTGTTGGCTCTCGTATCTCCTTTACGAGCAGGAGCCACAGTTATAAAGCTTGAAGTTATTTTAAAAATACTAGAATTCTTCTTTAGGCATTCAATTTCTATTAACGGGTTGTTGCAATCATTTGTAGACTACGGAACTTAAAAAGTGATTGGCACAAATCAAGAAGACACTCCTTTAAAAAAAAAAGATGAAAAATGTTTTTAAACTAAAGTGACAGTAACAGGTCCCAGGAATCTCTCTTGATTTATAGTCTTAAAAAAAAGTTGCCATAGTCATGACCATGGTTTTGTTGGAAAACTAATGAGAACAGCTCTTCCTTTTAGGGAATGAATCTAAATCTGTAACTGCAGTGGGTCAGTAATTGCTATATCATTGCCTTACCTAAAACAAAAACAGGTGTGTTTTTATTTTTGGGTAGTTGAAATTTAGTAGATCTTTTTGTTCATAGGAATTGAATCAAAGGCATAAGCACTTTTTTTAAGAGGTCCAGAAATTCTTGATTCTATCTGCTACCCATGAGGGGGAAAATATCAAATTTGTGTGTGCTTTGGTGCCTATAGATGGAGCTTCAGGCATCTGGTCATATATACTGGGTTTTTTTAGTTTGTAAGAAAATAGATTTTGCCTGGTGAAAGACTTTCACACAGTCTTTTAGGGAGTGCTGTAGGTGACTTCCAGCCTCTCTCCTTTCTTGGTTGTACATACTATTCTTATGAAATCCTATTAGCCAGTTGCTCAAATAGCAGCCTTGAGTCAAAGGCTAAATTCTATAAACCTTTTGACAGCTTCTTTAAAACCTGAGGCTAAAATCTTGAATACATTATTGAATTCTTTAATATTCTAATGGACTAGCAGGATGGCAGGTGCACATTTGGTTTGGTTCTTTGTTTTTGAGTTTCATTTTTCATTGCAGAATTATTTGGCAGTGTACAGTACTCTGTAAACTTGCATCAAGTTTATGAATAAAGAACCATTTTAAGAACTCTGTTTCTGACTGGCATCGCTGAACTGCTCTCAGCAGTTTGAAGTGTGAGGTATTTCTTGGCACTGGTCTTGATAAAGAAGGAATAGCAGGCATCTAAAATTAGATATACCTTGGGTTGTGTTTAACATAGTAGATGAGAACTTCAAAGCTCACAAAGAACATTTATGATATCTGCTTAAGTACCACACTGATGCATTCCTATCACAAAGGCTTCTGAAATATTAATCAAAGCAGATAGAGATCTACTAACACACCAATCAGGCTGTTTTCTGTACCACACTTAACCATATTTTGTGAAAATCTAAAATGAAGAAGCAGATTGACTTCCCTTTCTGCAATACAGAGCTTCTCTGGAACAGCACAAGACAGAGGGTAGGTATTACAGCCTTTTAAAAAGTTTGCAAACCAGTTTATGTAACAAAAAGAAATTTTTTTAAAAAAATGGTTCCTTGTTTAAAAAAACTCACAATATATAATTTTTTTTAAGATGCAGAAGAGGCATCAGCAGACAGTCCCTGAAAAAGGTGTTATTCTGGGGTGAATGTAGGTGGATGATCGTTCTTGAATGTTTCCCTCTATAAAACAAGTGGAAAATTGCAAGTACAACTATCTAGGAGGGTTAGGGGAGTGCACCAAACAATGTACTCCCCCATTCCTCCTATGGCTGCAAGCAGCATCTGAGGGAAGAGCAGTAGACTAGAAAACTAGCCAACCTGGTGAACAAGGGGCCCACCCTTAAATGAATGTTGATCTATATTATGCTATTTGATTTTATTAGCTCTTAATCTCTTCCTTGTTGAAGTAGCTGCACCCTGGTCCTCTTGTGGCAGATCCAGGTATAACACTCTTAATGTTTTTATGAAAAAATGCTAACATCCACAGAAGTTCTGTTAGAAGCTACTTGTGGAATGCTGTCCCTTTGTGGGTGGGGGAGGACAAAGGGACAGATTAATCAGAAAGCTGCTTTGGGGACTACATAGGTAACTTTAATACCCAATTATGTCAGCTGAGAAATCGTGTCATTCTTAAATTTGAGGGGAGAAGTGTCCTCAATCTGGTCTCTGAACTTTATCTTCATGTGACTTATATACAGTACCTTGTCTTTTGTGACTGGTCACCCCAAAAAGGCTTATAATTAACAAATATATACAGTATTTTTTTTCACATATATAACACAACACTAAAAAACAATCCCAAATCACTAAAAATTCATTATTTTCCTTGGTGGTCTTCAATCTTTTTCAGGCCATGATCCAATATATAAAAATGAGACTGAGGACCCCACTATCAATCCCACCCCCATAATGCCCTCTCAGCACTGTACACTGTAACCAAATATTCTTATTAGAGAGAACAGAAGAAGTTACCATAATGCCTAGCACTAGTGAAAGCTATTCTAGCACTGTTGCTAAGATCCTGAGCAGGACCAGGACACAATCACCTGATACCTGAAGGGGTACTCCAAATGCCTCCCCCTTTACCTGGTGGTGGTCTGCTCCAGTGGTCTTCAATCTTTTTCATTCCTGAAAGTTGCCACGACCCCACAACTGAGGCTTTGCAACCCCAAGCTTGAAGAACACTGATTTACCTGAAACACATTTTTGAAACACCTAATAGAATAAAAACATTTTCAGGTTCTGTTTTAAAAGGGTAATAGAGAGAATTGGGCAAATCCCTCTAGGGAGAGCATTCAAAAGTCGTGGAACCACCACCTAAAAGGACTTCTTCTCCCAAGTGCCTCTGCCAACTGTGGGCCCAATCCTATCCAAATTTCCAGCACCAATGTAGCTGTGCTGATGGGGTATGCACGGCATCCTGCAGTAGCGGGGCAGACATGGAAGCTTCCTCAAGGTAAGGCAACATTTGTGGATCTGGCCTACATGCCTTGGGATTGGGTTGCCTGTCTCAGCCAGAAGTGGGCCTTTGAGGCTGATCTGCTATTATCTAGCCCTTGATACCACTTTCTCCTGATGGAAACTGAACCAAGAGGACAGGTTTTCTCACCTTGTACGATGCTCTGTTACAGCATCTTTTATGTTCTCCTTGGGGGATATACACCCCCCCACAAAAAAAAACCCCACATTTGAATCTTGCTAACCACCTGAGCCTACTCAAGGACCTTTAGGTGGAGTGACTCCCTTTCAGTAACAGATTGGCAACAGACTGGAGACGTGCTTATGTTCTTTGTCCCATGGATTCTGGTGGACCTGCTCAGGTACTCCCTGGCAGGTACTGTCCTGCTCTTACAGGGACTCTGTACCATCCAGGGCACTGGATGGAGCAGCAGCCATCAAGGAGATGGTACTTTGACATGGGCTTACTATGTACTCTGATGTGGCTTGAGATTTAAAAAAACTAGTTTCAGCCAACTACGGCCAGTTTTAGTGCTACTTTAGATAAGAAAATATAAGGAGGGCTTTGGGCTCATAGCCTAGAGTGGGCTAACTGGACAAAGAAATTTTTTTTAATGGCAGTTCTCTTGTATTTAATAGAGGGGAAATCAATTATCCTTATTCAGTAGGGTTGCCAACTGCACCTTCAGCTATTCCAGGAGAATTTTTCTTTACAACGTGACACCACTAAGGCTGCAAATCCTATACCAGCATTTCTTGAACTTTGTTGGTACAGTTTGTAAACATATTTTATTTTTAATAGATTTGATGCTAACGTGGCATGTGACTGCACTTGGGGAAATGTTACAGATCTGGTTTTCACATGCTATTATGTATGCTTTTAACAATGATGTTGTTGTTCAGTCGTTAAGTTGTGTCCAACTCTTCTTGACTCCATGGACCACAGCACACCAGGCCCCCGTCTGCTACCAACTTCCAGAGAGTGTTCAGATTTAACAATGATAGTCAATGGATACTCTTGGGAAAGCAGGGAGAGGATTGCAGCCTTTGAGGTATGTGGGGAACACCCCATAGATAAGGCATAAAGCGCATAAAAACAGAAAATGCCTTTTGGCTGTTAAAATAGCCAAATGAAAACACAAAAGTGCTGTTTTGGTTTTTAAGACATTTTCCAGAAATAAAAACTGCTTGCCCAATTGAGAGTAAGACAGTGGCCTCTGTTGACACTGCAGCACCTGCACAATACATTTTTATTAACACCTGCCCTGGAGTCAAAACACACAACATGACAATTGGCTGTTTTGAACAAGAAATTTTGGGGGGGAAATATTGTTTGAATTAATCTGTTACCCTGCAGATGCCTCATCTTGCCTGATCTCGGAAGCTAAGCAGGGTCAGGCCTGGTTAGTACTTGGATGGGAGACCGCCTGGGAATACTGGGTGCCGTAGGCTTCTGCCATAGTCTTTCGAGACTGAAGGTTGCCAACCAGTTAATTAATATATTGTGTTCATTAATAGTACATGTGACTGAAAATAGTTTATTGTACTTGCATTTTAAACGTAAACACATTAATGAAAAATGTAAACTGTAAATGTATTAATTGTAAATGTCTTTTACATAATACATTTGCATAATACAAATATCTATTTGTATAGATATCTATTAATATAATAGATATATTTATATCTATTAATATATCTATTAATAAAATAATTAATACATTATGTTATTAATAAACACAATAACTTGTGTTATTAATAGTTAATTATGGTGTTATTATGCCATTAATTACGTTAATTAATTAACACCATAATTAACTATTAATTATTAATTCATTTATTAGTATTAATCAGTGCATTTATCAGGACATTATGTTAATTAATAGTATTAATTATGTTAATGATCATTATAATTAATTACTGGTGCTTATTAATTGGCATATTTACGGTGCTTTCTTCCTGCTGCACAAAATAAAGTTATGGGAAAAGTCCCTTCCGCCCCCCCCCCGGATCCCGCTCTCTCCCCTCCTCTCGGTGGTGCCGGCGGTGCTGGCGCGGTCCGCTCTCTCCCCTCCTCTCGCTGGTGCCGGCGGCTGCGCGAGCGTGGGCGCGCCTTAATGACGCGCCCCGATCTCGGAGGGGCGCCGTTCTCCCTTCCTTCCCCAGCTTGGCGCTCCACGGTTGCCCGGCGACGGCGCGAGGCCTGGCTTCCCTATGGAGCCTGACCCCAAGGACGTGCTGAGCGTCCTCCCCGAGGTCGTGGAGCGGATTCTGGGCTTCCTGCCCACCAAGGCGCTGCTCCTGGCGGCCTGGTGAGGGCCGGGCCGGGCCGGGCCGGGCGGGGCGGGGCGGGGGTTGCGGGCCAGCCTTGCGGGAAGAGGCTGTCTCGCCCGGGGAGGCTGCTGGGCAGAGCCCCCAGGGGGGCCCGAGGGCAGCCCAGAGCCGCGAGCGAGCGGCTGAAGCCCCGGGGGACGCGGCTGCCCGCAGCACGGCCCGCTCCTCTGGGCTCTGCCCCTGCCAGTGGAAGGGGACTCTTTTCCCCTCGCGCAGGACCAGGGACAGCCACGCACCGAGTGTCTGTGGAACTCCCTGCCACAGGATATGGTGATAGATACAGTGGATAGGGGGATGTTTTCTTTCCTTTCACGAAGAACCAGAACCAGCGGACAGCACTGACACTGAGTGTCAGGAGAGTTAGGGCAGACAAACGGAAATGCTTCTTTACCCAGAGTGTAATTGGACTGTGGATCTCCCTGCCACAGGATGCAGTGATGGCATCTGGCCTACATGCCTTGGGATGGAGAGAATGGATGGAAGGATACTCTTCTCTCTCTCACATAGCACCAGGGGACAGCCACTAACATTGACTGTCAAGAGAGTTAGGACAGACAAAATGAAATGTTAATCAGTGGAACTTCTTGTCACATGATATGAGGGAAGACATTATGCAGAAGATGGATAGAAAAATGTTCTTTTCCCTCGCACACAACACCAGAACCACGGGCCATCCACTAAAATTGAGTGTTGGGAGAGTTAGGATAGACTAAACAAAATATTTATTTATCCAGCGTGTAGTTGGCCTGTGGAAATCCCTGCCACAGGATGCGGTGGTGGCATTGGCCTAGATGCCTTGGGGCGGAGTAGATGGGGCTGTGTTCTTTTCCCTCTCACACCACCCCAGAACCAGGGAACATCCACTAAAATGGAGTGTGGGGAGAGTTAGGACAAAGAGAAACATTTCTTGACCCGGCATGTCATTAGCCTGTGGAACTGCCTGCCACAGTATGTGGTGATGGCATCTGGCCTACATGCCTTTGCATGGAGGGTTGTTAACCTCTCAGACAACACCAGAAATGGGACATCTGCTAAAATTGTCAGGAGAGTCAGAATCTAGTGTATGCTTAGTCTGTGGAACTCCTTGCCATAGGATGTGGCAATGGTATCTGGCCTAGAAGCCTTTAAAAGGGGTTTGGACAAATTTCTGGAGGAAAAGTTCATCATAGGTTACAAGCCATGTTGGGTATACACAACCTCCTGGCTTTAGAATAGGCTTCCTGAGAATGCCAGATGCAAGGGAGGGCACCAGGATACAGGTCTCTTGTTGTCTTGTGTGCTCCCTGAGGCATCTGGTGGGCCACTGTAAGATAGTGGAAGCTGGACTAGGGAGGGCTCTTCTTATGTTTACAAGCAAGAGGGGAATTTCCCTTCCTACATAGAGATGCCAATGATGGAAGAGGCACTTTTGCTTACCTGGAGGGGAGTAGCATCCTATTAGCACAGTCCTATGTGTACCTACTCAGAAGTAAATCCCATTGAGTTTAGTGGACTTACTCCCAAATCCATATGTATAGCAGGGATGGCCAAACCGCCTCTCATTGAGCCACATGCAGCTCTTTGACATATAATGTGCAGCTCTCAGAAATATGTTGGCCAATCTCCTTTTTACATCACAATTAATATAAAGGTAAATTTTAAAAAATTTCAAACTTGATAATTATTTTCCACATATAAACTCAAGTTTGCTGAATTAAAACATAAGTTTAGTATTCGTGGTGAGTAAATATATTTAAGAATGTAAATGCTTCTGAAATATTATTGTGACCCTCAAACATTTGACGTTTATCATATGTGGCTCTTACATTCAGCAAGCTTGGTCACCCCTGGTGTATAGGATTGCACCAGGGGTGCAACAGAAGCAACAAAAAGCAGAAGCAACAAAAAGACCATAAAACCTCTAGGGACACTGTATAAATTGAAGGCTGCTTTGTGAACTTACTTGGGAGTAAGACTCATGGAATTATCTTGAGACCTCATTTTGAATAAATGGGTTTGGGATTGCTTTGGGACAAATTTAACCTTTTTTAACTTGTCACCTTTTTGCAAACAGGGTGTTCTTTTAACTTTAAAAAGCAAAAAGAACCCCCTGTTTGCAAAAAGGAGACAATAGAATCAAAATGCAAAGCTTCTCTGTAGTTGTATATATGTTGATACATCTAATGATCTGTGTCAATGAAAGTTTGTTCTGTTGCCAGCAAAAAGCAAGGAATAATTAAAAGCCTATTTAACATCTTCTGATCCCATGGGTACTGATGAGTAAATAATCACTCAAGTGTAAGTGGGTTACAAGTCCTGGTTAGAGTTGGTAGAGAAGGGTGTAAAAGAGTACTGATAACATGGAGAAGTGCTGCATTTCCCCATGAGTATGCCATAGGAATTTATTTTATTCACTGCATGTTTATCCTGCTTTCCTCCAATCCTAATTTTATCTTCACGACAACCCTGTGAAGTAGCTAACCTGAGAGATATGGGCTGACCCATATTCATCAAGTGAGCTTCATGGCTAAGAAAGGTATTCTAATATCTTTCTGTTTTTCCCTTAATCCCTGAAGTGAGTGTTACCTGCCTCACCTTTCCCACTGATCCTGAGTTACCTGTTCCTTAGAAAATATGTTTTGTATAGGCACAGTCAAAGTTCTCTTCTTGGGACATGAGGCAAACTCTGGCCTCTAATGCCTTCCTTGCTTCCATAGAGCATTTGTGAGGAATGCCAAGCCAGCCAGAAGCAACTCTTCTAAATGTGAAAAAGACATAGTTTTTCAAATGCAATGGGAAGCAGACATTATTTCATGTATTTATAACTATGTTTGGCCCCCTCTTCAGTCAACAAGGCTCGCATTGAGAGAAATTTGTCTGTGAGCTTGAGATGAGAAGTTCTTTGTTCTGTATCTTGCTTTTCAGATAGTGAAGAGTGAACATTGATTAACAATTGTTGATACAGCAGGTTCAAGGAACTACTTGTTTTCCAGCATATGACAGAGTTCTCAGAAGAACAAGCATGATTTGTGAATACCGGAAAGAGGAAGCACCTGAATGAAATTTTGGGGTTTGTAGCGTTATCCCCAAGCTGTAGAATGCAGTTTTATGAGTTTTATATCAAACTGGTGCCAGCTGAAGACTTCTCTATTTGTATGGGTTTTTCAGATCTATACATTTTATTTTAGTTGTTTATAAAAGGTATACCATGCAGTTTCCTCTCCAGTTGGGAGGTGCTTGAGGTGATTAACAACATAAAAGTTAAAAACAACAATAAAATCACAAAAGGAATACAATAAATAAGCAGAGAGCAACAAAAATACACCAGGAAAAAAAAGCAGGCACTCAAATATTAAGAGAGGGAGGCCAATTGAAATAGAAAGATATTTAGCTGGTGCTGAAACAAAATTTTAGATCTGATGATATGTTTAGAAAATGTTTCTTTGTTGTCTTAATTTGTTATATTTTTTACTGTACATTGAACAAAACATCTTTTAAGGTGTATTGTTACTTGGAAATGGAGGGCATTTAGAGACATTACACACTCTGAATACCTTCAAATGCTAAGCAAGCTCATCTGTAGTGGCTCTGTTTTTCAGTGTCTGTCAGTTATGGAGAGAGTGTTCCCGCAGAATCCTGAGAACCCGGCAAAGTGTTGCCTGGGTTTCTACAGTTGAACCAGGTCCCTCTAGTAGTCACGCTCTGGTCCGGGCATTAGCAGAAGAGCTTGAGGTAAGTGAATGGCACATTTTGGAGCAGTCATCTGTTTTTGTTGATTTTGGTGATTTCTATCAGTATTTTGAGACATAATACAGGTTGAGCCTCATTATTCCCATGGGTTCCCATTCCAAGCACTCATGTGGATGGCAAAAAGCACTATAGCAAATCAATTTAAAAAACAAAGTTTCTTTGCTCCAGTGATTTAAAAACTGCCTTGCTGACCTTTGTGATGTAAGATAAGAGTCATTAAGAAGACAATCCATCAATCTGTCCTCCTCCAAGCTAGCCTCTCCCTTCACCAATGCAAAATGATCACCTTTCTGCTCAGGGGAAAGGGAGGGGCCCACTGGAGAGAGAAGGGTCTAGTGGATTGTTAGCCAGCTCCCCTCTCATTAAGGAGGCTATTGTTAAAGGACTGTTCAGTTCTTTAAACTGATTTTAAAGGGATCAGCACATTCCTTCTCATTTGCAGGGGCCATTCCTTTTGAGTCAAATTCTTGTATAAATAGGCTGGACCTGTATAACCTTTTACAATCCTTACCCTGCCACTCTTGGTATGCAGCCTCCTCAGACCAAAGCTGCTTCCCTGCTTTTGCTATATCACTCTGAAATGTGCTGGTATGCAGGACTAGTGAAATTTAATGGAAAAAACACTTGGGGAGTGGGAGAAAATGAGCTTTTAAGCCATACTTGTAGTGTGAAGTGAGCTTTAAGTAGTTAATAGTGAAGCTTAAGTGCCTTCTCATCTCATATTTCTAACCTCAGTGTGTGGATGTGGCAGTAGTTATGTACAACCATGTATTTTAAACCTTCAGACCCTAATTGTGACTCCTGTTAATTTCTGTAAGGCTTGTGCATAAGAATGTCTTGATGGATTGTGCCTCTTTGTTTTAAAATGCTGGAGAGTCATTGAGAAGTCATTTTGGCAACATTGTCATGATATTGTTGCATGGTGTTTCCTGTTTCAAGTGATGTAAATGTAAGGGCTGTTGACTTTACAGGTATGCCTTGCTTAGCAATGGGGTTACATTCTCCAAACCTCCTTGTTAAGCAATTTTGTTATGTGAAAAATGCATACAAACTTACCTTTGTATTGGTGATGTTGTCATCAGGAAGCCTAGAGGCCCTCCTTCTAGCTGAAAACTCCTTACACGCTGTTTTTTTCTACTTTACAGAAAGTTCATGTGCTGCCTCAAACAGTGTTATATATAGCAGATGCGGAGACTTTCAGTGGTCATGAAGAGAGCCACAGTCACGGGCAAAAAAAAGGCAAGTATTAAACATGAATATCCTTCTGTATAAAAAGACTGACTTACATAAAAGGATGTGATGTACAAACCAGTAACCAGGCAGAATGATGTAAGGAAACCATAATGCAATCAAACTGGTTTGCTCAAGTAGATGAAGGATTTTGGAGGACTTTCAGGTTGAAAATGAGGTCTCAAATCACTGCTGAGCATAAATTCATGGGGGTATAATTAAAATATCTTGAAGACTTCCAGTTGCTCTGCTGTTAACCCCATATGAACTTGGACAAATATTCTTGTTTTCTAATTACAGCACGAAGAAGGAATAGTAAAGAGACAGCCATTGCATTAGAAAAGCTATTACCAAAACGATGTCAAATCCTTGGTCTAGTGACACCTGGAGTTGTCGGTAAGAAGGAGCAGTAGTACAGCAGTCTGTCTCTTATCTCCATTGTGGCCACACTTCCAAACTGTTTCTTCCGTCTTCTAAAAATAAGACAGAGTCCTGTAAGTGTGCAAGTGTATGTCCAGTTGTGGTTCTGATTTAGATCCCTCACTAGGAAAAGGCAATTCATACTAGGTAGTAGTTCTCCTATTCCAGCGCTTCTCAGACTGGGGCGTCGCAGCGCCCCAGCCTGTAGGCCTTGGCCTGTTTCCCCTTAAGGGGCGGGGGCAGCAGGGAGGCAGGGAGGAGGAAATGGCGTGATCCCCAGGATCGCGCCGCTTGGGGGGGCTGCAGGGTCTTGGGTACACTTACCAGAGCCTCCTGCAGCCTCCTGGGGGTGCAGGGAGCCCTTTGCAGCCGTCTACAGGGCTCCCCAAAGCTTCACAAGTGAATGGAGTGATCGCGCTCTGCTTCCGCTAAACCGGAAGTGGAGCGCGATAGCTCCACTTTTACTTTTGAAGCAAGTCTGCCTTCCCCGCACCCCCACAAGAACTTACTGCGGCTTTCAAACTCCCTGGGAGTTTGAAAACCGCAGCCCTATTCCATTGTGGAACCTCCCAAGCTCAAGCTGAGCGCCAGTGTCTCCAGGAGGGACTGTTTCAGTATAAATTGCTTCAGCCAAGTGTACAGACACAACTTCATAATACAGACACAGACTTCAGCTGTTAGCTTGATGGTCACCCTTATGTGTACTCCCAAGGTGCCTGCCTTGGAACTCTTGCCCACTCCAAACTGACCTCTGTTCCAAATGGTTTGTCATAGGTAATTGTTTAGGAAATTCACAGGTGCGCTAAACTGAGGTGGGGGATCTCACATAAGCAAAGCTTTTATTCAAAGAGTATTTTAAAAGTGGCTTGCTTTCAAACCATGAAGTGTTCTTTTTCATGCACAAGAATCTGGAGTTGAAATAAAATGAAAGCATGCCCAAAAAAAAGTCTTTTGATATTTGAAAGCTTATCAGTTTTAAAGGGCTCGTTGGTCCCTTTAAAGATAATGTTTCCTCCAGTTTCTTGGAACAAGTTGGATTTGCTTTTTACATATTACATGGAAAGCCTGAAACAGGAAACCATGGCTCACCTTGGCGTTAACTCAGTTGAGAATACAGCTTTATCATATGCGTGTATAAAGCATTTTATATGTGCACCTTAAAAGGAAATGTACGAAGAAAGGCTTCTAAGTTTCAGAGGAACCCGTGGGGCTTACTTTCATGGTCATAATTCACTGTTCCTTGGGCTTCAGTGTGAATGTCAGTCTCTACATGAGCAGAACAAAGCTCCACCATTCATTCATTGATGGGGAACAGGGATGTTCCACTGTTTAAGGACTCGTAACAGTGCAGTCCTGTGCAAGCTTACTCCTATTGTGTCCAATGGAACACACTCTTGAGGAAGTATGCATAGATTTGTAACTTATATACCATTTCAGGATGGTCTATGATGGGGAGGGGGCTTGCTACAAAAGCATAACATTACACAATACTTTCAGTTTCCACAGTCAGGGAATTAGAGGACAGGTCTCTCCTGGATTGAGAACTGGTTGGAGGCCAGGAAGCAGAGAGTGGGTATCAATGGGCAATTTTCACAATGGAGAGAGGTGAAAAGCGGTGTGTCCCAAGGATCTGTCCTGGGACCGGTGCTTTTCAACCTCTTTATAAATGACCTGGAGACAGGGTTGAGCAGTGAAGTGGCTAAGTTTGCAGACGACACCAAACTTTTCCGAGTGGTGAAGACCAGAAGTGATTGTGAGGAGCTCCAGAAGGATCTCTCCAGACTGGCAGAATGGGCAGCAAAATGGCAGATGCGCTTCAATGTCAGTAAGTGTAAAGTCATGCACATTGGGGCAAAAAATCAAAACTTTAGATATAGGCTGATGGGTTCTGAGCTGTCTGTGACAGATCAGGAGAGAGATCTTGGGGTGGTGGTGGACAGGTCGATGAATGTGTCGACCCAATGTGCGGCGGCAGTGAAGAAGGCCAATTCTATGCTTGGGATCATTAGGAAGGGTATTGAGAACAAAACGGCTAGTATTATAATGCCGTTGTACAAATCTATGGTAAGGCCACACCTGGAGTATTGTGTCCAGTTCTGGTCGCCGCATCTCAAAAAAGACATAGTGGAAATGGAAAAGGTGCAAAAGAGAGCGACTAAGTTGATTACGGGGCTGGGGCACCTTCCTTATGAGGAAAGGCTACGGCGTTTGGGCCTCTTCAGCCTAGAAAAGAGACGCCTGAGGGGGGACATGATTGAGACATACAAAATTATGCAGGGGATGGACAGAGTGGATAGGGAGATGCTCTTTACACTCTCACATACCAGAACCAGGGGACATCCACTAAAATGGAGTGTTGGGCGGGTTAGGACAGACAAAAGAAAATATTTCTTTACTCAGCGTGTGGTCGGTCTGTGGAACTCCTTGCCACAGGATGTGGTGATGGCGTCTAGCCTAGACGCCTTTAAAAGGGGATTGGACAAGTTTCTGGAGGAAAAATCCATTATGGGGTACAAGCCATGATGTGTATGCACAACCTCCTGATTTTAGAAATGGGTTATATCAGAATGCCAGATGCAAGGGAGGGCACCAGGATGAGGTCTCTTGTTATCTGGTGTGCTCCCTGGGGCATTTGGTGGGCTGCTGTGAGATACAGGAAGCTGGACTAGATGGGCCTATGGCCTGATCCAGTGGGGATGTTCTTATGTTCTTATGACAGTCTACCAACCCTCTTATTGAGTGGACTAACCAGGACTAATGTTATGTAGTCTACTTGAGAAGGGGTTATGAGAAGTATGGTCTCATATCCTCTCTTTTCAGATGTATTTGTGCTTCTTAAAAAATCTTGCTTGATTTCTTTCTGAGATTTGAGTACATGTGAGAGAAGAAGCTGTTGTAGCCCTGGTCAGATCATTGGACTAACACAGTTCACTATGGTCTCTGGCTAAGTAATTTCTTAGCTGGTTCCTGAGCCCAAGATCCTGTGTAATTGGAGATACTTGGGGTTATCCAAGTATCCCAACACTTCCTGCAGACATGTGGTCTCCAACTGAGCTATGGGCCATGGTGTGTAGCTAACCCATGGACTTCAAAAGCACATGACTGATATTCAAAAAACAAACTTCCTGCCAAATAAATGTGTCAGGGATTAATAGGAAGAACCTTCTCTTGGTGTTGAATTGACAATGCTTTAGTTTCACTTTGTGCTATTTGGGACATTTTTGACATATGTTTGTTGCAGAGGCATATACTGATATGTGAGATAGATCACAACAGTGCTTTCAACCAGTAATATAGTTACCTCTTATGGTTCTTCACAATGTGGCTAGTGATTTTTGGCTCCACTGCCTCTCTTGCTTGCAGGGACAGCTGTGGCGTGAGCTGCCCACTTTTGTGCACTGCAGCTGTCTCTTCTGACAGTGGTAGTTGAAAAAGTGGTACCTCCAAGGTGGTACGTCCAAACAGAACAAGTGGAAAGCTTGGTCTAGAAGCAGCTGAGGTCTCAGAACAGGTTAAGATTCACCAACTTTTAAACTGTCTTCTTTAGTCACCCCAACAGGTTCTCGCAATAGTCGGCCTCTGGAAGTTGAAGATGGTGAAGCTGGCTTTGCATTATTGTTCCCCAAGATTGATGGGGTGAAGATTCAGACCTTCCACTTTTATAAAGACTCGAAGACCAAGGGCCTCAATGAAAGCCAGTTTGCTGAAGCAGGCAAGTAATGTTTGAAGCTTCCTGGTCATCACAGTTCAGCTAGAAACCTTACAGTACAATCCTGTGCCTGTCTGCTCAGAAGTCTGTTGTGTTCGGTGGGGCTTACTCCCAGGAAAGTGTTTATAGGATTGTAACCTTCATCTGTGGAGCACTTTGTGAGTTCCATTGCTGAATGTGCAAGTTGAACTCTTAGCAAAAACAATTGTGCATGTTGTGATAAAAACATGCAGCTTGGTATATGCAAAGGGGGTATCCACCAAATCTCAAGTTAATAGATGGGGAGGCATAGCTAATATTCTTGGAAGTAAGTCTCACTTAGTTCAGTGGGTCTTAAGAATGTTAGGAATCCCTTTCTATCTTAATCTGAGGTATCTTTCATATATACCAAGTTTATTGCCTTTATCACAAAGTTACAGTGCTACCTAGGAGTTCTCAAGGCCTTGGTCTCTGACTCCGTATGCACAAATTCAGGGTCTTGCAGTAGGTTTTGGAAGTTTCCTGATGAGACTCTATGACATGGTGGACCACGATTCCATAAACTTGATTTGATAAGACTTTTCCCATCATGCCTTCACTATGCACTTCAATTGACATTAGCAGAACACATTAAAAATGCTACAGTTATCCATTTCTCAAGCTTTGTACGCATTACATAGTGTAAGTTGAAATGTGGTGTTTGACCTGGAAGCCCAGTCTGGAGAGACATGGTAAGCATCATGGGGCTATGGGTCATTGAGGTTGGGCACTGGTCGAGAGCCCATGTACTCCTCAGGGTGCACAGCTGACCTGACGGCCCCAAGCCTGAAAATCTAGAGTCACATTTTGCATATAAAGTTATGAAAATCTAGAGTCAAAACTCAAACTCTAGATATTGATTAGCCTCTGGGGTTGGAAGAGAAGAGGATGTGCCTCTCTCCCCCATCCTAGAGGCCACTATAGGCAGGGATGTTCCAAAGTAGCGGGACTTCCACTATTTTGGAGCATCCAGTTGATCTCTGAGGCAGGGACAGATTGCTTCTCCCTCTCCCAGAAACTAATACAGCCAAGCTGGTGGGCCTGATGGGGAGGTGGGAGGAACACCCACTTGCCCAATCCAGGTTAAGTGGGTGGAGTCAGCAATCCAATGATTGCAAGCGGGCTGGTCCTCCGCACCTACCCTTCCCGCTGTTGTCCCAGTTCATGGAATGAAGGCAAGGGGGATGGGATCGAGTAGTGATGAACACTTAGGGATCTGGGTCATCCTAGTGCTGTCACTGATGGGCAGCCAGGGACTGCTTTTGGTTGGTGATTGGCAGAATAGAGATTGAGTACAAAGCTGAGAAAGTGAAGAGCTGCTTCGCACATTTAGTTTTTAACACTGAAAAGTGTCAGTGTGAAAGTGCAGGTGTTTGAAAATGTGTATCATACAGATATAATCGGAGAACTGGGCTTGGTTTCTCTTGGTGGGAAACCGGTGCTTCTTGCTGCATCATGTACAAGACAGCCTAAATACAAGTGCTGTAAGCCAAGCCTGAAAGAATTAGCTTTCCTTTCACTAAAGGAAACAAAACTTATGAGAGTGCATGCACAGACCATGTGGAAATGCTTCAGAACTTCTCAGAATTAAGTGGTTTGTTTCCCCTGTTTGCAGCTGATAGAGCAAAATGGCTTTATACTTGAGACCAATAGATTCTGGCTAAGCATCAAGAATAATGCTCTTTTCGAACAGCAGTTCAGCAGCAAAATAAGTAGCTTACTCCTTCAGAGGTTTTCTAAAAAAAGGATGGGGAAGCACTTGTCATCTCTGTTTTGCATAAAGGGTATCCAGCCTTGCGAAGGGGAACTGGATTAAATAATACACTACACGTTTTTCTCAGCCATCCTCTTCTCTGTTGTTTGGTGTCCTTCACTGTGTCCTGTGCAGGGTTTAAAAGTGTCTGGTTACCTTTGTATAAACGTTTTTGTAACCAATGCCCAAAAAGGAGCAATTCTGCAATTTTGTTGTTATTTCCTGAGCCTCTCTTCCCTGCTATTCTTTCTACTATGGAGGTTTCTAAATTACTCTGTGTATTCCCCAGTGTGCCTGGACAGGACACCCTTAAGCCCCTTGGGAACTGACATATAGCAGAGAGTGCTTTCTTAAAAATACTGGCCCCAGTCTTCTTCCCTTGTTGCCTTAGCCACTAGCCATGGCAGAAAAAGGCAAGGATTGGGGGGGGGCACCCTCAACGAGTGAAACACATTGTAAACAAAGGGGTTTAATAGGTTTGTTGTCCAACCTGGAGCATCTCTTTGTGAAGAGTAACTTGTCCAACTTGTTTTTATGAGTCTTCTTGACTTCAGGAAATTATCAGATCCTTCCTTTGGCTGTATTCTGGGTGTGTTATTTACCTGAGTGCAAAGGTAGTGGGCTGCTTGCTGTGTAACAGCTTTCATGTATTCCTACACATAAAACATTTTAACTACTGGTTAAGGTTGCCAAGTATGATGTGAAACCAGAGATCTTGTTACAAGCTACGTGAGCCACCCCCAGGCAGCATCTGCCGAGGGAGAGGTTATCAACTGCTCAGGGGCCATCATAACAGCAGAAGGTCTTTTGGAGAGGCTTTTCCTTTGTCATATGAGTGCCGCTTATATGTCCCTTTTGGAGAAGTTGCTTAGAAAATACAAATGAATGCAGTTCATCCAGAGCCTCAGTGCTGTTAACTTTGTATTTTTTTTACTTTCCCTCTTTTGTAAACAGGCCTGAAGAATAACCCTGATCTTCGAGTGGTGCTTCTCTTTGGCTACAATACTTGGAAGTCAGGAGCTTCACGGTTTCTAGACCAAATAGTCAACCGCTTGAATGAAAAAAGTATCGTCTTGGCTGGGGCTCATGTGGAGAGCTTTACATCTCTGACTTCTGAGAAGTGGGTGTCTGCAAAGAGCTGTGGGGCTCCATTGTCCTCGGGCATGAGAATCCCCTGAGACTTTGCATTGTGCTATATAGGTTGAGAGCAGTAGTTGGCTATGACTGTGCTTCAGGTCACTAACTTGGCTCCCAACTGCTTCTGAAAATCTTAGCTGCTATGTTTGTTTTTTAAGCCATTTTCTGACTGATGGTCAGTGTAAGTCTCTGAAACCAGAAGAAGTAATAAGAACTGTTTAAGAACTGTTTAAGAACAGAAGAATTGTTTAAGAACATGTGAAACTCAGATGGGTCAGGGAAAAAGTACATCTTGTCCAGCACCTGGTTTCCCACAGTGGCCATTCCAATACTTCAGGCAATCCCATAAGTAGGGCACAAAGGCCCCCTCTGCTGTTACCCTTTGAGCAATTGGTTATTCAGTGACAAACTGTCTCTGCTTCTGTAAGTTCCAATTAGCTGCCATGACCAATACCTACTGATATGCCTCTCCATGAATTTGTCTAACTCTACTCCCCTTTAAAGCTGCATGGCCATCACTGCATCCTGAGGCAATGAATTCCATAAATTAATTAGGCACTTAGTTGTCTGTCTTGGGTAGTTTTCTAGTTCTGCTGAACTAAAAAGGCCCATATTAAATAGATGACTAAAACAGCCTGATTGCAACATAAATGATTGAAAAACCAATGCCATGCTTGCCACAAAGAAATACCTCTTTCTTTTCATGGCTGGTGTATATTTGTGGAGCCTTGTGGGCTTCATTGTTTTGGATGGTGATTGACGTGGTCAGCCCAGGTTGGGTTATTAACCTGCTGTGAGGATTTGTAGCTACCTTGCAGATAAAACCACTTGTGCTTTTTTGACTTGGAAGTCACAATTTTGAACACAGTTTGCCTTGGTTTCAATCTCTGGCCATGAGGCTGTGTTTGGGAACATGAGAGCAGGGCAGTGTGGGTTTGATTAGTGCCTTTTCTGCTTGTTGAGAGCCATTCAGTCCTGGCTTTCTTTGACTGTTTGGGGACTGTAGGATGCTTAATAGCCACACAAAAATGCATCCTGGATGTAAATTTCCTAACCAACCACTATCCTATCTTCAGCCTTCTCTTTTGGGAGGATGTTCCAAAGCCAAATAATCTTCCATCCTAGGAGCCCCCAAGCTCTGTGAGAATTCTGGACTCCATTGCAGTGGCTTTTGGTGTGGGTGTGTGGCAAGGACTATACTACACTTGAGCTCTTGATTGACCATTTCCACCAAAAGGTTGATTTACTGCATGTCAAGTAACTGTGATGTCTTCTGACTTCCTGTCTAATGAATCCCTCTTCAGTGATTGTTTCTCAAAGCCTAATGGTATAGAGATGAAACTAAGCTCAAGCAGTGGTGCTTCTTCTCTATACAGTTTCAGCATTCCAGTGGTGTTCTAGGTCAAGCATTTTTCCCTCATCCCTTGAGCATTTTTCTTGCAGTTGTCAGAACAATATGTCCCTCTATAATAAGTCTGTACTACATTGTTTACTAAAGGCAGAGTGCAGCAGGAATGGGCGTCACTTCGGGTGAATTAGGGTTGCATCACAACTTTATAGCAGTTAATATGAAAGCAGAGCATAGCTTTTGCCATCTGTTCCTTTCAGCCCTGGTGAAATTTGTTGCTATATACTAATTCTCCACACACACACATGCACCCATCCCATCTTATCTCAAGGTCTGTGATGGCTGTAGTCTTGCAGGTCGGTTGCATCAGCTTTAGTGCAACAAACCGATTACCCTTAAGATCATTTTGTGTTGGCAGTAAGCAACTTTGCAATCTTTTTAGCATCTACCTGCATTCCCCCTTCCAGTGAAATGTAGATATTTTGCAGTTCAGCACAAAACAAAACCTTGATTGACTGAAGTTCACTCCAAATGTGGCCTTGTGTTAAAGGGCCTTGTAGGACTTGCATAATCAGGCAGTTAGCATAAATATAGGTTGGTGCCAGGTGGGGCTGAATCACCACTGCCCTGCTTCCCAAAAGCAATTTGTGAATTTGGCATGAAAAATGGTAGGTAATGCACCTCACCTTCAGCTAAACTGAGATCTTTCTACTTAAAGGTCACCAATAAGTTTTGACCAAAAGGGCATTGTTGCTGCACTTGCCTTTTCTTGACATTCGGTAGAATTTCAGTAGTATATATCATTTGTTTGTCGGCATTTGAGCTGGTAGGGTAGCATCCTCAAGGAACCGGCTCTTTATCTATTGATCTCATTTGCTAGCTCGGCTAAAGAGAGAAAGTTCACATTTCTCCGACTTCACATGTCACTTATTTATCACAGTTGATTTTCAAACAGCAGTTGCTGGTGTGATTCTTCTCTTCCTAGCAGAGTATTCCAAAGACGTAAAGTGACATACAGAACCCTGCTTTTCCCAAATGTACACATGAATCCTTCAGTTGCAAAATGAGATTAGAAATTATGAGAATTGAAAACAGCAATAATATGAACCAATTTAGCCAATCAAGATATAGGTCTACAAATGAGGAACTTTTGAATTTGCCAGCAAAATTTTAGTTCAATGATGGCAAATACAATTGTGCACCAACTTAAGTGCCAATCTTTTGGATATAATTTTAAGCTATGTGGTTGGTTGGTTGTTCTAGAATAAGCAGGCAAAGAACAAAATTGGTTATGAATCAGGAGGCAGTACGTGGAAAAGAAAGTTGCAGATCTCTGCTTTCTGAGAGGTCCACCCTCCCAGTTTGAACCCCTGAGAACTGGAAGCTTTATTTATTGAAACGAAAGCTGAAATTATCAGAGTTCAGAAATGTTTATGGCCTTCAAGTAAGCTTTTTGGGAAGGCAGGCAGACGCATGTGCGATAAAATTCTGATTGTCTGGCATCCTGTGCACTCAGCTTAGAAGCAGATTCCCGACCTTCTTGACCCCTGCAGAGGCACAAGACAGGCTATGGAAGCTGCATGGGGACAAAGCAAGCAGTTTGAAGTATTATTAGTGATCCCATTGCTATAGTGATGAGGATGCTAGATTAAGAGGGAAGGAAGAGATAGTCCAGAGGAGCTTGCACAATAGGAGGGGTGTGTGTATGTGCTGCATGAATGGACACACATCCCCATAGTCTGCCCTATCTGATAATCTGGTACCACCCAGGTCCCAAAAGTGCAAGATTACTATAAATTTACAGTGTTCTCCTTCAGAGAAATGATGAACAGTCATGTTCCTTGTGAGATTAATAGGGTGTGATTTGTGGTTCTGTAATGTCTGTTATGGACACTTTGGGAATCCTGTGTATCGGTTTCTTGTTTTGTACTCTATGTGGTCTTGTTGGTGCTGTCATATTCTGACACAACCCCTTTCCCCTTTTCTTCTCTCTTCCAGTAACAGTCAGGCTGCCGAGTCCTGTGGTGTTGTTGGCTTGACTTTTAGTGGACCCCAGATCCAGAGTGCATCTGTGCTGCTAGATCAGGATGTTGTCAACGAGAGGACAGCCGAAGCTGCAATGCAGCGCCTCAAGGCCGCAAACATTCCTGAACACAACAGCCTCGGTTTTATGTTTGCATGTGTTGGGAGGGGATACCAGCATTACAAAACCAAGCAGAACCTTGAAGCTGATGCCTTTAGGAAATTCTTCCCTAACATTCCCCTCTTTGGCTTTTTTGGACACGGAGAGATAGGATGTGATCGAATTGTGACTGGGAATTTCATACTCCGTGAATGTAATAATGCCAAGGATGACTTGCTGCACAGCTACACCACAGTAATGACTCTCGTCCATCTGGGCTCAGCCAAAGCAAACCAAGCATAAACCTTTCTGTAAACGTATCACTAGAGATACCGGCCTGGTTCCAGTTCCAGATGCTTAAAGAATCTGGGACACTGTACATGCTTTCAGAAGTACCTCTTTCAACAAAAGTGATGATTGTCTCAGTGATTTTAGAACTTCTAGCTGGCAGGAAATTCAGTTACATGAGAAATGGCACATAAATTGTGCCACATGCAAGTTTAAAATTGCCAGTGTTTTTGGTTCTACACTAGAGGAATGTGGGTTTCAGTCCTGAAGTTTTGAATTGGCATTAAGTCCAAATTCATCAGCACTTGCGTATACTTGGAATTGAAGTATTGCCATTTCTGCATGCAATCATTGGACTAATTTTGATACACTGACCAACTTAGACTCAGAATGAACTCTTAAGCAGCTGTGTTAAAAATCTGTTGCTTTTATTACTTAGCAAGTTCTTTCAAGATTTAAAGTTACATGAAGTGGGATCTTTAAAACACCTGTGTGTGGGGTTGGTGAAGTAACTGTTGGTGGAATTAAAACAGAGAATACCCATAGATGCTTGTGTTATGTGTTAATCATCTGTATTTAGGGGGAAAAATAAGACCGTCAGAGCCTTAGGATTTATCTCAGTAAAACTTTGTGGTTTGGAAAGTGTCCTTTGCTAATTGGGTTGTGCTATCAATTATAGCAGCCATCTGATTTGGTTTTTATCTCCTCCATTCCAATAAACAGAATATTTCTTGAGGTCCTCTGGTCCAAAATGTTATCGACTTCACAGATTGGCCAGAAGGATCCCCAAATTTGGCCCTGACCCCCCAAGTCCAGTTGTCTCGGATTGGCCATGCTGCAGCCATAAACCGCAACTATCTGTATGACCATGGTGGTTGAGTGGGCAAATGGCAATCTTGCATTAATGCACAGTGTGTCCTCCTGTACTTTCATATAGAGAAGAGTGCTGAAGACATCAGTCCTAAACACCATTATTTTTAAGTAACCTGTTGATTTCAGTAGGATTACAGTGGACCTGATTCCTTACACCTTCAGTTTTGGAGTCACCTGTAGAAAGTAGAAAAGCAACTAGTGAAAAATCACTGTTTATGTGTATATAAATAAGTGAAATGGTAGCAGAATGGTAGGGACAAGAGATTAACCTGTTATTCTGGTTGCTCTAAAACAAATTTATTGTATGATCTGTTTCTTTGGAAAAAGTATAATTATGGTGGCAGTGCCATAGGTGGAAGGCCAAGCTTTGCTGCCGCTTTCTCCATTTCCTTTGTTTAAAGTGAGTTTTGCATTTTTCCCAGCAACAACATATTGCAACTTGAATGCTGGGAAACATAGTTCCACTATAACATAAATGAAAGTTTGGAAAAATATCTGGATTCTCCCAGCTCATGAATAACAACGTGACTCCTAGGTCATATTTGTTTAGGTCAGGGGTCTCCAAACTTCAGTCCGGGGGCCACATCTGGCCCACTATAAGATTATATCCGGCATGGAGTAACTTGGGATTTTTTGTCATAGCTTTTGCTATTTTTTTTACTCATTATATATCATTTCTCAGTTTAAGCATGGTGTTGTTTCTTTGTAATTGTCACATTTCTCTTTTGTTCTGAATCATAGATCCAAGTAACATTTATTCATTCATTTAATTTTCATTCATTCATATATAAAACTGATTTTATAATCAGTTTTATAAATGTGTAAAATGTGGAAATGTGTAAAATGTGGCCCTCATACTGAAAAGTTTGGAGACCCCTGGCTGAGGCACTCAAGCCAGTCAGTGTGGTGCACTGAAAAAAAAAGTACAATAACATTTGCAACACTAGCATTTCAGCTGCTTTTGATTGTTCTGTGGCATTGCAATAGGAATAGTTCATCCATGGCTGGGAACATGGTGCACACATTTCACTGTGTGGCATATCTGAGTGGATCTGCTGGAAATCCAAGACAATGTCCTGTTATACATCCACAGGGTGAGAAGAAAAACAATAAATGAGGCTGAGAGGGCAGTGTGACAGTGTGACTTGGAAGTCTTTTTAATTGGATTTGTCCAGGATTATAGAACTGATTCCCTCTCTTGCAGGTAACATTCAGTCTTAGTAAACAATGATAGGTCAGCTGGTGGGCAGGGGGTGGGTTAGGGTGAAACATGTTATAAACATGAAAAGAGCAATCAGTTATATCTGTGGCTAATCTGGACAATATTGTACTGTATGCGCATTATCTAGTGATGGTTCTGCCAAAATGTTCTGCTGAAGTTATCACATTGAGCTAGGATCTGTTCTTAGTGGGTAGCCATTCAGTTTTGAAACAAACAAGTCAGAGGCCCTTCAAGGATTACTTACACCTAACCAGTAGGACTGCCACCTTTTTTTCTGACAGGGTTCTTATGCCATTAATTCAATGGGCAGAGGTTCAACAGGGGAAGCACTTCCCATCACCTTGCCATGTCAGAAACTGATACACTTCGTAGGGCCTCTGCTAAGAAACACATAGAGGAGGCAGAGATGGGTCTCTGTGTGTGTTCCAGCAAAAAGAACTGTCATAGTACAGAGTTAGACCATTGGTCTACCTAGCTCAGCATGGTCTACACAGATTAGCAGCAACTCTCCAGGGTTTCAAACAGGAAGTCTTTCCTAGGCCACCCTGGAAATGCTGTGGATTAAGCCTGAGATTTCCGTATACAAACCATATGATCTGCCACTGAGCTATGGACTCATTCTTGTGACTTCTTTAAAAAAAAAAAAAAGGTTTATTGTGGCATAAGCCTTCCTGGACAAAAGCCCATTATATTCTAGACATTTAAGATCTTATATTTCTAGGCTTTTTGGCCCCACTGTTTACAATTTTCTTTTTGTCCTGTCTACTACCTTTGAACTGAAAAGAATACTTCAGTCCATAAAAGCCAATGGCCACAGTAAATTGGTTAATTTTTAAAATGCCAAGTCTCATTGATGCACCTATCCTCAGAGGTTTTCTTTAGTGTATGAATTTTAAATAGAAATAAGGATGTATGAGACAAGTATCTGTTCAGCTTGATTAATAGTCTTTTTTGTTATATCTTGCAATCTCAACTTTTGCCCTTTTCCTATAACAGATAAAACAAAGGAGTTAAGTTTCCCAAACTTCTATTTTGAAAAAAAAAACAAAAACCTGTTGGATGTTGACAAGAACTTGGCTATTCTCCAGTCTTTGTTTCATCTGAGATCTTTGAGGATTGAACAAGTAATAGATGATAATTTTTTTTTTAGTAAGCATAAGGCAGTAACAGCCACTTCCTTTATCAGGACAAGAATGGCATAGATGTCTGGTTCTGTTTAATGGAACTGGGCAACCAAAGGCACCTTTCCATGTGCACTGTCCTGTAAATAAAGCCAGAATGCTTGCATTTTGAAAACCATGCATGTTAAGGAAGTACATCAAATGTGACTCACATCCATGGCAGATGAGGGTTGGGAAGCAGCAGCAGGGTGAAGAGCATCCTAAATCTGCCTCACCCTCTGTCATCTGTCCCTGACACAAGCCTTGGCGGTCCTATTGAGGAGAGGCAGTCACTCCTAATTGGGTCCACTTATAAAAGCTTTTTCAACTGAACATGTTCAGTGTAAACTATTTCTGTGCCAGTAGTGAGAACGTGGTGCTGGCACCAAGGCCTGCACCAATTGGCACTGGGCCAAGGGCCAAAGTGTCTCTGCGAAGTGGCCAGCAGTATGTTTTTACACTAGCCAGCAAAGTGGCTGTTGGGGGGGAGGGCAAGGGAGGGGAGATCGGGCCCAGGACAGTGCAGGCTGCAGCCGAATGCTATGCCCCTTCCCGTCCTGTGGAGCCCTATATGGGCCTCCTCGGTTCTGTGCCTGCAAAATAGCTGGCACATTGGGGCTGCAGCGGCTTTACCCAGGGTAAGGGAACAAACATTCCTTCCCTGAGGAGACTCCGGCCGCCCAGTCCCTTATGGTGCTGCAGTGGTGCCCCCAGGGGATAGGATTGGGCTGTAAATGAAAGTTTGCCCACTAGAGGAAGAAGAGAGGATAACTTGCTCTTTAATAGTTTAGGAAGCAGAGATTTAAGGGGACAGTGTTTTTTTAGTTCAACTAGAACCATAAAAACCGCCATTTCCCCAAATCTCAATTAAAGTTGGTGCTTAAAAAATCAATAGCTTGCAATGGTTTTTTGTTTGTTTTTTTTGAAGTAGGAAATGCAGGTGATTCCCAGAGATTTCATCATTATATTTGGTTTGGTAGTTGGCCAGGTTAAACAATGTAGTCACTAGTCTGACCTCTATAGATAAATTTTGTCACATTTCATCATTTATTTTAAATTCTCAGTGTTCTGTGGAGAGACAATTAAGGAGAGGAGGATACAATTTATTCACAAATAAAAATGTTCTGGGGCTTGAACTGTGTTTAACTACTCTGTTTCTTAAAGGTCTCATATCGGTCTATAGATTTCTAATTAGGTGAAACAAAATCAAGGAATAACTGTGCCATTTACACATTTAGAAGGTCCTGAGAGTCTTTAGCCAGTTCTAGCATTTGGAAACACACATAAGATCAGTATTATTATTGTGTTTTCATGTGCCCCTTTTGCAAAGTTCCTTTCAATATAATCAAAGGCTTTTTAAATGTTCATGCCTAAAGGAATAGTATAGTTGATCTTACCTTTTGTCAGGGGTCGAGCCCTTGTCCAACCCCTGCCTTACCTAGCTGCAGGCCAGGGGCAGAACCGCCTGGCCATAGGGCCACCACCACCTCTCCAGCTGACCAGGTAAGACGTAGGGCAGCTGGGTGGGAGAGACTGTCCCCCCAGGGCTCACCTGACCTGAGCAGTGAGCAGGGCCGGGTCACCATTAACCACCAAAGAGGAGGGAAGCAGGCCAGGGTCAGGGCCCCTTTAAGCCTAGAGAGGGAGGAAGGGGAGGAGCCAAGGGTGTGGCTGGGGAGGATAAAAGCAGGGAGGCCTGTGATGACAGGCAGTTCTGGAGAGGGAAGGCAGGAGGCTGGAGCCATTGCCTGAAGACCAAGGGCCTCAGGTCCTGCCTCCAGGGAGGATGACAAGGGTGTCATGAACCCCCTCCCCCTGGCTTTGTCTGAGGCTTCCCCTGCAAGGAACCCCAGGGAGGTGGACACCCCACCCAGGGGTCCCATGAGACCATCCAGCCGACCCTCAGCACCCTGCCAGATGACGCCCTGAGACCCCCCCCCCTTTTCGGGGCAGCCCTCACACCTTTTATAAAAATGAATGGCTAAAGGTAATTTTTCCAGGTTTCTAATAGTTTCCTGGCATGATGCAACAGTATTTTATTTCACTACAGTGAGTACAACTAGGTCAGGTCCATCTTGTATTATCTTCACATACCTGTTACATTCTGTGTTTGATATTTGCAAGAACATGAGCACTGTACATTTATGCTTATATATTTGGTCCGGTAACATTAGCAATACTGTCTTCTTTATCTGGGAATAGTGTTAAGGATTCCTGAAAATTACGTAAGAGAATAATCATTAGGAGATGCTTTTTCTTTCAAAATTATATCCTATCTTTCTAACTTGTGAAGGCTTACAAAAATAATTAAACCTACATATAAAAACCTACAGATGACCTGAAGTGTGCCCTGTTTTTTTTCCCAGACACAAAACCACGAGATGACCCTTAAGGGTGTCATGCGTTCTTTTAGTTTTCCTTTCAACCAGTTCTTTATTAAATTCAGCTAGTGTCCTTATATCCCTGAGATGACGCTGTATATCAGGGGTGGCCAGACTTGCTTAACATAAGCGCCACATACGATAAACTTCAGATGTTTGAGAGCCACAATATTTTAAGAAGCATTTCAATTCTTAAATATATTGACTCACCATTAACGTTAAACGCATGTTTTAATCCAGTGGACTTTCGGGTTACGCCCAGTAAATAATTATAAAGTTTGAACATTTCTTATTTACCTTTTATGTTGCTTGTGATGCAAAAAAGCAGCTCAGCCAAACACAGTTTTGTTTTATTATACAAGAGCTAACATTATATGTTAAAGAGCAGCATGTGCCTCGCCAACCACAGATTGGCCACCCCGCTATATATGATTCTTTTATCTTTTTCCTTATTGATACTAGAAACTGTATCACTGTTGTCTTCCTTCAGTATTGCTTTATAAACCTCCCTTACAATGATAGCAAAGAACTTGCTAATTGTTACTGAGATAAATATTCGCTTTTCTGCTCAGGACACTTAATGCAACTCATCTCTGGAGTAGCCAGTTTTCTGTAGGTACCGAGTAAGTAAATAAAAAAACATTTTGTTTTAAATATGGGCCAGTGAAACTGACATTATGTACTCTGAGGTTTAAGTTAATGCTCAAATGTTCCATAGTAATAAAATGTTGTAAAAAAAAAAATGTTGGCAGGACTGGAAGAACAGAATCAAGAAAGGTTTGTCTTTGGCATACATCCCTAATACTGAGCAAAGTCATGACTGCCTAAACCCACTCCTTCCATAATTCAAAGCTTTATAAGCAGACTTGCCTGGAAGAAAGCTCAATTGAATTCAGTGGGGCTTACTTCTGAGTGACATGACAAGGACTGCGCTATTGTTGTAGCCTTATTGAAATGTTTTCCATGTCCTTATATTACTTTTCTTAAACAAGAATGTTTCCCCACATCTGGTGGGGGTATATATAAAAAGTCAAATTCTGGACATGTATTCCAAAGGAAAAATTCAGATTATTGTATGTTCATCCCCCTCCTGACTCTGTTGCTGTGTAGTCTTTCTGGTAACAGGTGTGCAACATGGCAGAAATCTCCATTAGCTCATGCCCACATTCAGTGTATTAGAATACATATATTTCCCATGTTAGAAAATTAAATAGAAAATAGCTGGAATGGCCTAGAAAAACCTAGAGCAATTCCCAAATGAGATAGTTGGATCTGCATACAGCACCTCTTCCTCCTTTAAAGTAAGAAGGCACCCCACTAAATATAACTGTTGATCTTGAAAGATTTTATGGACAATTTTCTTTTGACTGGTACAGCACCAATTTGTCTCAAGTATCTGCTTGGTTCATCTTCTCACCATAGTCTCCAACATGATTCTAGCTTTTCCTAGGACTGCTGGGCCTGTTGTTTCATAGTTTTTTGCTTTGATTTATCTTTTATTCCGTTGTCTCTGAAAAGAGGAAATAGGGTTTTGTTGTCATCAAGACGCTGCTAAGCCATCCCTGTTGAATTCACTACATTTGAAAAGTACTTACTGTCACAACCATTGCTGCTGCTGGCCTCAACCAGGTTATCACCACGCTCTACTGCTGTACTTCTCGGAATCTGGCCCTTCCTAACAGGCAGTGATTATGAAAAAAAGAAGATAAAAATAATTTATTTCCTTTTTTCAAATTGATGCAAGTTGTTTCAGTAACCCTACATCCAGTACTGGACATCCTGCTTGCTCTCCCATTATGGATTCTCTATCAGTTATATCAGGGCTCTCCAAACTCTGGCCCATGAGCCAGATCTGGTGCTTGGAAAAAGCGTGGTGAGTGGTACTTACTGTTCTACATCCCTGTGCCCAGATCAGCTTGAAAGAAACGCAGCACTGTGGTAGAATGGTAAGCACAGCTCGGGATGGGGAGGCCCTTTTTGGGGGGGACACAGCAGTTTCCAGTTGGAGACCTCTGAGTTAACATTTAACCATATATAGAAATACTCAGGAATGCAATGTTTTTGGTGGTGGTGAGGCAGAGAGAAAGGGATGGCTCCGTCAAAATGTCAGGACACACTGAAAGAGGGGGATCACGCATGAGAAGAATATGGAAACAAGAAACAAGACAGTTATTTGCACAAGTGGGACCCTGTAAGTACCATGGTAACTAATGTCAAATCTGGTTTGATCCCACATTCTGCAGCTTTAGGCTGCAGAATAAATCCCACAGTACACTTTGACTGGTATTCTTAGATCAGTTAAATGACTTTGATTTAAGCCAGTTTCTCTGAAATGGAGGCACGGATTGGGCTGCAGGGACTTATTCTTCACAGATGGCTGTGCATTGCACATGTGTAGCGTGCATCATTTGTAACAAGCACAAATCCTTATTTGGTGTGCAGCTACAAATCTTCCTTGCAGGGGTTGCGCCAGGACAGTCAAAATCATGCAAGGAAGATCTTTTGAAAGTGGTGCGTCACTTTACTGAATTGAAGAGGTGATGCAGGAATGTGATTTGCTGACACCGGAAACCCACAAAGCTACCTCATCACACCAAAAAGGTGCTTCCCTGTATCTAGATCTCAACCTACACAACAATCCACAAACCCCACTTCCCCACCCTCAATGATATTCTAACAACTGTTTCAGTGGCTATCAATTTTATGCAGTAGCTTCTCTCCAGGCAACTAGGCAGGATATTTTGAAACCACTTGGAAGCGGTTCAGAGATTGGTTTTACAACGATCTTTTGCAGGCTCATAGAACAGTGGTAGAAGGTGCTGGCCTCTTTTACGCCAAAAAATTTGGGCAGCCTTGACTGGTTCTAGAGATTATATTCATTAAAGTGTGTGTGTAAAGCACATTTTTATACTGTAGAATTGTTTTATGTCATTACATCAAGTCATATTTTAACATTTTCAAAAGGTGGCAGTGGGAAGGTTAGTTTGTGCCACTAATCCATTCAGATCTTTGCTGTTGAAAAAGACTGAGCTCTGATGTGATATAACAGTGTAGCACTAAGCACTTCGCTCATTGTAATAACATGTTAATTGGTGCAATAGAAAAAAGCTTTTTAAAGAACAAAAAAGGAGAAAAATAAAGATTGATGACAAAGATGACATCTTTGCATTCACCTTGAAGAATAATCTTGCATATATTACAAATATTGTATTATAAGGGACACGAAAACATTAGCAGGCAGTGACATAGCTAAGGCATAGGGCACAAAAAATTTTAACACACCCCAATATGACAACTTAGAGGCCTCTGAAAGGCACTTCTGGGTTTCGGCGAAAACTGGAAATGCCTTTCAGAGGCCTCTGAGATACCCCTCAAGTTATGGTGCCCAGGGCAATGTACCCCACTGCCCCCCTTAGGTATGCCGCTGTTAGCAGGTAGGACAGCACAAAAGCTCCTCTTTTTCCTGAATAGCTTAAGTGTGGCTCTTTTACCTGTACAGAAAGAAGAATGCTCCTGCTACCAGGATGCTCAAAACGACCACGGAAGCCAAAATTGCTGCAAACAGTTCACCTCTTGTGTTGTCCTTGATGCCGGGGATCAAAGTTTCCCCACAACGAAGGCCTATATAATTTTCAACACACCTAAGAAACAAAAGGTTTACATTAACTGAATATTGGTGCCAGGCTAGAGTTCAATTCATAAACTGCTGCTGGCACTTTTCCCCGCCACAGCACATAGATGGGCCACAAAAACAGGCAGCTTTTGAATAGCAGCATCAGAATAGGTAAAGACCTTGGAAGGGCCCACAGGTACTGAAGCTTGGTCTGGGCCAACATGATAACTGTTGGCCTTCGTGCAAGGAGGCCAACAGGCCTTTGGCTTCAGTTAGGCAACCCACCTGCAGGATTCTGTCACCTGCTAGTTGAAATCTAAGCTGTCTGGATTAACAGGCTAAAGAGTATCTCCAATGCTCTTTTGTTCCACTCCACTCTTCCTTTCCGAATCCAGGGAGTGGAAGGAGGAGTGGTGGAGGTAGCGGCTGATGTGCTACCACAACCGGGAGGCAGTGACATTTGGCACGACAAGGTGCCTCACAAGGAAGGTGGTGACATTTGGCATGTTGCCTCGAGTGCCTGAAAGTCATGTGACAGCCACAACCAGCATAGCACATCGATTGAATTCCTTAAAAAATAAAAATCTTATGCAGGGCATCTAAAATTATAACTTGCTATGACTGTGCATCGTTGAAAAGTCCAAAATGCAGGGTGGTAAAATGCACTCCCACCTAAAGTATCCAGAACAGAAGAGGAAGCAAGTACGTGTAACAGAAGACGTGCAATATTTATTCCACCACCAAAGCAGGATGTGATTTTACTGGAGCAACTTTTAAAAGGTTGCAGCAAAAATCCTGATTTTTATTGTCTTCTACTTGTGTAATCAAGACTGGATTCCTTGGGCCAGTTCTTCCACCAGAGTTGAATCTGGCTGGACGCGTTAACTAACCTCCAGCTGGACACAGAACCCACAATCTGTTTCTATGTGGCAGTCTGCTAGGAAGTGGCTGTAAAATTCTTCCATGGTGATATGGCATTTTATTAATTATTAACAAGAATAATTGCAACATCACAGCCAAAGCATGCTTTTGTAACGCCACTCTCAATTTGTTTTAAGGAAGGTTCCCATATGCTTCATCATCTTCTTCATCAGCATTCACCTCCAGTGGATGAAAAAGGGAGCAGAAGTTCCCACCTTCAATCTGATGACCCAGCAAACTGGCCCTGGGAAGCCAGCCAGGCACACTCTCAGTCTTTGGCAACAGTCCAGGGACCCATTCAGAGTTAACTGTTCTCCTGAGCCTTTGGACAGAACTGATTTCTTGATCTTGTACTGCTGTTGTTTTAAAATCAATGCAACCGTTAGCTTTGGCAATAGGCTTTAAGGATTAATCGTGACAGTGGGTTTTCATGTGACATGTTAGTCTTCGTTTTATTCACTGCCCTTTGGGACTGTGGAAGCAAACACCCATATTTGCCCCCGCTAGATTATCTGAGTTTGGCCTCCCAAGTTGATTCGGAAATGAGGACGGGCGCTCCTCCAATATACATCATGTCTCATCCCACCTTTTGCATCAACTGTTTTGAAACTGCCAATGCACAACCAGGGAGCGGCTGGCAGCAGGTTTGAGATCCGGTGCCAATCCTGGTGGCTAAATGCCAACTCTTCCTTTGCAGCCAGAGGGTACCCATGAGGAAAAGAATTACAGGACACAGTGGCGGGTCCCTTCTAAGCACTCTCTCACTGCTTATGCAGGAGATGCAACTGAGAAACTGCAATGAGAGGTCATCCTGTTTCCTCTTCTGCTAAATTAGCCCGCATCGCACTTATCAGCAACAGCTTTGAACTATGAGTTGGTCAACCGTAGAACCCCAACAAAGAACAAGAAGGCCTGTATGAAATTCTTCAAGTAACTAAGCTACCTTTGGTTCAGAAAATAAATAACACGGCTTGCAGTCGGCCTCCTGCCTCTAGTGGCCATGTATGTAAAGAAATAACTCATAAGAGAGTGGCTCCCTTTGACTGGTGGCTCCCCTTGACCTACGTGTGAATTAGCCACAGCTGCCCATTAGGCCTACTATCCTATATAGTATCCTTGTATAGGGAGGTGGGTTTTTTCATGAGGATTCTGCAGCTCTCCCAGGAGCCACAGCTCACAGTGTGGAAGCCACTGTCATAAGGAAATGGTTCTTTCCCCTGAATACTATCAACCCTTTGAATGCTTGAAAGACCTACAATATATACGTTCAGGATACAGGTTGGGTCCAACTTGACTGAGCATCCAAAGTGGCTCCAAAGTTCACCACCTGCTTCTCAATGTCAGCACTGCCATCTTTGTAAACAGATTTTGCACATGCCTGAACTTGTCTGATCTCAGAAGCTAAGCACAGTCAGGCCTGGTTAATAATTGGATGGGAGACTGCCTGGGAATACCAGGTGCTGTAGGCTTATACCATAGTCTTTTGAGACTGAAGGGTGCCAACCATTTGGGCAGGGAAGATTCCAGGACCGGAAACTTACCATCCCCAGTATCCTCCCCACCTGACCAGTTTACAGAAAAACGGGGGAGAAAAGGAAGCTGTGGATGGGGTAGTGGTCTAGCAGTGGTGGAGGCAGCAGTAATAGCTACTTTTTCTAGCTCTGCTGTCGTGATTCTAGACAGTGCCACTAGAGGAGGTAAGCTTCGCCCCATACTCCTCAGGCTTGCTTTCCAGGTAGAGCACACAAGAAGAGGATGAGACAGCAGCCAGTGGACACAACAGGCAAGGCACCCCTTGCCCGTTTGTCACCTCCCCGGCCGGCTGCTCAAAGCAGCCGACTAAGCCCTCACGGATGGGCCGGTTCTATTAGGATGTCCTAGTCAGCATGTGGGCCTTCAAGAGAACAAGTATGAATGGACAACAGATGGTATTGGGGAAAATCCCGCAGCGATCCCTGCTAAGTAGGAATTAAACTAATTCAGCTAGGAGGGCAGGGCTTGGTGTGATTGTTAACACCTGCTGTGCACTCCATGTGTTGCCCACTCTGACTCCCTTCTACGAAAGAAGAACACAACTATGAAGAATTATAAATGATCCGTTTTGTTGGAAAAGAAATTAGGCTAGGTACTGAAGAGCACTAAGTGTCTAGTACAAGATAATGAGGTGAGATAATGAGGTGTCTGCGTTGCAAACACCATGCAGTATTTCAAGAGCCATCACAGTTTCCCCATGTCTTGGTACCTGTGCATGGTTATGATTTCTCCTGCCCAGGATGGTGGAGGGAGATGTCATGCTGCAAAGGTGGTTCTGCAAGGTGTACAAAATTGCTACCAAAACGCATGCACTGTTTCTAAAGGGCCCACCGATTATGCAGGTCTTCTGCAGAACAATCACCAAGTGCATACTCCTCAGCTAGATGTGACAGCAGCAGCCATTTAAAACACTGCATGATCATTGATCAATTAAAAACACCCAACAGGAGCATATTGAAGACGGCACTTCTGTCTTTCATGCAGTCACGCTAACAACAGGAAAGAACCCCAAGAGTGCTTCCGGGAGCACATGTGAAATTTGTCTTCCTCTGCCAAGGGAAGGAGTTTTCATTTTCTTGTTGCCAGTAGCAGGCTCTATGAGCTGATCCTATTTAATACGCACTGCACGCCTACGCTACCCCCCATTGCTTTCTTTCTGATTAGCAGTATTAATCAGAACATATATTAATATTTTTAGAATTCTGTTCTAATCAGACAAATCAGGGGGTTTTCTTAGTTAACGTGCCTTGTATGTAAATTCTAGATCCTGAGCAGGCAAAAACATCAGCTTTCCTACAAGCTAAAGGTGGGTGAATTAAGGTCGGGGGGGGGCTGATTTGGCCTGTGGAAGCCTCCAATCCAGCCCTATGACCACTCCCCATCTATGGCTAGCCATCCAGCTGTTAGGCTCTTCTCCTGTGCACACTTCTCCTGTGCACCTTCTCCTGAGGTGGCCGTTGTTTGCCATAACAGCCTCATTCCCAGACATAGCATCAGTTTGCCCATGTGTGCATCGAAGAAAGGTCCAGATGCTGGCTGACCAACCATACCAGGACTGAGCATGAACAAGCATGTTTTCTCATATCTGGGAAACTGTGGAGGTCCAAAAACTCTGGCTGTAAGCAAGAGAGAAAACAAGAAAAGGAAACTTCCTATTTTCTTTCCCAGAATTATTCCAGATAAAAAGTGAGAGCTTTAAAAAAAAATGGACTTTGCACATTGTGTGTTCAAAAAGATATGGAACGCATTTTTTGAATGTCCCCTTCTCCCAAGGAGCCACCGGTGGTTGCCCGGTGCATGAAGGTACCGTGGCAGCCATTTTTGGCACTGCGGCAGCCCCGCACACAAGGCAGCTGAGGACTAGACTGTTAGTACCCAGAAAGATTCTTCTATCATCTCTTAAAACATGTTATGGAAATATTACAGCTCTAAAGAGAATAAGCAGTGTTTTCCAAAAGGGGTATCTTCCCCCCCCCCATCGCTGCAATGTATGTCCTCCTCTCGCCAAACTGACAGCTGGAGAGACTGATCAGGAAGAGTGAGGTGTCCTATTATAAATAAGTGAATAATATAATTAGAGCTCAATTGTGTTAATACTAGGCACCACTCTCCACCAAACTTGATCCTCTGCTCTGTTCCCTTTGACTTTTCAGATCCAAGGAATGATGTTAGTGGATGGAGATGTGCATCCCCCATCAATCTACCACCAGAGGTGACGGCCTCATGGATTAGCCAGCACTGATCAGGACAGAAGCAAAATGAATTGAAGGAAAACAGCAGAAGGAACTGTACTCAACTTCCTGGGATAGCAAATAGTGCTCTTTGGGGTGGCAAGAAAAAGGAATGAGGAAAAGGGGAGGTAAACTGTTTTCCTTGGCATTTTGCAGCCTAAACAAAGCAATGCAAATTATAAGTTCATGTGCAAATAACGCAATGTACACAATATATTTGAACAGCAGCAACAGCACTTTCTGGTTGTAGAATTGTGCAGTTTTAATGTGGCATTCTGTCATTCCTTTTTACGGTCTTCTCCTTTCTCACTCAAAAGATAAGAACATAAGAACAGCCCCACTGGATCAGGCCATAGGCCCATCTAGTCCAGCTTCCTGTATCTCACAGCGGCCCACCAAATGCCCCAGGGAGCACACCAGATAACAAGAGACCTCATCCTGGTGCCCTCCCTTGCATCTGGCATACTGACATAACCCATTTCTAAAATCAGGAGGTTGCGCATACACATCATGGCTTGTACCCCATAATGGATTTTTCCTCCAGAAACTTGTCCAATCCCCTTTTAAAGGCGTCTAGGCTAGACGCCATCACCACATCCTGTGGCAAGGAGTTCCACAGACCGACCACACGCTGAGTAAAGAAATATTTTCTTTTGTCTGTCCTAACCCGCCCAACACTCCATTTTAGTGGATGTCCCCTGGTTCTGGTATTATGGGAGAGTGTAAAGAGCATCTCCCTATCCACTCTGTCCATCCCCTGCATAATTTTGTATGTCTCAATCATGTCCCCCCTCAGACGTCTCTTTTCTAGGCTGAAGAGGCCCAAACGCCGTAGCCTTTCCTCATAAGGAAGGTGCCCCAGCCCCGTAATCATCTTAGTTGCTATCTTTTGCACCTTTTCCATTTCCACTATGTCTTTTTTGAGATGTGGCGACCAGAACTGGACACAATACTCCAGGTGTGGCCTTACCATAGATTTGTACAACGGCATTATAATACTAGCCGTTTTGTTCTCAATACCCTTCCTAATGATCCCAAGCATAGAATTGGCCTTCTTCACTGCCACCGCACATTGGGTCGACACTTTCATCGACCTGTCCACCACCACCCCAAGATCTCTCTCCTGATCTGTCACAGACAGCTCAGAACCCATCAGCCTATATCTAAAGTTTTGATTTTTTGCCCCAATGTGCATGACTTTACACTTTACACTTACTGACATTGACGCGCATCTGCCATTTTGCTGCCCATTCTGCCAATCTGGAGAGATCCTTCTGGAGCTCCTCACAATCTCTATTAATCTCTAAGATCTCTAAGATCACTCGTTATTTTCTGTGCTATCTCTTGTCCACAAAATTCTTGTCGGAATTATTTGACAGAATCCAAAGGTATCATGGGGGGGAAAAAAAACATGATATGTACATGCCATCTATACACCTTGTGACCACATTTGGATGAAGCACTTAAGTGACATTTAGCACTTACAGCACCATAACCTGAAAATAAAATTTAAATTGGCTAGGCTAGGTTTACCACTGCAGTGACAACTAAACTGGAGTAATCTTAGCTGCTAAGAAACTTAACCTTCTCCTTCCTACTACTGTCTCCTTACCCTGTATTACTCACTTCCCTATTGCCTGGTTTTGACTGTAGGCTCCTTGCAGAGCCGAAGAAACTCTGTGAAGCATTATGTACATCAATGACAAACAAACAAACAAACAAACAAACAAACAAACAAACAAACAAACAAACAAATAATGGCAGCTATTAAGGATGCCAAAACAATGAAGATCATGCCCCAAAAATTTGGACTCCATTTGAAAAACACATTTTGCACCATCAAAAAGATAGATGCACTTAAAGTTACAATTTTATACATACTTGCATAAGAGTGTATATCCTTGCAGCCAAGAGTGCAAGACCAAGTGAATTTAAGTGGGATTTACTTCAAACTATGTTTGAAATCAATGGAATTTGTGTTAGTCACAACCTTTCCCACTGATTTTTCACCACTATACAGTACTTCGGTGGGACTAACTTTCTTCAAACTGGAGCTATTTATTCAAACTTGGGTCCTGTTGAATTCAGTGAAGCTTATTTCCAAACAATGTATGGAGTGCTGAGAAGCTAATATTTGACCATCTGCATGGGATTTGTCACCTGCATGGCTAGCAGCCCTAGGGGTTTAGAAGCTGTTGTGCTATACAGAGAGAAGTCCACGTGACAGCGACAAGGATTCCTCCTGCTCCAACACAAATCTCCACTGCTGCCAAAAAGCTCAGTAACTGTGAATTATCCATAAGCAAACAGGAATTATTTCCTTCATGTGCTTTATAAAAGGGCATGTTTGTTTATTCAAAAGGTGTAATTTTACAGTGTACACAAATCCGTAGTCCACACAGATAGGGAAAGTTCTCTTGCATCATCTGTCTTGAAATGACCTGATGCAACACATCACCTCCCTCAACAGAACATTACTTTTTCTGCCAAGATTCTGCAGACCACAATTAGGCCAACAGTGATTGGTATTAGAAGCATAGATATGGGGGTGGTGGTAAGTATTGCAGGTGCCCAATGCTCTATGTAAATGGCCCTCCCAAGCAGACATTCAATGGTGAGTGGAAAGGGCCACTTACACAGTGAATTGCGGCACCTGCAATACTTACTGTACTGCCCCCTGTAGCTACCCTACTGATTAGAATCCCACACTCCATCTTTAGGCTTCCGATGCTCTGGCACAGGGGTGCCCAAACCCCAGCCCGGGGGCCACTTGCGGCCCTCGAGGACTCCCAATCTGGCCTGCAGGAAGCCCTCAGTCTCCAATGAGACTCTGGCCCTCCAGAGACTTGCTGGAGCCCGTGCTGGCCCAGCACAACTGCTCACAGAAAGAGGGAAACTGTTAGACCTCTCACATGAGCTGTGGGACAAGGGCTCCCTCCAATGCTTGTTGTGTCATGTATGTGATGCAGCAGTGGCAGCGAAGGAAAGGCGGGCCTTGCTTTTTGCAAGGCCTTTTATAGGCCTTGAGCTATTGTGAGACCTTCATTCATTCATATAAGTTCCATCTCTAATGTATTCATTTATGTAAATTTATTCAAATTTGAAATGTTAATTCTTTTTATTCCTGGCCCCCGACACAGTGTCAGAGAGGTGATGTGGCCCTCCTGCCAAAAAGTTTGGACACCCCTGCTCTAGTTTATCACTCTCCACCCCTCCTTCTTCCACTCCGTTCTCTTCCTTTTCAAATTCAGAGAGCCAGTGGAGCAGCAGCAGTGAAGCTGGCGGCAGATGTGCCTCTAGGAAGGGGAAGGGGCATATGGAATGCCGTTTCGTGTTCTGGAAGGGATCTCTACACACCCCGCAGATCCCTGCACACCCAGCCACCACTTCAATAGTCATTTGGGAAGGACTGAAGGCAGAGAGCCAGGGCAGCATGTGCCTGTGTGTCCGCTGCCACCCTGAATGACGCCTCTGCTTTCAATGACTTGCTAAGTGAGAAAAAAGTGCTTGTCCCTGGTCATGGCCTTATTAATGACATCACATCCTGCTTCATGACATAACTTTTGGCCCTTAGCAGGCATCATGAATGATATTCGGGCCACTTTATGAAACGGGTCTGACCCCTCTGTCCCAGCCCATGCAGACACTCATGCACGTGCACACACCCCATGGATAAGGGGAAAGGGCAGGTAAGGCACCAGCATCCTCTGCTCCTGCTCACTGCAAACAGAGCACAGAGCAGAAAGGCTGGCCTGCTATGCTCATTGTAAGGAAAGGAAAGGGGTGGGTGGGCTTCAAATCACCTTTCCCTGCTTGACTGGGTGCTTTGTAAGCCCCAAGTAGGTGGGGATCAGAAATTTGGAGCCAAGTAGTTAAGTTTTTGTGTTTTGGTTTTTTTTTGCTAGAGGGTGCCGCAGATGCAATCCTCTTTGAATTTCCCATCCTCACATTGGAAGAGGACCAGAGCCCTCAGAGGACTGGCAGTTTGGAGAGGATGTTGGACAGATGGGCTGGGACAGAGGTGTCAAACACGTTTCCTGCAGTGGCCCGAATAGCATTCATGATGCCTACTAAGAGCCAAAAGTGATGTCGTGAAGCAGGAAGTGATGTCATTAATCAGGCCACAACCAGAAACAAGCACTTTTTTCCTCACTTAGCATCTCATTAGCTGCAAATGAAAATGTACAAATCTTGACCATGTTTTCAAGTTATGGAAGAGCCCAATTATCATGTGGACTGCCCTTTCAGCAGTGACACCTCAACACAGCTCAGCAGCTGATTGTGGTGATGGGAGGCTGCATCTGGCCTGTGACCCTTTTGTCCGACACCCTTGGGCTGGGGGCTTGTTCGTTCACCACCCCCTTGAGGGCGCCTGCGTGCCCAACTGTTTCAAGGTGCTGCATAGCAAGGCTGGCCCTGCCCAGGGTTACTGTTAAATCCCTGCCAACCAGAAGGAGCGGGGGTGGGGGTAATGTCTAAGTAGGCATTCCATAATTCAGGCCTTCTGTTATTCCACTAAGCAGCAGTGAACTTCCTTCCATTATTGCTGTTCCTATTGCTACTGATTACCAAGATAGCAGGGTATAAACAGAACCTTTCCCATTTATAATTAGCCTTCTTGCTGGAGAAGGCGCATGCTTGGAATGAGAACGTGCTAGAAAAGAATACTTCAATTTGCGCAGTGGTCCTGTCCACAAGTAACACTCACAAGGAAGGAGAGGACAGCTATGAAATCCTCCTGCACTGGCAGAATGCAGTGCTACCTTGGTAGAACAAATTATGCCAATGCAAAAGGCCTTGCATCAGTGGAAGGCTACTTGTGGTGTAACTTTTATGGTGGATGGACTGTGCCAGTGCTAGGGAAGCAGGTGGGTGGAGTTTTAAGTATGGCAGGAAAGATGCAAAAGCAAATCAGATCAGAATCCTAGGCTCACTTAAGAGTTGGCCTTGCGCCACAATGATGATGTCATGGCTGGAAGTGACATCATCAATTTAGGCTTCAAACCTAAGCCACAATCTGCCAAAGATCCCACTGCACAACACACTCGTGCTGTTATTTTGCATAGCTCAGAACTTAAACATTCCAGCTTGGAAGTCAAAGCAGAACGCAGACTTGCATCTTTTTCCAACCACACAGCACTTCCCCTTTTCTAGCATCCCATCGTCCCACCTATCCAGGGCAAAGCACCAAGGCCTCTCTCCCAGAGGCCGCCCTACCCAGCAGCTCTGTACCCTATATTTTCAGCTCTGTATTTTCAATGGCACCTGAGCTGGGTGCTATGCGATCCACCTGAAATTGCCTCGTGACTCACCTAGTGGGTCCTGACCCACAGTTTGAGAAATGGTTGGCTATATCCTAAGAGCATAAAAAAAAGCCTTACTGGATCTGGCTAAAGGCCCATCGAGACCAGCATCCTGTTTCACACAGTGGCCCACCAGCTGCCTTTGGGAAGGCTACAAGCAGGAGAAAAAAAGCATACTTCTCTCTTGCCATTGGTATTCAGAAGCATACCGCCACCAAATCTGGAGGCACTGTCCAGCCATCATGACTGGGAGCCAATGACAGATCTGACCTTCATTACTTTGGCCAACCACAGTTTAAAACCATCCAAATTAGTGACCATCACCTCATCTTGTGGCAATGAGTTCTCCAGACTATGCAACATGGAAGGAGGTGCTACCTTTTCTTCCATCCTAAATCTCCTGCCAATCAGTTTCATTCTGCCCCCATGTCCTTAGAACTATGAGCTCACAAATTATCATTTGGTGAACGGGGAAGTTTCATGGACTAAGAGCATGCATTTCTTATACTGGATAAAATTTGTTTCACCTAGTAAATGTGATAAACAAAGCCCATAACATAGTCCAATTATTTATTTTAAACCTTCATATCCTGCACTCATTCTCTCACACCAAATCATCGGTTTTCTTAAAGCAGCCATTTTGCTGACCTAGCCTACTCCTTCGACCTTTAGTAAACAAATACACCTGAAGGGCAAACTGATATTTTGATTGCTAACATTTGGTTTACCTGCAAAAAGGATTGGAAACTGTAGGTATCAGATAACAAATCCCACCATTCAGACAGAAAGAGCTGTAACTGCTGCCACAGGGTTCTTCATGATCTAAAGGGAAAAGAAATACAAGGACACATTTTATTGTAGCCTGTTCTTTCTGCATGAATCAAATGCAATAATGGGAAAGAATCTCTCACTCCAGTGTTTGTTCACACCTCACTCCCCCTCACATTACACAAAAGAAAATTCTGCTAATTTTCTTTAATTGCGGCAAAGAAAAGACACTTACCATCTGCTCCGGCTGGTATCAATTGTACAACCATCATCACCATCCCCTTGCACAGTCTCCAGAATTTTCTGGAGCATGCAAGCATTGGACAAGATCTACTACTGTCCACAACACAAGCTTTACACTAGAAAAGTGCTGCTGGGGAAAACTATGCTGACTTCTCTGGCTCTTTTTGCGTGGGGTTGTGTGTCTTAAAGTCTGTGAAAGGGGCTTGCCAACACTGGCTCATCTATGAAGTTGACAGAGAGGCAGATACCTGAGGTGGTGGATTGACAGCCCACCCACTTGCTTCCACCATCGTCTGCTCCCAGTTTCCTAGATTACAAAACAAAGGTTGACACTCTAGCCCAGGGGTGCCCAAAGTTTTTGGCAGGAGGGCTACATCGTCTCTCTGACACTGTGTCGGGGGCCGGGGGGGTGGGGAAAAAAGAATTAATTTACATTTAAAATTTGAATAAATTTGCATAAATTTACATAAATGAATATATTAAAGATGAATTTATATGAATGAATGAAGGTCTTGCAATAGCTCAAGGCCTATAAAAGGCCTTGCACAAAGCAAGGCTGGCCTTTCCTTTGCTGCTGCTGCTGCATCACAGACGTGAAACAACAAGCAGTGGAGAGAGCCCTCATCCCACAGCTCACATGAGAGGTAAAACAATCGCCCTCACACTGACAGCAGTTGCGTCTGGCCAGTGTGGGCTCCAACAAATCTCTGGAGGGCCAGAGGCTCATTGGAGACTGGGGGCTCCCTGAGGACCGCATTGAGATGCCTTGAGGGCCACAAGTGGCCCCAGGGCCAGGGTTTGGGCACCCCTGCTCTAGCCCATCACTCTCCTCTCCTCTCCTCCCATTCTTGCTTCCTGTATTGGTCCATTCCCCTCTTCCTTTTTGAATTCATGGAATGGGAGAAGGACAAGGATTTGCTGCCCTCCTTACCAGGTGGCATACCAGCTGCTGCCACTCCTCCTGCTCCTTGGATTCAAAAAGGAAGAAGAGCCAAAGAAGAAGTATTGAGGAGATTGAGTGGTAGGCTAGAATATCCGTAACTCTTCCCTCCCCCACACTTCTTCTGCCCATTCTGCCCTTCCTTTTCAAATTTAAGGAACTGAAGAAATTGGTGAGGTGGTGGACATGGGATGGAGTCATTCAGTGGATGCCTCCACCATTCTGTTGCCTGAGGCCTCATCACCCGTAGTCAGTTTCACGAGTTGGCCATCTCTGAAGGGAACTCACATGTGTTGGCCTCTTTAGGGCCTGGAATATCCCCAAGAAATATGTCATGAACATAGCTGAATAGCGAATATCAAAGTACAAAGTACTTTTATAACATAGAAGCCCTTCACCCCAAGGACATTCTTCCTAATACATCACATAACTTGTGTTACATAAGGAAACAGATATTGTTAAATCATTATTATAATATGACATGTTGGCCAAACTAGCAGCTCTCCTTTACCGATCATTGTTTTCTATTTTGGAAACAGAAAAAAAAAAAAGAAATAGATAACTTTTGTAAGTTCACACACTGACCAAGCATTTTCCATTACAACAGAGTCAGTTTATGGCACCACACACTTGAAACAGATGTGTTATCTTACACATTAGGTGTCAGAGACACTGTTATTTCCAGTGTCACCTGAAAATGGGGCAGCATAAGGTCTTTATATGGAAACACAGTGCCACAGGGGGAATATGCTACTTTTCAAACAGGCAGAAAGTCATGGCAATTTCTCCTTCCTCAAACATGGAAAAACAAATGTCCCCTGGGTCTTGATTGTTCCCTGCACATAAAAATTCGTCTCCAGAAGCAAGTTTGACCAGGGAGGGTGATGAACTCTCCACAGTGATTAGTTGTTTTTAGAGAATCATAACCAGATATGCTTGTTCATCCGGTACTGTTCTTTGTTGACAAAATAAACTCATCAAACCTGAATTTCTATCGCTATTTTTATACTGATTTGGTAAAGTTGGTTGGAGAGCTTTGCATCTGATTTCGCGAGACTAGACTGATGACTTTTTATTATGACTGTTAATGATGTGACGCTTGACGTACTGGCTCTGTGCTATACTTAGAGAGCTGGAATCGAGACAGATAAAATTAATGATTTACAAAACAGTTTGAGAGAATCTCTATAACTGATATAAGCACATCACTAGAAAGTGATGCACCATCAGTCTTTGTACACATTTATAGGCCGTCTTGAGCTATTGGCTGACTTGCAGTGATGTCACAGAATGTTCACAAATTCTGTAACCGCTAGCCACAAAGAAAGGTCAATCAAGTAATGCTGAACTTGAACTACATGCAGCTATTATAAGGGCCTGAGACAGGAATACTGGGTGTTACAATGAGAGGCTTGGGAGAAAGGGACAAGAGCTGGGGGAATAAAGGGGACAGTGACCTCAGGAAAGCAGAAGCAGCTAGGAAAACACAGAGGAAGTTCTGGAGACTATACAGTATGCTGCAGGGAAGCTGGGAAGTAAAGAGGATTGGATCAGGATTGGATCAGGATTGGATCTGGCAAGCCTCCCAGCTGCTGCACGTGACTCTCCTCCCTCTTGCCGCTTCTGTCCCCACTCTCACAAAGTCCGCCCCACTCCTCCCACCTTGTTTACAGATGGGGTGGGGACATCAAGGGAGTGGTTAAAGAGAACTCTGACACACACACACCACCCGGCAGCAGCTTTGTTTTTTCGCAGAGCCGCGGCTAGCTTTTTAAATGTAAAGACTCATGACTTGAGTCTTTTCAAGTCATGAAAACGCGCTGGGCAACTCGGAAAGTCCACCTGTTAGGACTCGTTTTCAAGTCAAGTCGCAGGGGGGACTTGTGACTCAACTCAACTTGCCCATCTCTGCCTCTGGAGATGAGCAATATTTACTATTATTATTATTTTAAGGAATTTTTACAGGTATATATATTTTAAACCAAAGGAAGTTCTCAAAGCAGATTACACAGCAAAGGAATAACCTCAAGAAGTTATTCAAATTCTTTCTAAGACTCAGACAATCACACTTACCTGGTAAAGAACATCATATAAGAACATAAGAATGACCTTATCAAAAGGTCTATCCAAACAGGAAAAACACACCAGCTTAGCATAGCTTAGTTCAGGTGGGTTTAAAAGAGGATTAGACAAATTCATGGAGGAAGAGAGGTTTAGGACATATACACCCAATCTTTTACATTTTGTAAAGAGTAGAGAAACAAAGCAAAACTTCCTCCAGAAATCATTCAGGCCTTAACCTGCCCTCTCAGTGACTTCAGTTTGTTCCTTAACTCAAAAACCAGAAACTCCATAAAAAGATCCCAAGATTATTTTATTTTTAAAGAACTGTCCATAAATTCTAAAATTTGAGATAATAAAAAGATAAATCTCCTGCTTCTTGGAGACTAGGTCTTTGGGACCTATTACTACTTGGGACTTAGACCTCTTTGGTTTATAATCTTATTCATGTACACTGGACACCATGGACAAAAGGAATCTTATATACTGGCTCCCAAGTCATGGGTGTCTCAGTAAATGGACATTTGCATTAAAGACAGCAGTGCTGGAGCTTTTGCACAGGCACAGTAATCCTTCGCATAGGTGCAATAACTGCTGGGCTGGCAAGAATGAATGTTTCAGCTTAAGTATGTTTTAGCTTAAGTACAGATCCCTGGAACCTAATCTGTACTTCAGTAGGGGACTGACAGTGCAATCCCAACTTGCACTTGAACAGACAGGCTGGTAGGCCTGAACTATATCCAGCACAAGTTTGGGGCTCACTGCAGGCCAGCCGGGGTAAGGGGAAGTATTTCCCCTTACCCTGGGTAACATTACAGCAGCCCCAATAGGGCTACCAAGATCCACGCCACCTAAATTGGTGGCGCAAATCTGAGCAGCCCAGGGCTAGCCCAGGCTGCCAGGAACAAGGCTAGGATCTGGCATTACTGCTGGATCCTTGCCCCATCTCCCACTCACTGGCCACCCATGGTCCCACCCTCCCCCCACCCTGAAATGCTTCCTCCCTACCCTTCCCATGCTCCCCAAGACCCCTACTCCAGCCTGGAAAGGCTTGCACATACTTACCCATCCACTGGTGCAAAAGGGGCCCAATTCGGCCTCCAGAGGTCAGTGCATGTTTGTGGGCTTGCCTCCCAACTCATACATCAGCACGGAAGTGCTTTACAGCATTTTCATGATGCTGATGGGCACAAAGAACGGCCAGGGCGCCCTCTAGACTGTGCCCTGAGAGCCCAATCCTACTCTTCCCCCCCCCCCCACTGCGGATGCATCAGTGCCAAAATGGCAACTGCTGCATCCTGTGGAGGGAGGAGAGGGGAGAGGGGAGTTGCGGTTGTCTCTTGTGGGTAAGGGAACAATTGTTCCCTTTACCTGGGGTAAACCTCCATAGTGCCGGGGGTTTACTCACATCTTGCTCTAGCTAAATAGCAGCCACAGGACTGCTTAGACCCACACCATGGGATTGGGTCCAGGGAGGAGATTAGGATTTGGCAGCCACCACTGTCACCGAACCCATTGCCCTCCCAAACCTATTCCCTCTGTTGCTGCTCTGTTCCATCCTTTCCCTGACACAGTCACCATATCCTTTTGACCTCCCCACTCCTGTTATGCAGGTGTGCAGACCCCTTCTCTTCCTGCCGTGCATCAGGACTGTGATGGTGATCAGTGGCATTGCTAGGGGTGTGTGGGAAATACCAGGAGATGAGCATAGGGAGGGGATGACACCACTACTGGCCACAATTTTTTTAAATCTTGGTAATTTCAAATAATACCATCATTTTATACTTCAGTCGATACATAATTTCATGCAGAATGCAGTGAAACAAACTGTTTTAAAATATCTCTATTCTATCAAAAGTTATAGCCAAAAATACCAGTGTGGTGGGGCAATGGTGCATCACCACACCCACCTCCTGGGGTGCTCCTCCACTCACTGCATGGGAGGGGATCCATCATGGGGGGGGATGCACTGGCTTCCCGCATCGGATGATGCAACCCTAGTGATGCCACAGATGGTGATGATGTCACGCATCATCTCCATACTTCCAGCTTGCTGAGCTCCATGTTGTGCAGAGCTTGGCAGTGAGCTGTGCAGTTGCATGACCGCATAGCTTAGCAGGGACCCTGCTCTCCTGTTCCCCGCCACCTTGCCCCATTGCTGTCCAATACAAGTACTGTTATTTGCTTGTCCTACATGGTGTATTATAGCATAGGTTGAAGGAGTGGAGTACCATAAATGAATTGTAATGTGTTGGCTGGAGGGCTAGTTGAAGACCACCTGGTTGGTGCCTGTGGTGGCATGCCAAATGCTACCCTCCTTTACTCAAAGATGAAACAGCCTCTTATGTTCCCTTTACCTGGGAACTTTCCAAGGATGAGAGAGAGAGAGAGAGAGAGAGAGAGAGAGAATTGTATGTGCATGTACTAAGAGTAAAAACATCTAAATAGTCATAGGAGCTTAAGCAGTTGAGTGTCTTATCAGGCTGCCAGCAAAATGCGATCACTTTCAAAATAAGGTAGTGGTTTCTACATATGGGACATCTCACTATGCAGAAGCACATAAAGAAAGGTAGCTCGCCCCCACCCCCAAGCAGATTGGACATGCTCAGTGGTCGCCAGTGCCATGGAATGTTCTATGAAACAATTGGGAAGGAACTGGCTGCTTGAGCCTTTAACTGGGGGAGGTGAGAATTAAGGTTGGAGAGATGCCATAGAATGACATAACATTTTGTGTGGAACTCCTTTTGTATTTATGTATTTATTTTTATTTCATCTTTCAACTGCAGTGATCAGGATGAACCATTACATTCTAAATTAAATGAGAACACTGATGCAAGGATTACAAAACACACACACAGAGAGAGAGAGAGAGAGAGAGAGAGACAGACAGACAGACAGACAGACAGACAGACAGACATAAACATGCAGAGCTGGCTTATCCACGAGGCTGCCGGAATTGCTCACCTCCATTGACAGGTTGATGGGGAGAAGCCAACTACTGTTTGTCGACCCATCCCCACCACTGCATCTCCTCCTCCTCCAGCCCAAGACCCTCTTGGGCCTCAGACAGTGCACCAAATGCCACACCTCTTACCTGGTAGTGCAGCTGTTCTTCCTCCCACTCCTCAAGATGAAACGAAGCGAAATGGAGCAGAAGAGGAAGTGTGGAGTACAGCAGATGAGAGGAGGGCAATAGACTAGAGTACTTCCTCTCCTCCATACTTCCTTTTCTGGTCTGATCCTCTCTTCTTTTTCAGATCCAGACAGTAGGTGGAGAAGGAAGAACAGAATAGGTTGTGGCTTCTGCACTACTGTGTAAGGGGGTGTGTGGAACCTGGTGTATTCCCAGGGGCCTATGTCTTGGGCCTATGTTGAAACCATTTATGTGGAGTGCCTTTAACACTCTAAGGGCACAATCCTAACCCCTTATGTCAGTGCTTTCCAGCACTGACATAAGGGCAATGCAGCTCTGAGGTAAGGAAACAAACATTCCCTTACTTTGAGGAGGCCTCCATGAGTGACACCCAACTGCAGGATGCAGCACATGTCCCTTTGGTACCGCTATGCCAGTGCTGGAAAGCACTGACATAAGGGGTTAGGGTTAGGATTGCACCCTAAAGCACAATATAAATGTTAAGACAATTGATTTACCAGTATCGATTCTGACCAGCCACTTAAAGGCAATTAAACCACTGAACATTCAAATGCGTACACATGTACATAATTCCAAGGTGTTGTGTGCTAATATTAGAATTAAAAAAACCTTCATGAAATTACCTGTTCGCATATTATTCTGACAACAATTTGTTCTTCTTGGTCACAGGTTATTCTTCGAAAACTGCCCTGAAGACAAAAAAAACCTTATTATAATCCAATGTCTTCTGCCTAATTAAACAAATTTTTTGGATGATTTTCAGCTATGCATCAAATAAGTCCGCCTCATATCCATTATCTTCTATCCATAGAGTCAATTAAGATCGACAGCTCCTGCTCAACATTGCTACATATGGTAACCACTGGTAGCCCTTGTAAATCAATGGTAGATTTGTAAAATATTCACCTGATTTTTCTGTTTCTTTTGTCCGGGCAGAATTGCTATATTCAGAAAATTCTAAAAATGCAAGCACCCAAAACTACAGAGAAGATACTTAAGGAAATCACTGGGGGGAACTCACTGGGCTAGCAATGATATAAAGCCAAGCCTACAAAGGCTTGTTTGGCACTACAAAGAACAAACCTTCAAGAAACTTCCCCCTACTCCGCAATGTCTTCATTTGATTTTCCAATTACAAAGTGTAAAAACAAATTTGAAAAAACTATAATAAAAAAAAAGAACAAGCATATTCTGAAATAAACATCTTCTTGCAGTTCAGTAACAGGGTCATTTACTAACATGGATCAAATTACAAGATCTAGTTCAAAACACCTTTCTATAATGACAAGTGCTGGATGCATTACCAAAGCAGTCTCCATTGAGCCTTGAGCTTGTGCGCTCGCACCTCCCCTTGCATGCGGCCATTTTTTTCCTTTTTCTTGGAAGTAAACCATGGTTTGCCATTCGTCTGAACTAGAAAAAACCATGGTTTGGGCTGGTCCTCAGGAGCCTCAGTGAAATTCAGGATTTGATTTGATTGGAAGAATTGAAACACTATAGTTTGCCAGCCTCAAATTAGGAAGTAAAGGAGGAATTGCCAGGCTCAAGATGCTGAGGCTCCTTGGAGGCTTGTTCTCCGAACCATCCAACCGCTAATCTGCAAACTGAGGTATCCCTTGGTTGCATCCCCTTGGACTGCAGTCCCCCCCCCCACATTGTTCATTCAGTGCTATGGTGCTAAACTGGAAGATGAGGTGAAGGGGATAATGTAAACCATAACTGAGTATCACAAGATTTTTCCAGAACAGTCAACCTTTTGGACTGTGCCACCATACTGATCCTGTTAATCACTGGTTTGCCATTTGAGTTAACAGTGGTTGGCACAGAGAGTGCCAAAGTTTCTGTGATGAAAAATGATGATGATGATGATGATGATGATGATGATGATGATGATGATGATGAATTTTTACCCCACCTTTCCACCCCCCAATGGAGCACACAAAGCAACTCCATCTTCAAGCACTCTAACTTCCTATTAGTATACATCCCTGTTGATAAGGATCTTATTCATATGAAGCATCCATGCAAACATTTTGTGGGAATGGCAATCTAATTATGGTCTAATAATTATTTGTGCCCATTCTTCAGTCTGTTTTGCCAAGCTGTATCACACTCATTATTTGGAGGTCAGCTATTAGACTGACCTCCAATGAAAGTGAATTGCGAATTTGAGAATGAAGAGAAGATTTAGGGCCACACCAAAATGGCTCATGATGACATAAACTCAAACAGTTTTATGGTAGGTATAAAGATATGGTTGGCTTATTGTTTGCTATGGATACAAGTAATCTATTTGCAAAACTCTTAAAATTTTTTATATACACTGCTCTCTTGTCATTTTACATATATATAGGGAGAATGGCAGAGGGGAGCATAATATTGTTATTGGGTTCAGTTCAGACCTATTTTTTTGGTGCAAATTTGAAGAAAATGTTTCTCAGTTTTCCAAGAACAAAAAAAAAAAAAACTTGCTTCAGAGAGATGCTCTTCCACAAATCACTACTGAGTACTTTAACCACTCAAAACTATGCAACCTGACCTTTGCCACACATAACTTCTAATGATGCTTCAACTAGTTTCCTGCTATTTTTAGTACAAATACAACAGATCTGCAGGCAAAATCCATCTCAGAAATGGCCCTCAATAAACCCAGGGAGGTAGCCTAGCCTCAAAAAACCTTTCCCAGCACACTTGTAAATGTAATCACTGCCGTCAAGGGCTCATATGTACTGTGTCAGTTTACCATATAATGTAGTCTGTGGACATTAAGAAATTGTCGTTTTTTGTAGCCACATTGGAATGTTTGCATGAAGTCCCTTTGCGTTCCCACAATATTTACATCATAAGGGAAGCACAAAGTATTATCTCCCATAATGCAACTTGTACAGGAGACCATATTCCTCGAAAAAGTTGAGGGAGGCATTGGTAATGAGCTGTGAATAGGTTCTGCACCAAAATTCCCAAAAATAGATAAAAATCAGGAAATCAGTGAATGTCACTGGGGAGCTTCAAGTTCATATTCTGTGAACTGAATTAATTTGCAAAAAATCCTATCCTATTTTACCCATGTTTGCAGGAGGAATGAAAATAAACCATCCCAGTCTGTCGAGTAGGCTGGAAGCAAAAAAGGGCTACCCTAAAATAAGGAAGAAGTTTCTACATACTTAGCCGGCTTCCTAGATATGCAGAAGTCAGTGAGTTTGTAAATAAACAGTTTAGGTCTCCTCCACCAAACAGCCTGATAAGGACTGAATATGCCCCCAACAATGGCCATCTTGGAAATGTCAGTTGTGTCTCAGTTTCTTTTTGTGGTTTTTTATATATTAGCAGGGCTCCCTAGCAAGTTCCCCTCCCCCCCCAAAAAAAAACACTTTAAGTGAACTAAGCATGCTCAGTTCCCCAGGAGCCAGGGAATATTTGTTCCCTTAACTCAGGACTACATTGTAGATGTATTGGTGCTGGAAAGTTGGACAGGATTGGGCCCCAAAAAATATATCTTATAATCCTTGTTAGAAACCCGATAATTATAAGATGAGTTTTTTTTTAAATACCTGCCTTTATCTCCTGCTGAACAATATTTTGAATTAGATGAATTACTGACCTAATAAATATGACTGTTACTAATCCCTGAGGTTATTTTCTTTTTTTCTTTTAAAAGTTTAGCATTTCATTCTTGTACAGTAATGTTTGCAAAGAAGCCTTTGAGCCAAACCACAATAGGTATCCTTTTTTATTGCAGGAAATGGATACCTGATCTGCATCCTGGTTCTAAACCTACCTGCACAGCATAGAATTTTGAATGACGCAGTTGGACTAGCCCATTTGTCATTTGAAATACTTTTTACATTTGCACAAGAGATCATGTCTGTATCTATCCCCCTCCCCTTCATTCTAAACATGATATAGCACACTACTTCATAAGGGGAAAGAGAGCTATACTTACCGGATAAAGAGAATCAGACAATGAAAGCTCTGCTTCTTTACTGCTTCTTTTCGTGTCCTGATACTGCAACAAAAACATGAAATGACAACTGACTACATAGTAGTGCAATCAAGGCTTTATCTCTATGGCTCCCTTCCACACCTGTATACTCTACTAATTTTAAAGGCACTTAAGGAAATATAGTTGAACAGAGTAAGCAGCATCAATAAAAAGCAAACTATAAGTGGCTTACCTGAGTGCTAAAATCCCCAACGGCTCGCACAAATACATATAAATATATATAGAGAGATGTTTTTAAAATTGTGCACTTCAGGTAAGGCTGTGCTTATTCAGCGGCAAAGGTCTGGCATTATGTACCTAATGCATAAAGCTGAAGATTTATATGATTGCCTAGTACAACGTGGGTGAGGTTGAGACATAAACAAAAGTGTACACAGAGGCCAAGTATGGGCCAGGAGAAACGCCCCTTTGTTCTCACAGAATGGCACACATGTCACTCTAACAAGGCTTTGATCGTAAAGTGAAAATGCCGCATCAGTGACATTTGAGTGAACTTCAAAGCAGCTCCCAAATAGCAACATAAACAGACGAAGCCAAGAGCAGCTCTCTGGTTACAAATGTGGATTTAATATCGGCTTAATTGTTTCCACCCTGATGAAGCAGATGCTTGCTCTTACTTTGCAAAAGAGAATACCAGAAAGTTACAGTGAAATACTCTTTCCAGTAATGCATGGTGTTTCCATGACCTACATTTCAAATGGGCTCCTGCTCAAAAGTTGATTAGATCTATGCACATGCACCTATATTTCAGACTCATTCCCACATGTGATTTGAATAAATCAATGCAGCCACCCTCAGGGAAACCTGTTGCTTAAGTGTTATTTGCGTGACAAAGAAGTCTCTCTTTGACAGCTGTTTGTTGCATTTTTCAGAGAGGAGCTATTCAAATCCAGAGACCTATACTTTAAATCAGTGTTTCTCAAACTGTGGGTTGGGACCCACTAGGTGAGCCCCATTCATTTCAATATTTTATTTTTAATCTATTAGACTTGATGCTACCATGGTATGTGACTGCATTTGCAGAAATGTTACAGCTCTGTACTTTTAACAGGTTACTATGTATATGCTTTAACAATGATAGTAAATGGGAATTACACCTGGGTAAGTGTGGGTAGGATTGCAGCCTAGGATCGTTAAAAAATTTTCTGCTTGATGATGTCACTTCTGATCATTTCATCACTTCCAGTGGGTCCTGACAAATTCTCATTCTAAAAAGTATGTCCTGGTGCTAAAAGTTGGAGAACCACTGCTTTAAAGGGAGGTATTTTGTTTTGAGGGGGTGGAGATTAGAAAAAAAAAATAGTCCTAATGCAGAATAAAAGTACAGAAGGTACACTCCTGTACCTTGCTTCATTGTGTCAACATGGTCATGGAGATTTCTCAGTTTTTTTTCTCATAGAATGAGATTTACCAAAAGAACGATATTGGGTCATAGCAACTCTAATGAACACTTTTGGATGCGGCTCTCAATAATTAAACAAAACAAATCATGAATCTCCCATGGTTGCACAAGCCAGGTCTAGCCCAGATTCCACCTGACGCACTGCCAAATAACACTGTCTCCATTAACTGATGGCGCAACAGTTGCCATCTCTGCCATCTCAGACTTCCTAGACTTCAAAAGAGGGGAATACAGCTGAAGAGGAAGTGTGGAGGACTGGTGGACTAGACTTTCCCTGCAGTTCCTCTATCTACTCCATTGTCTCTTCCTTCTCAAATTTAGGGAGCAGGAATGGTGGAGACATTTGGGCAGATGGAGGCAGATGCCCGCTGCCCACCACATGAAGCAAACATCTCAACTGGCCTTGTGGATGGCCAGCCCTGACAGACCTATCTATTCACTTAGGAGAAGGAAGCACCTTACACTCATCCCTTGTATGCATGAAACGGCCTCATCCCTCAAAATGAGCAGAGAAATGTGGTCACCAGGGGCTATATTTGTGCAGTAGTCTGGACTGGGTTCCTTTGTTCACACATCAGTTTTGTGCTGGGTGGGAAGGTGGGCACTGTATCCTGTGGTAGTGAGGAAGTCATGGACACCTCCTCAAGGTAAGGGAATGTTTGTTCTCTTATCACGGGGCTGCATTGGATAGGATTGGGCCCTTACTCTCTCTCCCCTTGAGAAATGTAAGAGGAACACCTCTTGAAAAAATGCCTTTTTGCCCAGTTAGAAGGGTAATTATGGATAATTATAATTTCTATATAATCAGAAATTATACTAAATTACGTATTAACCTACATTTTTAAAAACTGTAACTGAAATCATTGAATGGAGGGCAAGGTATGGAGAATCAGGAGGAAACAGACTCAGACCTAATACAGAGGCATGCAGTTTGACAGTTTTAAATAAAACATCCACTTCCAAATACTGTATCTCATTTTTGTAACATACATCCAGATTTTTCTTCTCTGTGGTTTCAGAATTCATGACAAGGATGGTCTCTTCCAAAATGACAAGGATGATCTCTCCCATCAGAACCAACTTTGCTCAGCTAGTCAAAAATTACATAATTTCAGTGCCTGCAGCCTCACTGTTTTTAGGCATATGGGTGAAAGTACTTAACCTAAGCCTAACTGAAACCTTTATGCAACATGTCGCTTCATTGCTTAGACTATTTTCTGCCTGCAGCTGAAACCATAACCTCTCTGAGGGCTTATTTACACAATTAGGCTGGCTTGATTCATATTCACTGTAGCTCTCAGGTGTCCCTAGTTATCAGGGGTATCCCTGATATGATTAACCTGATATTTTATCTGTTTCTCAGCCTTGCAAAATCCTTAGCTCTCCCTCTCCCCTCCCCCCCTGTTAATCTAGCTATGCTGGTAACTATGGCGAGGGTATATATACCACCTGTACAATGGCATCTGAGCTGGCTACTCATTTCCTTCCTGGTCCAGTTCAGGTAGTGGTGCCTCTCCCTACAAAATGGTTTGGGGGCCATCTATAGAATCCAAGACTGGCCCCAAACCCTCCAATGCCTTGAGGCAGTGGGCCAAATGCTACCCCGTCTCGCTGCACCCAATGATGCCCCCATGTGGTTATCTGCTTGTTGGCATCTCTGCTGCTGCTCTTCCCTCCACTGCTCCCTGGGTTAAAAAGGAAGAGGGCAATGGAACAGAGAGGAAGTGTAGAGGAGAATGGTGGGTTAGACCCTAGCCTCAGTTGACCTAATGAACAGACATCATTTAGGATTCAAAGTAGGGCATATTCTGAGGTGACCCGTACTATAGAATTATCTTTTTAGAGAAAGTTTCTCCAGTAGAAATTCACTTATCATCACCACCTCCATTTGAAGGAGTGGCTGTTTTTCATTATTTCATAAATACTTATAGTTGGTTTCCTGACGTATCTGAAAGCTCATTTTTAAACATTCTCACATGCACTATTTTGAATCAAATCCAAGTTGGTATCCCATGCTGGAAGATGTTGGCATCCCATATTGTCCCTGACTATCCCTTACCCAGAAAATTTTTGTCTCTCATTTTGGAGGTGAGAGGTATGGTTGGTGTCCCAAATCTAAACAGCACCTCAGAGTGGACCAAGGACCAAAAAGGACCAACAAAACATGTAAATGAAGGTCTTAGACTAGGGGTGTCAGACTCGTTTCATACAGAGGGCCAAAGTTAGCATTAAGGGCTTCTGCTGAGGACCGGAAGTGATGTCATTAAGCAGAAAGTGACATCATTAAGCAGCTAATGGCCAGAAATCAGATCTTGTTCTCATATAGAAACTTATTAACTGCTAATGACAGAAAAGAAAGTATGCAAATCTTGATCATATTTCAAGATTTGGGAAAGCCCAATTTTCATGTGTGCTGCCATTTCAGCTGTAACACCTCAGCAGCTGAGAGCCTGAGGGCCAAATAAAAAGCTTCTGGGGGCCGCATCTGGCTCCCGGGCCTTATGTTTGACACCCCTGCCTTAGACCTCCATTTCCAAAGGGATAGTCTTTTGTGGCAAAAACAACAAAGAGTCTTATGCACCTTACAGACTAGCCATTTTATTCCAGCATCAGCTTTGTGGACTACAGTCCACCATCAGATGCATTTTATGAAGCAGTCTGTTGTCTAGAAAGGGTTATGCTGATATATATTGGTTAGTCTTTAAGGTTAGTCTTCTGTTGTGAAGACAGTGTAACAGAGACACAGTGCACCCACTCCATAAAACCCATTCATACCAGATAAATGGTTGGCAACCTTCAGTCTTGAAAGACTATGGTATAAGCCTACAGCACCTGGTATTCCCAAGCGGTCTCCCATCCAAGTACTAACCAGGCCTGACCCTGCTTAGCTTCCGAGATCAGGTATGTGCAGGGTAATAGTTGCTGCTAGAGTTGTTAAGTTAATTTCTAAGGCACTTTGAACTACCTCAAAGTGAACCAACATCTCCAGAGAGTGGACAGATAAAGTCCCCAGAGGGGGATGGAACCAATGGTGGATCCCCAGTCTCACACTTAATTGATTGATTGGGGTCCTGGCACGAAAAGGTTGAAGACCACTGCCCTAGCCCACCACACTTTTCTTCTCCACACTTCCTCTTTCACTCTGTCCCCCTTTTCCTTTTCCAATCCATGGAGTAGGAGGTGGGGGGGGCATCATTTGGGGCCAGAAGACCTTTGGCCAGACCTATCCTGGAGATATGTTTTTCATTATTTTGCAAATAGTTACAGACTGAAGGCCCAATCCTATCCAATTTTCCAGTGCCAGTGAAGCCGTGCCAATGGGGTGTGCACTGCATCCTGTGGTGGGGCAGCAGTCACAGAGGCCTCCTCAAGGTAAGGGAACATTACCCTGCATCGGGGCTGCATTGCGGCTACACCGGTGCTGGCAAGTTGGATAGGATTGGGCCCCGAGCTTCCTGACGGGCTAAGGCAACATATCTGAAGGTTTATTTTTAAACATTCTCACGGCACTATTTTGAATTAAATTTGTTCCAGCATCTTCCAGAATTCGACATACAATCAACTGTTTGCACTGGGGGAGGAAAAACCTGATCTCTTCCCCATCCTTCAAGCCACTTGCATTTTGCATGTGCAGCCATGGAAACCGCTCACACACAAAGGAGAGCATGCCGTTTTGCATTACAAACAGGCAAGCTGAACCAATGTGAAAAAAATGCATACATCGCTGAATCTCTAGCAGCAACTGATTGTTTCAGAGAAACATTTTGTTACATAGTGTAGGAAATAATCTCTCTATCTAGAAACAGCAGGATGACTCACTTTGTTTGCAAAATGATATCACTGTACTCGGAGCCCCTGTCGTAAAAAAAAAATGCTGTGACACATCAATTGAGATAGTAAAGGGAGTCCTAAAGGTTTCTCTGGGGCACCCTTTTGTTCTATCCTTTCCCCCACCAGTGCACTTCCTCTGAGAAAGACCCATTAAAGTCAGCAAATAAAAAAAAAGAGAAATTACATATGGCCTAGTGCTCTGAAAGGGCTCTTTAATGGAACTTGTTATGTACTGGATATTGAATGGGCCGGGCAGCCTAATCCTAACCTGCACTGGAACAGGCAGGCCAAATGGCCTGTGGTGTATCCAGCACAATGCAGGTGCTGGTAGGAGGGCAACTTGGGGTAAAGGGATATTTTCCCCCTTACCCCGTGTAGCACTCCAGCAATCCCTATGGGGATACTTGGATCTGTGCCAGCAAAATCACTGGCACGAAACAGAGCAGCCCATGTAAGGCCAATCAGGCCAGGAAAAGGGATCAGGATTTGGCCTGCACTGCCGCAGCCAGTCCTACTCCCCTCCCGGGCCCAATCTGCCTCTCGGGCCACCCCCCCAACCAGAAACCTCTCTCCCCATCCTCGGAACACCCTCCCACCATCCTGTCCCACCCCCGGCACCAGCTTGCCTGAGCCTACACAAACTTACCCCCTCTAGCCGAGGATCTGGTGTCCATGGGCCTCTAGAAGGGGCGTGAACATGCTTTATGGCACATTTGCAACACTCCTGGGCCAGTGCAATGTTGTCTAATGCAACATTAGGATTGTGCTCTATGTGCAACTTCAGCTAGGTTTCAATTAGTAGCTGCCTATGAGGCAGTCATCTATTAGTATCTATTAGTTTTGGTTTACTTAATAGAATGACCCCAGTCTTATGTGTGTGCGGTGTCCTTTGGGTTGCTTGTAAGATTTCCAGGCAGCATCTTACAGAACTGGCATACTGTCTGTTGCTAAAAAACCTGGAAAACAGTTTCTTGGATGCCAAAGTTGAGGTTGGCTGAGGGCACAAGAATTGCTAGCTAAGGCTCTGCTCTTTGTATTAGCACAGGGCTCCCAGATTCAACTAGCTGCTAAACAAACACAGCCAGGCAGGTAGCCCAGACTCAAAGTCAGCAAATTGGACTAGTGTAAATATTTAGGCAAGGAGTGAAGAATTGGAGCCAGGATTGCATTTGTGTTGATAAAGCAGGAATAAAACAGAATTTATTTCTTAGCCCTCACCATGGCTTCTAGTTTTCACTGCGGCATATTCTTCTCCTTAAATGCCTGGGTTTCTAGAGCTGAAAAATAATAATGAGCTTACCCTCTTAGCCAAATCTATCCTCTTCTTTTCCCTTTGGAATTAAATCTTTTCTGACCGGTCCTTCTTTGACTTCACCATTCTATGTAATCACATGATAGTTTATTTTTAAGAATTTTTTTTTTGTATTGGCAACCTTCAGTCTCGAAAGACTATGGTATCGCGCTCTGAAAGGTGGTTCTGGCACAGCGTCCAGTGTGGCTGAAAAGGCCAATCCGGGAGTGACAATCCCTTCCACACCGGGAGCAAGTGCAGTCTGTCCCTGGTCTGTCTTTAAGAATACTGTATAAGAAAAGCCCACTTTGACCGGATCATAGGTCCATCAAATGGGGTTGCCAACCCTCCAGGGTTGATCTGGAGTCTCCAGGAATCAGTATCAATCTCCAGGTGGCTAGTAAAAGCAATTCTGGAGACTGATAAAGTTCTTCATAGTAGCAGCATTATGACTTAGCACAACATAAATTGGGATTTTAAAAGTGGGTCCCAAAATCAGCATCCAAGTGCCGCCAACTAGGACTCAGAGCCAACAAGCACTGATGACCTGATGAAAAAAGATGGCAGTCACCAGTACAGTCGCTGCATGTTCCAAATTACTGTTGTTACCACTGCTGATGTAGTAATTCCCCCCCCCCCCCAACTGCTTGTGGTGCCTTACTTTTGCAGTAGCCTGGAAAATTCTTTGGCAACTGCACTACTGCTTCCCAGTGGTGTCGCAAGGGGCTGCAAAGTCCAAGGCGGTGACATTGTGGCATCACGTGATATCAAGCCATCACATCTAGGTTTGGCAAAGAAGCTCTGGAATGTAGAAGTGACCACTCCAAGCTTGGCAGAGTCACCAAGGAAGGGCACTAAAGAAGGGTACCTGCTGCCACCATTTTGACTGGCCCTCATGCAGCACCCTTTCCAGCCTGGTACCTGGGACAGTCCCCTGCTCCCCGCTTGCTATGCCACTGCTGGTTCCTATAATTTTTGTTTGCCTATAATGAGATATGTCTGTCCCCAACACTTCTCATGACACAACTGTGAAGATCAGTGCATTGTATTAGGGGTAAACAAAGATGGCAGTTGCCTATACTCCCCCAACACCGGTCAACACTGGAGCTGGCAAAAGAAATAAATGGAGAGCAAAAAAGAAAACCCACACAAAACTCCCAATATCCCCTACTCCTTCTACCCCGACATGACAGAACATAGGATAGAGACCAAACTCTGCAGCCATTCACAGCACTCTCGCCCTCATGTACTTGAACCCCTGCCACAGAGACCAAAACTCAGGTGATAGGGTGCACGGTATGGGGCTACACCTCTCTGTCCTCACATTGTGCACCCACAATTCAAGCAAAAGAGAATGTAGGTGATGGGAACTATGGGAAAGGGCATTTTGCACACCAAGAAAGCACTTTGCACATACTGCCTGCTGTCCTCAGAATGTATATGGGAAAAGAACTTTGACCCTAACACTTGACTTTTCAGAATTCTCCTCCCTGATGCTGCCCAATAAAGACTTTGACTACATTCTTATAGATCAGGGGTGTCAAACATAAGGCCTGGGGGCTGGATGTGGCCCCCAGAAGCTTTTTATTTGGCCCTCAGGCTCTCAGCTGCTGAGGTGTTACCACTGAAATGGCAACCAACATGAAAATTGGGCTTTCCCAAATCTTGAAATGTGATCAAGATTTGTGTATTTTCTCTTCTGTCATTTGCAGTTAATAAGTTTCTGTATGAGAACAAGGTCTGATTTCTGGCCATTAGCTGCTTAATGATGTCACTTTCTGCTTAATGACATTACTTCCGGTCCTCAGCAGAAGCCCTTAATGCTAACTTCGGCCCTCTGTATGAAATGAGTTTGACACCCCTGTTATAGATGCTAGTATTAGGGATCCCTACTCCCTGTCCTAGTTATTTCTCACTTCAATTGACCTCAGGGTGCAGAGGAAGAAGTACTCTACTATTAAGTTCAGGGCCTGCGTTGTTCCCACTCTCTGACTTCAGAGGCTCCAGCATACATGGGGAGGGGACAGGATTCTCACCGCTCACAACCAGCCTATTCATAGTGGCCGTGTTGAATGAGGCAGTCAGTTGAGGAGGGGAGCATGATAATGGCTACACTCATTGATAAGTAGCAGGGTCAGCAATGACGCAAATGAGCGTGGGGTGTGTGTGTGTGTGTGTCTAGATGGCGAAGCACAACCTGTCACATGCAAGCCAATGATTGGTCCAAGCAGTGCTCTTTCTGACTGGCTCATGTTCTCCTAGTCTGCCTGTTTGTAGCCCTTCCAAATCCATTCTAGTCAAGAGTTCATGTTTTGGTGCAAGATGTCCCATACACAGGAGTTCTCCTTCCTTCCATTCAATATGCAGGTCCTTTTCGTTTATATGGCTGAAGGAAGCGGTTGCCAGTGGTTGACCACTGGGGAGGGGGTTGACAGAGTTGCACCTCCCTGGGGTTTTTATAGCTCCTTTTTGCTCCCCCCACTGTGAGCTAGACTAACATATGACACATTCTATGGTTAAGCAAGTTTAGCTAAGTTGGGGGCTTATAGCACAATCCTATGTGTGGTTTCTCAGATGTCTCATTGTGTTCAATGAGTCTTACTCCCAAGCAGTAGCGTAGCTAGAGGGGGTGCAAAGCACTAAGCTTTGCAGGAAGCCTCACTGCACCATGCAAGTGGCCCCTCTCCTTCGGAGCCATTTCAGGCCATGAGAGCAAAACAGAGCATACACCTCTGTTTTGCTCTAGAGGTCCAGAATGGCTGTGAAGTGGAGGGGGAGGGGCCGGTTGCAGGATGTGGTGAGGCTCCCTTCAAAACCTAATGCTTTGCATCCCCTCTAGCTATGCTACTGCTCCCAGGAAAGTGTTCCTAGGATTGCAGTCTCAATTTGAGTATAGGATTGCCCATGTGGAGAGCCAGTTCTTATGATAGGCCTTGTGCTAAAACCACCACCACAAAAAAAAAAAAAACACCTGAGAAAGTATTGGGAGGAAAAAAATATGTAAGGATCTCCCACAACCAATAACAGCTGCACTCTATTTTTGTCCAAAAAAGCCATCCATAAGAGTTGGATTTCATGATCCAATGAGACCTTGTGCTAAGCTAGTGGAAGAAAGCACTGTAAGAAGAGGGATGAGGGGGGTAGACCAACAAGGTAAACACTTCTATCCCCTTAGGAAAAGTGTTCATCTTACAGTGCTTCATTTCACTCTAACCTTGACATAAAAAGAATTCTTGCCTTCAAGGTGCTTGCGGTTCTGTTCAAAAAATCATTGCACATGCCATGACAAAAGCGCTTTAAGGCAAAGCTGCAGTAGCGGGGACTCATGGCTACAACCCTATACACGCACACCTGGGAATATATTCAACTGAACTTACTGAGATTTACTTCTGAGTAAATATGCATCGGATTGTGCTGCGAGTCTGTCTGCAGGACATAATCTGAACTGCCCTAAACGGCAGCGCTTAGGGGTTCCGGCAAAATCACAAGCAACCACTACTCTTTATATAGTGGTTCACTCTTTGTATAGTGGTATATATTGAGGTTCTAGATCAGAAGCAGGTGCCTAACTGTAAAAACAAAACAAAAAAACTTGGAAAAGAAATCTCCCTAGGTCAGTTGTGGAAACAAATAACATTAATAAAAAGAAATGTATGAAGGATGTGTTTTTATTCTAGTGCTTGGGAGTCTGGAATGGTCCTCCTTCTCTACTGAAGGCCTTTGGGTGCCCAAACCTTCCAGGACTAGGCATCCATGTAGCCGGCTCAGCTACAAGCGACAGTGCTTCTCTCCCTTCACTCACTCACCTCTTCCTCAGCTGCTGCTGCTCCTCTTTCCTCCCATTCCTTAGATTCAAAAAGGAAGTGGAGAAGGGAGCAGAAGGGGAAGTGTGGAGGACAGTAATGGACCACAGTGTATGATGCTCTAGCCCAGGGGTGTTCAAATTTTTTGGCAGGAGGGCCACATCATCTCTCTGCCACTGTGTCCAGGGCCGGGAAAATAAAGAATTAATTTATATTTCAAATTTGAATAAATTTAAACAAATGAATATATTAGAGATGGCACTTATATGATTGAATGAAGGTCTTGCAATAAAGCAAGGCCAGCCTTTCCTTTGCTGCTGCTGCTGCATCACAGATGTGAAACAGCAAGCAGTGGAGGGAGTCCTCATCCTGCTCAAGCGAGAGGTCAAACCGTTGACTGAGAGCTGAGAGCAGTTGCATCAGGCCAGTGCGGGCTCCAGCAAGGCTCCAGAGGGCCAGAGGCTCATTGGAGACTGGGGGCTCCCTGAGGGCTGGATTGGGAATCCGTGAGGGCCACAAATGGCCCCAGGGCTAGGGTTTGGGCACCCCTGCTCTAGCCCACCACTCTCCTCTTTTCCACACCATTCTTCCTCTTCCTTTTTGAATCTAGGGAGCAGCAAGAGGAGTGCAGCTAGCCTTCAGTAAGAGAGGGCAGCATCTGGTGCAGCAACCCAAATGCCAGGAGGGCTCCTCATGGTGCCTAGGCTATGGAATGTCCTCCTACCAACAATTTGTTTTGCACCCTCCTTGATGGTGTCAGTCACAGGTTTAAAACACTTATTTATGCAAATGTTAATAGGGTTTAAGACCCCTTGACTCTATTTTGTATGACTGGTTTGCATTTTGGCTGCCACGGTCTTTCTATTGCTGTTTGTTTTAATCATTTTTATGTGTATTGGCAGTGTTTTTTAAAATCATGTTGTGAACCAACTTGCAAATTGAAATGGAGAGGAGAAGTCTTTTAAATAGCAAATACATATTTGCTATAAGGAAACAATCCCCCCTCCCCTGTCAGCTTGGCTAACTACTTGTTTTAATCTCCTTCATATATATATATGAAGGATATATATATTTATTCAATGGAGGGCAACTCAGCAAGGAACTTCTCCCACTCTTCATGTGCAGATTTAGTGCCAATTCACACGGGGAATGTTGTAAGGAATGTTGTAAGGAGTGGGTAAGGAATTCCTCACCCACTCTGGACCTTGAGTTGGGGTGACAGGGCAGCTTGATCTTGACTCCATCTGCTATGAGAGTAGCCAGGGAAGGGACCTGCACAGATTCAGAGGACTTCGGGGGCAGTCTTTTGGCACCTGGGGCCCATAAATTTTTGGCATCCATCCAGGACCAAACAGTAACAGTCATGACATGAAAGGAATGGTTAAAGTGCAGAGGATGACCATTTTGAAATAAAATAAAATACAGACACACATACATGCACAAGCACACGCAAACTCTGTTATATGTATATTTATATATGACTTTGTAAATAAAATCAGACCAATTCTCTTGTGGCTACCCGCAGCCAGGCTCAACCCTGCTGCCATCTTGATGCAGCCTCTCAGATACGCTCCCCGTAGTTTGGCACCCAGGGCTGCCCCCCCCCCCGCAACCTTCTTTGTATGCCACTGCCTGACAGGTAGCTATGTTAATCCATTGCAGCAAAAACAATAAAATTCTTATGCACCTTAAAGACTGACATATCTGTTTCAGAATAAGCTCTTGTGTGCTACAGTCCATATGTCCTGCACATGGGTGGGTGGTTTGCTTGGTGGATGATTGACTACTGATCTTTTGATCTCTACCCAGTCGATATTGCTACTGATGCCAAGTCCACTCCAAGATTATTATTGCTGCAACTGCTGGTATTATCCCCTTTCGGTTGTGCTCAGCCTGATGCAACAGCTAGCAAGGAGAAGCTGTAAAATACAGTGATAAAACTTTGTAGTTCTTAGAAGTTGGTGACTCTATTATTTTCTCTGGTTTTGTTTTCCTTGGATGCTACTCTGGTAACTATACCTACACAGAAAACGATCCACAAGGCATTTTTTCCCTGTGCAAGGAGGTACATTGTTAACAACAAGATTACATTAACTGATTACAGTCAGGTTTTACTAGAGTGAGAGAGAGAATGCCTTTCTCCTACACACAGTCCCCAACCACATGCAAGCCATTTTTCTTTGTCAAGGGATTGTTATCACTTTTCAAACCAAAGAGCAGAAATGATAAGTTGTAAAACCTAGGAGTAGGAGGACTGAGTAAAAACCACACAATCAGATAAGCAGTTCTTTTTCCTGTTTCTTTCTGAAAACAAACCGCATCTCTTTGGACACTTTAAGTACTTATCAAAATGGGGACACTGCCTTACGTAGGCACATAGGACACATAGGAGGGAATGCCTCTTGTAAGATGGCCTCACCTGCAACATAGGCACACACCATCAAAAAATAGTAAAATAGGCTTTAAAAAAAAGCTAATGTTTCACTTATATGTAAATATACACATTTACTTTTATAACAAAAAAGAAACTTTAATTGATGCACAGCATAATCCTAACCTCCAGATTAAGCCAGCACAAGTGACCCAGGGGTGTAGCAAACATGCTGTAGGGCACATTTGTGCCATCTTTAGAGTCGGGGAACCCAGCACAAGGAGTGGCACTGGCCTTCCCATGCTGGATCTAGGCCCAGCAGGGTAAGTTTGTGTGGGTCGACACAGAGGTCTGGGGGGGCATGGAGAAGAGGCAGGGAGGAGGTGTTAAGGTTCTTTCCCAGAGAGATCTGTACAGGTGTCACATGTGTGGCTTCTAGGAAGAAGCTAAAAGCTTTTTTATTTGGCAAGAATCTCCTGATTTTGAGGCTGCTTCAATTTGTGCTGTTTCTACTGGTTTTAATACTATTTTAGTTATTATGGATGTTTTAATATATGTTATGGTAGTTTATTCTAGTTTTAATTTTTCTTGTAAATCACTTAGATCTCTTGGAAAAGTGGTCTAAAAATGGATAATAAAAATAAAACATAAGAACAGCCCCACTGGATCAGCCCATAGGCCCATCTAGTCCAGCTTTCTGTATCTCACAGCGGCCCACCAAATGCCCCAGGGAGCACACCAGATAACAAGAGACCTCATCCTGGTGCCCTCCCTTGCATCTGGCATTCTGACATAGCCCATTTCTAAAATCAGGAGGTTGCACATACACATCATGGCTTGTAACCCGCAATGGATTTTTCCTCCAGAAGCTTGTCCAATCCCCTTTTAAAGGCGTCCAGGCCAGATGCCGTCACCACATCCTGTGGCAAGGAGTTCCACAGACCAACCACACGCTGAGTAAAGAAATATTTTCTCTTGTCTGTTCTAACTCTCCCAACACTCAATTTTAGTGGATGTCCCCGGTTCTGGTGTTATGTGAGAGTGTAAAGAACATCTCCCTATCCACTCTGTCCATCCCCTGCATAATTTTGTATGTCTCAATCATGTCCCCCCTCAGGCGTCTCTTTTCTAGGCTGAAGAGGCCCAAATGCCGTAGCCTTTCCTCGTAAGGAAGGTGCGCCAGCCCCGTAATCATCTTAGTCGCTCTCTTTTGCACCTTTTCCTTTTCCACTATGTCCTTTTTGAGATGCGGCGACCAGAACTGGACAGAATACTCCAGGTGTGGCCTTACCATAGATTTGTACAACGGCATTATAATATTAACCGTTTTGTTCTCAATACCTTTCCTAATGATCCCAAGCATAGAATTGGCCTTCTTCACTGATTGGATCATGTCCCACATGTCTGCCTGTTCAACTTCTTTTCCTGAACCACTTTGCCGGAGTGGGTGGGAGGAGGAAATCTGAGAAGAACAGGAAAGTAAATAGACTTATTTTTGGAGAATCTGTAACCTTTCATTAGAGAAAGGCCCTTTGTGATCTTTCATCCCCCTAAATGCCCCTGGCCCCACGTACAGAACTCTATGAAGTTCTGCCAGTAGGGGCTTTGTGACATTACAAAGGGAGACTCCAGTATGAAGCTGCTACTTGGAATTCATATACAGATTTGACGTTATCAGACTTGGAGTGAACAGAAGCTGGAACCCCTAGCTCACCAGAGGAAGTCATTGTTATGCTGTTTATCATGCTTTGCCTGTTCATTACCAGTTAGGAGTGGATCATGCTCACTCTGATTGGGCCTTTAACCCCTTTGACAATTCTTACTTTATTCCATTTTTAATCCCATCTTTTCTCTAAGGAGCTCAGAGAGGCATACATGGATCTCTCCTCATCCTGCCCCTCCCCCTTCTAATCCTTCGAACAATGTTATGAAGCAGGTTTATTTATTAAAAATAGTAAGCTGCCTTTTGCTTATACAACACCCAAACTAGTGTACAGCCCAAAACTGCACAGCAATCCATGCATATAAATATAGCAAAAAATAAAACCACAAGTTATTAAATCAGCAGTCACAAGCATAGCCATTGCCAGTGGTTCCCAAGCTGTGAGCTGTGGCTCCCCGGGGAGCCACGGAAACCAGTCAGTACCCCCCCCCCAAAAGGAGGCAAGAGGAAAAAGGGGGGTGGCTGAAAGGGAATGGGTATTTTTATTTTTTAATCAATTTTTGGAGACAAAGCCATCAAGAGTGGCTTTTTTTTTTGAAGGGGGAGGGAAAAGAGAATGGTGAAGATTATTAATTATTAACAGTATTTATATACCGCTTTTCAACTAAAAGTTCACAAAGCGGTTTACAGAGAAAAATCAAATAAATAATGGCTCCCTGTCCCAAAAGGGCTCACAATCTAAAAAGATGCAAAAAGAACACCAGCAGACAGCCACCAGAACAGACAGTGCTAGGGTGAGGTGGGCCAGTTACTCTCCCCCTGCTAAAAAGAGGAACACCCACTTGAAAGAGTGCCTCTTACCCAATTAGCAGGGGTTAATTGTTGGTTAAGCTGACAGACCCAGCCTATGTAGGTCTACTCAGAAGTAAGTCCCATTTGAGTCAATGGGGCTTACTCCCAGGAAAGTGCGAGTAGAATTGCAGCCACCAACGCAATCTAGGTGGGACCAGGGGGGTTTCACCGCCCCCAGCCAGCAGTTTGCCCCCCCCTTAGAATTTTTTCCAAACCTGTCCTCTTTTTGTCTAGTCTGGCGTCACTTAGGGATGATTTGAAGTCCTTTTGGCAACTTTTTTTCATGCACAGGACAAAAGAGGGCGTGGTGCTTCTGGCAGGGATGGGGGAGAGGGAGAGAGAGAGCTCGCGGATGTAGAGTAAAACATAACTCCTTGGAAGTTAGGATCTCTAGTCACCCTCCCCCCATCCAGAGCACATGGAGAGCAGGGCTGGTCAAGACAAGCTACAAGGAAGATAGGGAGAGATTTCTACTTGTACTGGTGGGGTGGGGAGGATGCTATTTCTTCTACTGTGGAACATGCTAATTATTACAAGGTATTGCTGTGGCGGGGCAGGGAGAAACATTTCTGTTTGGAGAAATCATGGTGGGGTTTTTGCCTTTCATATATATTTTTAAAATTAATGGCTGCTGCTTGGGGACTGGGGAGACCCTTTTTCTGATGGGGAAAGCATGCACCCTCCACATCTCACGCTGCCCCACCCACCTCATTCACAGCCGAAGAAAAGCAGCAATTTAGGAGACAAGCATGTGCAGCTGAGGAAAGCAGATATGGCCACTTCTCTCCTCCAGATGCCTCAAGATGCTAGCCACGCCTCCGCAGGGCTGGCCGGAAGCACAGATTAAATAACTCAGCTGTTTATCTTAAATCACTGTCCTGCAGATAGAACATCATGCTGCCAATGCTTATATTATTTTATTTTAATAAAATTTATTAATAAATTTGTCTCAACGCGGTTGATTTGTCTCAACGCGATTTTGTTTTAACGCGAATGGGTCACCTTTGCCCTGCGCTGTGTCTGGATGCAAGGGCATGAGATTTAGGCTACAATCTTCTCCATGCTTTCCTGGGAGTTAGCACCATTGACTAGAATGGGACTTACTTTATTGGAATCCTGGAAGATCTGGCAAGAAGGTAGATGTGGTGTCAGCAGTGGCCCCTTTAAGGCCTGGGCATCCAGCAGCGTGTGCTGCACAGCTGCAGCCACTGGAAGGCAATAGGGCCCTCAGAGATATAAGGAACACCTGAGGCAGGAAGGGGGTGTGGGTTGGAGAAGGTCACAGTATTGTCCTGGCATCTCTGCCTACTGGAACTGTAAGCTGAGGGTTTCCCTTTGTTGAAGGAAAGCAAAGTGAGTAATATGATTTTTATATTCTTACTGAGATGGATGCTGGTATCAGAGGGGACACTACAATACCTTTCTTTGTAACTGGCAAAAACTGAAAAAGTGTTGGTTCTTTGGACTACCTTTTGTAAGAAATTTTCACCATCCCTTTATCCATTGTAGACCAGAATATTGAACATATGCTTCTGGCTCATGGTGGGATCACTGTCTATGAGTGCATAGCCAACAACTGTTCACATTTGCCCCCCAATGTGCCAGTTTGTTAACAATGACCTGTAGGACTCCAGTTTAGGAGATAGAATGGGATGGAAACCTACAACCCTTGTTAAGGTTATTAATCACCGTTAGGAGCAAACACAGCCACAATCTCTCACCTTGTCAGGGAAGCTCAAACTCCTTCCTTAATCATTTTGTGCAGTTCACAGACTAATACAGGTAAACTTCACAGATTACCTGAGAAAGAAAGTGGTCTGGGAGGTGGTCAGTGTTGTACTAGAAAAAGCAAGGAGTTGCTCTGGCCAATTGGCACCACGTTTACATTTGCCCAGTTTATGTACCCTTCAGCTTGGGTGGTGGACAGTCAGTATAATGGGCACAATACTTTGGATGATGCAGGACCCAGGCAAAGGAGGGATTTGTCTTGGTGCATAAGAATCTTACTAGTGGGGCTTTGGGATCAGGTATAGGCAGTGCTTTTTTTGTAAAAAAAAAAAAAGGTGCAGGAACTAACAACTTATTTATTTTTAAACCATTTATTGGAGAAATAAGTAATAAGATACAACTAGATGTAGTAAATAACTACACACACACACGTCCATCCCGTGTGAGCTCCCTGATAGCAAAAGCACTCCTGCCACAGCTGGAGTGAAACACCCCATTTTTTTAGGTGGGGAGGTGCTCCATTGGGCTATAGGAAAGCCTATAGTTAAAGTGTTCAAAACTAATATATAAGGTCTTGAGCCCAGCTGGTGGCCATCAGTGCCTCAAGTATTAGTTCCAAACACTTTGAGCCTAAGAGCACTGGTGGCTCAATTGTTAAAGTGTTGGTCTGTGGAGCCAGAGGCTAGTGGTTCAAATCCCTATGAGGAATAAATTTTCTTTTTTGGTGGGGAGGTGCTCCATGGCTGCAAAATATAAAGATTGGTTGCCAGTTGCTAAAAGGGCAGCCAGTTGAGGCTGCAAAACTCCTCAAAGTTCAGTCCCAGGCAGGTTCTTTTTTGACCTTTTTTTTTTTTTTTAAATCCCAGGTAGGACTTAACCCACAGCCTCCAGCAGGGGGCTCACTCCAGGAGCTTAACTGTGGGTTAAGTCCTACCTGGCTCAAAGTGTTTGGAACTAATACTTGAGGCACTGATGGCCACCAGTTGGGCTCAAGACCTTATATATTAGTTCTGAACACTTTGGCAATAGGCTTTCCTATAGCCCAATGGAGAGAGTGCTGGGCTGTGGAACACAAGGTTGGAGGTTTGAATCCCTCCCTAGCCAGCAGTGCAGGGTGGGGTGGTGCAGGCAGGGAAAAAAGGTGGAGGCAGGGAGGAGGGAAAAAGGGGGTGGGGTGGTGCAGGCAGGGAAAAAAGGTGGGGGCAGGTGCGTTCTATTACAAAAAAAGCCCTGGGTATAGGTATCTTTGAACCTTTTGACCCACTAAATGTCTAAACCGTTGATGGGTTCTATGCAATCACCTCACTGTAAATACTAGTATTATATTTCAATCACTCCAACACCCTCACATTGATTCCCACTTATCTCCACCCAAAGGTTTCTTTTAAAGGACAACTTGAGTCCATCCTGATTGCCTTGGTCTCTCCCCCTGGTAACTGTACAATTCTCAAGGTGGAACCACCTTCACACGAGAATGATGTATCAGCTTCTGCTTCTCTCCAATCTTGATGGCTGTGTGGGTTGTCAGCAGCACCTGGTATGGACTGTCCCACCTGGCTTGAAAAGGCTCATCACTTTCTCACCAGGACCCAGTTTCCAGGCAGAACAGGATGAATGGGGGACTCCAATGGCGAGGGTCGAGTGTCTGCGACATAACTGAAAAGTGAAAATAATACATGGGAGAGACTCTGCACACATTTTATCAGTTGTACATTTCTTGCCTCTCACTGTCCCAGAGTCATAATCCCTGCCAGGGGCCAAGGTGTCTCATACCAATTCAAAGGGCTCAGTTTTATCCATCCCCCCCCCCCCCCAGCTAGCTCTTAGCCTGATCAATGAAATTGGAAGAGCATGTGGCCATGTAGCATTTTGGTGCTACTTGGGAGCAGCTTAAGATGCTGCTTTGATGTTGCAGAGAAGCCATAGCAAGAATTAGACAACAGACACAGGTTTCAGAGAGGTTGAAAGTGCTGGAAGCAGGAGCAAGAATGAAATCAAGGGAGAAGTGAAGTCTCCCAGCTCCGGACCCAGCTTTTTATTAAGTCTCAAAACACATGATATAAGGTTACGTAGTAGGGAAATTTCCACAAAGGATGCTACCTTGCTGCCTACTAGCTAGTTCTAGCTTAACTGCAAACACATTCCTAGATAAGATTCTCCTTCATAGCATTCTGCTACTCACAGGCACAGAGTTCAATGCCCCAACATATTTTCAAGGGCAGTTGAGTGTGCCCAACTGCGCAGGTGTGTTACGTGAAAATCCCCTTTTTCCCTTCCAAGTTGTGTTTTTATATCTAGTTATGTATTTTGGACTAAAATGCAGGCCTAAAACTTCTCTTTCAGGCCACAAAGGGAGTCAAATCTTAAGCTCACTCATCTCTCATGTTGATTGTCAGTCTGGGAAGACTCATTTTCTCCAGAGACACTGGAAATGTCTTTATTGCTTAAGTCAATCACTGAATATGCAAACACCTTAAAGGAGGAGGACTTTGGCAGCAAAGTCTACCACCTATTGTTAACTAAATTACAGCCATTAAGCCACCTCCAGCCTCAAATCCTGTAGCAACAGGAAGTAAGCTACTCCCCCTCCCCCAGAGCCAAGTTTTGCTGATAACTGAGTTCTGGACTCTTCCACCTTTTCTTTACATACTCCACGTGTACCATTGTGTGTTACTGAGCATGCCCACAGCTCTGGGATACTTCCGGTCAGTTTAGATCAACTTCCAAGTCCAAGACAAATCTTATAAGAGAGAACTCAGAGCACATGCGGTCTCTCTCTGACTGCCCACCGGCCGGAGTGGCCAGACTCTTCCTCCAACTCTTCCCCCCCCCCCGGACAGGTAAATATATCGTTGCTTCTAAACTCCCCCCCTTCTTCCCTACCTATTCCTCCCTGCTCCCCCATCTTTAGTCAGCAACTGGGTTTAGCAGATTAAGGAACCCCTATAATACCTCCCTACTTTCTGTCCATTTCTGATTCTTTTTCGGATGCACCCCAAAATACATAGCACACGCATCCACCACTAGTTAGGTACACCAGACCAGTACTAGAAATCTATACTTATCGATTCTCTATGTGTATTATGTTTTACCTTTGTGTATTTTTGCAATAAAAATATAATCCTTTGATTGAAAGTTACCTTTCTCCCAGTCTCATTAAGCTAAACAAGAGATTTCTTTGCTCTACGCTGTCTTGTATCCAGCCTATGGTCCCAAAAGTTTCCAGAAGGCTAATATAAATAATTCCCCTAAACAAAACCGCCTTTTTGGTAACAGTGTGCCTAACTGTCCTTGATGCCAAATATGCTAAGATATCTTACCTCAGTGCCTGTGCATGTAAATACTACATGGCCACTTTAATGAAGTCTCTTGGGTGATCTTGGTCAGATGTCTCTTTAAGAGTCCCCATACATATATTTGCTGTTCAAAAAAAAATGTTAACAAGTTTCCTTTTTGCTTCCTTCGGGACTTTAGTCTTTGCCATGACCTTCACAGCTTGCACTGACAAAGAAGGGAGTCTCCCCCCTCTTCTAACTCTGCCCATGTAGATCCACTACAGTATATCCTTTGTTACACTTTCTTTGACAAAACTCGAGCCATTACGGTACAGAATTTCATCAGGGTTTGGGATTGGCTCTTGGTGTAAAGTAAACCCTCTCCCAGATTTTCTTGAAAGTCTATAGCCTCTAAACAATCATGTTCAGTTGGTTCCTTTGTTTCAGGCAGGAGAGTGGCAGGATTCAGGTGAACCCCTGTTTTTAAGTTGTATCTCTTCATTCTCCACCAACAAAATCTGCACCTGCTATATGTGATTGTTTGACAGGTGGTACAGTCCTTTCATGTCTTTAGCAAGGCATGGGGTGATATTACTGTCACGCTTGGTCCTGGTAGCAGCTTGAGAGCTTCTTTTATCATCAGAGTTTCGAGTGCAACTGCCTTCAGGCATTGGGGCCACCCCCCAGCTACTGCATCCAACAGCTTTGAGAAGAACGCCAAGGGTCGTCTTTGAGGATAAATTTCCAGGGATACTTAGCAATACTTGGAAAACTATTCTTCCATAACTGCTGCTCTTGCTTAAAAAAATGAATATTACCAATCTCACTCTTGCTATCTACAATAAATCTTTCTAAATAACTTGTGCCTTGCCTAGTACATTCATCTCTATCTGCAATCATTCTTCAGGTATTATCACCAACACCTAATGCCGTCATCTTCTAAAGTATGGAAAAGAGATGCCATTAGAGGGGACAGCTAATGTTAGACCAGGGAAGGCCATGGCGGATCATCAGATGGTAAAATGGAAAAAAAAACAAAAAACTACAGACAGGCTTTTGAATACACTGAATATACTGGTTCCCTGACTTATGGAGAATTGACTAGGTGCATTCTCACAGGCATAGTACACCCTTTGTGATGCTTCTACACAGGTGTGATAGTGCTGGGCTGAGAAGAGTTGGCTCTTTTGAACTATGTACATTTTAATACCTGTAGAGACTGCTGAAACTGAACCAATACATATGTAGGAGACATAATGTATAGGAAGTATGCACATTTACTTACCATCCTAACTCCCTATGCGGCAGTGTAGTGGTGCCAATGGGGCACCCACTGTATCCCAGTGATGTGTAGTGAGGTCCAAGGCTGGGGAGGCACAGCTGCAGAGGCACAGTGACGTGTAGTGAGGTCCAAGGCTGGGGACGTGTAGAGCTCGGTGACCCTGAAATGATGTTGCCACCAAACTTCCGTATCACAAACTTCCACCTGTTGTTGAACAGACCAGAGCAGATTTTAAACTTGTCCCCCTTTCTGTAAGAAAAATAATGTACAGATGCTTTTTTTTTTTACAAAACAACAGCAACAACAACAAAAAAACCCAAAAGTGTCCATGGTCTAAAGAACCCATATGCAGGGGAAAATAAATCCACATTAAGATCATGCAGGGGGAGGGGAAAAAAGAGGAAGCGGGGAGCATATGGTAAGATAACATGGAATGAGTGTCTCATTTTGGGTTTGGAAAGGTGGTTTCACAATACTACCTGTGGAGCACTTTGCAAAAAACTCCCAAAGAGCTGCATGCGTGTATTTGTGCAACAGTTTCTGGGGAAGGCACAGGCAAAGTTCTGAATTACACAAAACATTTTGCCAGGTGAGGAAGTCTTCATTATCAAATTCCCAGAGTCCTATTCGACAGAACCTGATTCATAAAGAACACAGTGCCTTATCTACATTATATTTCCATTGCAAAAACAACAGAAAACATTCACTGGTTCCCAATTTGCTGCTCCATGTCTCATACTACAGGTCTTATTTTGTTTGTTTGTTTGTTTAAAAGATCTACATTCGACCTTCTTAAAAACTAAGATGCTCAAGGCAGCTTGCAACCAATAATATACAATTTTTAAAAAGATATAAAACATAAAAATACAGGCCAAATAAAAAAGGATTTTAAAAAGCAAAACTGCTGGGGGGGGGGGAACAAAATGAAAAACTCTAACAGAAAGCAAAAAGGTTATTCAGCCCTCTTCTGGGGCAGGAGGTTTACTTTTACAAGATTTTTAGCTCTAGCCCCTGCCAAGGATCTCTCTTCCCCCCCCCCTTGAGCTGGGGGAAAATGAGGATAGAAAACATGCCCCCTCCCTGTGGCAGCTCAATAGCTGCCTCTCCAGTGCACTATATAGCGGCTGGCTTGCCTTCTCAGGCTCCCTGCTGCTATCCTTTCTATTTTCTGTATATGGAATGATGCTGTATATGAACTCTGCCTGCTACCTCTCCAGCAGTCGCTGACACAGACACCTTGCCTTTTTTTTCATTGGAAGGTAGCCATGATTGCATCCACACATGACTGAGGCAGTCCTGCCTGGTGCCTCCCCAGAGCTTGCTGATGCAGGCTCTCTGCCTGTTTTTCATTAGAAGCCAGCTGCCCTTCCTTTTTGTATGGAAGGCAACCATGATAGCAGCCTAACTGATTGACAGCCCAATCCTGAGCTACCCAGAGTGTGGGGCTGCCATGCCACCAAAATGGCTACCATGACATCCAACATGCAACTGGGCAGCAGCAGCTCCTCAGGGAAGGAGACTTTCATCCCCTTCCCACTGGTAAGGGAAGTAGCCCTGCAATGGGGCTACTTGATTCTGCAGCGGCTCTTGAGCCAGCACAGAATCAGAGTCCCATGTCAAGCTGCACAGCCTGACATGGGGCTCAGGATCCAGTGCAGCTGAGCTCCACTGTACTCAGTCCCACACTCCTCCTGCCCCACTCCCTCCCATGCCATGCTTCCCTCCCGCCCTCTCCCACCTCCCCCCCCCCACTCCAGAACACCTCCTCCCTGCCTCCCCCCATACCCCCATTCACCTCACCACTAACCAGTGGTCTGGGTGACTGCCTCCCAGCGGCACTGGTCCAGCGCAGGCTCACGCTGGGCCAGCTCTGGCATGTGGCTGGCACTGCTGCACGGCGAATCAGGGTTCAAGAACAATCTCAGCAGACTTAAAATTGTGGTTTTCAAGCTTTATTCATTGCAAGCAATGGGCTTCTCTTGGTGGTTCAAGGTGCTCCATGGCTGCAAAATATAAAGGTTGGTTGCTAGTTACCAAAAGGGGGGCCAGTTGAGACTGCAAAACTCAAAGTTCAGTCCCAGGCAGGCTCTTTTTTGACCTTTTTTTTTTTTTTAAATTCCAGTTAGGACTTAACCCACAGTTAAGCTCCTGGAGTGAGCCCCCTGCTGGAGGCTGTGGGTCAAGTCCTACCTGGGACTTAAAAAAAAAAACGTTCAAAAAAGAGCCTGCCTGGGACTGAACTTTGAGGAGTTTTGCAGCCTCAACTGACCCCCCTTTTGGCAACTAGCAACCAACCTTTATATTTTGCAGCCATGGAGCACCTTCCCACCTTAAAAAAAAAAAAAATTATTCTTCAGTGGGATTTGAACCCCAAGCCTCTAGCTTCACAAATCTACAGTTTAACCACTGAGCCACCAGTGCTCTTAGGCTCAAAGTGTTTGGAACTAACACTTGAGGCACTGATGGCCACCAGCTGGGCTCAAGACCTTATATATTAGTTCTGAACACTTTGGCAATAGGCTTTCCTATAGCCCAATGGAGAGAGTGCTGGGCTGTGGAACACAAGGTTGGAGGTTTGAATCCCTCCCTAGCCAGCAGTGCAGGGTGGGGTGGTGCAGGCAGGGAAAAAAGGTGGAGGCAGGGAGGAGGGAAAAAGGGGGTGGGGTGGTGCAGGCAGGGAAAAAAGGTGGGGGCAGGTGCGTTCTATTACAAAAAAAGCCCTGGGTATAGGTATCTTTGAACCTTTTGACCCACTAAATGTCTAAACCGTTGATGGGTTCTATGCAATCACCTCACTGTAAATACTAGTATTATATTTCAATCACTCCAACACCCTCACATTGATTCCCACTTATCTCCACCCAAAGGTTTCTTTTAAAGGACAACTTGAGTCCATCCTGATTGCCTTGGTCTCTCCCCCTGGTAACTGTACAATTCTCAAGGTGGAACCACCTTCACACAAGAATGATGTATCAGCTTCTGCTTCTCTCCAATCTTGATGGCTGTGTGGGTTGTCAGCAGCACCTGGTATGGACTGTCCCACCTGGCTTGAAAAGGCTCATCACTTTCTCACCAGGACCCAGTTTCCAGGCAGAACAGGATGAATGGGGGACTCCAATGGCGAGGGTCGAGTGTCTGCGACATAACTGAAAAGTGAAAATAATACATGGGAGAGACTCTGCACACATTTTATCAGTTGTACATTTCTTGCCTCTCACTGTCCCAGAGTCATAATCCCTGCCAGGGGCCAAGGTGTCTCATACCAATTCAAAGGGCTCAGTTTTATCCATCCCCCCCCCCAGCTAGCTCTTAGCCTGATCAATGAAATTGGAAGAGCATGTGGCCATGTAGCATTTTGGTGCTACTTGGGAGCAGCTTAAGATGCTGCTTTGATGTTGCAGAGAAGCCATAGCAAGAATTAGACAACAGACACAGGTTTCAGAGAGGTTGAAAGTGCTGGAAGCAGGAGCAAGAATGAAATCAAGGGAGAAGTGAAGTCTCCCAGCTCCGGACCCAGCTTTTTATTAAGTCTCAAAACACATGATATAAGGTTACGTAGTAGGGAAATTTCCACAAAGGATGCTACCTTGCTGCCTACTAGCTAGTTCTAGCTTAACTGCAAACACATTCCTAGATAAGATTCTCCTTCATAGCATTCTGCTACTCACAGGCACAGAGTTCAATGCCCCAACATATTTTCAAGGGCAGTTGAGTGTGCCCAACTGCGCAGGTGTGTTACGTGAAAATCCCCTTTTTCCCTTCCAAGTTGTGTTTTTATATCTAGTTATGTATTTTGGACTAAAATGCAGGCCTAAAACTTCTCTTTCAGGCCACAAAGGGAGTCAAATCTTAAGCTCACTCATCTCTCATGTTGATTGTCAGTCTGGGAAGACTCATTTTCTCCAGAGACACTGGAAATGTCTTTATTGCTTAAGTCAATCACTGAATATGCAAACACCTTAAAGGAGGAGGACTTTGGCAGCAAAGTCTACCACCTATTGTTAACTAAATTACAGCCATTAAGCCACCTCCAGCCTCAAATCCTGTAGCAACAGGAAGTAAGCTACTCCCCCTCCCCCAGAGCCAAGTTTTGCTGATAACTGAGTTCTGGACTCTTCCACCTTTTCTTTACATACTCCACGTGTACCATTGTGTGTTACTGAGCATGCCCACAGCTCTGGGATACTTCCGGTCAGTTTAGATCAACTTCCAAGTCCAAGACAAATCTTATAAGAGAGAACTCAGAGCACATGCGGTCTCTCTCTGACTGCCCACCGGCCGGAGTGGCCAGACTCTTCCTCCAACTCTTCCCCCCCCCCCGGACAGGTAAATATATCGTTGCTTCTAAACTCCCCCCCTTCTTCCCTACCTATTCCTCCCTGCTCCCCCATCTTTAGTCAGCAACTGGGTTTAGCAGATTAAGGAACCCCTATAATACCTCCCTACTTTCTGTCCATTTCTGATTCTTTTTCGGATGCACCCCAAAATACATAGCACACGCATCCACCACTAGTTAGGTACACCAGACCAGTACTAGAAATCTATACTTATCGATTCTCTATGTGTATTATGTTTTACCTTTGTGTATTTTTGCAATAAAAATATAATCCTTTGATTGAAAGTTACCTTTCTCCCAGTCTCATTAAGCTAAACAAGAGATTTCTTTGCTCTACGCTGTCTTGTATCCAGCCTATGGTCCCAAAAGTTTCCAGAAGGCTAATATAAATAATTCCCCTAAACAAAACCGCCTTTTTGGTAACAGTGTGCCTAACTGTCCTTGATGCCAAATATGCTAAGATATCTTACCTCAGTGCCTGTGCATGTAAATACTACATGGCCACTTTAATGAAGTCTCTTGGGTGATCTTGGTCAGATGTCTCTTTAAGAGTCCCCATACATATATTTGCTGTTCAAAAAAAAATGTTAACAAGTTTCCTTTTTGCTTCCTTCGGGACTTTAGTCTTTGCCATGACCTTCACAGCTTGCACTGACAAAGAAGGGAGTCTCCCCCCTCTTCTAACTCTGCCCATGTAGATCCACTACAGTATATCCTTTGTTACACTTTCTTTGACAAAACTCGAGCCATTACGGTACAGAATTTCATCAGGGTTTGGGATTGGCTCTTGGTGTAAAGTAAACCCTCTCCCAGATTTTCTTGAAAGTCTATAGCCTCTAAACAATCATGTTCAGTTGGTTCCTTTGTTTCAGGCAGGAGAGTGGCAGGATTCAGGTGAACCCCTGTTTTTAAGTTGTATCTCTTCATTCTCCACCAACAAAATCTGCACCTGCTATATGTGATTGTTTGACAGGTGGTACAGTCCTTTCATGTCTTTAGCAAGGCATGGGGTGATATTACTGTCACGCTTGGTCCTGGTAGCAGCTTGAGAGCTTCTTTTATCATCAGAGTTTCGAGTGCAACTGCCTTCAGGCATTGGGGCCACCCCCCAGCTACTGCATCCAACAGCTTTGAGAAGAACGCCAAGGGTCGTCTTTGAGGATAAATTTCCAGGGATACTTAGCAATACTTGGAAAACTATTCTTCCATAACTGCTGCTCTTGCTTAAAAAAATGAATATTACCAATCTCACTCTTGCTATCTACAATAAATCTTTCTAAATAACTTGTGCCTTGCCTAGTACATTCATCTCTATCTGCAATCATTCTTCAGGTATTATCACCAACACCTAATGCCGTCATCTTCTAAAGTATGGAAAAGAGATGCCATTAGAGGGGACAGCTAATGTTAGACCAGGGAAGGCCATGGCGGATCATCAGATGGTAAAATGGAAAAAAAAACAAAAAACTACAGACAGGCTTTTGAATACACTGAATATACTGGTTCCCTGACTTATGGAGAATTGACTAGGTGCATTCTCACAGGCATAGTACACCCTTTGTGATGCTTCTACACAGGTGTGATAGTGCTGGGCTGAGAAGAGTTGGCTCTTTTGAACTATGTACATTTTAATACCTGTAGAGACTGCTGAAACTGAACCAATACATATGTAGGAGACATAATGTATAGGAAGTATGCACATTTACTTACCATCCTAACTCCCTATGCGGCAGTGTAGTGGTGCCAATGGGGCACCCACTGTATCCCAGTGATGTGTAGTGAGGTCCAAGGCTGGGGAGGCACAGCTGCAGAGGCACAGTGACGTGTAGTGAGGTCCAAGGCTGGGGACGTGTAGAGCTCGGTGACCCTGAAATGATGTTGCCACCAAACTTCCGTATCACAAACTTCCACCTGTTGTTGAACAGACCAGAGCAGATTTTAAACTTGTCCCCCTTTCTGTAAGAAAAATAATGTACAGATGCTTTTTTTTTTTACAAAACAACAGCAACAACAACAAAAAAACCCAAAAGTGTCCATGGTCTAAAGAACCCATATGCAGGGGAAAATAAATCCACATTAAGATCATGCAGGGGGAGGGGAAAAAAGAGGAAGCGGGGAGCATATGGTAAGATAACATGGAATGAGTGTCTCATTTTGGGTTTGGAAAGGTGGTTTCACAATACTACCTGTGGAGCACTTTGCAAAAAACTCCCAAAGAGCTGCATGCGTGTATTTGTGCAACAGTTTCTGGGGAAGGCACAGGCAAAGTTCTGAATTACACAAAACATTTTGCCAGGTGAGGAAGTCTTCATTATCAAATTCCCAGAGTCCTATTCGACAGAACCTGATTCATAAAGAACACAGTGCCTTATCTACATTATATTTCCATTGCAAAAACAACAGAAAACATTCACTGGTTCCCAATTTGCTGCTCCATGTCTCATACTACAGGTCTTATTTTGTTTGTTTGTTTGTTTAAAAGATCTACATTCGACCTTCTTAAAAACTAAGATGCTCAAGGCAGCTTGCAACCAATAATATACAATTTTTAAAAAGATATAAAACATAAAAATACAGGCCAAATAAAAAAGGATTTTAAAAAGCAAAACTGCTGGGGGGGGGGGAACAAAATGAAAAACTCTAACAGAAAGCAAAAAGGTTATTCAGCCCTCTTCTGGGGCAGGAGGTTTACTTTTACAAGATTTTTAGCTCTAGCCCCTGCCAAGGATCTCTCTTCCCCCCCCCCCTTGAGCTGGGGGAAAATGAGGATAGAAAACATGCCCCCTCCCTGTGGCAGCTCAATAGCTGCCTCTCCAGTGCACTATATAGCGGCTGGCTTGCCTTCTCAGGCTCCCTGCTGCTATCCTTTCTATTTTCTGTATATGGAATGATGCTGTATATGAACTCTGCCTGCTACCTCTCCAGCAGTCGCTGACACAGACACCTTGCCTTTTTTTTCATTGGAAGGTAGCCATGATTGCATCCACACATGACTGAGGCAGTCCTGCCTGGTGCCTCCCCAGAGCTTGCTGATGCAGGCTCTCTGCCTGTTTTTCATTAGAAGCCAGCTGCCCTTCCTTTTTGTATGGAAGGCAACCATGATAGCAGCCTAACTGATTGACAGCCCAATCCTGAGCTACCCAGAGTGTGGGGCTGCCATGCCACCAAAATGGCTACCATGACATCCAACATGCAACTGGGCAGCAGCAGCTCCTCAGGGAAGGAGACTTTCATCCCCTTCCCACTGGTAAGGGAAGTAGCCCTGCAATGGGGCTACTTGATTCTGCAGCGGCTCTTGAGCCAGCACAGAATCAGAGTCCCATGTCAAGCTGCACAGCCTGACATGGGGCTCAGGATCCAGTGCAGCTGAGCTCCACTGTACTCAGTCCCACACTCCTCCTGCCCCACTCCCTCCCATGCCATGCTTCCCTCCCGCCCTCTCCCACCTCCCCCCCCCACTCCAGAACACCTCCTCCCTGCCTCCCCCCATTCACCTCACCACTAACCAGTGGTCTGGGTGACTGCCTCCCAGCGGCACTGGTCCAGCGCAGGCTCACGCTGGGCCAGCTCTGGCATGTGGCTGGCACTGCTGCACGGCGAATCAGGGTTCAAGAACAATCTCAGCAGACTTAAAATTGTGGTTTTCAAGCTTTATTCATTGCAAGCAATGGGCTTCTCTTGGTGGTTCAAGGTGCTCCATGGCTGCAAAATATAAAGGTTGGTTGCTAGTTACCAAAAGGGGGGCCAGTTGAGACTGCAAAACTCAAAGTTCAGTCCCAGGCAGGCTCTTTTTTGACCTTTTTTTTTTTTTTAAATTCCAGTTAGGACTTAACCCACAGTTAAGCTCCTGGAGTGAGCCCCCTGCTGGAGGCTGTGGGTCAAGTCCTACCTGGGACTTAAAAAAAAAAACGTTCAAAAAAGAGCCTGCCTGGGACTGAACTTTGAGGAGTTTTGCAGCCTCAACTGACCCCCCTTTTGGCAACTAGCAACCAACCTTTATATTTTGCAGCCATGGAGCACCTTCCCACCTTAAAAAAAAAAAAAATTATTCTTCAGTGGGATTTGAACCCCAAGCCTCTAGCTTCACAAATCTACAGTTTAACCACTGAGCCACCAGTGCTCTTAGGCTCAGTGTTTGGAACTAACACTTGAGGCACTGATGGCCACCAGCTGGGCTCAAGACCTTATATATTTGTTCTGAACACTTTAACTACTATATAGGCTTTCCTATAGCCCAATGGAGAGAGTTTCCTATAGCCCAATGGAGCACCTCCCCTCCTAAAAAAAATGGGGTGTTTCACTCCAGCTGTGGCAGGAGTGCTTTTGCTATCAGGGAGCTCACACGGGATGGACGTGTGTGTGTGTGTGTGCGCGCGCGCGCGCATGTATAAAAAATGGTTTATAAATAAATAAATAAATAAATAAATAAATAAAAAGTTGTGAGTTCCTGCACCTATTTTTTTACAAAAAAAGCACTGATTGGATGTGTTCGTGTCGGCCAGGCCTGGAAGAGATTCCTCAAGCGCTCATGCAAATTCCTCACTTTTCTCTGATCCAGGGTCTTGCTGGTATCAATGCAAGGTCTTCCTTCCTTTTTTGTGTGATACAGTCACTTTGTTTGCAGTTTCACTCTGCTACACACCAGGGAGTGGTCAGTGCCGCAGGCAGCACCCTGATAACTGCATGTGATCTTGATGCTGGGAAGGCTGGAGCGTCTGGTGAGAATCAGGTCGTGCCAGTGCTGGTGCCAGTGCTTTGATCTTGGGTGTCTCCAAGAGACTCTATGTTGGGGCTTTGTGTTGAAGAACGTGTTGCTGACACAGAGACCATGATGACAACAAAACTCTAGCAGGCGTTGGCCATTTTCGTTCATCTTCTCAGTGCCGAACTGACCTAAGCAAGTGGGCCACGAACTGTTATCAGCACCAACTCTAGCATTGAAATTGCCGAGAATGAACAATGGCTCTTTTATAGGGATCTTCTTGATAGTGGTGGCCAGGTTGTATAGAATTTGTCTTTGGCTTCTGCTGGAGATGACAGAGTCAGTGCATAAGCACTGATGGGAGTGACAGGTCCTGCTGATGACTGGAGCTGCAGGGACAAAATTCTTTCACTTCCCACAGTAGGTGGGATGATGGATCCCAGCAGGGTATTTCTGACCGCAAAGCCAACGCCATGTTCCCTGGTTTCGTTTGGTGGTTTTCCCTGCCAGAAAAATGAGAAATTTCTCTCCTTGACAGATCCGGAATCTGGCAGCCTTGTTTCTTGAAGGGCGACGATGTCCATCTGCAGTCTGCTCAGCTGCATGTCGATGACAGCTGTTTTGCATGCGTCGTCTATTTCTTGCAGGTCATCAAAGAAGCCAGGTGTCATTGTCCTTATGTTCCAGGTGCCCAGCTTTAGGGCAGGAGTTTTCTGTTTTCTGTTGCATGGTGCAGAGTTGTTGACCTGCTTGTCGGTTTTCACCCTAAACCCCACGCACCCTGTGAGGTTAACGGACCGTGGCAAGGCAACACCTTACTGGCTGTGGACTGCCCAGCTTAAGGCGGGCGGTAGCTGCCCAATGAGATGCAATGATCTCTCCCACCGTCGGAAGCAGCCCCTGGCGTCACATTCTACGCCAATCGAGCAAGGACTTATAACCGGTAAACTGCTGCTTCCCGTGTTGTGCCGACGCCGTATGGCGAAGTTGGCGTGTTCTCTCCAGTTCGCGAAGCCCGGGTAAAGAAGGTATGAAGGATAGGTTGTTACCCATGCAGCAAATCCCCCCTCTCCACATTGCTGGAATGGTCCAATGGAAAGGCCGAAGCCAATACGGTTGGTTCCAGCAGTGTCGCAGAAGTTGCCAGAGCATGACTGTGTACAGCCATGAACTGCCTCAGGGACTCCGGCTCCGGATTTTGCCTTGAGGTTGACTCCTGAAGCCTTTTCCACAACTGGATATAGCCACAAGGCAGTGGAGGTTTGAGGTCAGAGTTTCTTTCTCTTAGATGAGCTGCCTTCCCAGGCTGACGAGTCCTATCTACCTGGTGGCTGTTTGGTTGCCTCTTACGACAAGTACAGCCAAACTGAGGGCCTGTGCTTTTCCGCAGCTGCCGGAGGATGATGCAGGAGTGGAGGGGCAGAAAGGGAGATTGTGGGGGATGGAGGACTGCAGGGCGAGAGAGAAGGGTTGTGGGTAACAGAGGACTGCAGGGAGAGAGAGGAGGGTTGTGGGGAATGGAGGACTGCAGGGCAATAGAGGGGGTTGTGGGTAATGGAGGATTGCAGAGGGAGAGCAGGGATGAGGGTAATGGAGGATTGCAGAGAGGGGAGGGAGGAGAGAGGGGGTTGTGGGTAATGGGGGATTGCAGAGAAAGAGCAGGTAATGTGCTGCTGTGTAATGTGTGTGTTTAATATGTAATGTGTGTGTACTGCTTAACTCACTGTGCTGGAGAAGAAAGGAGAAGCGCAGAAAGACAAGGTACAGTACTTCTTTACTTCCTTGTGTGTGTGTGTTGTTTTTTTTTTTTGCAAACTTGTTGGGTCTGGTGAGGCTCTGCCTCCCCTGACTGCACTTCACTGCTGTATCCCACAGAGGAGTTTTGGTCTATGGAGGCCTTCTTGGGACACAGGAACATTTGTTTCCTTGCCCAGGGGTGCTGGGCTCTGTGGCTGCTGCAGGTCCACGTGGACCTGTACAGGGGGCTCGAGGCTGAGAAGACTGGGGGATCAGGGTCAAGTTAGGGTTTGATGGATGCCGCTGCCCCAAACCCACCCTCTTCCCTGTCACAATCCACTGTCCTTTCTAACCTGCTGCTGCCCTGTTCTGCCCACTCCTGTACACACTTATCTGTGCAGGCAGGTGTCCAGAGGCCAATGGTGTGCAGAGCTGGCTGCTCACTGCTGGGGGCAGCAGATGGGCCATGCGCTCCAGTGTGTAGCCTTTTGAGACAGCCCAGAAGTGCCTTATGCTGCCAGAGCTCTCGTTTTGGTGGCATACGGTGCTAACAGAATTAAGTCATAAGGAAGCATTCCTACGCCACGATCATGCCGATTTGAGAGCTCTAGGATCCAGTGGAAGTCTCCTGTGCTGATGTATCTTGAAATGTGCCACTGCCAAGAACCCACCACTGATGTAACATCATGCAGCATACTGTCAGCATACTGTTGAGTCAGTAAATTCACTCTGTCAGTATAACCTTGCTGGCAGAGGGGAACAAAACAGGGAGGTGCTATGGGTGTGTCTCTGGAGGATATTCACAGTGCAATCTTATATAGTACTCAAGTAAACAGTGTAGCTACACTGACATAACTGTTTTTGATATCTTTTACTAGTCCAGCACAAAGGGGGAGGGGCAAAAACAGCTTTTAAAATCCCATAATGCTGCAAGAACCCTGTCAGTCACTTCCCTAGCACCTGTAGCAACACCTCCAGCACCAAACATGGGGGAACACACTGGAAAAGCCTCCACATGGGCAGGGCACAGAAGGAGCCAATCTATGCCTGCAACAATGGGATGCCCCATGGCATCAGTTGCCCACACACACACCAGCTGCTATTGCTTGCCCATTATGGATGCGGTATGATACCAGGAAAGTATAAGGAGTCTGTCTGTGGGTCCCTTAGCCACCCACCTCCTATTACATTTGACACCATATTTATGCCACCACATAGGTCTCATGTGGGAGTCCTACCTAATCATCACTCACAAGGATGACCAATGGGAGCTGGTTTTGGGCTGCCATGTGCTTTTTGGGCTGCCATGTCCTGGGCTGCCATCCAGCACAGTATCATATACCATCACCCTTCGAGTACCCCACCCACCACACTGTACCAGGTTGAGGGGGATGGGAGTGGCAGCAGTTGTAGCCCTGTGGAAACAGGATGGGAATTAATAATGGCGTATCCATCTAGCATGGGGCATCCTCTGTTGTAGCCGGTGGGAGCACTATATAGATCAGGGGTGCTCACACGTTTTTGGCTCGAGAGCTACTTTGAAACCCAGCAAGGCCCGGAGATCTACCAGGGGGGAAGGAAGCGTCTGACAGACACCCCCTTTAATGTATGGAGCCCCTGCTGGAGTCTAGTCAGTTTTGTTGCTGCATGCCTGAAGAGCAGCTAAGGTGTCAGTTTCAGTGTCAGTTTAGTGTCAGCTAAATATGTCAGTTTCGTCTAGTCACTAGATGAAACTGACATATTAACAGTTTGGAGAGACAGGGTTCCACGATCTACTCATTTTGCCTTGCGATCTACCGGTAGATCGCGATCCACCTATTGAGCACCCCTGATATAGATGCTTCAGTGGCTTGCTGCTCTGACTATGAGGGCGGTAGGCATGTTAGGTCCCCTCTGTGGATATCCATTGGATGCAGGCTCTGGAACACCATATACATATCAAGCGATGCTCAGCGCTAGTACTGCTCCCCTTATGTCCTTGGTTGTTTCTCCTGTAGTGAGGAGGCAGTGGAATTCCTTGGGCTGCTCACATCCTAGCTCCTAATACTAAAGGGTGCTCTCTCTGTGTGTGTCTCTGCCTCTGTCTCTCTCTGAGTCTCCAACCCAATGTCTCCAGAAAAGAACAGCCAAGTTTGCCTTTGTAAGTGTCAAAATCAGACAAAGACATTGAAGGCCCAGGCCTGCCATTCCTTTGCTTCTGCTCTGATGAGTGTGTACTTTGTAAGTGTCTGATAGCAGGATCAGAGAGCAAAATGGTGACCCCTTTGACAAGCTTGCTGTAAGGCGCCCCCCCCCCCTGCATGTAAAACCTTCCTTTTTAGAGCCTCTAGTCCATTCTTCTATTCTTATTGGGAGCTAATCCTGCCTACATTGCTTCACCAAGGCCCACACCTGCTCTATAACTTCTCTTCTGTTGGCTAGGGTAAGCGCTATCTCATCACTTCAGGTAGCAGAATGTCTTGGGCCATTCCAAAGCATTCAATAGTACAGTACATAGGATTAGGGCACAATCCTAACCAGGTCTACTCAGAAATGAGTCCTATTTTGTTCAATGGGGCTTACTCTCAGGAAAGTGTGGTTAGGATTGCAGCCTTAAGCTCTGCTGAATGGCATGGGACTTACTTCTGAGTAAACATGCATAGCTAGGCTATATATGCCCTTCTTGTATGGTATGGTAGGGAGCGATCAGAGATATATGGTAGATATAGGGAAGGTAGGGAAAGAAAAGGATGATGAATAGCAAGAGCATTCATCAGGGCTGGTAGAGAGACAGTCTTTTGATTAGGCAATAGGGTGCAGATAGAATTTATGCCAAAATACCCTTGCCACATTTCCCAAGCAAAAAGAAAGTTGTGCAATACTGTTGTAAAGTGTACTGAAGGTATAAGTGAAAATGAGGCAGATTTGAATAAAGGAAGCAGAAAAGAGTGGAGAACATGTTGAAAGCAATTGCTAGGTATGGCTTTTTGGTATCAAAGGGGCTGATAGTCACACAATTATCTGTAGCTGAACACTGTACAGTACCATTATAATGATTGTTTAAAAGTTTTCTTAAAACACAGGGAAAAAACCCCAGTTGGAAAAGTTTTTTTCTTTCTTTCTGCAGAGAGAGATGGTAGAAAACAACCCATCCAGGATTATTCATGATTATTCACATTTTCCTTCTGATAATGGAAAATATCCTCACTATAAAGTTACTGTTAATGATCCCACTGCCAAAGCTATTTAAAAATAGAGAAATTGAATATATTAATAATTGAATAAAAGCTTGCCCTTTACATGTTGGGCTCCAATAGTTTAAGGTTTGGGCAAATTCTGGCAGAATTTATCTTAATTATACACTTTAAGCGATTTCAATTTATGGGCACAAGGTGATTATATATCAGTAGTTCACAGAACAGGAATCTTTTTCTAATACAGTAGTTATGTTTAATTGTTCTTTTCTTCCTTAAGGATGTTCCTATTTCACCTGCTCATTTCAATACATTCATTAAAGCATTCCTCCCCTCTTTCTTGATTGTTTTCAGCAAATAGCTACTGGCTACATGCAGATGTCTGAATAGCAGTGACTTTGGGCCCAATCCTAATCAATGTTCCAGTACCAATGCAGCCACAATGCAATCCCAAGGGAACAACTGTGTCCTTACCTTGAGGAGGCCTCTGTGACTTCTTCCCCACTGTATGATGCAGTGCACACCCTGTTGGCATGGCTGCATCAGCACTGGAAAGTTGGATAGGACTGGGCCCTTCCTCATTTATGCTACAAATTGGATTGTACTTCCAATCCAATACTGACAGTTGATGACTGTACAACTAAATCTGCAAGGGGGAAGACCTTTGCTGAAAAGTAAAAATTCAGTTACTCATCATTGTAACTGCTCCTTCTGATCACTTATAAATCAGTGCAATTGTGAAGCTAATTAGAATGGATTAGAACTATTTCTGAAATAGTCAATTTTATTAGTAAATGTTTTTTTAATGCCACGGCATTACTGTGAAAGAAAGGAAAACCTTTTTTCTTTTATTTGGTTTGTTTTATGGTAGCCACTTCTGTTGCTAGTTATGTTGCTGGGAATTGGTTTCAATTTTTTTGAGAAGTACTGTACTATAGAAACCTACCAAATCAGAAGTATGGAGCTATGTAAGGTCAAGTACAAAGGGCAGTAAACCATAATTTTTACTTTGGCTACCAAGGCCAGTTCAAATGCTTGATCTTTGGAGTGGGCATAAACTCCACATTTTTTAGGATTGTTTGATAGCCTCAGCAACATTTGGTACTTTCTTTTGGATACCTATCAGAGTTCCCAATGCATTTACAAAGCTGTTTAAGACGAATGTACATATGTGTATTAAGTCCATATATCATGAGAGTGCTACAGGAAATAATTTTGTTACATCACAGTATGGTAAGCTGTGTATGGATCTGGTTCAAACTAAAATCGAGTACTGATTAACGAAGGCTGGGCAGCTTGGATCTCCCATGCACTGCCCTGGCAACATTGGTGACAAACATGCCATAAGGCATGTTGTGGCAGCCAGGAGAGGAATGGCACTGGCAGGGAGGCCAGCGCCAGACAGCGCTGGGCCTCCATGCCAGTGAGACCACCACTGGGAGCCACCAATGGTGAGGATATTGCTGAGTGGTGAGGAGGCATTCCAGGGTGGGGGGAAGGTGCGGAGGGGATCAGTGTGGGTGGCACAAAGGGCAATTTAGGGCTGGAAGGGGAGTGGGGTGCTGCTGCCGAATCTTATCTCCCCTTCTGGGCCTCGGAGCCCTACATGAGTGTCCTGTGCCAGCTAAATAGGTGGCAGAGATTCGAGTAGATCCATAGGGGTACTGGGACCCAATATGGGGTAAAGAAACCAATGTTCCTTTACCTAAGGAGACCTCTGGCCCCACAGACCACAGCAGTGGCCATTGCAGCACTGCTGTACCGTGACGTGGTAGCCAACATAGAACTGATGTAAATAAAAAAATAAAATAGTAATGTGTGGAGATGCTCTTTTAATAGGTATTTTATTTTCAGTCTCACTGGACTGAGAATCTACTCTGAACCCTCAGTCATGGACTTTGTAAGGTTCCTAACTGTGTTTTGGCTTTCTTTACTACACAAACATAATGTGAAGACTATATTGTTGAGGCAAGCCTTTTCAAACTCTTAACTTGGCCTCACTGGAATTTCTTTTGTTTTGCTGTATGTGTTTGTGTATTATACTGCCAGTTTATATTAATGTATAAATGTCACTTTTTTTCTGAATGTAAGCCACCTTGAGTGCACTTCTGTGCAGAAATGCAGGGTATGTATTAAGAAACTAATCCTAAAGCTACTACATTTCTCACAGTCACTCAGATCCTGTTTGGTACTGCTGGGAACTTCCAAAAACAGCACTAGGTTCACCAGCTTCTATAATGACTTATCACTAAGAATAGCTGCTACCATCTTATCACAGTTACCTTTGGCTATACCACTGACTGACTGACAGACAGACAGACAGACACACACACACACACACACACACCTGGAAGGAGACGTAAGAACATGCAATCCTTTTTTCATTTAACATAGGGACTTCTTCACTGTCTACCCTCCAAATAAACATTGTTCTTGTACTAGTGTGGAAGTTATGTGGGTTGTGACCAGAGAATCTGTAAAGTGCATAAATCCTAAACAAAAGGAAAAAGATTGAGAGCCCAATCCTATGTATGTCTACTCAGAAATAAGTTCCATTAGAGTCAATGGGGCTTACTCCCAGGAAAGTGGGAGTTGAAGGCCAGGGCCTATGGCCTGATCCAGTGGGGCTGTTCTTATGTTCTTATGTTAAAGTGTGCATAGGATTGGGCTATGAGGCAACAATCCTATACACCTATCATGAGAGTAAGCCCCACTGAACAAAATGGGACTTACTTCAGAGTAGGCATCCCTAGGAATGTGCTGTCATTAAGGTAAAACAGAAAACAGCATTAGAATCAGACCCATAAGAAAATCAGACCCATAACTTTTACTTAGGTGCTATCTGATACGTTGAAAGTTAAAGAAAAGGACAAACAATTTAGGGCACAATCCTAAAGCGCCCTTGAGCTGGCGCAGGTTCCTTGCACGACCCAGGAGGGTAGCAAAGGGAAAATACATTTGTGCCTCCATTTGAGTCAGGGAGGCCAGTACAGACCTCAGAACAGGTGAGTTTGTGCTGGCCTCTCCAGGGGTGTGGGGGGAGGGTGTGGGGGGAAGGAGGCAACAAGGTGGGGGGGAGGGCAGGTCTGTGGGCAGGGAGTGGGAGGTGGAGCCAGGATCCAGCAGTTATGCTGGATACTAACCCTGTTCCTGGACAGCCCGGGGCAGCTCCGGGCTGTTTGGATTTGCACCACTTCTCTAGGGGCTGCCCATTGGGGCTCCTGCAGTGTTACCTGGGGTATTTCCCCTTGCCCTGGGCTAGCCCGCAGTCAGCTCCAAACTTGCACTGGACACAGTGCAAGCCTGCTGAATTTCCAAACAAATTATTAATCATTAATACCAGTTATTAATGTATATCTAGGCAGGTGTAGTTTCCCACAGCCAGATAATTACAAACCTCTAACATCATTTGTATCCCAAGAAGATGGAAGACAAAAAGTAGTCAGAAACAAATTGTCTTAAAATGGCTTTCTTTTGTTTAGGATGAAATCACAAACCAAGCACTTTAGTACCAATAAGTAGATTTTCACATGCACATTAATAAATCAGAAGACTGATAGACAATATAAAACTACAAACCTAATGTACAGTATAAGCACATGTCCAGAATTCAAAATATATATACTTAGAAATAATATTGAGCATTAACCATTACTGAAGGTTAATGGCAGTTGATGAGCACACTGGACAATCTTGGGCTCTGAAAGTCTCAGATCTTGGGCTCTGAAAGTCTCTGTGTCAGATCGGGCACAGGCTAAGGCCCACTACAGGGCCTACTCTGTGGCGATAGTGGCAGCGAAGCACTCCTTCTTCTCTGCCACTATCGCATCCACACATAGCTGGCCAGCGGAATTGTTCCATGTGGTGTGGGGTCTCCTCCATCAGACCCCATCAGTGGATCAGGAGGACCACACGGAGGTCCACTGTAACACCTTTGCCAGGCACTTTGCGGATAAAATCGCTCGGTTTCGCCAAGACTTGGATTCCATGTTGACAATGTCTAGTGATGTCCCTGTGGCACCTGTCAATCCTATTTTGTGGGATTCTTTTCAGCTTGTAGAACCTGAAGATGTGGACAGGATCCTTTGGAGTGTGAGGCCATCTGTCTGCCCGCTGGATCCGTGCCCAGCATGGCTGGTTAGATCTGCCCGGAAGGGACTGGCCGTGTGGACAGTGAGGGTAGTAGATTCATCTTTTAGGGAGGGGGTGGTGCCTCTGGCATTAAAGCAAGCAGTGGTTCGCCCCCTCCTGAAAAAGCCCTCTCTGGACCCCTCTATTTTGGATAATTATCGGCCAGTCTCAAACCTCCTGTTTCTGGGCAAAGTGATCGAGCGGGTGGAGGTGTCTCAGCTCCAGAGGATCCTGGATGAAGCAGATTATCTGGATCCCTTTCAATCTGGCTTCAGGCCTGGCTTTGGGACGGAGACGGCCTTGGTTGCCTTGGTTGCTTTGGTGGATGACCTACGCCGAGGACTGGACGGAGGGAGTGCATCTTTGCTAGTCCTTTTGGACCTCTCAGCGGCTTTCGACACCATTGACCATGGTGTCCTTCTGGGATGGTTGGCCGAGGTGGGGATCGGGGGCACTGTTTTGCAGTGGTTCCAGTCCTTCTTGGCCAACAGGTGGTATTGGGGGACTCCTGTTCGGCACCCTGGCCCTTGAGATGTGGGGTGCCACAGGGGTCTGTATTGTTCCCCATGTTGTTTAACATCTACATGAAACTGCTGGGAGAGGTCATTTGGAGTTGGGTGCCATCAGTATGCTGATGACACTCAGCTCTACCTCTCCTTTCCACCTGACTCCAGGGTGGCTGTCGCTGTCCTGGAGCATTGCCGGGAGGCAGTTGGGATCTGGATGAGGGCGAACAAGCTGAGATTAAATCTGGAAAAGACAGAGGTCCTCCTGGTGCAGAAATCCACGATGTGGTTGCTGGACTATCGCCCTGCTCTGAATGGGGTTGCACTCCTGCTGAAAGAGCAGGTTCGCAGCTTGGGGGTTCTCCTGGACTCACAGCTCCTCCTGGATGTCCAGGTGTCAGCTGTGGCCAGGGGTGCCTTTGCCCAGCTTCGGCTGGTGTGCCAGCTGTGGCCGTACCTGTCTCAGGCGGATCTGGCCACAGTGGTCCATGCCATAGTGACATCAAGATTAGATTATTGTAACGTGCTCTACGTGGGGCTGCCCCTGAAGACGGTCCAGAAGCTACAACTAGTGCAGAATGCGGCGGCTTGGGTAGTTGCTGGGTGTCGGCAGTTTGATTCCGTCACGCCGCAACTCCAGCGGCTGCACTGGCTGCCCATTTGTTTCCGGGCTGAATTCAAGGTGCTGGTTATGACCTTTAAAGCCCTAAATGGCTTGGGACCAGCGTATTTGAGAGACCACCTTCTTCCATATAATCTGGTCCGTTCTCTAAGGTCATCTGAAGGGGCCTTGTTGGTTGTGCCGTCATTGAGAGTGGTGAAGGGAATGGCGGCCAGAAACGGCGTTTTCGGTGGTGGCACCTGCACTATGGAATTCCCTCCCCTTTGAATTGAGAGCAGCTTCCTCATTATTAGCGTTCTGGCGGGGACTTTTTTATTAAGGAAAGCCTTCGAGGCACCATAAGGGCTGTTTTTATAAATTTATAACTTATGTCTTTTACTTCGTGCTTTCAGTCTGCTGCTATGTATTTTATGTATTTTACCTTGTTTTAATTGTTTTTAAGTGTTTTGTATTTTTAATGTTTATCTGTATTTTTTAACTTGATTGTTAGCCACCTTGGGTGCCCTTCCAGGAGAAAGGCGGAATACAAATCCAATAAATAAATAAATTAAATAAATAAAATAAATCTACACATTACAGACTACAAACCAGCTGCATTCAGTTGGGATGCATGAGTGCAACTAAGAACAGCTGTCATGTTATTTCTGAGTGCCTGATTTCATACTATAATCTGCAAATTAATTGACAGATGTATACAATCACATGTACAATGCCCTATAGACTTTTCAGAAACATTTTGTATACATTTTAGTTTTTCCCCTGTATGTTAAATAGATAACGGATGGTCAATGTTCTAAGCATTTGAGCCACATACCAACACTTTTATATAGCTAAGACAGTTCCGTTGCTCCTGTAATGATTTCAAATCATTATGTCTCCCTCTCTCATAGGAGGCCCCATCTTTAGCAAGCATCCCACATCCCAATTTTCCCTCTGCCACAGTTTTATACAGCTTAGTGCTTCTTCATTCCTTCTTGCAACCTGACCAATTATCCGTAGGGGTCTGCATTGCTCTTGGACTAGTCCTGCTGCTTTTCCACCTTGTGTCTGTCTCATTTTTGGAATGACTGGAATAGGGAAGGATGAAAGAATGGGTATAGTATTCTACTTTTTAGACTCACATGTGAACTGTTCAGCCATGTCTTTGTATCCCTACCAAGTATTCCCTCATGCATGTAAACCTGCACATACTCTCCAATATATTCAGTACTAGAATCTTTTTTAACAGGAAGCAATGTAACAGAGCAGAAGCTTTGGCATCCCAGGCAGACAAAAGCAGAATGAAAAACAAGGGTAGGGTGACCAGACGTCCTCTTTTTCCAGGACATGTCCTCTTTTTAAACCTCGTGTCCTGGAAAAGAACTTAAATATCCTTCTTTTCCCTTGGAGCATGTTCCTGCAGGCAGCTCATAGCCTTCTTGTAATTAATAATGAATAATAAATTATATGCAGTATATTCACATTTAATAGTAAGTAATATAAGGTTTAAATTAACCACATGAAATCAATATATGAGTGTTTTTAGCTTTTATTTTGTCATGTCCTACATTTTTCTTGGATGGCCTACATTTTGGAGTGCCTTATCCTCTTTTGTGGTTATGACATCTAGTCCCCCTGAACAAGGGGGAAGTTATTTTTCCCATTTTCTTGGTGTAAGTTGTTTCTGCAAAGTTTACTGACTGCTGGGATGGCAAGAGGGTGCTTTCCTTTGTCTCTCCCACCCTTTGGGGGACTTGGGTTACAATCCTGAACATGCATAAGTCTTAACTACAGAGTAACCTTAACTGCACAATGAGGCTTATTCCTGAGTAATCATGCATGGGATTGTGCTGTTGTTAGGTGTTTGTTTCCCCGTAAAATAAGATTATTGCCGGGCAGCCCAATCCTAAGGGGCAGCCCAATCCTGAGCTACCTGGGGCGCCCCCGCTTGGCAGCAGCATGAGGGTTGTCACCACATCCAGTGCCTCCTGCGTCCCCGGGTAAGGGAGGCAGCCCTGCAATGGGGCTACTCTCTTTAGCGGCTCCCAAAGGGCGCAGTGTAAGGCACGCAGCCTCCACGAGTGCCAAGGATCCTGCGGAGCAGAGCCCTCAGTCCTCCTCCCGCCTGCCCCCAGGCATGCCTCTGGCATTCCCCCCTCCCTGCGTCATGCCGGCCTCCCTGCCCCCTCCCCACGTCACGCTGGCCTCACCCCTCCCCGAATGCCCCCATCCCTGCCCCGTTTGCCATTCCGCAGCCCGGCAGTGGCAGGCACCGCTGAGCTGTGGAACGCGGGCACCTGCTGGAATAAGCCCCAGGGGTACACCAGGGGTAAGCCTCACAAATGTGCCTTAGGGCACGTTTGCGACTGTGGTCCGTGCTGCGGAGGTGTGGTGTGGACCTTAGGATTGGGCCCTAAGTCTTACTTAACACAATGGGCTTGCTTCTGAGTAAGATAACGCTTTTTCCAAACACCTCTGAATGTTGTTCTTTATTGATGGGATACCAGGAAACATGCCCCCTGCAGTTGCCCCTTCCCTGGCTAATGGACGGCACTAGAAAGAATAGTACATCTTGACCCAATAAAGATATACACTGTGATAGTAAATTGTTCCCATTATATCAATGAAAGGCTATGCTGCACAGCCTTCCTCCAAGCAGAACGCTCAGAGGCCAAGGTTTCCCATCTGTTGAGGTCCAGTCCTAAGGCCTTTAGATGCCTCTTGCAGATATCCTTGTAGCGCAGCTGTGGTCTACCTGTAGGGTGCTTTCCCTGCACAAGTTCTCCATAGAGGTGATCCTTTGGGATCCAGCCATCGTCCATTCTCATGACATGACCAAGCCAACGCAGGTGTCTCTGTTTCAGCAGTGTATACACGCAGGGGATTCCAGCTCGTTCCAGGACTGTGTTGTTTGTCCTGCCTTTCCCAGTTTGAAGAGACACTTTGACAACAGACTGAGGCAAAGAAGGAATGCCCATAGCCAGGGAGATAGACCAGGGACAGACTACATCTGCTCCCAGTGTGGAAGGGATTGTCATTCCTGAATGGGCCTTTTAAGCCATACTAGATGCTGTTCCAGAACCACCATTCAGAGCGCGATACCGTAGTCTTTCGAGACTGAAGGTTGCCAACTAAGATCAATGACAACTGGTGACCTAACTGCTCCTCTTCAAGATCAGTACCATTCTAAATAGTTTAAAAATGTAACTTTTTATTATTTTTGAAAATGAATCTGAATGCTTATCAAGTCCCCACCACCCCTTTAAATTCTTCAACAGGTGTCAAACTTCAGTTAGTCATCTCCCTCTTCTTGTGGGACTGCCCTGTAGAAACAGGTATCCTTTCCTCCCATGGTGTAATCTTCCTCAAACATTGATAGGACAATCTGATGAATTAACATAATCTCTAATCTGTATCATCTAATCTTGCAGCTGCTCTCTCTCTATCTCTGAGTGGTTATATAATCTGCCTGGTGTGTATATGAACAAACAGGCAAAATTTTAACACAAAGAAAATATTATAGTCAAATTATTACATCCTTGGGGAAAACTTGCAGATGTCAAGGGCTCTATTGATGTATAATCACTGCTACTATCCAGGGTGACCAGATACAATGGAGGATACAGTGCCTAAACCTTTAACCATTGTATAGGAGAGGGAATTTTGGCAGGTGCAGCTTTTTAAACCCTAACATGCTGAGCTGCACCTACAAAAATTCCCTCTTCTATAAAGAGGTTATAGGCACTCTCTCCTCCATTTTATCTGGTCACCCTGCTACTGTCACATTAGTGATTAAATATGGAGTCACGCTTGCAAAGGTCTTTGTGTGGCCCCTTATTAGCCCTACACCCCACATTCCATTTTCAGGGTTGACTAAATAATATCACTTTTGTTATTATTCTTCATCTGAAACAAATCACCCTTATGCAACAATCCATGCCACAATTTTCCTGAGAGTAAGCCCCACTGAACACAATGAGACTTACTTCTGAGGAGATATGGATAGGATAGCGCTGTTATTTGCTCATTAGTTTTAAAACAACTAATTTTACAACTAAACAACTAAACTAAGCTCTGTGCACAGAGTGCATGGGTTGTGGGTGCTTGGGCACCTCACACGACGGCAGTGTTTTTCAGAGCAAATGGGTTGTGGGTGCTTGGGTACCTCACATGAGGACTATGCTTTTCAAAGGACTCCAGTGGGGAGGCATTGCCTCACTTGCCTCCCCACCCACCACATGTCCCTAGTGGTTACAACATGCATGTGCACTATATGTACAACATGTTTGTGTAGTAATAATAATAATAATAATAATAATAATAATAATAATAATAATAATAATAAATTTATTTTTATCCCGCCCTTCTCCCTAACGGGACCCAGGGCAGCTAACAACATATTAAAAAACAGATTTTTAAAAACATTAATACATAGCAGATAAAAACATTTAAAAACACTATACTATATGTGGTGTACTATATGTGGCCCCCCACACCTATTATGGAGACAGTTCTCAATACATAGTGACCCATAAGTAGGGCGACCAGCTACAATAGAGGACAGAGTGGCTCAACCTTTGGCCATTGTATAGAAGAGGGGATGTGGGCAGGTGCAGCTCAGCATGAAAGGGCTGAAAGAGCTGCACCAGGCCACATTCCCCCTTCCATACAGTGGCCAAAGGCTGAGCCACTCTGCCCCCTCAGTGTTTGGTCAACCTACCCAAAGGATTATGGGTAGAGTGCCAATTCTCTCCCCTCAGGACAAACCCCTCAGGAGTGCCTAAACCCCTCACAGCCTCAACCCCGCCCATCGAACCAAATCTGAGGAGGGGGGAGCTTCTCCTCAGGACAGCCCCTCCCACTTTTTTTCCCTCTCCCTCCATCCTCATCTGCCCTCAGCTTCCCCAACCGTAGTACTACGACGAGCCACCCTCCCCCCCGCTCCTCAATCCGTCGCCGCGATTGGTCCGCGATACCCCGACACGTGATCCTCGAGTGCTCGCGCTGAGCCTTCTCCCACCTCAGCCCCCCTCCCCAACGGCGGATTTGTTTCCAAGGCGACCTGAGAAGGAGGGAGGGGGGACCAGAAGAGAAAGAGAGTGCGGGCGGGAGTGCGCACGTTGGAGCCCGTGGGGGGGGGGAAGGAGAAGCCAGGGGGCGCGTGCACTCGACGAGCGGGGTATGTGTGAGGCGGAGGAAGGAGAGGAGAGAGCAGAGCAGCACGCGCCTGCCTGCCTGCCTGCCTGGGCGCGCGCGCGAGCTGGAACCCCGGACTTAGGAGGGGAGGGGCGCGCGCTAGCCTGATCCTTGTGAGCTGCAGCAGCTCCTGCTGCTGCTGTTTGCAGCAGAGTGGAGCGGCGTGCCTGTGTTAGGATCCTGGGCAAGCAGGTATGTGGCTCTCTCCTGCACTCACCTCTTCCTCCCTCTCCCTCTCTGACCCCTCCAGTTCTCCCTCCCCATGCATGGCCTCTGCAAGGCTCAAGTGCTCACCTGCAATGGGAGGCGCTGGGGTCCCCAATTCCTATTGCACTATAGAGTCCTGCAAAAAGGGGGGGGGGAGCAAGCAGAGCCTGGCCTCAGAGACAGCAGAGCATCCCTTCTGAGAGCCCCATCTTATGCATGCCTACTCAGAAGTAAGTCCCATGTTAGTCAATGGGGCTTACTCCCAGGAAAGAGTGGATAGGATTGCAGCCTCAGAGACCCATCCTATGCATGCCTACTCAGAAATAAGTCCCATTTTAGTAAGTGGGTCTTACTCCCAGGAAAGTGGGGCTAGGATTGCAACATCAGAGCCCAATCCTATGTATGCCTACTCAGAAGTAAGCCCCATTGACTAAAATTCCCCGTTCCTGGCTTACACCCTGGAAAATGTGGTTAGGATTGCAGCCTGAGAACCCAACCCTATGCTTGTCTACTGAGAAGTAAGTCCCATTATAGTCAATGGGACTTACTCCCAGGAAAGTATGGATAGGATTGTAGCTTCTGTGTGTGTATGTGGGGAGGGGGGTGTTGAGAAGTCTCTCTGGCTAGGACCTGGGCTTTCCTGTTCCAGTGCTGGGCAATGGGCATCTGGTGCCAATGAGCAGGGCATCCCCCACTGCAGAGGAGAGGAGTGGGGTATCTTCTGCTAAAGGAGCAGGGCATTCCTCCTGCAATAAAGGACTGAGTAAGAGCAGGACATCTCTCCCATATTGCTACCTCCAGGTGGGAAAGGGGGGCATGCTCTCTGTGGGCGGTCTCTGGGGCTCCCTCCTTGCCAAAAATACAGCAAAAAAATTCATAAAAATGGGGGCATTTCTCATAATAGAGATCTTCAAGGGACTTGAGGCAGGGGATTCCCTATTGTCTCTCCTACCCTGGTCAGAGATGGTATGGCTTTGTAGGAAGAGAAGCCAAGCATCCCTCTCCCTTCTTAAAGTCAGGCTGCAGAGGTAAAGATTAGGGCAGTGAATTTCCCTCTTGTCAGTTTCCACAGAAAGGTGCATTGTGAACAGAGGGCAGTTATTTCTTCATTCCCTCACCACCATGGTCCCAAAAATGAACTTCAGGGTTTTTCTGTAGGGTTACTTTGCTCACTGTCCAAAAAGAGCATTTGATAGTTTCCCCAAAGGATATTTCTTAATCTTTTTCATACTGGATTTCCAAATTCTGCCTCAGCAGGAAATAGGGAAGTGTGTGCTTATGGAGACCATTTTTGCCTTAAAGAACAGGTGATGAGTTACCCCACTGGTAAAGTGGACTAGGTAGGCATCCCTCCTTGCATGCTGAGATGTCTGTAAATTCTTTCTGCATTCCTTCCACTACCAAATCAGATGACTGGATTTGCTATTGAATTCCTGGAGTTGGTTGTATGGCAAGCCTTCCATTGCTTTGTCACTGTAAAAGCATATGCATGTTATCCTGGGTCTAGTGAGGAGTTAATCTATGTTAATCTTTCCAAACCTATGAGAAACATCCCAGTGATCCATATATGTTATGCTTGGTTTGCATTTCAGAGTGGTTTTCATTTGTGTGGTTTTCACTGGGTGCCTTTTATGAGTGGGATTATCTGAGGGGGACAACCCCTTAAGAAGATTTTAGTTTCTTGAAAGGTGGTCAGGTATCTGTAAACTGTTATCACCCCAGTCATTTTGTCTTATAATGTAGTAAAAAGGGGGATTAGTAGCAATATTCTACATGAGAGGAAGATGTGGATTGTTCACTCTTAGGCTTAACTCCCAATGGTGATGAGTGTACAGTATTTCCTGAAACTGTGCCATGTTGGCATCCATGAAACCAGAAAGAGGAGCTTTTGTTAATATCATGATTCTAAATTAATATATTTTAGATATTCATCATGAAACTAATTATTGTTTAGAAAGTACATGAGCAAAGACACTTCACAACCAGTTTTGTATAATGAATGTGCACTGCTATGCATTTGTTGGAGCACTATTTTTGGGTTGCCCCCAGATTCATCAAAGTGAGTGATAGCTCTCCTCTTCTTTATTTTCATTTCCATCTTTTTGACATTTCCTAGGTGGCTTTTAAATCATGCCTTTGTTTCTCAGGCTGTTAGTATCTAAAATGATGATGCACATTGTGGCAGCAATGTTTTGGCCCTCTGAGAATGACAGTCCACTGGTTCTCATAGGCCAAATTCATAAGGACATTTTTTTTAAGATTATCTGATTCCTTGCCTAATTTCTCTGACTTTATCTTGAATAAAGTTGTTGGAGATCCATCAGAAGATAAGCTTTGTGAAACTCCTGTGACTAAAGAGGATTTCCCCTGTTGTCATGCTTTCATTTATGCATATGCTATTGCTTTGATCCGCAGGTCTGTCTTGGGAGCTGTCATTTCCCAAATTATTTCCCCATGAATAAGTGCAAAAAATGCACCTGTCAACCTGCATGTGTCAGAGGGTCTCTTGAGCAGTGGGTCTGGTAAGTTTTGTCTGTGGTGACTACTGCCAGACTACGCGTACTTTAGGTCCATGATTTTGTTAACAGAGCTGTTTCAGTGATTTCATTATGCTGTAACTGTTTTTAAATTTGTGTTCACCGACCTTAAGCAATATGAGTGAACTATTCCACTCAAGGAATAATTCCAGAGTAACTAATAAATATCATCTTGATTGTGAAGTAATGTTTCCATCTCAATTAACAAATATATTTGCAACCTCCCAATGAGCAAACCACTTTGCATGAGAAATGCAAACTTATTCCAAGGAGATGCTCACTTTTTACCATGTTACATGTGTTACCATTCTCCCTTTCTGTCTCTGCTTCTGTGAATTATAGCAAATGGCAAAAGTAACACAGACCTCTCAACCAGAGTTTTGTGTGAAAGGCTTCTACAAATTCTGATATTATATATACATACTTGGCAGGCCCGATTTTACCAGAATTTATTTCAAAGTACTGTAATTCTTAGAAATAAATAGTCCTTATTTCAGTTTGCTTCCAAGTATCTGAAAGTATTTAGGCTTGCAACAAAATTCTTACAATTGGGTTCTTTCTTATTCTATACTATATGTTCCTTCCCTCCTATTTTATAAAATTTTGCCTGTCACTGTTATGAATGACTTGCTCCTTTAATGTTCATGTATTTCAAGTCAATTAGAGGAGGGGTGGAGACATTCTGAGTCAATACCTATGCAGATAATTAATTACAGAAACTGTGTAGTGTGTAAATTTTCTGTTGAACTGTAGGGTTGAAAAAAAGCATCTGGACATCCTCTTGAGTTGTGGTAAAAGCATGTCTAATGAAGCATTCCTATTAACCACCATAGGGCTTGCTAAAATGATTCCAAATACAAAAGTCGTTCCAGAATTTATTAATTCAGGGTGATTATCCTAAATTAACAACCTCATGTTGGGTTCATTTTCACAAGTTTTTCAGGATGGCTTCTTCAGTTAGGAAAGTTATCTATTTAATGTAGTTATATCCTGCTTTTAAATATGAATTCATAAAGCAGCTTACGAAACTGCCTTGTTTTGTCCAAAAACCGGAAGTGGGTTTCACATTTTTGAGCTGTTTGGCACCTCAGGGTTGCTAGCAGAGGTGGCTGTGAGCTCCTTGCAAGATCAGGAGGGCCATAGCAACTCCTGGTAAATTTTAAGAAAGCTGTTTTGTTCCTGGTGGTGGTGGAAGTGCTGTTACCACCCCACCCCCCCAACAAGCATTTACAGTGACCCAACTCTCCCAGCAAGTTTGGGAATCACTGCTGGCTGTTTTTAACACCTGTATAAAAACACTGAGTAAACTCATCCTAGAATCTGGGCTGTAGAGTCACCAATATGCAGACGATACCCAGTCTCTCTCACTTTTTCATCTGATCCTGAGGAGGCAGTTGACACAGTGGACACCCTGACAGATGTGTGGGACTAGATAGGGTAGAACAAACTGGAACTTAATCCAGTCATAAGAACAACCCCACTGGATCAGGCCATAGGCCCATCTAGTCCAGCTTCCTGTATATCACAGTGGCCCACCAAATGCCCCAGGGAGCACACCTGATAACAAGAGACCTGCATCCTGGTGCCTTCCCTTGCATCTGGCTTTCTGACTTAGCCCATTTCTAAAATCAGGAGGTTGCACATATGCATCATGACTTGTAACCCATACTGGATTCAGTCAAGATGAAGGTGCTGTTGGCTGTTCTACCAGTCTGGGAGGGGGTGTGCAACCTGTCTTTGATGAAGATGCACTTTCCCATAAAGATCAAATTTGCAGTGTAGGGTGGTTGATTGGGGGCTTCTCTTAGAAATGCAGATGACCTCAGTGGTGGCAAGCATCTTTTTTCTGATTTGCCAACCAGTGGCCCTTTCATGGAGAGGTCTGATCTTGCTACTGTTATCCATGCTCTTGTCACCTGGTTGGACTACAGTCATGGTCTCTCTGTGGGGCTGCCCATGTTTGAGAACTTCGGTTGGTACAAAATGTGACAGCCAGTTTCCTGCTTAGTGAGATTACATCACCTCACTTCTCTGTGATTTGAATTAAATCCCCAACTAATGCATGTCTACTCGGAAGCAAGTCCTGTTATAGTCAATGGAGCTTACTCCCAGATAAGTGTGGATAGGATTGCAGCCTTACAACCCAATCTTATGCATGTCTACTCAGATGCAAGTCTCATTAGAATCAATGGGCCTTACTCCCAGGAAAGTGTGGATAGGATTGGGCTGTTAGTTGCCAGTTTGTTTCTGGGCATATTTCAGGATGCTGTTTATGTCTTTGAAAGCCCTAAATGGTTGAGGATCTGAGTTTTGTAAGAGTGTTTTCTCTCATGCCATCCTGTATGCTCTGCTTATCAATTCAGGCTTTGCTCTGGATGACCGTGTGAGGAGGAACTTTTCTGTAGTGTCAGCAGACCCTGAGGTTTGGTTGGATTCTATCCTGTACTCTTTCAGGAGATTGTTTGAAACCTGGCTATTTTGTTCAACTTTTGACAAGGGTGCAGGGATAGCCTTTAGTTTAGATTTTTTTTTGTTGTGAACAGCCTTCATACTGTTTTCCTTCACTTAATTGTGTGTTAGACTGTATTTTGTAACTCACCTTGGCTTGCTCTGTGGCAAATGAGAGGGAATAAAAATGTTTTAAATAGGTAGTAAAAATGACAAAACAGAATTAAATAAGTTAAACAGAAGCAATGTAAAAGCATTTGAAAAGCTTTCCGATCTTTCTTTAACATTCTTTCTGAAAAGAAAGAGGAGGCCAGTCTGATCTTTCTGGGGTTAACAAATCCTGGTGCCACCACCATAAAAGCACTGTCTGTGGTGTCCTACAATCAAACAACTGCTACAGCTGAGCCAGGGCGAAGGGCCTCTTCAACCGATCTCAAAACCTGGACAGATACGTATGGGTAAAAGCCGTTTTTCAGGTAATTTGGTTCCCAAAGGTTAAGAAATTTTAAAGTTATTATGAACACTTTAAACCGAACCGAGAAACAAAGTGTCAGCCATAACAACTGAAATGTAACCAGAAGAATGTAGACAACTGGGTTCCTGTTATCATTGTGGTACAGTACAGTGCATTTTGCACTGACTGAAACCTCCATAGTGTCTTTAAAGGCAGCCCCAGGTCAAGAGTATTGTAGTAATCCAACCTGCAGGCAATCAGTGTGTGCGTAACTAAGGCTGGATCTGTGTTACCAGATAAGATTGTAATTGGTGCACATGTTGAATTTGGAAAAGGCGCTCCTGGCCACAGCAATTACCTGGGCATCCAAGGACAATGCCAGGTCCAGAAGCACCCCAAAACTGTGTCCTTGCTCTTTCAGTGACAGTTCAACCTTGTCTAAAATGTACTGCATTCCTCCATTCAGCACAGTGGACCCTCTGATCAACAGCACCTCCATCTTATCTGAATGACATTTCAGCTTGTTTCCTTTCATCTAAGCAAGAACCCTTCACCTTCAGAAAGTGGGCAGGACCATATCTGCAGTCATAGCCCCACTGACCTTCAGAGCTTCTATCCTACTGACACCAAATAAATGTTCAGTAGTGGTAAAGTTGAAGCAAATTTGAACTGGTGGCTGAGTGATTTTGTGACAAGTCTAGAGTTCTATCCTATATCATCCTGCAATGTTTTATTTATTCACTACATTTATATGCTATGTTTCTGTCAGTGCTCTCAAGTTGGTTCATAGTTCAAAATATAATGGTTTGCTGTCTAAGGATGAGGCAAAAGAGTTGAGGAAGGAAGGGGGTAAATAAGCTAAATTCAGATATGAAAGCCATTGCACAAGAGAGTTCTGGAAAGGATGGAATCAACTAACAGTATGTCCCTGCCAGTCTGATAGAGGGGACCTTCCTCAAGTTTGAGCCAAGAATTCCTAGCACCTGAGGTGTATTCTGCCCTTCTTTATGTTCTGGTGCGCCAGTTACTGCCTCTGCTGTTCTTCCTCCAGTGCTCAAAGTGGTGGGTCGCAACCCACCATAGGAAAAAAAACAGGTCATTCCCCCTTAAGAGGAATAACCCAGGAATGGGTGCCCTGGCAGTGCCACAGATGCTGGTCTCACTACCTGGGGCGGCGGCGGCGGCGGCGGCGGGGGGGGGGAGAGAATCAGCAAGCCTTGGAGAGGGTCCAGGAGACCTGCATCCCCCTCTTCGGTCTCCCCCAAGCAATTTATTGCTCTGATCTTTAGGTTGGAGCAACTTCCAGTTTACTGGGAGACGTTTAGGATAAACAAGAAGTTGCTCTGACCTGCAGATCGGAGGGATAAATAGCTTGGGAGATACCTGCAGGGGAGGTCGTGAACATCCCATACCCTCTCTGAGGCTTTCTGACACTCCCTGGTAGGGAAACAATCTTCTGGATGCTGATGGCACTGCATTCGCATCCCCCCAGTCTCTGCCTCTGCAAGCACTTACAAGTGGTTCGAGAACTCCCAGTGAGTTTGAGAACTGCTGCTCTAGTCCACCTCTCCCTGCTTCCTCTTTTTGAATCTAGGTGAGTAGAAGGATGAGCAGTGAGTGTGGGCAGGTAGAAATTGCAACCCCATGCATGTTTGCAGTCAGAGGCAACCATCAATTAAAAAGGCGCCTCCAACTAATCAATCAGCTGCATAATGAAAAGGGGGGGAGTTACACAGTATATAAAAGTACAGTAAAAGCTGTGTTATCCAACACTCGCAGGGAATGGGGATTACTGGTTAATCAAATGTGGTGGTTACTTGAGCAAATGTCTTTAAAAATAACTAAGTGCAACAGAAACAGACTACTTCTGCATGTTCTGGAATGTGATGCCAGGTGGCTATCAAGCTTTCCACTTAGATGAAGGAGAAATTGTATTGCTCTCTATGGCATCTGCCAGTTACCCAGTTTTTAAATGCTCCAGATAACTTGTCTTTTACTGTTTACTGTTTATTGAATCCTCAGTTTAATAGACTGATAGGGCAAAGGGGTGTCCATTAATGCCAAAAATCTGTTAAAACTGAATGCATTTATGACACTTATTTGCATTTATTTATTTTAAAAAACCCCTCATATATGCAAATCATATATGTGATTTGAAAAATCAGTTATTTCCAAAGTCTGTTAAATTGAGGTCCATTAAATTTGAAGTTTACTGTACTTGTAAAAATTGAGGCATTCTCTCCTATGCAGGAGGGTAGTAGGAATGCCTCTTTAAGACATTGCCTGCAGTGGCACACATGTGTATCATTTAAAAATAAAGGTGGTCTTTTTTTTTTTTGTTCTATTGATTTTTCTTGAGGCAAGAATTGATCTTATTAGTCGCCTTCAGCTCTTATAACTAGGGAAGGCATATACTAGGACTGTAATCCTTATATTGATGATAGTCCTGTCTGATATTCTATCCCAAAATGTTATTATTTCTGCCAATTTTTGTGGCAGGGAAAATTCCTTGAGTCAAATGAATTCCTCCTTTCCTGTAATTGTTGTTAGAACATGGCCCCACTCCCCCATTTAATGCCCGCATACATGAATCTAGTGAAGCTAATGAGGTTCTTTGCTCTCTCTCTGCTGCTCTGATAGTCTGATCATTTTCACTTGCCCTTTTTACTGCATTTTCATTTTAACTTTAATAACTCTGTTGCATTAGCCTATCAATTGCTTTGGAGAGTTAATTTCTGTCCCTTTGTGTATCTGTTATGCCCATGGTGGCTAAGAAATGTTCCCTAAAGTGCTCTTGTGCAGCCTTTTGGGCTTTTCTGGGAATTCTTGGGATCCCAGTTTTTAATTAAAACAATATCTAGTGTTTGTGACTCCAGTGCATAAGATTCTTGCAGTGGCATGTTCAGACTTAAAGGCTCAGAAATAATGAGCTATGTAAAATGTTGAGATTTGGTTTTTCAATCCTTCTGTTCATATGGGTAGACGTATCTACTGAAGAATATTTGTCGGAAAGCAAGAGACTGGCTGTGTTTTGGTGTTTATCATAGTCTTGTGAATGTGATTGTTTGCATCCTTACTAAAGATGTGTATTCGTAGACTACCAGCTCAGCAGATACTCAGCACAAAAATCACATCATAAGTATGTTCCCTGCCCTAGTTTATACAGTGGCAAAATCAGTGCCTACCTAGGCTGTTGTGTCAATTGTCAGAGCTCTTTGCCATGGGCTATCTGTCAAATCTGAAAAGGACTTCTGTTACAGGACTGTGCAAAAAGTTCTGTGGTGGCATTTGTTTGGGAGTTCTCTTGCTTGTACTGTATTTTCATTCTGGAACTCAGGATTAAAGCATTGCCGAGGAACTGGGGCCAGAATTTCTGAAAGCATCCTGATCCCAGTGACACCTGCTTGACAGTGAATCTCATTTATTTCAATGGAACTTACTTCCAAATAAGTGTGAACAGAGGTCAACAAATGCTGGCTTGGATTACTAGTTAGTCATTTTTTGTAGTGATCACTGTCCTCCTTTTTTCCTCCTGCATGCACAGTTTGCTCTCAAGGAGTATGGAGAAGATAAACCAAAGGAAAGAAGGGGTCTATCACACTATTTGAAAGAGCCTCTTGAAATGTCTTGCCTTCCTCAAAGGAGAACTCTGAGGAGGGGCTCTTTGTGTTGCATTGTGTCCTGCTCTTTGGAAGTCCTGGGGAACCCGCCCCAGGGAAGTTGGTGAATAGATTTGTGGAAGCATGGGTTTAGGATTGTGGGTGATCAAGAGCTTTGGTATGGTTAACTTCTAATGCTGAAAATCTCATGCCTAGTTAAGAGGAAGCCTTGGCTAACATCAGTGCAAAGATAATGTTTAAAGTTTTGTTTTCCAGTTTGGAGGAGCAAATTAAGAGAGTGTTCTTCTGCAGTCTGGTCCTGACTGCCTGAGGCAATAATTCTTTCCCTACTTACCTGGGAGTAAGCTCCATTGACAGTAATGGGACTTACTTCTGAGTAGACATGCATAGGCTTATGCTCTCAATGTGATTAAGTAAAGGGGTTATGTTATGTGTGATTTTGGGCTTATAGTCAAACCGCACATTCAGACTTTGGTGTGGTAGCCATTTGCAAAACTCAGCCATGGGAGGGTTCAAATGGTAATCTTTGAGAAGTTGTTTTGACTTGTTTTTTTCTTCACCACACCAGTATAAAACAGGAAAAGTGTTTCATTAACATGGTGACTAGTGCCAATATTCCTGTTTTAAGGCAAAGCAAAGATGTTGAATCATTCTGTACTTCTTTGTACTATTTGTAAAAATATGTTCTGATCTGCTCTTCTGATTTGAAAACATTTAAGTTGTCCCTTAAAGGTCAGCTTTGGATGGCAGTGACCAAAGGCTACTGTTTGTACCATCTATCTTTTGTGTCTGACAAACAGGTCTTCACTGACACCCCAGTATAGATATGTACAGAGCACTATACTATTACATTGTCTTGCTTTCAGGGTGGTGGTGAGTATGAATGAAGTATGGCCACTTGTTCTGAACTTTTGTGGTACAGAAGGTTGTACTAATGTGCGTCTAAGGGTATGTCTTTTTTGTGAACATGATCATCACATACAAGTATATCTAGCACTGACTTAATACCATATACTTATCTAGGATGCCCCACCTTTCTTCAAAGGCTGGTATGGATCCAGCACAGGATTTGGTATTCCCTGAATCATACACCTTAATTTTCTAGCTCCAGACAGTGGTACATAAATATTCTTAATAATACTGTGTATCAGTTGGTTGCCTGGAAAGCTGTAATGAATGTTGAAAGCAGAATGTACTGTGCAAAGTAAATCTTTGATAATTTATTACATTTGCATGATTTGTAGGAAAAAGTGAGCTTTTCTTGGCATAGAAATTTACTGGTGTGTGTGTGTGTGTGTGTGTGTGTGTGTGTGTGTGTGTACAATTTGCAAGTGCTTTTTAGGCAGTGGTATTCTGCAGAAATTGATCTCTAAGGCAGTAGTCACTCTATACATTCAAAATCTGCAACTGTTTAACTTTGTACAGTGCAAACGGCTGTGCCAGAGAAGGACTTTTTCCTCTCTGCCTGTACTCACCTGGTTGCAGGATTGCAAACAATGGCTCTCTGGGTGACAGTACAAGCATGTGCCCCTTAATGACCTTCTGGCCAGCGACGGGTCGCATATGCAACAGCCGCTTCTGGTCACACCTGGTCAAACCCCCGAAGCCTCCAAAGGCGAGGGGAGCTCTGTTTCCCTTGCTTCCAGAGGCTTTTCTGAACCTCCCAGACACAGCGTGCACCTGTGCGCTGCCCCTGCAAGACTCAGAGTGTCTCAATCGCACAAGAGATGCAATTTCTGGTTTCCTCCAGTAAACTGGAAGTCGTGTCTCTTACACGATTCTGGCATTTGGATGTGTGCTGCCTCTGGGAGGCTCAGAAAAGCCTCTGGAGGGAAGCAGAGTTTTCCCTCACCTTTCGGAGGCTTTGCATTAGGTCAAACCCTGCTTGAGAACAGGGATGCTGGTCCACATCTCTGTCATCAAGCGGCGTACAACAGTATAGCTGTTGAAAAAGCTATGACATTGACAACAATGACATTGTTGTTCAAAGTGACATGTTAATACAGGTTGAGTCATTTTGTTCCTGAGGGTTCCATTCCCAGAACTCCTATGGATGGCTAAAATTGCATTAAAGCAAATCCTTTTAAAAAACAATGTCCCTTTGCTGGACGATTTTAAAAACAGCCTTGCTGACCTTTGTGAGGTAACACAGTCATTAGGCAGACAATCCATCAATCAGTCTCTCTCCAGGAGCTTAAAAAGTCTTCACTCCAAGCCAGTAACTCCTCCCTTCACCCAGAGCTCTGCACTGGGAAAGAATGCAAAGTGATTGTCTTTCTTTCAGGGGGAAGGGAGTGGTTGCTTGCCTTGGAATGAAGCTGTTCTAAGTGCCTGGAGAGAGAATGATTGATGGATTATCAGTGGGCCCTCTCTCGCGTTAATGAGGCTATTGTTAAATAACTTTTTCCTTTAATTGAAAGGGCCCTTCTCATTGTGTTGAGATAAAACCAAAAGTGAAAAATCTGTAGGTTATTAGGTTATGCCTGTACAGTCGCATGAATGTATTTTAAGCCTCCTTTTCCTCCCATATGCATTATCAGAAATGTCATACAATTTCAATTTCCAGAAAATAGTATTATTGATGGTGATGGATCACAATCAGAACCATCAGTAGCTCCAAAGTGATGTTCTGCGTGCCCTGTGATGGAAAGGAAATTATATTTTTTCTCTTTTTCCTGCATGTTCTTTTAAATTCTGTGCGCTGCTTTTTCCCTCTATGTTCTTTTAAATTCTGTGGCAAAAAATGTCTTTCACCACAAAGTCCATGAATATGGTCTTCATAAATGTTATTCTTCTGACTAGGAGGTAAAGTCTCTGGTATATCTCATTGTAGGAGTAATACGCTTTCATAAAATCATCAAAAGCACAAGTATGCTGAGTGCTGCTTTCAGAATGGCACCAAGCTCTGTTTTGTGCCAGGCTGTGGTCAATGCTGTTGACTGGATTGCTGAAATATGTGCGCTGCCTCCCATTCCTGTAAAATTCCCTTTCCGGGTAGCACGTACAAATGGGGCACCCTGAGCTGAGAGCTTCTCTGTGGAGCAGGAATTGAGAGAACCAAGCCTTAATGGCTACTAGAAAAAAATTATTGGCTTCTTGGCTCAGCCAACATTTGTGGAACCTTGCAGATGGTGCATTTTCTTGGGGCCAATTTCAGCCATAATTATTGGTGTTGGAGGGGTGTTGCGTGAGGCTGGATTGTGAATAGGGAAACAATTCAGTTGTTCAGATTTGATTAGCATTTAATTAGAAGATGTAATATCTGCTTATTGCTTGGCTGGTCAAAAGCATCAGCTTGTCAAAGTAAGAATCTGCCCCTCCTTTCCATCCTGTGCTGACGCTTTGCTAGTGTGATCAGATTAAACTGTAATCTGTAATCTTGCAGGGCAGGGCCTCTCTCTTTTGCTGTGTAGCTATATATAAGTATGTAAAGCCACAGTTCCCAAAGACTTTATTGGTTCAGGACTGATGCATCATTTCTGGTGGGGAAGGATAGCCAGAGGAACTAACATCCTATAGAATAGCATTTTTAAACCTTTTTCATATGACACTGACAAGTGTTAAAATGATCAAGGCACACCATCAGTTTTTTTTTACAATTGGCAAGACACACTGCACTGCCGGTAGGGTGCTCACATCCCCCAATGGGCCTACTAATAAATGACCCTCCCACAAACTCCTGTGGCATCTCCCGGGTAGGGAACAAATTGGTTTCCGCCTGGGAGCCTCCACTATAGATCATATATTTACTCTTTTTTAGCTAGCAAGTATTCTGTGCATTATGGCACCAAATTATATTCTACTTTTATTGATCTTAAAGGTGCCTTTGATTCCATTAATAGAAATATTCTGTGGAGGAAACTGACTAAATGGGGGATTGACCCCCGCCTCCTCTTCCTGATCCAACGATTGAATTCCTTTAACACCTGCTGTATCCGTTTGGATCGTTCAGGTGTCATGTCTGACAGTATCCCGGTGAACAAGGGTGTCCGGCAAGGATGTATTCTGGCTCCCTTTTTGTTCAATCTTTATCTTGCTGATCTCCCCTCTTTTCTTCCTACCTTAGGAATTTCTGCCCCCTCCCTAAATTGTTCCTCTATCCCAATCCTCCTGTACGCAGATGATGCTGTATTACTATCTGTCACCAAATTGGGTCTTCGTAGATTGCTGAGCTCCTTCCAAGAATACTGTCTTTCTAATCTTCTGTCAATTAATTCCGAAAAAAACAAAGATTTTAGTTTTTTCTAAATCTTGGACGTTGTCCTCCTGGAGGATTGACAGTTTAACATTTCAGCAAGTTAAATCCTTCAGGTATTTAGGAATTATCTTTCATTATAGACATTCTTGGTTGTTCCACCGTAGATCTGCCATCTCCTCAGCCCTGTTATCTCAGAATGCGATTGCTCCGTTCCACTTCTATAAAGGTAACCAATATATCCCTGCTGCCATTCATGTTCTCCAAATACAAGTTTATCCTCTTGTATTATATGGAGTAGCTGTTTGGATTGAAGCAGCTAATCAGGAGACAGATAAGGCAGCTGCTAAATTTTTGAGAAGAATTCTTGGAGTCCCAAACTTAATTAGGTTGTCCACTATGATTTTGGAATTGGATATTCATCTTCCCACCACTGTAGCTTGGACTTCCACTTTTAAGTTTTGGCTCAGACTCCATCTTAATATTCATCCGAATTCTGTTATCTTAGATTTATTAAAAGACCCTTTTTTATCTAATTGGTCTAAACTTATTCATGCCAAATTATCTTCCTTGGATCTTTCTCCTGAACTTTTAGCAGATATGGACCTTCAAAAAGCGCATCATCTCATCAAACTCAAATTCTGGGAGCAAGAATACGTAACACTACTGTCAAATTTAAATCCGACCTTTTCACCCCTTTTCTTTGGATTGTCCGCCTCCCTTGGCCGCCCTGAGAATTATTTTGTCCAATTCACTAATCCGAGCAAAAGAAGGGCTTTCATGTTGGTGAGACTGAACATATTTCCATCGGCAATACACCAAGGGAGATTTTCTAAAAAAACCCGTTCAAATAGATTGTTTGTTTTGTTCTGCTGAACCAGATACCCTGGACCACATCCTTCTTCGGTGCTCCACCCATCATAATCTCAGGTCCCAACTACTTGGCCCTTTTCTTTCTTCTCCTCCTGTTTCCCTTGTTGATCCTTTCCCAATTCTTCTTAGCGATTATTCCCCCCCATCACCAACTTGGTGGCGGAATTTTTAGTGGTAGTCTCTATGGCAAAGGCCAGAAGCTAATACCTGGTAAAGTGTATCTATTTGCTATGTTTATTATTGTCTGTGGTCTTCCAATATGCCAATAAAGGTTTACCTAAGTAAGTAAGTAACTCCTGTGGCACACTTGTGAACCATTTGTGGCACACTGGTTGAAAATCGCCGCTATAGAAGTTATTAGGTAAAGATATGCTTACAGACCTTTCCATCTTCTAAATTAAAAATTGTGTTGCCCCTGCAAAATACATGTCTTAAAACTTTTTTTTTTGCAATACTTTATTTATTTATTACAGATACAGGTAAGGAACATTGGATAGACTTAGGTGTGGGACTGCATAGGTTACACATGAGGGTATTGGCCATTGATTACAACATAGATTGGTCCAAACAAAATTATTCACCAATACAAAAATTATCATATTTATAAATCTACTGATTAATAGTTTAACTAAACAATCAATATTTTTTCTCTAAACTTATCTATCCACTCATTAAAAGGCTTCAAATTTTTACTTATACACTCTTCTTACCACTAAACTAATATTTAAAATAAAAATTTTCTTGTCTGATTCTTAGTTTCTAATATCGCATTTAAGAGGAATGTCTCCAGTTGCAATGGTAATATAGACTTCAATAGCTCTTATAACATGTTATGTATCATTTTCCAAAATTTCTTTTTTTTTGCCTATCCACCACATATAATAAAAAATTCCCTCAATTCTTTATTCATCCAACACTTGTTTGATGACCCAGGATAAGCTTTTTCTCTGGGTTATTTTCTCTGGAATAAAATACTATCTATAAATTATTTTATATGACTTCTCTTTTAAAAAAATAACCCTTTTATTTATCTTAATACCAATTTAATTTTCGCAATACTTGTGTTCCAAGTTTCCATTTACATCTACTTTGATTTAATATGATTAATAGAATACTCATCATTTCTAAAAAAATTTAAACCATTAATATCTACAAAAAGAAAAAAAAAGTTCTACTTGCTGTTCAGCCATTTTAACTATCTGTCTTAGTGCTTGCTTTGTTCTGTCTTATTGGTGTTTTTCTTCTTGCTCCTTCCACTGCTCCTTCCATTTCTTCTTTTTCTTCTTAAATCTCTTAAATTTCTTGGCCCCTCTCTTTTTTTTCTTTCTTTTTCTTCATTCTGTTTTTGGATTTAATCCAACAATTCTTCCTCTTGTTGAGACAGCATGCTCTCTGGACGTTCCCTCTATTTTCTTCCTTAAAATTCTTAATTCATATAGTGACGGTTGTTTTTTCCATCTCCTGTCTCATTTCTAAATACTCCACTTGTTTAATTTCATCTGGCATTTGATCCATTCTTTTTTCTTGTCTGTTATTTGTAATTTGTTCCTGCATGCTTAACAGGGAGGAGTTTGTTTGCTTCATTTGTTCAGATAATTTTCTGACCTGTTGCTCCATTTCACTTCTAAAATCCATCAAGAAATCCATTAATAAGGACTGGCTTTTACTAACATCCTTTAAATTTTTAAATGCCATTCTTGTCAATATCAAATCCAGCCACTTCTTGTAGGGCTAATTTCCAATTTTTGTATCCAAAAAGTATAAATCAATATTCCATGTCCAGTCCATAACCGTGTCAACTCAGTCAACAATTAGAGAGTCATCCAAATCTTTATCTTGCATCCCTTCTTCCAAAAAGGGTGGATCAGTAATCCAGGTCAATAACACTGTCAAAAAGTTATTTCAGCCGTTGAAGATTCCTTATTTATTTATTTTCCATGCATACCATTAAGCAAAGTAATCTTATGTTTACTCCAGCAGGGGTTTCTTTAGATCCAGATTCGCTCATTTCCCCTCTGGGTGGCTACCAGCCAATGTAAATAATCTTAAAATGATCTTTTCCTCCTTCCAGCCTCTTGATTGCAGTTCTTGTTATAGCCTTTTAACGAGCCAAGGTTACTCACATTTTAAAGCTTTTTTCGCTGTCATGTTATATCTAGGCTGTGGGAGGTGGAGTTCCCAGCTTTCTGAATCGTATCCAAGATGGCGACCGGGATACGATGTGATTCAGCACAGAGCAAACGGGGAGAAATCTTAGAAATTGTCTGTTTCAAAAGACTCCCCCGTTCAAGCTCTTCAGCTCTTTGTACCATCTTCTTGGCAATGAAGCGTGCCTCAGTTGTTAAGGCACATGAAAAACACATCTATTTAGCAGTCCCCCTGGGAGCCCTCCGAGATTCACTGCTACTTCGCTGAGTGTTGGCTCCGCCCCCCCTTAAAATTTTTTAGGTAACGGGCAGTCCAGTCCTGAGCTGCCTGATGCCCAGGGCTGCAGTGATGCCGAAAATGGCCCCCGCTGCATCCTGCACACTCCGTGGGCAGCGCCGGTGACTCCTTGGGAGAAGGGGACTTTCATGCCCTTTCCCTGGATAAGGCGAGTAGCCCCGCAATGGGGCTACTCAATTCTATGATGACCCAAGAGTTGGCGTAAAATTTAAAACCTCTGTGTCAGGCCAGTGGCTTGAAACAGAGGCTCAGGATCCCGCTTCCCTCCTGCTCCACTTCTCCTCCGGCATGTCTCCTCCCTGCCCTCCCTCTGCCTTCCCCCACCCTGGAATGCTACGTCTTCCCACGCCCCCATCTACCTCTCCACTGCTGAGCAGTCTGCACGAGCAGCAACACCGATGCTCCACCGGTGCTAGCTCAGCACTGGCTGGCATTGAGAGCTGCAGAGGGCGCTGAGGACTGTCTTTTGGCACGTTTGCGACAGTGCGTGCAGGCAGTGAGCCAGTGCACACTGGATAGGTTTGGGCCCTCAGGCCCCTGTGTTCTATAAACCAGTGTACTGTTGCTGAAAGTTTGATGCTAGCACTTAAAATCTGAAAAAACTTTTCAAGATCCAGTTTAGGGTTCTGACCATGGCTACAAGCACACAGGCCTATTTCAAATTCCCATTGAATTTCTAGGCATCATGTCTGCGCAGAGCTGAAGCCTAATAGGCAACACCAAGATTTCAGACAGTAAGGCACCTGGGCTTTCTCCAGCTCTGACCTCCAGACGTTTCAGATTTAGTGGTTCCACTGTCTTTCGTAGATCTTTCAGTACCAATAGACTTGTTTCTGAATCTTTTTGAACCATCATGGCTTTCAGCAGCAATGAAAGTGTTTTAAGAAATACCAGGATATGAACTTTTGGCATGTGAAACTCATTATTTTTCTCTGTCAAACAGCCTGTATTGTGACTCTCTTCTGGTAAATTAACACATTGTGATCAGTGCATATAAAATGTGTGTGTTCCCGAGTGTACTATTTATTTTAAATGGAAATGTGTGTGAGGTGTTGAAGTATGTGTTATGTGCAGTTTCTACATATACGTGTTTTTAAGAAGAATTCTCAGATTTTTTGTCCCTTGTAGAAGACAAATTGAACTCTGGCTGATAATTTATTAAGAGTTTTTGGGTGGAAATGATGAACAGAATACAAATGCACAATATGTATGTAGACTATATTTTAGACTTATCAAAAGAGCGAATACAGGTGGGGCCTTGGTGTCTGTGGGGGATCTGTTCTCAGACCCCCTGCGGATGCAGATTTTCATGGATAATTAAATCCGTGATCAGCCCTACCTGAGCCCTCTGGAGGTGACCGGAGTTGTGCTGGGCCTCAGAATACCTTATATGGCATAAAAATGTCACTTCAGGAAACTGGAAATAGCATTTTTTTTTTCCACTGGAAAGGCCATTCTGAAGCCCACAGTGGCAGCAGTTCTCCACCCGCTGCCTTCATGGGCTTCAGAAAGCCCTGTGGAGGCAACCAGAGTGCTCAGGTGTGGCCAAGTCTAGCCCCACGCGGGACCTGTGTTGAGCCAGATCCACAGATGAGTAATCCGATGAGGTCCCACCTGTAATGCTTAGAGTTGTAATCTATTGCCATATTGTATTTTCATTGTTAAACATGGGTGGGGAGTGGATAACCAAAGGTCAAGGACAGGGTGCCCAAACCCTGGCCCTGGGGCCACTTGCGACGCTCGAGGACTCCCAATGTCGCCCTCAGGGAGACCCTAGTCTCCAATGAACCTCTGGCCCTCTGGAAACTTGCTGGAACCCGCAATGGCCCAACACAACTGCTCTCAGCGTGAGGGCAACTGTTTGACCTCTTGCGTTAAGCTGTAGGATGAGGGCTCCCTCCACTGCTTGCTGTTTCATATGTGTGATGCAGCAGCAGCAAAGGAAAGGCCTTCATTCATTCATATAAGTTCCACCTCCAGTATATTAATTTATGTAAACGTCTGTAAATTTATTTGAATTTTAAATGTAAATTTATTCCTTTTTCCCCCAACACCGTGTCAGAGAGATGTGGTCCTCCTGCCAAAAACTTTGGATACCCCTGGTCTAGGAAATAGCGTTGTTCACTTAAGAGCTTCTGACATGAGCAGAAGTGATTCTGTAAAGGTTGTGGAGTTGGCCATTCCTGCCAGAGTGGGATATTTTGTCATCATTTTTGATTATGTTAGTGTGCAACTCTAGATCTTGTTCTATGTGCCAATACTGAGCCCTTGGATATGGCAACAAGTAAGCCCTATGGCAACGTTCTTTACCTTGGGGTTGGGACATGGGGTGGGTGGATGGGGTCATGGGAGGGGATTGGGATCAGTAGTGGGGTCCTCAGTCTCATATTTTTGGTTTATATACTGGGCTTGTGGCATGAAAAGGGTTGAAGACCACTGCTGTATGGGAATTGTCACTGCGGTTTTCAAAGGACCTCCGTCGATCAATCACTCAGCATCTCCTCCTCATGTGAGATTGTTCTCTGGGTGCCTCTGCCATCACAAAATAAGGCTGGGAAAGTAGTTTTTCAGCTTTGACATCCCACTTCAAAATGCTCTCCCCATGGGTTCTCACCTACTGCCAAAGGTAACCATTTTTGGAACCAGGTGACAACCTTTTTATTTATACAGGCCTTTAAAACCATTGACGTTTGATGTTCTTTCGCTTTAACTGTGCATTTTATATAGGTGCTGTTTTGCAGTTTGTTTTGTGTGCGTATGTGTTTTAATGATTATTCTTAGTTTGAAAGGTATCCTGGAACTTTTAACTGAAAGGAAGGATATAAATTATTTAAATCAACAGAGAGCCCCTGAGTATGTGCTGGGTGCTTTCCTTTCTCACTGAAGAAACATAGCCTGCTATTTCACATCTGGGATTAGTGAGCAAAGCTTCCTGCTGGCATATGTGGGTTTCCATGTGGGCCTTATTTTGCCATAGCTTCATAAACTTTGCAATATCCCAAGCAGCCTGTACGTTGCTTTACACGGATATTTGAAAATGTGCACCCGTCCCCTTGTCTGGCAGAATGTAGCCTGCTAGCTTGGCAGCTAATCCTTTGCTCCTCCTCCTCTAGTTCCCAGGTTTCAAAAAGGAAGGGAGAAATGGAGTGGAAGAAGAAATATGGAGGAGGACATTTTGTCCTATTGCTCGTTTCTCCTCCAGTTGAACTTCCTGTTCAACTTTATTTGCAAATTCTGGAAACAGAAATTTCTGAGGCAGAGTGGTAAAGGCAGGTGGGTGCCCTGCTGCCATAAGAACAGCTCCACTGGATCAGGCCATAGGACCATCTAGTCCAGCTTCCTGTATCTCACAGTGGCCCACCAAATGCTCCAGGGTGCACATCAGATAACAAGAGACCTGCATCCTGGTGCCCTCCCTTGAATTTGCCAATTTGCTGCCTGAGTTGACTGCCTCAGTTGACCTTGTGGATAGATGAGCCTTGGTTGCCCTTGGGTAAGAGAAATAACATATTATAGACAAACCAAGGGAGGATTAAAAATTACTATTGCTTAACTTCTGGCAAATAACCATCATGCATATTGAGTGTTAACTTGCAAAATGTGTGTTTAGAGTTGTGACAAGTACAGCCAATTTATCAGTAGCTTACAATTAATTGGTGTAGATTTAAAAAAGCAAAAAGAATTATTAGTAAAATGTAAGCGTAGTAATCTAGACAAAGAAGTAATCAAATATATGTAAAGGTTCACAAGATCTGCATAATCATCTTCAAACCATCACGTATCAAAGAATTGAAAAGGCCACGCAAAGTCATTCTAATATCATTCCAGAATGAGCAATAAAGTTCTTGTGCAGAATTTCGATTTAAGAATTACCGTAGATACTCGCCTAAAGGTGATAAATTTGCGCCTGATAGGAGAATCGCCCCTTGTCTTATCTGTGCAGTCACGCAAGCAGGCTGAGGGGGTCATCTGCACCCTGCCTCTGTCAGGGAGGGACTCTTCGGAAGGAGGGGCAGCAACGCCTCTTGAGGTCTTGCGTGGGGTTGTGGGATTCCTGGCAGCCTCACCTCCCGTCAGGTCCCCCCCCATTGCGCAAGCCCTGGAGGAGGCAGGGCAGTGGGGGGACAACTTGCTGACCCAGCGCTCCCCCACGCAGCTGCTGCATGCATTCACTTAAGTTCTGCCGCCCACAGAGGCAGGGAGCGGAGCGGGAGCACCACACCGATGGAGGGCAGGGAGCATGCAGGGAGTGTCCTGTGCTGCCTGCTTCCCACCAGATGCTCTCTGGGCAGGGGCAGCGTGCCTCCTTCCATGCCTGCCACAGACGCAGTCGTGCGCTTGGGAGTAGGCAGCGCGCAAGTTGCTCCCTGCCCTCCATCAGTCTGGTGATGGCAGTGGGCGGCAGCAGCCAGGACACCCCTGCTCCGCTTCCTGCCTCTGCGGGTGGCAGGACTTAAGTGGCTTAAGGACTTTAACCCCTGCTAATTGGGCAAAAGGCACTTTTTCAAGTGGGTGCTCTTTTTTTTACCAGAGGGAGAGTAACTGGCCCATCTCACCCAGCAGTATCTTTTCTAGAGACTGTCTGCTGGTATTCTTTTGCATCTTTTTAGATTGTGAGCCCTTTTGGGACAGGGAGCCATTTAGTTATTTGATTTTTCTCTGTAAACCGCTTTGTGAACTTTTAGTTGAAAAGCGGTATATAAGTACTGTTAATAATAATTAATAAGTGAGCGCATGCAGCAGCTCTGAGTGGGCGTGGGGGAGTGCTGGGCCAGCAGGCTGTCCCCCCACCACCTTGCCTCCTCCAGGACTCCTCCGACTGGGCGGGAGTCGAGGCTGCCAGGAATCCCAAAACCCCACACAAGACCCCAGGAGGTGCTGCTGCACCTCCTCCTGAAGAGGGTCTACATCTGAGTAAATCTGGTGCTGCTTTCCAGTTTCTTTCACTCCCCTTCCACCCCCCATCTGACTCCCTGCTTGATGAAATGAAACCACATGTGCATCTAAATCTCCCCACTGTGCAGTGTCTTCCCTGGGCAAGAGGTGTTCTTTCCAGTTTTTCATTCCTCTTCTTTCCCCCCCTTCTGGATTTGACTCCCTGCTTGATGAAATGAAACCCCATGTGCAGCTAAATCTTCCCACTGCAGTGTTCTTCCCTGGGCAAGATGAGTTTTTTCACTCCCATGTGTTTTTATCAAAGAAGAATATCTGTAATGATGTGGCCCTTCTGCCAAAAAGTTTGGAGAAACCTGATCTAGTTTTTTAGATCATAGTTTTTAATAAATTAGAGTCTGTACTAAAAACAGTTTTTTTCTATGCTAAGTATACATACTGTATATGCTATGTATGTATGCTGTGTTTTTAATAAATTGGAGACTGTATAATTCTTAGGCAACAATTACTGGGAGGTTATTTTTCAGGATCTGGCCTCAGGTAAAATCAGACAAAACAAGACCCCGACTTATCCGAGGGTCATAGAAAATTTCATGATTTTTGGCTCAAAACCTGCCCTAGACTTATCTGTGAGGTCGACTTATAGGTGTGCGTCTGTGGTGAGTGCAGAGCGTGCAAAACCTTTGATCTAGTTTCATCTTGTTTTTTTCCTGTTCACCCTGTAGGTGCCTGCTGTTTTAAAGATTTTAGGTGATAGAATGTCCAAGAGTAATGCTGAGCAGGCTTTCTACTTTCTGTGCAGGGTTTCCAGTCTTTGAGAAACCTGCCTAAAAGCTGCAACTCTATCCATACTTAATTGGGAATATGTCGCAGTGGTACATACTTAAGAGTAAATATTCTGAGGCATTGGGCTCTGAATGTTAACTCTTAAGAGAGTTATGCTGGTACAACTTTGATAGGTTCCTTGCAGGACTGTGAGATTGTGGAAACTCATTGAACTCATTGCTGCTATAGTCCTGTTGAAGGAAATGAACAGAACCAGTGATGTTGTCAGAGTTCAGGTTTGACTTGGCTGGCATTGGAACCAACCTGCTCTGTAACTCTGCTTCATTTCATTCATATTCCCTTTCTGGATCAGGCCTTGAAAACCAGCAAGATTAAACCCACTAAGCAAGATAATCTACAATATAAAGTCTATTACTAGAATGCGACAAAAAAAATACTGTTCATGTTCAATAGTTTAAACCTGTGTCAATAAACTTAGTGTTCAAAAAGACCCCTTTGACATTGTATATCACAGCCATTTTCAGCTACTGTGCTGTGGCACACTGGTAAGCCATGAATGGTCTGAAGGTGTGCCGCATGAGTTTGGGGGAGAGTCATTTATTAGTAGGGCAGTTGGAGGATGTGGGCCCCTCACCAACAACATGATGTGCCTTGTCAAATGTCAAAAAAACGGATGGTGTGCCTTGACAATTTGAATACCTTGTCAGTGTGCCTTGAGATGAAAATGGTTGAAAATCACTGATATATCATATTGCCAGTTGCCTTGGTCCACTGTCTAGATCAGGGATTCTTAACTGGGCATATCCATACCCCTTGGGGATTTGGGAACCAAATGATGGGTGGTATGGGACTCAGTTTCTGAACAAGTAAAAAAAAAATTGTTAGATTAGGCCAGGGTTCTCCAAACCCCAGTCCACTGGCCAGATCTGGAGTTTGGAGATAGCCCTCCTCTGTGTGAGCAGCGCTTACAGTTCCACTGCACTGCTGCTGCTCCTGGCACCCGGTCTCGTCCCAATGATGCTCTGGGCAGTCGTGTCTACCTGGACATTCTGCCAGGAAGCCTGCTGGAGCTATTGGCAATGGACTTGACTGCCTTGAGCAGTGGTTCTGAAACTTTTAGCACCAGGACCCACTTTTTTGAATGAAAATCTGACAGAACCCACCGGAAATGATTTCATGACTGGAAGTGACATCATCAAGCAGGAAGGTTTTTAATAATCCTAGGCTGCATCCTACCCACTCTTACCCAGGAGTAAGTCCTATTGACTATCATTATTAATAGCATATTCATAGTAACCTTTTAACAGTACAGATGTGTAACATTTCCCCAAGTGGAGTCACATACTATGGTAGCAGCAAATCAAATATATTAAACATAAAATATTGAAATGAATAGGGACCCACCTGAAATTGGCTTGCATCCCACTTGGTGGGTCCCAACCCACAGCTTGAGAAACACTGGCCTAGAGCATCCTTGTGATTAGACTGGGTGCCAGGAGCAGCAACAGCACAGTGGAACTAATAGTGCTGACTGGGACAGGAAGAGATAATCCACTCTGGAGACCATTGGATTAGGTTGTTAACTGTCACTATTATCAATACGGATCAGGGTGTTCTGTTGCTAACTATCCATATGTAAAGTAAAACCAAGCTATTTTTGAAGTTGTACTTCTAAATTAGAAGGAAAGTTGTATAACTGGTCAGTTTTCAGGTTTTTTTCTAAGAGACCCTGACTGTGTAACTACCAAACTTTGGTTTTCTAGCAGGCATATTAATGCCTTAATTACCTGCATTACAGTTCTTACCTCCTCTTTTGTTCATGAGATGTACACCTATTTTCAGATTCTTCCTGTAGTCAAGATGTTCTGAGGTTGTGTTCAGAGATTCACAAATTCTGGCTGGCTTTGGTAGCAAGCTCCCCTTGTACTAGCCAGTAGTGAAGTTTAATCTCACTGTGAAGTCTTCGTAACTCAGGCTTTATCTAGCTTAATGAACACAATTTTTTTTAGTCTCTGATTTTCTGGATTTTGACCATTTTTCTTTCCATTCTAATTTTTAAGAATTTTTAAGAGGGGAATATAGTTATGTAATGTTATTGAAAACTTTAATGTTATATTTGTACATTTTCTGATGTGAAACCCCAAATATATGACAGGTTTGGCCAATGACATGCCATATTTTAATTCCCTGTCCAACAAATATTGTTGAACAAAAGTGAAGACACAATAACTATTTTTTTAAAAAAGGAATATTGTTCTATCCTATTGACCACCATTTTTTTTTTTTTTTTGCAGCATGAATACTCATAGACTTAAATCGAAAACAAATGCAATTTTCCCAGCTCACTATTCACAGGGTTTAGAAAAACTGTAGCATGAGCTTTATTTTGTATTCTGGATTCATGGTGGAACTAGATTTTCGGCATGTAAGATTCTTCACTTAGGGTTCTCAGAATGGCCCAAAATGTTGTTTTGAGTAAGAGTCTCTGATCAAACCAGGAACATAGGAAATCTGCTTTGTTCCCGTTACAACACTGATTTATAATTTCTAATCTGTCTACATTGATGCCTTCTACCAATAATGTTTTTCTAAGATTGTATGCGGTGGCAGCATCCCTATGGAAGCTTAAATGGATTCAGTCCCAAATCCACACAACTGAATGCATATGGACTTTGTGGCCACTCTGTAATGGGACTTATTTCTGAGAAAGTATATGTAGGATGTGTTTCCCATAGCATGGGAGAAGTGTGTCATTGAAGGACTACTCACAGAGCCCCCCAAAGAGGCCCTAAATATATATCTGCACAACAGCTATATCTTGTGAATTGTCTTTCTAATTTAGCAATTTTCAACCATTGTGCCATGGCACATTGATGTGCCATGAATGAGCCTAAGATGTGCCATGGGGATTAGGGGGAGGGTCATTAATTAGTAGGGCCATTGGGGGATGTGAGCCCCGCACCGGCAGTGTGCTGTGTCTTGTCAATTGTCAAAAAATTGATAGTCGCCTTGACAATTTTAGCGCCTTGTCAGTTTGTTGTGAGAAAGCTGTTCTAATTTGATACTATATACCAGGGATGTCAAACATAAGGCCGGGTGGTCAAATGCAGCCCACAGAAGCTTTTTGTCTGGCCCTTGGGCTCTCAGCTACTGAACAATGCTGAGGTGACACTGCTGAAAGGCTGGCCCACATGATAATTGGTCTCTCCCATATCTTGCAAAATGATCAAGATTTGTGTATTTTCTCTCCTGTCATTAGCAGTTAATGAGTTCCTACACAAGAACAGAGTGTTTATTTCTGGTTTTGACCTGTTTAATGACATCACTTCCTGTGTAATGACATCACCTCTGGCCCTCAGCAGGCATCATGAATGCTTTTTGGCCCTCTGTATGACATGAGTTTGACATCCCTGCTATATACCATGTAGAGTTGAAGGTTCTAGCACGCCTGTATCTAACTAGGATTCCATAAAACCAATTGAAAAATATGCCACGCAACTCCTGCAAGTTGTGTAACTGAGCCAACAACAAAGAGCTTCAGGCAGGCTTTAGTTTAAATTAGGTATTTATTACTGTTTGCTTGGAATCATTAGTAATACTTTTTAGGATGCAAGAAGATAACAAGTTACTTTGATGAAAAGGCAGTGAAAGGGACAATCTCAGCTTTGCTTATCAGAGATAGCCCATAGACCAGGCTAAGAACAAGAGAAAGCATGTGAAAGCATGCAGAACAGACAGACATGAAGGGAAAGGAAAAAAATTGCACAGTGGAGCTGGGTGTTTCTCTCTCCATTGTTTTGCTCCTGAACTCAGATGAGCACTTTTGACACTAGAAGAATAGAGCCTTTGAAACAATAACTGTTCTTTAGCTTGTAGGTCATTTAGCTCAGTGGTTCCCAAACCTTTTAGTACTGGGACCCACTTTTTAAAATGACATTCTGTCAGGACCCACCTTGCTTTACGAGACAAAAAAAGTTTCACATTCAGTTGCTCAAGCCTCTGTTTTTATCCTTTATACTAGCATTTCTTAAACTGTGGGTCACAACCCACCTGGTGTGTCGCAGCCTGATGAACGCAGGTCCCAACAAACTCTCAAGAAGGAAGTCCTTTTCTCCAAGCAGACAAGCAAAATTACTGAGCTGTATGGAAAGTGGGTCACATGTTCACAATTACATGAGTAGGCAAGTGTGCATTGACTCAAAAGCCAGGCAAAGGGAAACACAAGGCCACCAAAATGATCCTGATCTAATGAACGTGGAGATAGACAAACTCTCCGGAAGTCCCCCCACATAGTATATAGCAGTGGTTCTTGGACTTACTGGAGGCCAGGTGGGTTGCAAGTTGGGCCCACCCACCAACCTTGCCTCTGACTGGCTCCAAAATTGGAGCCAAGCAGATGCAACCGGAGGCGAATTCTGGGTTGTGAAACACCTCTGGAAGCCACTCCCATGTTGTGCCAGGCTTGGGACCTCTGCACACCTCTGGAAGTGACTGCTGGGTCATTTCTGGTTTTGCAAGTGCAACTTCAGGTTGTGTCTGGAGGCCCGTTTGGAGTCTCAACGGCAGCACTGGAGGTCGATGTGGGTCACAGCTCTCATGATGGACAGCTAATGACTGCATAACCTCCTGGTTACAGCGCTCTGTGGAGGCTGTGTTTTTTAGACTACTATAACTTTTCTGTTCAAATGCAGCATTCTGTGTGCACAATAAGATTGTTCTAAGCAATTCCCTCAAGGTCTTAAGAGGAGGCAATGCAGCCAGTCATTTTTTGTACTGCAAAGGTACACATATTATTGCTTCTGCCAAGAACTGAAGCTAGGTCCATTTGCTGCCTGGTCATGGGGGTTCACAAAATTGCATGACAAGCATTTCCAAAACGAGGCTATTTGAGAGACGTATGATAGGCAGAAAGTGCAGGATACACACTGCTGGGGTCTCCCTCATAAACAGATACCTCTGTGGGGAGACTACACTTCCAATCTTTAAGCGAGCCAATGCAGTTTTCTGTCTGAGTCCTTTTAACATCATTGACCGAAGTGCAAGGAAGGGTGTGTGTGTACACACACCACTGTTCACAAAGGCATGTCCACACTGTCTCATGCACCTGGCATACATTGATTATACCTTCATGTACCATACATTGATTATACCTTCATCTTCTTGACCCACAGACAGGAGGCATTTGAGAAATTCCACCACAACGTCACCAATTTCCACTCCATCCTGATCCTGGACCAGTCAACAGGATCAGCCTGATCAGCCTGATCCTGGACCAGTCAACACAGCAGGTTCATTTTCTGGACACTACTGTGTCCCATTCTGAGCTTCCACTCAGAATACACTAAACCAGTGTTTTGCAAACTATGGGTTAGGACCCACTAGTTGGGTTGCAAACCAATTTCAGGTGGGTCCCCATTCATTTCAATATTTTATTTTTAATATATTAGATGTGGTGTTGCCGTGGTATGTGACTGCATTTGTGGAAATGTTACAGACCTGTACTTTTAACAAGCTACTATATATATTCTTTTAACAATGATAGTCAATGGGACTTACTCCTGGGTAAGTGTGGGTAGGATTGCAGCCTAGGATTATGAAAAATTTTCCTGCTTGATAATGTCACTTCCAGTAATGATGTCACTTCTGGTGGGTCCTGACAGATTCTCATTCTAAAAAAGTGGGTCTGGGTGCTAAATGTGTGAGAACCACTGCACTAAAACCTTCTATTTTCTCTGGCCAAGCTGTAAGAGACCCTTTTTATCTAGCTTGTTGAGTATTTGTTGTGCTTGTAAGGATTTACATTAGGCATTTGTAAAACAGTAGCTGCCCAACAAGGTGAAAAACAGATTGGTATCCTGGATTAACCTACTGCAGAATAACTCATGGTAGGACAAATTTGGAAGAGAAAGTGACAAAAGATCACTTACATTACTTATTGCTCCCAGCTAAAACTACTCCAGCATATCATTAGTGATCTATAGCCCATCCTGGACAATGACCTTTCCTGTTCCTAAACCTTAGGTAGTATGTTTGTCCTTCCTTTGAGACAGCTTTCTAATCTGAAACAAAGGCTATGTGAGACAGACACAGGAACCAGCCCTGCAGCAAGCCCAGATGCCAACTCCATCTGTATATATATTTGGGCAACACTAGTACAAGACCCAGTGACACCAGCTGTACAGTTGAAGGCTAACTTCTCTTGCTTGCATCTTAATATGATGTGTGTTATTGCTTTGCAGAGATGTCCTTTTGCTCTTGCATGCAATAGACACTTCAGTCTCCATGCAAAAGAATAAATGACTGGTCCCCTGATAACAAAATAGCAGGATTCAGTGATCAGTGGGAGAACATTTCAGTCTCCTAGGATGCTCTGCCGCTGACCTGCAAGTTGCTATTTTTCAACGAAAATATTGAAGGGCAACTTCATTGTGAAACTGCTGTAGAAATTTCCATGTGCTTAAGTTTGAACTGAGATATTTATTTCGCTAGATTTCTATCCCACCTTTGTACACCATGTGCTGAAGATAGCTCACAGTATTAATAGTTTCCTTTTTCACTGCAGGTGTTAAGTTAGCAAAACTAGGATAATTGTTTAATCACCCATTACTGCAGCTTGTGATTTGTTGCTGTGCTTGCATTAATATACATATAAGCTTTGCATAGGCTTGCCACAGATAGTTCTTCTGTTGCATTTTGGCCCCATCTTTTATTTTATTTTTGAAAAACCTTTGTTCTGTCTTTCCACCTTAAAAAAAAGAAAGAAAAAAAAGAAGAAGGTTCCCCAGGCAGCATATGACATTTAAAACAAGTTAAAAATACAGTAACCAAAAATTAAAAGCTTTCAAACTGAACACCCAAAACAAACTGCAGTAAAAGTGGAGCAAACAGCATTACAGTATAACAGAAAAGGTAGAATGAAACAAGAGAGTCTTCAGCCCTTCTCAGAATCCTGATGGTCAAGGCCAGTCTCAACTCAAGAGAGAGGGTATTTTGCAGTTGTGATGCTATTATGAAAAAGGCCCTCCCTCTAGTCACAAGCAAATGAGCTTTGGATAATGGTGATGGCCAAAGAAGGGTCCTTCCAGAAGTCTGTATGGGGTAGGCTGTAAAAGATGGTCCTTTGTCCCCAAGTCATTGAGGGCTTTAAAAGTCAGTACCAAAAACTTGAATTGTACCTAGAAACACACTAACGGCCAGTACAACTGGAATAGCAATATTATAATAGTCAAACCATGTTGACCTAGTCACAACATGTGCAGCTGCATAAGAACAGCCCCACTGGATCAGGCCATAGGCCCATCTAGTCCAGCTTACTGAATCTCACAGTGGTGCACCAAATGCCCCAGGGAGCACACCAGATAACAGGAAACCTGCATCCTGGTGCCCTCCCTTGCATCTGGCATTCTGACATAGCCCATTTCTAAAATCGGGAGGTTGCACATACACATCATAGCTTGTAACCCATAATGAATTTTTTCTCCAGAAACTTGTCCAATCCCCTTTTAAAGGCATCCAGGCCAGATGCCGTCACCACATCATGTGGCAAGGAGTTCCACAGACCAACCACACGCTGAGTAAGAAAGATTTTCTTTTGTCTGTCCTAACTCTCCCAACACTCAATTTTAGTGGATGTCCCCTGGTTCTGGTGTTGTGTGAGAGTGTAAAGAGCATCTCTCTATCCACTTTATCCTTCCGGTGCATAATTTTGTATGCCTCAATCATGTCCCCCCTCAGGCATCTCTTTTCTAGGCTGAAGAGGCCCAAATGCCATAGCCTTTCCTCATAAGTTAAGTGCCCCAGCCTAGTAATCATCTTAGTCGCTCTCCTTTGCACCTTTTCCATTTCCACTATGTCCTTTTTGAGATGTGGCGACCAGAACGGATGCAATACTCCAGGTGTGGCCTTACCATCGATTTGTACAATGGCATTATAATACTAGCCATTTTGTTCTCAATACCTTTTCTAATGATCCCAAGCATAGAATTGGCCTTCTTCACTGCTGCCGCACATTGGGTTGACACTTTTCATCAACCTGTCCACCGCCACCCCAAGATCTGATCTGTCACAGACAGCTCAGAACCCATCAGCATATATGTGAAGTTTTGATTTTTTTTGCCCCAATGTGCATGACTTTACACTTACTTACATTGAAACACATCTGCCATTTTGCTGCCCATTCTGCCAGTTTGGAGAGATCCTTCTGGAGCTCCTCACAATCACTTCTGGTTTCACCACTCGGAAAAGTTTGGTGTCATCTGCAAACTTTGCCACCTCACTGCTCACCCCTGTCTCCAGGTCATTTATGAAGAGGTTGAAGAGTACAGGTCCCAGGACAGATCCTTGGGGCACACTGTTTTTCACCTCTCTCCACTATGAAAATTGCCCATTGACACCCACTCTCTGTTTCCTGGTCTTCAACCAGTTCTCTATCCATGAGAGGACCTGTCCTCTAATTCCCTGACTGTAGAGTTTTTTCAGTAGCCTTTGGTGAGGGACCGTGTCAAATACCTTCTGAAAGTCCAGATATATAATGTCCACGGGTTCTCCTGCATCCACATGCCTGTTGACCTTTTCAAAGAATTGTAAAAGGTTTGTGAGGCAAGACTTACCCTTACAGAAGGCATGCTGATTCTCCCTCAGCAAGGCTTGTTCATCTATGTGTTTTGAGAGTCTATCTTTGATGAGGCATTCCACAATCTTATCCGGTATAGATGTTAGGCTGACTGGCCTATAGTTTCCCGGGTCCCCCCCTTTTAAAAATCAGTGTGAAATTTGCTGTCCTCCAATGCTCTGGCACCGTGGCCGTTTTGAGGGACAAGTTGCATATCAAGAGATCAGCAACTTCATTCTTCAATTCCTTAATAAATCTTGGGTGGATGCCATCAGGGCCCAGTGATTTACTGATCTTTAATTTATCAATGAGGTCTGAAACATCTTTTCTTTTAACCTCTATCTGACTTAATTCCTTGGTCAGGACGGGCCGTTCGGTCAGCAGTATCTGCCCAAGGTCTTCTGCCATGAAGACAGATGCAAAGAACTCATTCAATTTCTCTGCCATCTCTAAGTCTCCTTTTATCTCCCTTTTCCCTCCCTCACCATCCAGAGGGCCAACCGCTTCTCTGGCAGGTTTCCTGCTTCTAATATATTTGAAGAAGCTTTTATTATTCCCCTTAATGCTGCTGGCCATGTGTTCCTCGTAGTCTCTCTTGGCCTCCGGTATCACCTTCTTACATTTCTTTTGCTACAGTTTATGTTCCTTTTCATTCTCCTCATTAGGGCAAGACTTGCATTTACGGAAGGAAGCTTCCTTGCCCTTTATGGCCTCTCTAACTTGGCTGGTTAGCCATGCAGGCACCCTCCTGGACTACTTCTTCTCCTGGAGCGCTTCTTCCTTTGTGGTATACACCTCTGCTGGGCCTCTATTACTGTTTTAAGGAGCCTCCATGCACGCTGGAGAGATTGGACTCTTTTTCCTTCCCTTTCAACCTCCTTCTAATCAGCCGCCTCATTTGAGGGAAGTCTGCCCGGGTTTTTGTGAGAGATTTGCCCGGTATTCTTCCCCCGACATGCGTGTCGAAACGGATTGCAGCATGATCTCTGTTCCCCAATGGCTCCATAACATTGGCATCTCTAACCAGGTCCTGAGTACCGCACAATATTAAATCCAGAGTTACCTGTCCTCTGGTGGGCTCCATGACTAGTTGCTCTAAGGCACAGTCATTTAGCGTGTCAAGGAATCTGGTCTCCTTTTTGTGACTAGAACACAAATTGACCCAGTCAATATGAGGATAATTGAAGTCCCCCATGATTACAACTCTGTCCCTCCTTGTCACCTCCCTGTTCTGTTTCCTCATTTCAAGATCCCCTTCAGGTTTCTGGTCTGGAGGATGATAGTACACCCCCAGTATTACATTGCTCCTCAGGCCTGGTAATTTAATCCACAGAGTTTCTACGGTGGAGTCTGACCCGCCTTCAATCTCTACCTTGCTGGATTCTATCTCTTCCTTAACGTAAATGGCCACCCCACCTCCAACACACCCCTCCCTGTCCCTCCTGTAGAGTTTATAGATGGGGATTACGGTATCCCACTGATTTTCCGCATTCTACCAGGTTTCCATTATGCCCACTATGTCAGTGTTTTCCTTAGTCACCAGACATTCCAGTTCATTTTGCACCAGTTGTAGTTTCCAAATGGTCTTCAAGGGCAGCCCCTATAGAATGCACTACAGTAATAATCTGTTACCAATGCATGTACCACTGTAGTCAGTCTTTCTCTCTTTCTCTCTGAGACGTGCACACAAGTGAATATAGAGAGAAAAAAGCTAGCTCTCTGTGTTTTGTGGTTTTCAACTGATATGAAACAAGATTAATTTCCTTTTTTAAAAGCTGAGGTTCAGTGCAAGTTGCAGGACAGTGCTGGAATCCGGTTTGTGGGGGCCCTGGGCCAAGTACTTTAGTGGAATCCCTTAAGTGGTGGTGGGCATGGGTGCACTTCTCTGGTGGTTGCCATTTTTTTAGTGCCTTATAATGCAATGGTCTTGCCGTGGCTGCTGAAGAATGCTTCCAGCCACCAATAAGGTCTTGGCCATCAAGTCTTTGACCGTTGGCCAGTGTCATAGTTGTCTGACCTCTGATGCCAGGCATGTTGCCAGATGTTGTGGGTCGTAATTCCACATCCTATGATGTGGTTGTATTCATGTGTTGTAAGAGTTTTAAAGAAGGTGATTCCCAATTGAACGGTGGCATTGAGCTATTAGCTTTACTATGTGTGTATGGAACATCATCTATCTAGATTAGCAGTATCTCTTAAAGCTTTGATTATACAGTGCATCATAACTTGCTAGTCCAGGATCAAAAGACACCTCGTATTCAGTTGAGCTTTTGCAGATATTCTGAACTCATAAGAGTTCTGAGTTTAGCTTGACTGATTTGTCTCTCTCAGATGGTAGCAGCATTTTCCTCAAAGGTTACCCTTTGAAATGTTTCCGCACTGCATATTTGGACTCCAAATGTCTTGTTCAATTTCTATAAGAACTGAACTGAGTAATTTCTATAAGAACATTGCAGCATGTTCAAGGAAATGGTTAATGACCACAGGCTATGCAAACTATGTATTCCTTTCTCCTTCTACTGTGCTGATAGGTCTAACAAATTTTTGTCTGTTTAGATTTGACTTTTGAGAGGTGGTGGTGTTGTAAATGTTTTAAGATGTGAAATTCAACCTGAAATTTGCATCTCATAGCTTTAGCTGTTCTACTTCAAGATGGTTTGTTGGTTTGTTGAGCAGGGTTACCCTGTCCATGAAGCCAACTGAGGCAGTTGTCTTGGGTGGCAGATTGGCCAGGGGTATTTTCAGTCTTGTTGAGAATTATTGTTTTGCCCTGTAACTGCCAGCTCCTTCATATGGAAAGTTCCAGGCACTTATATCCAATCCTATAAATGTTTTATTTGGAAGCAAGTCCGACATTGTTCTGTGAAATTTACTTCCCACTCTATAGGATTGTATCATTTGCCTTCAAGTAAACATATTTCCTTGGCAGTATTGTGCTTTAAATATCTGTGATCTACTGACCAAAATGTAGGCATAATTACTTACAGTTCTACCTACTGATTGATAGTAGAATCACAGATACTTCATCATTTGAGAATTTAACACATGGGAAAGCTCCGGTGGATGGAAGGATATGAAATTGGTGTATAAGATTGCTCATTATTGCTTCAGTGGATAATGCTGAAGAGACACTTGCCCAACAGACTGAGGCAAAGAGGTAAAGAAGGAAGGCCCATAGCCAGGGAGACATACCAGGGACAGACTACATTTACCCCAGTGTGGAAGGGATTGTCACTCCTGAATTGGCCTTTTCAGCCACACTAGACGCTGTTCCAGAACCACTTTTCAGAACGTGATACCATAGTCTTCCGAGACTGAAGGATGCCAATGATGGTGGATAATGCTGGAGAGAAATTGGTTGGGGGTGGGAAACTGTAGTGGTACAACACCTGGTTTGCATGCAGATGGTCCCATGACATCTCTAGGTTGAGCTTAGAAAGACCTCCTGTTAAGAACCCTGTTGAACTGCTGCCAGTTGTCCTAGAAAGTGCTGCATCAAATGAACCAATGGTCTGACTCCATATTTCAATATAAAGAAGCTTTAACTGTTTGATAGCCAGTCATCATTCAATTTTAAGAGATTAGGTACAATGTAACATGTTTGTATTAGGATTTCATCCTAAACAAGGTTGTTTTTTTAAGTTGAAAGAAATTTAAAATTTGATTTTTAAAAACTCATTTAGTTTTATCTGACCTCCTGCCTGTGCATAACCTTATTTGGATATGCAAAATCTTTTACCAGAACACAAAAACTTCTGTTCTGGATTACTGTTTTCTGTGCTAGTGCAATGGAAACCCCTGCATACATGTGCCTTAAAATATTGCCATCTGATATGATCCCAATTTGTTTACCTTGTAGAAACAAAACTGGGGTAAGAATACAATTTCTCCTGAAATATTAGAGGCTCCATTGCTTGTTGGCTTCTTGGTGTGTGGCTAACCTCTCCCCAATCCTTTTGCCCTGCTCTCTTTGGATCATTTTAAGAATTGTGATCATGATTCCAAATAGGTTATAAAAATTTTGGTTCTTTTTCTTCAGATAGAAGATCAAAGTGTACTAATAACAGGCTGAACATGGGAGCAGTTAATCAGATTATTCTGGAATTCACCTGAGAATGGAATGTAAATCATATAGGCTTAGTCAGACAATCCTGTGTTTGTAACAGGGAGAATTAAGGCACTGAAAATCATAAGAATGTAAAAAGAGTGCTGTTGGATCAGATCAAGGGTCCATCTAGACTAGCACATTCTTTAATTGCAGCCAGTTAGATGCTCCCAGGAAATCCTCAGACAGACTGAAATGGAGGCAGGCATTTCCTCTTGTTTGTCCCTAGATTTGATCATTGGAGCTATACTATCACTAAATATGGAAGTCTGTTGTGACTGATTGACACTTAACCAATTGTAATAGTGGTCATGGCCATCTCTTTTGGCAATGAATTTAATAATATAATAGATATAGGGGAATCCTTGAATTGTCCATCAATTAATGGACTGGAGGAGGGCAAGTAATGGATTAGGAAAGGTGAATGGCCTGCTCTAAATGTGATCATGCTCCTAAAGGAGCAGCTTTGCCCCTTCAGGCTCTTCTAGATCTGCTTCTGAACTTTGTGTGTGTGCAGGAATGGCTTTTTCCAACTGCTTGAAGCAAAACATGAACCTTCCCATCCACTAATTAGTGAGTTCCTCTTTTGTGCCTCATTGTCCTCTGAGGACCAGGGAAGAGGACTTTCTCTGTGACAGCACCCAACTCCAGAACACCCTAATCAGGAAAATCACTCCCTGATGACTTTCTGTCATCATATGAAGACTTTGTTGTTTCAGTCGGCTCTAGAAAAGCAAATGTTTGGATTTGTGGGTTTGCTGTCTGCTCATGGTGTTTTATACTGATGATTTATTGCAGTCTCTGTCATTGTTTTGGGTTTTTTCCTTTGGAGGTAGAGTATTTTTAAAAAAAATGTTTTTAAACCTTGAGTGTGCAGGTTTGATTGCAGAAAGGTGAAAAATAAATGGTTTTAAAAGATACGGTGCCAGTTGGGCTAAGAGAGGCACCTTTTAAGTAGTGACTCTTGTATTTAGCAGAGAGGGAGAGCATTTTGTCCCTAACTTAACTACTTAGTCTGCTGTCCTGCACACGCTTGCTTGGGAGTACAGCCCACTGAATACAGTGGAACTTTTTTTGACTAAGCGTGGTTTGAATTGTACTGCCAGTGAACTTTTGTGAAAAATTGATAAATTACTCTTGATTAAATATGTGGTGCCTGAAGAAATACTTTCTATTCTTTGTCCTGAACCTGCTGTAATCAGTTTTATTTGCTCAAGGGGGAAAAAAAACTACCCCTTCCTGCTAGTGGTGAACAAAATGGGAATATGAATACAGATAAGGGAGTAGAGTCTTCCAGGGGAGAAACGATGACATTGCAAAAGGGATTACATCTCCTTTTTCAGTGAGCATTTGAAAGGGTCAAGTGGTGATTCTAAGGTTACTGTCTGTAAGAACAGCACAAAAAATTTAATCCAGGATAAAAGAGATGGCCAGGATTTAAAGAGCACTATAAATATGTACTGAGTACTGTAAAAAAAAAAATAAAAAATATGTATGTATGTTCCTATGCAACTTGGGTGACAAAGAGTTCATATAGTACTTTTTTCTATACTTGAGTCATTCATTCATTCCCCCCCCCCCCCAGGAGAAATGTGATGTGTGACCAGGGCCAATTCAAAACCAGCACATCAAATTCTGCCAGCACTTATCTGGTGGTGCACCAACTTCCTTACCCCCCAGTCCTTGGATTCCTTCTCTTTCATATTTCTACCCTGTGCATCCTTCCTTTGCAAATCCAGGGAGCAACAGAGGAGGTGAAATTGTGGAGATGGGTGCCTTCCACCAAACTGCCTTCTAAGGCAAAAATCTCTGTTCCCATGGTCAGGCTGGCCCTGTATGTGATCTTGCAAGGAGCTCATAGTGGGTTTCTCAGCTGTGTAACCTTTTTTCCAGAGTTGTAATCCCACAACCTCTTTGTTGGTTGTATCCATGATTTACGCATTACATGTTATATTTCTTGTTAAATGCATTTTTAAAAGAATCCAAAAGGCATATCTGAATCGCAGTCTGAAGCATTGCTTATAGTTCTTACCAGAAGGAATTGCTGTATTATGTGCTAGTTGAAAAGTAGCTACTTTCTGTTTGTTCTCCTAGAGCAGGGGTGCCCAAACCTTGGCCCTGGGGCCACTTGCAGCCCTTGAGGACTCCCAATCCAGCCCACGGGAAGCTCCCAGTCTCCAATAAGCCTCTGGCTGTCTGGAGACTTGCTGGAGCCCATGATGGCCTGATACAACTGCTCTCAGCATGACGGCCAACTGTTCAACCTGTTGCGTGAGCTGTGGAATGAGGGCTCCCTCCTCTGCTTGCTGTTTCACATCTGTGATGCTGCAGCAGGAGCAAAGGAAAGGCTAGCCTTGCTTTGTGCAAGACCTTTTATAGGCCTTGAGCTATTGCAAGACCTTCACTCATTCATATAAGTTCCAGCTCTAATATATTCATTTATGTATATTTATTCAAATTTAAAATGTAAATTAGTTCTTTTTTTTTTTCCTGGCCCCTGACACAGTGTCAGAGAGAGCATGTGGCCCTCCTGCCAAGAGGTTTGAATACCCCTGTCCTAGAGTTATCTAGTTGGGAGGGTATCTGAAAAAGCTGCAGTTTTCCCTCCAGTAAATTTTATTTAGGATATTTTCCACAAGGCTGGAAAATGTCAGCACAGAGCTTCATGAGTGCCCAAAGAGAGACATCAGTCCTATTTTCTCTTGCAGTGTGCTGTATTTGTTAAGCAAGAAACAGGATTATTTAAATATTCATTTCTTCATATTTTTGTCATCTTTTTCAAAAGAATACCAGTTCTATACCTGCAAAAAAAAAACACTCAGTTTGCACAGTGCCCTCTATTTTCTGTGCTTCCAAAAATTATTTCCTGTAGCTTCATTGCTTCTCTTTATACATTACCCAAATAACTAATGAGTCAATTAACATCATTAGACTTTGCTAATTGAGACATGATCAGGTTGTGAAAACTTGATCGTGCCCCAATTACTAAAAACCTATTTCATATGCTATATATGGGAATATCCAATCATTGCTGGATAGATGGATATGTATGTATGTGGGTGTTGGGGTATGGAATGGCAGCTAAGGGATTGAGCGCATGCTTTTTTTCTCCAGAGAGAAAAACAACATCTTCAGAATACAATTCAAGCAAGTCTCTTAGCACTGAAAGTGACTTTTGTGGGTGGGAGGGGAAGCTGAATTCTTGTCTAGTAGAAGAAAAATGAAAGAATGTGTTAAAAATTATGTCTTCTGAAATTTGGTGCTAAACCATTTGGGAAGGAGCTTTCTCCCCCCATATTCCCATCTCCTGTTTGTGCGCTAATTCTTCTTCTTAGGTTGCAATCTTATGCATACTAACCTGAGATTCGTTAATCTAATTCTAACTAATTCCCATTGAACATAGTGGGGCTTTCTTCTAAGTAAGTATGCATAGGGTTGTACTATACCTTATGATACTTTAGACCAGTGATTTTCAATCTTTTTCATCTCAGGGCACACTGACAAGGTGCTAAAATGGTCAAGGCACGCCATGGTGCCGGTGGGGGGGGGCTCGCATCCCCCAATGTCCCTAGTAATAAATGACACTCCCCCAAACTCCTGCGGCACACCTTCAGACCATTCATGGCACAGCAATGTGCCATGGCACAGTGGTTGAAAATGGCTGTGTTAGACCATAGTATGAAGTTTTGTCAGAATCCAGGCAAATGATGACTTTGCACAAATCATTTTCAAACAATAATTTTCATCTTTGTATATGACAGTTGTTCAGTTGCAGATATAGTTGCAAACTATAATTCTGTTTTGCTGCAATTGGAACCATGATTTGTTGGAAATACAGAACTAACAGAAGGAATCTGCATACCTGTATGGGGAGCACATAGAGACAAGGCTCACATGCTTAATGTCTTATCTTGGGGTTAATGTTACATCAGGCAAAGATGAGACACATGGTAGGAAATTGTCATCCTTAGTGGACCAAATTGTTATCCTTGGATTAGGTGTGCTTTGAGTAACCCTTAGAAAGCACAGAAGCCTTCCCAAAGTCTAATTTTGCATCCATTTCCAAGTTATCCAGAGCTTTTGGAATGGTGGTTCCTGTTCTTCCTCTCTGTGTGTGGGGCATGGAAGAAGAAAAGGCAGGGAGGGAATACTGTGTGTATTATTGGGGGCAGTTACTGACAGATAAATCTGGGGAGCTTGAAACAAAACACACTCCCTGTCTCCACTCCACAGTTCCAAGCCCTTGATATAGAATATTTCTCCCTCCCTCTGAACCTGTAGGATCTGTAGCATGTATTTCAAATGCCTTTCAGAGATTACTTAGTTGATAACTGGGGTAAGGGTCTATATCTTTCCCAGATTTGTTGGCATTTAAGTGGCAAGTTGACAGATCTTTATTCTCAAAGGTATTATTCTTTTTAACTTGCATGTCTGCTTGGTGGTTTAATTTTATTTATATCTTGCTGAGATGTAAATCTACTTTTTTGTTTGTTTTTGTGTTAATTCTGTAGTTTATAATAATATTGGAATTTTTGTTTTGTTGTAAGACCCTTTGGAGACTCTCTCTAAAAGACTTTTGGAAAAGTGATGTGCAAATTCAATAAATATTCCCCAAAGAGTCACTTGTGACTGTTGCCTTCTGTGCCATTGAAAGGAGCAGGAGGATGAACTAGAGCAGGGGTGCTCAAACATTTTGGCAGGAGGGCCACATCGTCTCTCTGACACTGTCGGGGGCCAGGAAAAAATTAATTTGCATTTCAAATTTGCATAATTTACATAAATGAATGTATTAGAGGTGGAACTCATATGAATGAATGAATTCAAACCAGTTCTTAAGCACTTTCACACACAGGAAGGGGGGCACCCCCAGCCAGTTCTTAAGCACTTTCACACTTGGGTAGGGGGTCATCCCCCAGCCAGTTCTTAAACACTTTTACGCACACCTGCCAGCTTGCCTGCCTCCTCATCCTCCCTCCTTCCCTCGCTCGGGTGGCATGTGCTGCTCCCTGGCCATTCATCCACTCGCCTGCTCGACTGTCTGCCCACCCTCTCTCCCTCCCTCGCGTGGCTTGTGCTGCTGCCCACCCGCCCGGCTGGCCCTCCAGCTGCCTGCCCGCCCTCAACAGGCCAGGCAGGGAATGACAGGCCCAGCGTGCACGCAGGGCTTTGATAGTGGGAAGTAACACGACACTTGCAAGGCTTTAATGCGAGACTGCAAGTCTCACGTTACCTTCCCACTATAAAAGGCCCTGCATGCACAATTGACTGGTCTTTCCTTCGCTGCTGCTGACAGTGGTAGCAAGGGAAAACCAGAGCCGGAGCTCGTGTGTCAGGCCAGTGTGGGCTGTGGTAAGGGCTGGGTGCCCATTGAAGATGGGGGAACCCTGTGGGGGCCGGATGGGGACTCACCGCAGGCCACTTGTGGCCGTGGGCCGAGGTTTGGGCACCTCTGAACTGGAGGGATCTTTAGCTGACCTTGGAAGGCTTTTAAGTTTTGTGTGTGGGTATAGTGACTCAGGAAACTGAATGTGTGAATGTGCCATTTGAGATGCAAGGAAGTGGGAAAGCAGGTGGAAGCACACCCCCAACCCCACTGCACCACAACTTGAGGTATCTGAGAGGGACACAGGCATCTGGACTGGTCCAGTCTGGTCCAGATTAGCACTGGAAGGTTGCCTGTATCAAGTGATGCCTAACCACAGGTGCAGTAGGCCAGAGACCCAGATTTTTGCCCTTGTGGATGCTAACTTTATCCTTATCTTATATGAGAGAAATTGTTGGTACTGAAGCAAGCATGTAATGCACAGGTTAACCATTGGCATGTTGCATGACAGGGGCAATCAGACCTTGTATTTCAGGGTGCAGTCTAATCCCATAGTTGTCAGTGTCTAATTGCAGCTTGGGTTTTGTGTTCTGCTATAAGCCACTGATTTCTTCTGAAGCAGAAGGCAAGAGATGGCATACCACATTTTGATTAATTGCTTAGTCTAGTCTGGCAAATGCTTTACCATATGGGGTACCAGGATGAAGTAACAGTAGCTGTTTGCAAACCTACAATCTAAAACAGGCAAGAATATTTGTCATCAGGAGCTAAGCTGCAGAGTGAATCGTGTTGGAGAGAAGATCACTATACCTCATATTAATAGCATGACCTTGTGATGTTATGCAGTTGGCCTTTAAGATATACATTTTATGCTACAAATTCATAGAGATTAAATGCATCCTGCCTGGAAAGTTGCCCATAATGTAAATGAAAGATGATGGAAGCTAGCTATTTCTCAGTACTAGCAAATTTCATTTGGAGCAGAGTGGCTGTTTAACTCAAAGTGTTTGCTGCTTCTTATTGAATCTGACTTTCATTTCCTTTTTTTTTTTTCCAGCCACAACAGGAAAGGATGCTTCAACCTGATCATTACTGAAAAGTTGTGTAGCATACAGTATTAGAATCTTTTTTGGCATAGAGTCACTGCACTGTTCTTAAACATATTTTTATAAATTTGTGGATTGGATCTACAGATGCAGGTATGGGCCATATGTAGCACCTGAAGTATTTTTATATAGAATGCCATCTTTTGGTGGAGTATCCCAACTTTAAATTGAGGAGCATCTCAACAGCTATTGGAGTTGTACAGATTAGACTGACAATGTTATTGTTAAGAACAAAATAATTGGAATCAATTGAACAGTCTAATATGTAATATTTTCCACATGTGTGCACGTGCATGTAATTTCTTGTATGTTGTAGGTTTTTAAAGGGCTGCATAGTTTTACATATTAATGGAAAGTATTGACAATTTGAAGAGAGAACCTAATGTACTAGGAAGAACTCTGACCTCAGAACAGGTCAGAGCTGATCTGCATGTTCAGAAAATGCATGGTCTTTGGGGATTTGTGCCACTTCAGAATGTGCCGCTATAAAAAAGACTGATATCTGTCTAGTAACAAAGGGCAGTTGGGGTAATATTTCTCTGTTTGGCCCTGATGATAGCATTTCATTGGCATAGTTCTGATGTGGGAGAGCATTCCAACATATGATTTCCTCCTCTACGTCCCTGTTCGAGTGTTGCAGTCCCAGAAGAGATTATACCACATGCTTTTAATGCTTTATGTTGGCCTTATATAGCTATTGAAATAAACTTTATTGGCCTCTTAATAATACTACTTAGGTTTTCTATAGCACTTCTATAGAAGTGCTTCTTGTTGAATAGAAGTGCTATTCTTCTTGTTCTTGTTCTTCTTGTTCTTGTTTATTCTTGTCTTCTTGTTCTTGTTCTTGTTTATTCTTCTTGTTCTATAGAAGTGCTTCTATAGAAGTCTTCTTGTTGAGGAATGGACCTCAACAAGTGGGAAACCCTGGCCTCTGAGTGGCCTGCTTGGAGGCACGCTGTGCAGCATGGCCTTTCCCAGTTTGAAGAGACACTTTGCCAACAGTCTGAGGCAAAGAGGCAAAGAAGGAAGGCCCATAGCCAGGGAGACAGACCAGGGACACACTGCACTTGCTCCCGGTGTGGAAGGGATTGTCAATCCCAGATTGGCCTTTTCAGCCACACTAGACGCTGTTCCAGAACCACCATTCAGAGCGCGATACCATAGTCTTTTGAGACTGAAGGTTGCTATTCTATTCTATTTATAGAATAGCACTTCTATAAAGCTTCAGAGTATTTCAAGTGCTTCACACATGTTATCTTGTGCTTCTTCAACATGTAAAGTAGGTCATTATTGTTGTCCCAGTATTAGAGATGAATGGCTGAAGGAGTGACTTGCCTAAGGCCATCTATCGGGTCTATAGCAGAGGCACTATTTTAAGCAGTGACCTCCTCTTGAGCTCAGTCTCTCAGCTGCTGTCTTACACTAGTTCTAAAGTACAGTCAACCAGCAAACATTAAGTGGTAACTACCTAAAATTCATATAGTCAATGGTCATGTCCCTCATCCTTTTGGATAAATGCTAATAATCAAAGGTTATTATTGTGTTTGAACTGTTCATGATGACTGTGTATAGCAGAGCAGATTGCTCAGTCTTTGGAGATATTAAAGCTTGAAGTGGAACAAGAGTTAATCTCAAAACTGGTAATATATAGTATTGCAAGAAATTCACTCTACTGATTTTAAACCAGTTAGGATTCAAGATCCCTTTGAAGCTGTATACAGTATTTCGCTTTGCCTGGTTTGAAAACAAAAATATTTTTAACAAAATAGTTTAGAATGCCAAAGGTTTGATGTTGCTTGTCCAAATGTAAGAGATTCTGTTAGTTGAAGTATGGGTCTGGTAATCCTGGGTTTTATTTCTTTAATTGTTTTGCCTCATTTCCTGAGTCTCTTAAAGCAGTGTTTCTCAAACTTTTTATTCCACCTAAAAAAAGTTTCATTTTACCAGCTGCTTAAGCCTCTGTGGCTGTAATGATGATTGAGCAGCAGTGCTTCCTCCCCCCCCTCAGGTTGTTTAACCCTTGATGCACATTGTGATGCATTTTTTTTCTGGTCAGAGTGCGTTTTGGGGCAACAGTGGGGGAAAAGAGGGGCTGTAGGCAGCTTGAAAGGGTGCCTACAACCCTGAAAATGCAGCAGTTTCACTGTACTAAGGTAAATAGAGCTTTTTTTTTTTTAATGTTCCCCTTCACTTTCCCTATCCTTTAAAAGGGTTTCTCAGTATCTGCGGATCCCTGGTATCCACAGGGGTGGGGTGTCTGGAATGGAACCCCTGTGGGTACTGGGGCACACCTGTGTATTTTTTCCACATTTAGGTACTGCTTTTCTCCAAGGAGTTCAGGGCAACATATGGAACTCCTTTCTGTTCTTTTTATCCTCACAGCAGTCACTTTGAAGTGGATTATGCAGAGCGGTTGTGAGTGACCTCAGGTCACCCAGTAAGCTTCATGCCTGAGCATGGATTTGAACCCAATTCTTCCTTAACCACTCTGAAAACTACACCAGACTGGCTTTTGGTGGTTTTTTGCATCTTTTCTGCAATATTAGAAGAGTATTTGAGTTTCTGAAAACATGCTCACACAAGTTAATTGTGACTCCAGGTGGTTTGCTTGTTTAGAGAAAAAGAAGCAACAGTAGATACACAAATTTCCTTTCCCATGACCCATGGTGGAAGTGCATGGATCCATTTGTATTATAGTGTTTGAATTAAACCAACTGAAGCAGGTTATTGATTGAAGAGGGTTAATTCTACTCTGTTTGGGGTCCTTGGGTATAAAAATAGATGCTTGTATTTTGTATTTCGTCTAAACTTTTTTTGCTGAAAATGATAGAACCTTTTTGGGGAGGCAGAGTGGGTAGCTTTCTCCCCCCCCCCCCCCCCGCAGTAAAGTGTCTGCCATCTCAAAGTCACACGAAGTCAAAGTCACAAGAATATTCCTTTTTTGTTCAACAGTTAGTATTTCTAAATTTATTTCCCTTCCTCTTATGGGCTAAATACTGTAGTTTTGCCTACTCTGAACATTATTAATCTAACTTTGATCTTGTGGGTTCCTTTCTAAATTTAGACTGTACATTTTTTTAAATTTGCAAATAACAACTAGATGTAACCCCTCCCACCTACAACTTGATGTCTTGTTCATTTCAAAGCTCCATATTGGCATTAAAAATCATTCTTGTAACACTTGCAGTTCTAAGATTCTTTTTTCCAGCTAAAATCTACTGAACAAGAATGGGCTTAGCTTCACAGAACTTGTTTGAGGTGATGAGTGGAGGGGTTTGGAGCAGTTTGAAAGAGACTTAGTTTTTCTATATTGGGAAATTGACGGTGCATCCTAGGAAGAGCCAGGATGGTGGTTCTAGAGTTGAACTTAGCCTTGGAAGACCTAGATTCAAATCACCACTAGGCCACGAAGCTTCCTGTGTGACGTTGGGGCAGTCACTATCTCTCAGCCTCACAGGACTGTTGAGAGTACAAAAGGAGGGTAAGAACTATGTACACTCCTGGGAGTTCCTTGGAGAAAGGGTGGTATTAAAAATGTGAAGAAAAAAATAAATGCTGAAATGTTACTGAAATAAAATATAAGTGTTCAAGTTCCACTGACTTCCTCAAGATGAATATTATTTTGGCAAAGTGTTCAGAAAATGTGAATAAAGGCATACACATTACCTGCTTCCTGCTGAAGGAGACTTCTCCTCCTCCATAAATTCTGCTATTGGTAGTCCTGTGCAAGAGAGAGGCTGGGGCTTACTATGAGAACTGGGGCCATAAGGGCTCCAAGCATCTCTGTAACCCAGTGCCAAAATGGCCAGCCCTAGCTTCCTCTTTCAGCTTGGAACCAAAGGACAGGGCGTGTAGGTCTTCCTAATAGCTGAGGTAGGCAGGGACAATCCCAGCCCCTTCCCATTTTCAGGCTGGAAAGGATAGTGGGACTGTTCTCATTACCCTTGCCAGTGAGCATCGGGACATTCACTATGGCAAAGACAATGAGCAGTGAAACCCTACACTCTTCAGGAAGGGGCCATAGCTGAGTGGTAGAACACTCAGTTGCTTTGTATGCAGAAGGCCTCACTTTCATTCCCTGCTATCTCCAGGTGTAGGGTGGGAAAGGACCATGATTTGAAACCTTGGAGAGCCACTGCCATCAGAGCAGAAAACACTGAGCTACATTGACCAGCCATCTGACTTAATAAAAGGCAGCTGCATATGTCCATATATGCTCATGCCCTTCTGCTATCCACATCTCTAAGAAAGGTTAACATTCGGAGGCCTTCACCTAAATGTTTCAAAGTGCACACTGCCCACCCCTCCCTGACTCTCACTGAATGTATTTCTGTTGATGAGCACAGATGGAGTGAAACTGTGTCATCAAAATTCTTCTTGTACTCCGTAAGCAGCAGGATACAGAGGAGTGTTCTGGAGTGTCTGCTATGCACGAGGGTAGCACATCCACACAGTTGTTGTAGCATTCCAAAGTTATTTCCAAAAAAAGACAGGGTGTTTGCATTTCAATTGGACTATGTGCAGTCACCTCTGCAGCAGTTGCATCACAAAAAGTTAAGGGCTGCTCTTCACTGAATGATAACTACATTCAACCCCACAGATTTTGAGCCACTGCTGACTTCAAACAAAGCATGTTTTAAAGAGGACAGAAGCAGTAAGACTTCTTGGGATGACACTGTAGTCATTTTGGCCACAAGCTTTACAGTGCCAAGCATATCTCTAAGGAAAATGACTTTCCTATTTATCATACTACCACCTACTTTAAAAAACAAATTGAACTTACATAAGACCAAGAAACAAAGTGATCCCCTGCTTGCATGCCTTCCTGCTGTCACCTGCACACCCTGCAGTGTGCCCAGACCTGTATATGCACGTAGTAACATGAAAACCATCTGTACTCACGCAGAGATAGTGATGCCTCCTCCTGTGTTCTCCTTGGGGTGGAGACGGAATATGTCAGTGGAGGTCAAAACATTCCTATCTGGGTAAAGGGCTGACTAGGAGATGTGATGAAAAGACTCTCCAGGAAAAAATATTAGTTGCTTAGGTTCTTTTTAAGACACATACTCAATGTAGCTTGTGCACTGTGTCAGAAGGGGGGGATGTATTGTCAGGAAGGGGGCTGTATTTCCCAGTATTCTTGTGCAACACCCCTCTAATGTGCAAACAAAAGATAAGGGCGGCAAAATAAATGCCATTTGCTTCTGATAGATGGAGGCTCAGCTACTTCTGTCATGGAACTTTCTCTTGCTGTATAACAAAAGCATTAGGAGATAATCATTTAAACCGGTTCATCAGTTGGTAAATTACTTACTTTTGCCGTTGTGTTTTCCTTCCAAGAGATTTCTTTCAAGTATTGTGAATCTTTACTTCCTCTTGTTTGTTCCTTCCTACTTGGTTTCTCCCCTTTTCATAAATTTCCTCCTGTCACAACCCATGCCCCTTTCTCTTAGGCATTTGGGCTCTGCAGTTTCCCAGCCATCAATGCATTTAGTAGCGTTGGTTAATGAGCTGTTCCTGTCCCTCTTTGTACAGGATGGTGGTGGGGAGAAGGATGACAATGCTGTCTCTACCTTTATGAGCAGCTGCAGAGCATGGGAATAAATCTGGCATCAATCCTTTGTACTGCTTGGGCTTGCAACACCTGTTGCCTCAATCCAAACCTCATTTACTGTGAAAAAACATGTCTCTCTGATGTCTGTCTGGCAGTGTGGGGCATTACTCATGCAGTTAATATGTTCTGTTTTTTTCCTCATTTCTAGTCCCTCTCTTTGTTGAATGAGCTGTACCTCAGTAATAAAATGCATAGCTTCCCCAGGTGTGAGGTGTAGTTCATCAGATACCAGAATTTGGAAAACCATTTTAAAAAAATGTTTATATATATAAAAAAACATCAATTTTAAAATGCATACCTTGGAGATTTAACTTGCACACAAAGTGGACCCTTCTAACTTTTGAACTAGCATGTTGCATTTACTTTAAATTATGCCTGCACAAAGGTGGGGGCAGTGGGGTGTGAAAGAAACACAACCTGCTGCAGTCTGTTAGGGCAGTTGTAGTTCACTTCAGTTTGTCTTTGTGCTCAAAGAGAAATAGGTGTATCCACCTTGCACCACAAGGTACAAGTGGGAATAAATGCAGTCTCTGAGAGCCCACTCAAACTGCAGATAGGAAGCAACCCTGAGATGCTTTAGAGTGGCATTTATAAGACTTCACTTTATAAATGTGCTCTATTTACTTTAGTACACTTTAGTACAGTGCTCTCTGAGTGTGCGAAGGGCTTCACGTGAATTATTTTTATGGAAATTCCCACAACAATAAGTATTATTATTACCATTTATTGTTATTAAAAAAAGAAAATTATAGACCGCATTCAACAAAAGTTCATAAAGTGTTTAAATGGTAAAATAAATGAAAGATGGTTCCCTATCCCAGAAATTTTTCACGATTTAAAAAACAACCACCCTACAAAAGAGATACTAACGGCTGGCATATTTTCCAGTGGCTGGGCTTTAGTGAATAGGTGCAATTCTCTCCTTGCTAAATTATAAAAGGACCCCCATGTACAAGATTAGCCCAATTAGGCCAAGTATTGTACCTGAGGTACTGACTTGTTTAAGATCCCTTAGTGAATTTTTGTCAAGGGTGTCATTTGAACCAGGAAAATCCTAATAGTCACTACGCTATAGCGGTTTGCAAGTACTTTTAGCCCAGTTACCAGTTAGGATTTACTTAGTGCTCTAGCTGGCCCATTGGCTTTTGGTAGTTTCATCAGTTCAGATTTGGGAGTAGGTGGTAAATACTGGTTGGTAGGAATGATTTTAGACAGCACTGTGTTTGATTGGTTTGTTTTAAATTAGAAGTGAGAGTGGCATTCACCCATTTTTTGCCCAGCTCACATTGTGTACACTTTTGGTCCCACCACCAGCCTGCACTGTTGCAAATATACTGTAAGGCACAGTTGCGGCAGTTAGTGCTGGCCCAGTGCTGGAGCAGGCTTGGTGTGAGCCTGCACTGGGCTGGTGCCTGATGGAGGCGCTCTGTGAGCGCTGGGCAGCGGAGAGGTGAGTGGGGGCATTGGGGGAGGCATTCCGGGGTGGGGGAGGAGGGTTGAGACCGCTGGATCCTTAGCCCTGCATCGGGGCTTCTTTACTCTGCGCCAGCTACACACAGTCGAGTAGGTCCATTGCAGGACATTTTTACCTTACCTGGGGGAAGAGGACAAATGTCTCCTTTCCCAGAGGAGCCACTAGTGGCTGCCCAGCCTGCTTAGGGTGCTGCGGCAGCTATTTTGGCACCGTTGCACCCCTGGGTGTGGGCAGCTCAGGATTGGGCTGCCCATAGATCAGTCTGTGGGTCAGAAGATTTGTAAACCTGAGCTCAAGGGCCACATTGAACCATTCATGAAACAATTTCAAGAGGAACGAATTCAATCCAAGTAAACCAATGACAAAAAGTAATAAAAATGGGAATCCTTCCAAACTCAATGCTTTTCTTTAAAAAAGAAATGCACACCTTCCACCAAATGTGAGGAGAAAGCTTATATGTGTGGCAAAACAGGTCTATGCGGGGACTCTTTTTATTTTCTCTGTAGTTTTGCTGTTGACATGCCTCAATTCAGCCTCACATTTCATCATATACAAATAGGCAGATAGATTCTTTCTAGCTGCAAGGGAGAATCTCCTCTTTCTTAATCCTTTATTTGTTCACTGAAGGGCCCGCTGATGAATGGTCACATTTCAAGCAAAAGCTGAGGCAATTCTGCTATAATATTTTGCAATTCCCTTCAAAGTCTGTTAAGCTTTCTGGCCACATGGGATGTGCAGGATGTCTTGGAAATCAAAGAAAGTAGCTGCTGGAGTACGTCTGCATCTGGAAACATCTGGAATTGGTTGTCTTGATTGATGGGGGAGAAAATAGAGGAGCAGTATTCTTGGATGCTCTAAGCTTGTTGGGAGGGGCCTAGTGCTGTCTCCCAACCATTCTTTTCCCAGAAATGTTTAGGGTGTCACTATCGTTTTGCACCTGTTCAATGAAAAGTTCAGGGAAATATTTTCAACATCAGTTTCATTGGGAGGACAGAACATTGTAGAGGACATTGTCTTCTTTGCAATAATCAATTTATTTACAATGATTACTATTTACAGTGATTATAAGTTGGGCAGGCATTACAAAAACAAGTACAGTATATAGGAAATCTGTGTCAGTCGTAGAGCAAACACTGGCTCACAGGCAAAATGGACTTTAAAAAAAGAACACAACCTGTTCCCCTCTTCATGTTCCACAAACTCTGGTTCCTTCCCCCTCCTGTCCTACAGTGAATGCAGTTCGCTTGTGGTTCCAATGGGAGATTTTATCTGGGGGTGAATAGCAGCCAGATTGGGACCCCATACCCCTCCCCCCGACACTCTACTTATCTCAGTACTGTGGATAGAATTAAAGCTCTCCGACCTATCTGTCACAACCCTGATCTGCAGTTGTATATACATGCATGCATGCAATCTAGCTACTATTCTTTAAGGAAAAACAGCCTGTCGAGGCTAATAACGTCTTAGAAGTCATATGTAGTTTGTCTCTCAAGGTAAATTCCAGGCTGACTTATGATCGAGAGCAGCCAAATTATCCATTAAGCAAGTCTACTGCCATTCATCAACTATGAGTCCGTTCAAATTTCTGGAAAGAGCCTTTTTCCCACTTTGCACAGCAGAACAGTGTGACTGTAAGTGTACAGCTTATAAATTGTTTGTTCAATACAGATTGCATTAAATGCATCTTTTAACTTTCATTCATACTCACATCTTACTGTTTCAAGGTTCCGAGCTATTCAGCTAGAACCCATGTCCTGGGGCCAGAAGTATGAACACTCTGTAATGAGAGAGAGAGAGAGAGACTTGTAATAACTGTGACTCTTTAAGGATGTTTTTCTTAGCTCAAGAACAGAGTTGTGTTGTTGAGTCACTCTTTAATCAGTCCTTCTTACCCTTCTAACCAAAGGCCTGCTTTCTTAAGATGGAGGCTATCAATTGCCACCTTCAGTAATAAACAGCTAATACAAATTGGGGGCTAGGGCTAGAGTCTGTAATATTCCACAATAAAAGATCAGTCTGAGTACAAGAAGCTGCTGAGTCAGACCATTAATCTGTCTTGCTAATTATTGTCACCACGGACTTGCAGCAACTCTGGGTTTCAGGCAAGGATCCTGGCCCTACCTGGAGATACCAGGGATTGAGCCCCTCTGCAGGCACACGTTCTACCTCTGAGATGTGGCTTCTCCCACTCTGCCTATTTAACTTTTTTTAAAAAAATGTAATGATAAACCGCATGTAAATGAAACCCTTATTAAGATTTGGTTAATACCTGAAATGGAGAAGCTAACAGTGATTTCTGACTTGCATGTGAGCAATGGATTCAACAGCAGCAACTGAAGGAATAACTTACTGGAATGTGAGTTCTGCAGGAACTCCTCTGAATCGTCTGCCAAGGCTGTTGTGTTTGCTGGACTGTGGTCAGAGCAAGAGCTTCATGTAGGGATCTGCTCCTTTTGCTTCTCCTCCTTGGAAGCTTCCTTAGACTTAGGTCTGGCATTTTGGTAGCAGGCATCTTGCTCTCAGCAGTACTCAGGAAGGTTGTAGGAGTAAAAGGCTGTCTTACCTAGACCTTGCTGCTCCACAGTGCCCTCTTGAGTACAATTGGAAGACCCAGAGCCAGCCCATCAATGAGGCCAACTGAAGCAGTCACATCAAGCAGCAAATTGGTGGTGGTAGGGAAGCACCCACTTCTGTCTTCTGCACTTTCCTCCACTGGGAAGAACAGAGGCTGGTGCATCACCTGGTAAAGGTGGGGATAGCATTTGGTACTTTGCCTCAGGCACCAGGAGGGCCTGGCACTGGGAAAGTCCCATAACTACATGTGGTGGGAGACTCTGTACATCTCTCAAGTTATCATGTTGGGGGGGGGGGGGCTAGAGCCTCCAATCATCAGCATTTCATCCTTGTATATCTCCTTGTAAATTTAGTGCATCCTCTAAAGTTCCAGTGGAACTTTATGCTGGATAAGATTGGGCCATAAATCTGTTAACACAAAGAGCATGGGTTACTTTCTGGGGTCAAACCAATAGTTCATGTAGTCCCGCACTGTATCCAGCAGTAACTACTAGGTGCTGCTGGCAAGCTTGCAAAATAAAAAGATAACCTTGACCTTATGCAAATAAGTAAAGCTATCATCAAGGGCAAGATAACAAGCCAAATCCTATCCAACATACACAAATTTATTCAGAACAAACAAAGTAATGTACATAAATGTAAGTATAAATTGTGCAAGCAAATGATATAGATATGAATCCTGCAGCTGGGTTAAAAACTGCTAGTGACTTTAAAACTCCCTGTTTTAAAAGTGAAAAAATACAGAGAAGTTGAGTTTAATGTATAAAGTAGTAGAGCCGCAAGTTGATAATAGATGAATTCAATAGGTGGTAACAAGGCAGGCCATGCAACAAAATGTTGTTATATGCACATCGTCTTGAAGGGTAAGCTCCACTAGACTCAAGGGGCCTTATTTCAACGGAAACATGCCCTGTCAAACTGTAAGGCTGCAGGGTCTGCATGGAAGTCTTTCACATTGAACAGGCAGTGTTGCCTCTCTCTGTTTATCAGTCTTCTCAGGCTGTTCCTTTTCTCTGTTATTTACCTCTCTGGTTTTCCTTATTTCAGCCTTACATCTTCACTTCAAATTGTTTCTTGTATTCTCCTTGAAACCGAAAGACTTTTCTTCTCCACCCCAGGTTTCAGAGCAGGATGTATATGTTAACATAAGAACAGCCCCACTGGCTCAGGCCATAGGCCCATCTAGTCCAGCTTCCTGTATCTCACAGCGGCCCACCAAATGCCCTAGGGAGCACACCAGATAACAAGAGACCTCATCCTGGTGCTCTCCCCTACATCTGGCATTCTGACTTAACCCATTCCTAAAATCAGGAGGTTGCGCATACACATCATGGCTTGTACCCCATAATGGATTTTTCCTCCAGAAACTCATCCAATCCCCTTTTAAAGGCGTCTAGGCTAGACGCCAGCACCACATCCTGTGGCAAGGAGTTCCACAGACCAACCACGCACTGAGTAAAGAAATATTTTCTTTTGTCTGTCCTAACCCGCCCAACACTCAATTTTAGTGGATGTCCCCTGGTTCTGGTATTATGTGAGAGTGTAAAGAGCATCTCCCTATCCACTCTGTCCATCCCCTGCATAATTTTGTATGTCTCAATCATGTCCCCCCTCAAGCGTCTCTTTTCTAGGCTGAAGAGGCCCAAACGCCATAGCCTTTCCTCATAAGGAAGGTGCCCCAGCCCTGTAATCATCTTAGTCGCTCTCTTTTGCACCTTTTCCATTTCCACTATGTCTTTTTTGAGATGCGGCGACCAGAACTGGACACAATACTCCAGGTGTGGCCTTACCATCGATTTGTACAACGGCATTATAATACTAACCGTTTTGTTCTCAGTACCCTTCCTAATGATCCCAAGCATAGAATTGGCCTTCTTCACTGCCGCCGCACATTGGGTCGACACTTTCATCGACCTGTCCACCACCACCCCAAGATCTCTCTCCTGATCTGTCACAGACAGCTCAGAACCCATCAGCCTATATCTAAAGTTTTGATTTTTTGCCCCGATGTGCATGACTTTACACTTACTGACATTGAAGCGCATCTGCCATTTTGCTGCCCATTCTGCCAGTCTGGAGAGATCCTTCTGGAGCTCCTCACAATCACTTCTGGTCTTTACCACTCGGAAAAGTTTGGTGTCGTCTGCAAACTTAATGTTGTGAAGCATAGTGATGTCTGTCCAGGAATATTGACTCTCCATTTTAATCCTTAGACTTCCCAAAAAGCAAATTGTTTTAGCGCTTGCTTTTCCCTGTTTGGATTTTTTTTAAGTTCAAAATTGCTGGCGTTCATGTGTTCCCAGAAACCTCCATCTTCTCTGTGGGTCAGCGGTATTCTACAGTCAGAAACCTGAATTCAAGGTTGTTTAGACCAGAGGTGAATGATGTCTTCCCAGTTTGCCTTAAACAAACTTTGTTTTTCTTTCCTTTTTCCTGTAGGAGAAAGATTGCTTCTGGCAAAAGGAGAAGACTTGGCTACGAAAAGCTTTCCAATGTCACTGCAGATTTCAGCTAAGGCAAGTGAAAGCTCCCCTTGTCCTGAGATGGAACAGGTACTTCTCACAGTTTGCTAGAAGCAATTCTGAAGGAGGAAGCTGATTAATGGCAAACTCTAAGAACCCTAGTATTTGTCCCATATCATTCTGGGCTGCAGGAATACGGATTAAACTAGCCCTTGCTGATGTAGGCAGAGGCAAGGAGAATACAAATGTCCCTCTGTATCTGCAGGGGATCTGTTTGAGCCCCCCCCCCCCCGCAAGATACTGAAACAGCTGATATGGGGGAACCCTATCTCTGTGGCCTCCTGCACCCATTAATGTTGTTTAGAGGCTTATCACTGGTGGCAAGCTTTCTTCATTTTACAGGTTGCTAGAATCCTCCAAGCTTATTGCGCAACAGGCAGGCTGCAGGCAGCCAGAGTACTTGAAAAGACTACAAATACCAGAAGCAGTTAATTTCCTGCTTCCTGTTAGCATTCATAGTCTCTTCAACCATTCAGACTGCCTGCAGAAAAATGAAACCTCAGATAACAGATCGCAGATAAGGGGGGCTGTACTAGCAAATATTTCACTCTGCTGATAGCATCTGAGCCTGTTGACTTTAAACATGAACTCCCACTATGCAAGAAGGGGTACTTCCAGGTGGGATGTTTTGTATGCACTGTTGACACATTGTTTATGGGTTGTTCGCATGATGTTGTTGTCTGTATTTTCCCCAGAGTTAAATTGCCTTTTTTATTGGAAGAAGTCCATTAGTGGGAAAAGTTCATTAATGAACAATGTGGTACAGCAGTGCAGTAGCCAGAGATGCAGGCCATTGTGCTACTGTTTTGCCTTATTTGAAAGATGTACATCCAGATTATGCAAACCGAATGATAAACAGGAGGGGGGAAGGTCAGTCTACTACTGTGTCCCCAAAGTACCCTATCTATACTGATATGTGGATGCACCATTTCAGTTCTGCATGTCGTTACAAGCAGGAGAGCAACAACTGGTTGGCCCTACAAAGCGCCACAAACCAAAATCCCATGCAGGTTGACCTTTTGTTGTCCTATAAATGTCAGTTATGTTCATGTGTTTTTAAAATAAATTGTATATATAGCTGCACTTGCATTCATATTTATGGCGTAACAAGAGACTGCCGCTGAGTTACTTATTTTCCTGTATGCTTTCTTTTTCTTTTAAAGAAACCTCCCTTTGTCATGCTAGCCAGTCACAACAGAGGAGCTGGACCTAGCTAAACAGGTGCTGCTTTGGTTGCATCTTCCAACATGACCAATCCCCAGTAAGTACAACTACGTATGAGAGATTATGTATGAGTAATTGCATACCAATTACTGCCTGATAAAATTAAGTGCTTCCAAAATGTGTGACTGAGCCACAATTTTTAATAGCACTTTTTTGCACTACTGTGTACATCAATAAGAATTCCCAATTTCAGTGATGCTTTGCACAAATTTAATCAGTGAACAAAAATCTACCAGATTTTCTTTCTAAAGCATTAACGTATGTTGAAGTTTAAGTGTTTGTCTATCTTTTTTTCCCTTTGTACATCACTTAGGGCACTTGCAAAACTGGAAACACAATTTATAAAATTGAATAAGTTTTTTGTTTGTTTTTCTTATGATATGTCTATATTGTCTGTGCAGTTTTGTCTGTTTGGTCTTTTTGCTCCTGGGAGTGCAAGAATGGCCTTTTGTCTATCCAAGTCCCAGTGTTCTGTTTCCAAAAATGGCCAGCCAGCCAAATGCTTTTGGCTGGCCTCCAATACAAAGTCAGTGAAAAATGTAATGTTTTTCTTTTGGACATTTTGGAGGTTCTGTTTTTCTGAGGCATCTTAAAGTAAGCAATGCAGTAGTTCTTTGCTGTGATACAGGTGACTTTCTTTTAACCAGATTTTAGCACTTTCAGCTATGTCCTATGAGGTAATCCTAGTTGTGCATAAATCACAAAAAAAGCTTTTCTGTTTTGTTGTGTTCTTTCCCTGTGATCCAAGTGTTTGTTTTCTCCTCCCTAATAATCTAGCAAAATGAGATGTTTTTTTTAAAAAATGTTATCTGGGTGGCATTTACTTTTTCCAGTTTTTCAGTTGCATTTTTGCTCCTGGCTTTTATATCAGAAACTTTGTTCCTGCAATAAAAAGTTCAAATTATTTGGTCCCTTGTGTAAAACGCAAACTATTAATATTATCCAGATGACTATCTAGGTCACTTTAAATCAGTAGAGAATTTTGATCACCTGCTTCAGAGAGGATTTGGTGCAATGTCTGCAGCCAAATCATAAAAGGAAAAGTCAGATGTGAAGAATTGTTGTAACCGCTTCCCCAAGGAAACAAATAGACCTTCTCAGCCATTGTATTGTTTCAGAGAAAATGTGAGTGTGGCTCAGTGTTCCTTCAAAATGTTAATAAACTTACCTGTGTTTACTGAGGGCCAAACTGGTTATGACATGTGGGAGATCTATCATGTCTTTCCCAATAGGTGTTTATTCCTTAAGGTGGGTGGGTGGGTGGGTGTGTGCGTACAGACGTTAACCCTTTCTCTCTGTGCTGCTTTCTTGATTTAAACTGGTCCTAAAGTTTCTATTGGCTGTGGAGTAGTAAAAGGTCAGATTACTCTCTCAAAAGCTTAGATTCTTCCTGCTAAATGTCCTAAGGCTAGGACAAATTGATCTGGCATTGAGTACAATTTTCAGACTTTACAATGATGGAATCCTGAAAAATCCAAATACTGTAACTATACTAGTACTTGTATGTCTTTGTCTTGTATCTCTTTGTATAAAAGAATCAAGCAGTAATGTGTTGGGATGAAGTCTGCTATAAATATCAGTGAGTGGATTCTGATGTGGTGTTCTTCAAGTAATGACTGCCAGAGAGATTCGTTTATTAACAAGCAGATGAGTTGCATGAATTGGTCATAAGTCACAGCTTACTCCATAACAGTGCCATGAACCACAATAATCTGGAATTGGTTTTGTAGTAGCTGAGACCTTTTGGGGTGCAAACTAGGTGGATGGATGCATTTGTGCACCACATTCCTTTGTATATCCAAGTCACAGTGATACTTTCAAGCAGAGACTTTGGCTTCACACCTTTCATCCAATGTTGCACTCCTGCATATGTGCTGCAATCTTTGATGGTTGTGGGAAGCATTCTGTCTCCATTTAGGTAGCTTGTTACAATGTTGTCTTTATAACTGATGAAAATTGTGTTACTTAATGGTATAAAATAGATCTGAGGGCTGATTTTAGTGGAGAGAAGTTTGCCATATTTTTCTAATTGTATGTTTCACATTTTGTTTGTTCTTGTTCATTAGGCTTCCTATAGAAGGTGGAGTTTCAGAAGTTGAAATAATTTCACAACAAGTAGAAGAAGAAACCAAAAGCATAGCTCCTGTACAGCTTGTTAATTTTGCTTATCGGGATTTACCACTAGCTGCGCTAGATCTGTCTGTAGCAGGTTCCCAGCTCTTGTCAAATTTGGACGAGGAGTACCAAAGAGAAGGGTAAGTGTGAAATGACTATCACAGAACCTTTCTGGTTTTTTTTTCTCCATAAGCTCAAGGCAGCTTGCAATGCAGTAGGAAAACAGGAGATTTGTTTTTTGTATATAAAATTTATTTATTGAGGTATTTTATTCCACCTTTTGGCCCCCTTGACCTAACAGGTCAAATTTAAAAACAGTAATATTAAAAACATTAATATTTAAAAAATTAAAGATTAAAAATATTTTAAAAGATATATTAAAAATCCATAATTACAATAATAATGAGTTAAAACTAATTAACCAGTTAAAACTGAGAAAGCAATGCTGAGATCTTGCGGATCCTAAAATCATATGGGGATAGTGTGACAGAACGAATGCATAGTAAAATAAAAAGCTGTGGCAAGATGCTTTAAAGACACCACAAAAGGGACCAAGTGGACTTTACTGAGGAGGTAATTCCATAGACTGGATACGTTCATGGAAAGGGCTGTAAACATATATTAATGTTTACATTAAGCCCACCAGCTGGACCTCTAAGGCAGTGAAATGCAAAGCAGGGATTCTGTTGGCTGAAGTAGGCGAGCAGAATCCTGTGGGGAAAAGCAGTCCTTCAAATGACCAAGTTCCAGACCATTTAGGACTTTAAAGGCAAGTACCAGAATTTTGAATTGCATCCAGAAAGAAACTGGTAACTAATGCAGATTAGTTTGAAAGTAGTGTGCTAAGAAACCCAATGAAAACCCAAGTGCCACATTCTGTACCAGTTGAAGTTTTTGAATGCTTTTCAGGGATAGTCCTATGCAGAGCATGGGTCTTAGGCATGTGCCACACTAACCAGACCTACCATCTTCTGATAAGGGCACTGCTTAAGCACTAGGCAAAACTGTGCCGTGTCAGTTTTCCCCACCGCCACCACCTGATCCTCCAACAGGATTCTGAAACTGCAAACTCGATCTTTCAAGGGAAGTGCAGCTTCACCCAGAAAAGGCTTTATTCTCAATTCTGGATCTGCTTTCCTTGTAATCAGCAACACTTCTGTCTTGTCTGGATTGTCTCAGGTTTTTTTTTTGCCCACATCTAGTTCTGTCTCTGAGCTCAGACACTGTTTCAAAACCTCTTCTGTCTCCCTGGGCTCAGATGAAACAGAGGGAGTGTTGTGTATCCTATAAGGTGGTACTGGGAGATTGCTGTTCAACCCCTATATAGGGTTCCATCTTGCCCGGTATGCTGTTTAACATCTACATGAAGCCACTATAGGACATTGTCTGGAAATTTGTTTTATGCGGTATCATCATACTGATGGAGGGAGGGAGGGCAGCAAAGAAATTTTACTTTTCCACCACCATAGCACTAATAGTGCTATACTTGAGATACAGCAAGTGCTTAAAGACCCTTTGAGATCTGGCCTCTTGTGGAGAGCAGAGAATCATTGGTGGTCTGCTATGATTTGTTCTCCAGAGGAGAGGGGAGTGCAGCTCCCCTTGCGTTTAGAGGCTCTGCATAACGTCAAGTCTCTTTTGGCAAGAAGGACGCTGGTCCGCATTAAATAGATTTGCAGACAACGTTCTATAGTGGCTTCATGTAAATGTTAAACAGCATACCGGGCAAGATGGAACCCTATATAGGGGTTGAACAGCAGTCTCCCAGTACCACCTTATGGAATCTACCCTCTAGGTAGAACTGGAACCATAGCAACACTGCACCACCCAGTTCCTTCTCAACTAGGTGAACCAGGAAGGTGCAGTTGTTGATGGTATCAAAAACTGCTGAGAAGTTCAGCAGAACCAACAAGGACATGCTTTCTCTGTTTAGTTACCAACATAAGTTGTCTACCAAGTAAATAAGCCAGTCTCAACCCCAAAACTGGAATGAAGTCTGCATTGAAAATGACTGAGATAATTAGTTTAATCTAGGAAAGCCTTGATGTGCGTTACCTTTATCTGTGAATAACTGCCTGTGAATTGCAAGTTGGAGACAGGTCAGTAATTATTATTATTTTTTAATAGCAACCTTTATTACTGCCTCATTTAAAATACAGTCATACATCACTTAGCGACAGGAATGCGGACCAGCATCCTTCTTGCCAAAAGAGACTTGATGTTATGCAGAGCCTCTAAATGCAAGGGGAGCTGCACTCCCCTCTCCTCTGGAGAACAAATCATAGCAGACCACCAATGATTCCTCTGCTCTCCACAAGAGGCCAGATCTCAAAGGGTCCTTAAGCACTTGCTGTATCTCAAGTATAGCACTATTAGTGCTATGGTGGTGGAAAATTTCTTTGCTGCCCTCCCCTCCACGCACTAACCCAAGCCTTAGTCTATTTTCAGTTGGGCTTATTGTGAGTTTTTCTGCAGTATCACTCTTGTCATCTAGATGATTTTATTCCTAGCATTGTTTTCCCTGATTTTATTCAAGTTTTTCAAAAAAACCAAGGAACACAGACTTTACCAGATGGGAAAGGATGTATAGAAGTGATAGTATCAATTTCCCTGTACTAGCAGTTGACCAAGGCATTAGTAGAAGCTGCCAGCCATGGTGATGGCAAAGTCTTCCAGAGTACTCAGGAACGTAGCCAAACTTGTCTGTCTCTGTGGGCAGACCATCTTAAATGCCATCCCACCCTTCCAGGGTAAGAGGACTGTCAAATCTGAACCTGATCAAGTAGTGATTTGTCTGTGCCCAAGGATCCCAGTTATTATCTTCCTATGTACCGATCACCATCCTGCACTAGAGCTTGTGCAGCATAGTGCCTAAAAAACTGAGTTGCAAATCAGTTTGAATTTTGCTTCTGCCATGAATACGCTAGGTGGCCTCAGCAAACCATTTCCCTCTAAGCCTCGGTTCTCATCTGCAGTGTAAGCATGGCCAATCTAGACACGGGCTGTTGTGGCTTGCATCAGCAGTAGATGGTAGGGGGGAACGGGTGATAGAAGTTTTGGCGTTCCCTTCACCCTGAGTTTGCCACTGCCCTCTACCACCCCCACTGAAGACATGAGCCACATTGATCTACTCAGACTAAAAGTGAGTGGGAATAGGATCAACCACTTCCCTCCCCAAACTCTTCCTTGCACAGGTTTGAAGGGAACACATCACATAAACCTGTGTGAGGATAGAGCGCTATGAGGAGGTAAGGAGCATTTTTGGGGGGTGGGGTGCACACATGAAGGCAGCAGTGGTGAATCAGAGGTGGTGTCTATCAGCCATCCCTAAATATAATATGGGAGTGGTAGTAACTTACTGTACAGGGTTGTTGTATGAACTACATCAAAATATAGCACACATAAATCACTTTGCTCATTAAGAACATAAGAACAGCCCCGCTGGATCAGGCCATAGGCCCATCTAGTCCAGAGAGTGCTATATCAATGTTCAGCATTTATTATGATAATCATTATTTACTATTACCCTGGTCAGCAACAAACACCAAACCCAGCACAGATATTGGATGAAAGAGGCCCATGGTTATTGGGGAGCCATGAACTTTTAAGCCTTCATGAGGAGGAATGTTGGGGATCTTAAAATTCCCCATGTCCGTCCCTCCCCCCTGCAAAAAAAAAGTCTAGGGGATGCTACCGCCATCCTTGAGACCACCTTGGCCAACTCTGGAAGGGAGGCCACTGTGCACTGGGGTCATGGGTACAGGGTGAACCAGCAGAATCCCTATCCTGTCTCAATGAACTACACTTGGTGAAGCAATTGAAGGACAGGGCATTTTGATAGAGAGTCAGAATCACAATAAAGTACTACTATAAATTATATTAAACTGCTAAAGGCAAGTTTGTTCTACAGTTTCCTGAGGTTTTGCAAAACCACCAATGCCAAGTGCAGGTGACTTCTGATGTCATTTCTCCTTTGTTAATCTCTGGTGTTTTCCGATCTATTAATTTCTGGCTCCCGAATGAACCTGTCCCTAGGGTAGATTTTTTTTAAGTGTTTAGAGAGTGGAAGCGCTATATTGTCTTCTGTCTGACATTGTTCCCACCTTGAGTGTTGAGAACAGCCATTATATAGGACTTTTCCCCCTGTTTTAATGACAACAGTGCTGTCAATCCAAGGGCGTTGCTAGAAACAGGAAACGATGTAAAGAACTATAGCTTGCTGTCAGAGCACTTATTTGTCTTGCAGGAGATTCTAGGTCCAGTTCCTGTCATCTTCAGGTAGGATAGGGAAAACACCCCTAACTGAAATCCTAGATAGCTGCTGCAAGTTTCTGCAGCCAGACCTGACCTAGAAGGACTGATGATCTGATAGGGCAGCTTCCATGTTCCAGTTATGTTGTGTTGCCTGAGTGGAAAAAACATGAACAGGACAGTGGTTTCCAAACTTCTCCTTGGAAATTTGAGAAGCACTTAAGTCTTCGCAGGGGCGGGGAGAAGGCAGTGACATGATCCTGAGGATCATCCCACTGCTGGGGACAGAGGAGGGTTTCAACTTACCTCCGCCTGTGCTGGCCTCTGGGATGCGGGGAACCCTGCAGACATCTCTGCAGAGTTCCCCAAGCCTTAGATATGTTAAAAATAGTGATTGGAAACCATTTCGGGTTTCATGATCGAAAACTGCAAATGGTTTCCAATTGCTATTTTTAACATTTCTAAGGCTTGGGGAGCCCTGCAGAGATGTCTGCAGGACTCCATGCACCCCCCCAGAGGCCAGCGCAGGTGGAAGTAAGTTGGAACCCCTTTCCCTGTCAGCAGCATGATCTTTGAAATAGCATTGCTGCCTTCTCTCCCTCCCCATCCCTTAAGGGACCAGGCTCAAGTGCTTCCCAGACTGGTGGTTCGCAACCACTGCCCTAAATTTCAGAGACTCTTGAGAAGGACTGCAGTCATTTGTGTTTTGCTCTGATTTTTCTTAACTTGAAAAGCTACGGTGAACCTCTATCTGAACTTAATAATTTTTTTTTAAAGTACATAATATTGGCTTTCCAATTTAAAAAAAAAAATGCCCCCCAAAATGCACAAAAACAATGCTAAAAATCCAAAAACCAGACAAACAACAAACGAGTATAAAAGCAAACCAGCTCAAAATCTATAGTATAAGATGAAACTTCACATATGGATTCGTTTTGTTTTTTCAATACTGTCTGTTGCAAGTCAGTAAGCAGTGCTTTAAATTGGAATGCAGTGTTCTTACTGTTGTATCATTGCTTCTTCCAGGTCATCATGTTTAGTAGTTTTCATCTTCCAGGTCATCTGCAACTAGTTGGAGTATATAGAATTGGGTCAAGAATTGTGGGATTCTTTCAGGTCCAGTCCATCCATGAGACCTACTGAGACTACCTCAGATGATTGCAAACTCTGCAGAGCATAGGGCCGGCCTGTCCATGAAGATGACTGAAGTGGTAGCCTCAGGTAGCCTCAAATTGGCATGCCCACCTCTGTCCATTCCACACCTCCTCCCACCCCCTGGATTGAAAAGATAAACATGAATAGAGCAGAAGACGAAGTGTGAGGAAGACAAGAGTTGTTTCTCTTTTCCACATGTCCTTTTCTGTTCTTTTCATCTCTACATTTTCAAATCCTGAATGAAGCAGGAGGAGGAGTGACAGCTGGTGTGCTGTCGAGTAAGGGAAGGGGTTGGATAACACCATTTGGCACACTGCCTCAGACGCCAGATCTCAGGCCAATGCTGAATGCCATATTTAGCTTTAGGATTAGAACAAGAAACAGTTGTAGTCCTAGAATCCCTATGTTTTCTATGCTTGTATTTGTGTGAGCTGATTCTCTCAATCACTTCCTATTTTCTATGCCATAACTACGCACATACACCGTATGGAAGATTCTCACCACCATGTGCCATGAAAACCCAGTTTAGGGTTCATTGGCTGCATGGTGAATGGACAGCCAAGTATTTATTTCCAGTGTTGCTATTTGCGTAGGTGAGGCACAACTTCCAATTACATACAACTTAATATGTAAGGATAATCTTTACAGTCACCATAATATTGTTGCAGTAACTATTATCATTATTGCACCATCAATATGCAGGGTGTTTTACCTAAAGCAAAAAAGACAGGTCTCTGCCCAGGGGTTTATAATAGCAAAACCCAGAGGTTTATATCTACGGTGATTTATTGGCACAGGGCTGACTAAAGAGGGAGGCAGTTATTACAAAAGTGTCAGCTGGTAACAGCTCTGTATAGAGGCAGACTGAAAGTTGGGCTTTTCACTCCTCTGAAAGAGTTCTTCCTGATCTTTACCTCTTAGTACAGTGGTTCCCAAACTTTGTAGCATTAGACTCACATAAAAACTTTTTCACTTTACCAGCTGCTCAAGCCTCTGTGGCTATAATAGTTATTGGGCAGCAGTGCTTCCCCCAAGTAGCAGGTTGTTTAACCCTTGATGCATAGCCTAATCTACCCTGTCAGTTTTGCAAACCACCAAAAATTGGGTCGTGACTCACTGGTTATTAAGTGTTCTTAACAATTGTCACTTATTGGTGCTTGAGCTACAGTGAGTGTAGTGCAGTGGCAAGATTTGCCCATCCATAAGGCTAGCTGAGGAAGGTACAGGTCAGTGTTACTTAGTGATGTTCCAATCAGTGACAGACTGCATATACGATGGTCCATTATTGATTGGAAGAACACTGCAAAGCTGTGCTGAAGGGCTTCCCTTATAAGGCATCAAACGTCACTTCCAGTTTTCCTCTGGAAACCAGGTGGTGTGTGAGTGTGTGTTTGCCAAAATGGCCATTCTGAGCCCTGCAAAGGCAGTGGGTGGACATACATGGCTCTGTGAGGCTCAGAAAAACCTCTGGAGGCTTCAGATCAAGGGAAGCATGACTTCAAGGTTCCCCAAACTGTACCTTGCAACAAGCATCATGATGCACAGTTCAGGGACCCCTGCCTAGGTTGCTTAGTGGCAGGGATTGGAGAATGCACCCTTATCATTAAGCAGCACTCACCTGTACTTCAGATGACTGACTGGCAGGTGTTCCTGTCTTCTCCACTGCTGCTGTACCTCTCTCTCTCTAATATCTGGATCAAAAAAGGAAGGGGGAAATGGAGCACCAGGGGAAGTGACGCTCTAGTCCATGACTCCTCCTTTTATGCTCGTTCTCTTCCTTTTCAAATCGAGGAAGCAGGAGGGAGAACACTGTATTCATTGCTGAGTACAGGGTGGTGGTGTTTGACTCGGGCACTGGGAGGTCCTATGTTGTGGGTTGGGTAATAGACGTTTATCATGTAAGCCTAGGTTCAAATCTCCACTAAACCGCAAAACTCGCTTATATGACCTTGTATTGAGAAGTAGCAACCAGTCTAGTCTCTCTCTTTTAAAAATAGACTGTGGGCCTCTCTAGGACAGGGGACCATTGTTTCATTCCTTTAGCTATGCACTCTGCTTTGTGAACTTTTTTTTGTTGGAAAGCAGTGCATAAAATATTCTATAACCAGCAGCAGAAATTGTGCTTCACTTTTTTTTTTTTTTTTTTTACTGTGATCAATTATCTGTACCTATTGCTGAGTCCAACTTTAGAATTTGCTGCCAAGGAGAATCTTCTTTCTACAGTTTTCACCACAAATTGGAAATATTTTTTGTTCTGGAAAGTTTGTGGTGATTTTTACAGATGACATATCTTGGATCTGTGCTGCTCTGCTGTTTTTACTGTTTATGTTAATTAGCTGTTTTTAGATTATGCGTTGTCGATTTGAGCATTCCCAGTGAGTAGCAGATGTGTTTTTTCAATCGGTGCCAGCTATTATATCTTTGTTGTTGGCATTACAAACCCATGCCAATTTCATTTCCACTCTCAACTTTTTGGCAAAAAGCAGTCTTAGGCAGATTGACTTTAGAACCTATGTTCCTTTAGAATAAAAAATGTTTGCAAATGTATCTGTAAATATATGCACCTCTGTCCTCTGCTGTCCAATCTTGGAATTTTTTTATGAAAAATGATTTTAAAAGGTAAGGCAGGATGTGAATGTTGGGTTGTATGCTATATTTAGTTAGTTGTGACTAAGCCCCATTGAAATCAGTGGGACTTAGGGTGCAGTCCTAATGAACTTTCCAGCACTAGGGTAAGGACAATGCAGGTCCAAGGTAAAGAACAAACATTCCCTTATCTTGAGGACACCTCCATGACTGCCACCCAACTGCAGGATGCAGCACATGCCCCATTGGCACAGCTGTGTCAGTGCGGAAAGGTTGGTTAGGATTTGGGCTTTAGTCATAATTGACTAAACTTAGGATGCAAGCCACAGTAGTAAAACAGGAAGAAGAAAAATCAAGAATGAAATACTGCAAAGAATGTGTACAGAACCAACCCATTTGTTTACGTTTAAACAGCTAGTCACAAAGCCAAGAATTTAGGAATGTGGGAGAATGTTGATTTAATAAGAAATAATATTGGAGATCTATAAAAGTATTGGGCTTTGTAAAGAGTCTCCCTGTCCAAAGCATATTAGTAATTTTCTTTCTAGTGTTGGCTCTTGTCTAGCACTTTAACTGAAACTTTTATTTACTTAATCTTTGCAACCCTGCCTGGGAGACCCATGAAGGTTGTATCTCTTTGATAGGTAGTACTGAGACCTTGAGAGAGTGGCTTATCCAAAGTCACCCAGCAAATCCATCATTAATTTCATGTAATGTTGTGACGATGAAGAAACAGGACTGCAAGTCAGAATTTCCAAGGTTTGTATCTTCACTCTGCAGAGAACTCACTAGGTGACCTTAGGCATGTCATTCCCTGTCAGCCTCAGCTGCAATATGCTAATAAAAATACTTCCCCTACAGGGCTGTTGTGAGCATCAAGACAATGCATGTGAAGTGCTTATGCATGCTTGGAAAGTGTATACAAACACTTATTATTATTGGAATCTAGGGTTTCCAAATCGAAACTAAGCATCCCATTGCAGAATGGTTGGTCTTTGTAATCTATGCAGTTGTGACAGTAGTAGTTGGATAATACTTGTTTTAAAACTTTAAATTGAAGAGTAAAGGCTTATGTCCTATAATATATAGTGGTTATGTTGCTTATTAAATATGGTCAGAGGTTGAGAAGGAATGGCAGCCACAACTCAGGCCTTGATCATCTGGGTGAAAACAATGTTTGTATGGTCAGAGGGCTGTTTCTGACATCATGATTTAAATACACGGGGACACTAAAAGGTATGGTAATCCTTCTGTTGTAATCCCCCGTTCGTACAGCTAACTCCAGAAACTCCTCAAATCCAGCACTTTAGAAGTCACTGTACAATTCACATTTCTTTGTGTTGCTCAAGTTGTCTAAAGGATTTCGTGTGTGCCACACACATTCACAGCCCCTGGTTCTTCCAAAATACTATTTTCTATTTGTTTTTAGATTTTACAGTAGAAGTAATTTATGCAAAGATAATGTATTTGAGTATATGTATTGTGTTTAATTTGGGCTTCCATGATTCTGATTTTCATATCATGATGTTTTGAGACTCATCTCTGGTTTTGAGGTTGTTATGATAAACATAACAAGCTGCGGGTGGTGGAGGAATCGGGATTAAGATGTTGGGGGGCCTTCCCTTCAGCTGTGGCCCTGATGAAAATGACTACACCTTGGTACTAGATATCAGCTTCCATTGACCTCAGTGATTGACAGGAAGATGCACTGATTGGTCTTGGAGAAACATGGGAAACTGCCTCAGTCCACCAAGGTCAATGTTGTCTGAGTAACTAGCAGAAGCTCTCCAGGATTTTAGGCAAGAAATTTTCCCAGCCCTATCTAGAAATGCCAAGGATTGAACCTGGTACAACCTGGTATCGCTTCTGTTTGCGAAGCCATAAGGTCTGCAATTGATTTAAAGCCCCTCCCTAAGAAACAAAAAGGAACTGTAGATGTATATGGATATAAAACTCCATCTCCTGGAGTTTTATATCCAGGCCCCATGCTTCTAGTCTCTAAGCTTCCAGCAGACCGTGCTTTTTCCAGCACAGTGAAGAAAAGAAAGAGCGTACAAATTTATATATCTGCTAACAGAGGATAGGGCTGGTACGTTTGATAAAGTGGGAGATAGTCCGAGGAAGCTTCTGCTATGATCAGTCTGATTTTCTTTTAAGATGCCATAAGACTTCTTTGTTCTTGTTGCAACAGATGAACCCACCCATGCTAATTACAGGAAAACTTGGGTTCATCAGATACTACAATCTGAATTGGTGGTATACATTCCCATGCTTGCAGAGCCAAACGTATGTAATAATACAGAGTTGCATGTGTTAATTGCTCCAGTAAGAGACTTGTTTAGACAGGAGAAAATATTTAAATTTCTGTATCTTTAAATTGTAATATATAAAGGTGTCCTGGATTGCATTGGCTGTGGAAAAGCTGGAAGAATTCAGAAGAGCTGTGGAATGACTGTATTATCTCTACTGCAGGCGCAATTGGACTTTTCTGATGGAGTTGGATCTAGTTCAGGAAGGCTTATGCCATGCTAAATCTGCTAGTCTTCAAAGTTTTGCAAGATTCTTGTGCATGTGCGCGCTGTAACAGACTGAGACCTAGTTTGTTCATTATGCAAAGTGAAGCAATAAACTGAGATCATAGAATTCTGGACTGTTTCACTTAAGGGTGCAAGTATGGGATCATATTTCTAAAATGCTTCCCAGCTGCAAAAGAAATGACCATTCACTGCATGTCAAAAAGGAGTACATTAGAGCACTCTGCCTCTTTTGCTGGTTTACTAGATACAATCTGTTCTTTGTTTGTGGAGGGATTAAAAAATATGGAGAGAGGAAAAAATGCAGTTTGAAGTGGAATGGTTCAGAATTCTACCACTTCCTTCTGCATCATATGTAGATTGGGTCTAAATTCCACCTCTCTGGAATTTGTATTTACAATACGGAAACATGCACCTGAATTGTATGCTAATTCTGTAGGAGAACTGAAAATTCCAACAAACAAAACATAAACAATATTTTTCTAAGAATAAAGTCAACGTTCCTGAGAGTTTCCTTCAGAATCTCCCCAACCACCCAAATGTTTCTGTTCTATTTCTCTTTATCCATCTTCCTTTTTCTGTTCTTTCTTTTCCCACCTCCTCCCTCCTGTTTTATTTCTTCAGATCTAACTGGCTTAAACCGTGCTGTGGGAGGCGAGCGGCTGTGTGGCAGGTATTGTTGCTCAGTGCAAGTCTCAACAGTTTCCTGGTAGCCTGTGTAGTATTGGTGGTGATTCTTCTGACTCTGGAACTTCTAATAGATATAAAGCTTCTCCAGTGTGAGTAGCAGGCTTTTATTTTTTTCTGACATTTTTAAAATCAAAGACTTGATATATTCAGGTTAACAGAATGTGGGTTGAGGGGGGTAGTGGGTGGAGTGGGTTTATCATATAAGCAGTTTGTAGAACATATAACATTATCAAGTGTTCAGAATGTGGTGAAGCCCCAGTGCACTGGTCTTTTTTCTTGGCCAGTTCCAACATATTATTGCACATTGTATTCTCCACATGCTTCATTCAAATGTTTTCCAAGCAATGTGTGGTGGCAGTAGTTTCTAAATCTCTCTCTTGCATGATGTAATCCTTGTGTTTAGAATACAATTTAGGTCTATAGGTATTACAGGCATCTGTGGTTGAATGGCTGGGAGCAAATCCTTTGATGATGACCTGGCAGAAATGCTATAGAAAGCCGACAATTAAACCATTTGAACCAAAGCATTAAATAAATGTCCCTGCCACTCTAGGCCTCCTCTCTTCTCTCTCTCCTTCACACTTCCTCTTCTGCTCCATTCCATTCTTTGATTTTTGAATTAGTGTCTGCTTATACTTCATGTTAGTTTTAAGAAGGGAAAAACAATTTGAAGTTGCTTGAATTTTTTTAGGTTTGTTTTGCTGCTTGTTGAAGTATTCTGGTGTATTTCTAATATTTTTACTTTCTATTTTTGGGGACATTTTTTACCCCCCCTTTCTCCCCGTGGGGGACTCCAGGTGGCTTACAAAAGGGCAGGTACAAAAAAGTAAAAACACAGTTAAAACAATTGTACTCTGCCTTAAAAATCCATAAAACTTTAAAGCAACCATAAAACATAACTTACATCCGAAGAGCAACAGCAACACAGAAAAAGGACAAACCTGTAAAAGGCAGGTATTAAGAGGCTTGCCTGAATAAAAAATGCCTTCAGGCCATGCTGGAAAGTCTGCAAGGAGGGAGCAGTTCATAGCTCAAGAGGGAGGGAATTCGAAAGAGTTGATGCTGCTACTGAGAGAGCCATATTTCTTGCTGCCGCCCCCTGTACCTCCCTAGGCAGCGGCACATGACAAAGGGCCTTCTCCAATGAACTGAGAGGACGAGCTGGATTGTACAGATGTAGTTGGTCCCTCAAATATCCTGGCCACGAGCTATGTAGGGCTTCAAAGGACAAGACCAGCACCCTCTGGAAACGAATGGGCAACCAGTGCAGTCGCTTAAGAAGCGGTATGACAGAGTCGAACTGTCCACCTCCAGTGACTTATGTGGACCACCACATTCTGCACTAATTGCAGTTTCCAAACCACCTCCAAGGGTGGTCTCATGCGCATTGCAATAGTCTAGTCTTGATGTTATGGTGACATGGACCACCATGGCTAGATTTACACTATCAATGTACTGTTGCAGCTGGTGCACCAGCCAAAGCTGAGCAAAGACCCTTCTGGAAACAGCTGCCACTTGGGAATCCAGGAGCAGCTTTCTATGTGCATGTGTTTCCTGCCTGCTGAATACGTGCCTGAAGAATTAGGTAGCTGGGGGATGGGGTACTTCTGAAAATTGTGGTGTGCTATTATCCATTCATTGGTCAGGGAGAGATATAGTGGTGGATGTCAGATGAGTGAGGTTAGGGGAAGATGTTCTGGACATTTTCATGCTATCTTACCTTGTGTTCCTGAGTTGCAGTGTAGACAGCTCATCGAGCTGGAAGCTGTTCATTTTCAATGCCAGGAGGACTTGAAAATAAGTAATCCTAGATTGAAAATGCTGACCCACTCTGGGCGAAAGAGAGGTGGGGGGAGTGAACCTCTCCCATCTTTACCTACCAGGTTTCTCATTTCAGCATAAATTTGTTTGGTGGGTTGCGTATTGTCCATCATGATTCCATCTCACAGGATAGGTACCTGGTCAGAAAATGTCTGCTGGGCTCATGAGACAGAATAGGAATCCTATGTCATCTGCTCTGCAACCTACTGGTATCTCTCCCTGATGAAGGTGAATTCAGTCATGGTGCTGGAAACTCTGCAGTGTATTATCTTAAGAAACTTTAAATTCCATTGTTTGGAATGAACAAACAATGTTTGACATAATGAAGCCCCCTTGTTTGATGTGGCTTAGGAGTTTATGGCCCTGATGGCAACTATGTGCCAGTCTCAGATTTTTGTCTGGTCTAACATGTTTGGTTGGATATATGCTCAACTCAATCTGTCTGTGTTGTACTTGATGAGATGATGGCAATCTGGAGCGGGGAGCCTAATTTGTTTCTGAACATAAATTTCCAAGTAGTAATCTCTTAACAGCAATGGACCTCTGCAGATTTGGGAGACCTGTTAAGATGGTGTATTCCCAAACGCATATGGATCCTTATAGATCCCTGATTTCTGTTGACAACTTGCTATCAACAAGTTTGGTTCTCTTGATGCCCTGGTTAATCTCTGGAGTAGGGAAATGACACAGGCAGTAAACACAGTTCAATTCCTTCTTCTAGTTTGAGGAAGTTGTCTCTGGCTCTCTGGTTTCATGGGAAGCAGGATTCATTGAGATGAAGGGACAACAACTAAAAAAGGCATGTGAAATGTTTTGGAATGGAAAATTCCTTGGTCATCCTGATGGATGACTTCTACCAGGAGATAGACAGAGGAGTGCTTCCTGTTGATTCTTCTGTATGCTGGAGCAGCATTCTGTACCACTGAACGTGGTATCCTTCTGGGTCATCTGGTGGAAATGGTTTTATAGGGCACTGTTCAGTCATTTCATTTATTCTTGAAGGTTTGATCCCTCCAGTTACTGACCTGAAGCTATCACTCAGGCACAAAATACACTCATGTTTTTGAATAGTAACCTGGAATGTTTAATACATTTTGAATATTCAGCCAAAGTACTATGATGATTTCACTGTGTTACATTTTTTAAACCAAGTGGCCATAAATATATTGCTGGTCATTAATGTTAATATTTATAAATTTGCTCTGCATCTGGCATGATTCAAAATACTATTATTAAAGTAATTCACGCGCACACCATTTTAGCAATTAACTTATGGTTGATAATACTTTTGAAAACTGGAAAATTGCTTATCTTGTGGAGGCGTCAAGCAGTCCTTGTACCGAAGATTTTAAGAGTGTTTTCTCACATAATGTATTTTTAATTTAATCCCCCCCTTTGGTGTACCTGTCAGCTGCAGCATGTCAGTGGTGTTGCAGAGGAGAATGCACCTTGAGATTCTGGGATCTGTTTATAGTTTTTTTGCATTGTGTATATCTCTATTTGCACACTAGAGGGCAGCCAGAAGATGGCATGATCTAACAGAACAGTAAGGATTTCTACAGTGGTAGGCATTTCTCCCTGACTAATTCTGATGTTTGCACCATCAGGATTCTGTAGAAATGGTGCAATTTATCTGGCTGTTCAGCTCTTAAATGTGCCTTTCCTAGTGCAGGTTAACTATAAGTTTATATGTACATTCATTATTTGAGTTATGGAATTTTTTTTTTTATCTTTAACATGAAGTTTTGTTTTTGCACTCCATATTCACTTAATGGTTTAACATTCTTTCTTCTACAACCTGATACATTGCTCCCTGAAAACAAAGCTGCTCTCTTATGTACTCTGAAAACTATTTTAAAAATATGCATACAAGCAATTAATTTGAATTAAAAGGGTGGAATGAACTCTCCTGGCAATTATAAAAAGACTATTATACCAAATGCCAAATGTGTTTCTAGGATGTGTTGGCAGACAACAGCTGTTGAACATAACTTTTACACATCTTAAGAATCAGGCCAACATCCAGTTTCTTGAAGAGCATTTTACACTGTGTAAAAGTGCATGATGGATGAAGAGTAGTATATTTGCTTCAGAAAAATTCAGAATTAAACATGGTCACTCACTCATCACTCTGTTGTGTGCTTTTTTATCTCTTAAGTCAATCTCAGAAAGACTTATAATGTCAAGTGGTTTGTGAAACTCATGCAAATAGGGTAACCTTTGTGGTTTGATTATTTTCTGTTGGATTAAAGAATATATTAGTCTAGAACCAGACATTTGTTTTAAGGTTCTTCTTCTGACATTTTAAAATCCAAAACCCTAAGTAGCCTCCCAGAAAAAAAGTGAAAAAAGATTCAGCTTGATTCAAAGGACTGTGGCCCAGTGCAGGTGTACTGTTGATGCCAAACAAGCCCCATTCCCTTTCTAAGGTGAAAACATCCTTCTTTCCCTAGAAGTCTTAACCATGGTTTAGTGTTACAATACTAACAATGGTTCACACTAATTGGAGCTCCAGTCTTAAGCACAATTTGAATAAGGTTTGCAATTCCTGCTTGAGAAAGAATCTGATTAGCATTCACTATTGGTAAATGCTTGTGAACATGTAATGCTAATCCTCAGGTTAAGCTTGAGAGAAATTAGCTCACAGGAGGAGGGAATAGGTATCCCTGAGACTGGCTCCCAATTTGCAAACCACAGTATGCTGGAAGTTAACATTTTGTTACAGGATCTACATGGGTAGATTTCCACCTTGAAAATTTGCTTCCATCAGAGCCTGTTTTGCAATTAATCAGCAAATGGATATCTCAGTTAAGGGTCTTCTAATTATTATTTTTGAGAAGCCTTACCATAGTAGTTCTATTATAGAGTTCATAATGCCTAGATCGGTGATTCCCAAACTGTGGGTTGGGACCCACTGGTGGGTCACGACCTGATTTTTGGTGGCTTGCCAGGATGTGTTGGAAAAATCAGATAATGAATTGCCTCAAATCTAAGGCTATTGAAAAATCAGATACTGTGGCAGTTAATTATCCTGCCAAGAGCTGAGCTCCAGCAGTTTGCCAGATAACTGCTTATTTCTCTACATGGAGCTGAGCTCCTGCAGTTTGTAAGCATGTGTAAATAGATAAAGTTTGAGGGTATTTTTCTGGATATTATTACTTATAAATAAATCTTTCTAGGTCTCCTTTTTAAGAGTCTGGTAAACTTAGGTGGGTCACGATAGAGTGTTTTAAAAAGTGGGTCCTGGTGTTAAAAAGTTTGGGAACCACTGGTCGAGATTAAGAAGATCTGTGACTGAATCCCTTAAATTAAAATTTAAAAGCAGATATGGGGCAGTGACTTGGGAGGGAGTTAACCCTTTTCTCAGTGTTTTCTTGATCAAAATCAGCTGTCTCCAGCGGCTGTTACATTTTCCACTGCAGGGCTTATAACAGCTGTGGGTGGCAGTCTAGTTTTGGAAACTTTCCTCAGTGCTGCTGTTCTGATCCAATTTGGAAACCACAGAAGCTGCTTTAAAAATTTTGTCCCGGTCATGGATTCCCTTGTCTTGTCTCTTATGGCCTACTAGAAGCATGATGTGCATGCACAGGCTGCACTGCTAAAGAGAAATAATAATATTTTATCACTTTAAGGTAAGATTGGCAGGAGGACTTTACAACTTAGTAATGGAACATGCACAGAAAGTAGCACAATTTGTCTTTAAAATAGCCCTGTAACATTTTGTTGTATTTCAGTAGCTGATGTAATATTGCATCTGGAACATGGGGCCCGAAGGACATGCAAATGAAATCTCTGACAGAACTCTTACATTCTGATTTGGTATTTTGCCAGCAGTGGGAATTCACCACAGAGGTGACCCAGTTTAAAACAAACAAAAAAAAAGGCCAGAATTCTCATCTGTCCTTGGCTATTCTTTTGGTGCTGGCAATCATTGTTTTTAATGCAACAATTCAGAAGTATCAAAGGGCTACTTGGGACTGACCATGAGGCTGCGGTGGTTGCCTCAGGTGGCAGATTGGCCGGGGGCACCTATCTCCATCCACCAACCTTTACACCTCCTCTTCCTTCCACTCCCTGGAATTGAAAAGGAAGAGGGGAACAGAGTGAACGAGGAAGTGTGAAGGAGAATGAGGGACTAGAACTGTGACACTGTAGCCCGCTCCTCCACACTTCCTCTTTTCCATTTCCCTCTTTTCAAATCCAGTGATTGAGAGGAGTGGCAGTGCAGGAGATGGCCGCTGGTGCACTACCTCAGGCACTAAGGGGTCTTGGCTACCTCTGTAGCCATTGTGCTAAACATTTCTTATCAGTTCTGTCTCTGGGTTTGAATGAGCATTATGCTTTGCGAAAAATCTACTTTCCCTGCATTTTTGAATTTGCCCTGGTCATTTCAATGTGATCCCTTCAATTAATATTTCGGATGCTACTTATTTTCCTAAATGGAAATTGCAAGGGCCATTCAGGGAGTAGTTGTGTGATGCATTTAATGTAAGCCAGGGCTAATTTCAATAATCTGTTTCAGTAGCCAGTCACTAGGTTTTGGAGCTTGTGGCTCAATTCAGAGTCCAACAGAGTTAACTATGTAGTTAGGTGTAATGTTGGACTAGCCAGGGGTCTCTAAACTTTTCGGCGAAAGGGCCGCATCAAATAGCTGGCACAGTGTCGAGGGCCAGAAGAAAAATTAAATATAAAATTTAAATAAATACATTAGAGATGGATGAATGGGCTCAAATGTCCAGGACTTCTTCAAGCACAAACACAGCCCAAGAAATAAAGCGCACACTTAAATGGACCCCCATTCCCCCACCCCACAAGCACAACTCTTTGGTTGTGTTGGGTCAACTGGGCCAGAGGCTCTCGGGATCAGAGGTTGACCGTGGGCCGGATAGAGGACTGTCGTGGGCCACATCTGGCCCCCAGGCCGGGGTTTGGAAACCCCTGGACTAGACAAACAGTGATTACCAAACTGCCAGCAAATGAGAGTTGGAAGCCACAGGTTTGAAGTGGGGTTGCAAACCATAATTAGTACCAACAGTAGATCTGTTCAGCTTTCATATATCGGAGTACACTGTTTCCAGATACAGGAGGAACAGGAGTGTGCTAGCCAGCCCTGCTCTAAACATGGTTTGGTGTTGCATTGCTAATGCATGGTTTAGGGTTACATGTGCACTGTGTCTCCATGCTGCATTGTCCCTAAGTTCAGCTTCTGAGGGAAGGCAATGCTGAGTTTGGGTACCCTTTCTTTGCACAGTTTGAGCTCTAGAATGCCCAAGGTTCCAAATCAGTGATATTCAACATTTTTCGTCACACAGCAGTGACCTCTATGGTCTTTGCATCTTGTGATGTCACATCCTGTTCTGTTCTGACATCCTGTTCTGTGGCTGTGTCCAGGGTAACTGTCTGCAGTAACAAATTGTCTGTTCCTCTTCTTCCCCTGCACCACTGCTCCCATTACCTTAATTTTTGTTTAGAGGTGATGGAAGCATGGGTGTTTCTTGCTTAACAAAGCAACATTCTTGCTTCACTGAACGTGACATGCAGGCAACAAGCCTGCACATTACAAGGAGGAGACTAACTGAACTTTAACAGGAAGTTGGACGGTTCCTGCTTCCTGTTAATGTTCATTTAGTCTCCCTCTAGTGTGCAGGGTGGTTGCCTGCAAATTCAGTTAAGCAAGAATGTTCCTTGTTAATCAAGGAACACCCAAAGCTTCCATTGCTTCTAAACAAAAACGAAGGTAGTGTTATGAGTACATGGTGTGTCTGCAGCCCCGCCCCGATCTGCGTATTACTGAATCAGCAGATACCAATCCATGGATATGGGGGGGGGGGATGCTGATGCTAGTTGTATTGCCTGCTGTCCCTTCTTTTACTGTTTCTTCTTCCAGTGACCACCTGTATGCTCCTGGGTCCAGCTGTTACAAAGCAGGCTTGAGGTTGACACTTCTTGAACAGTAAAGTGCTGGATGTTTATAGAATTTGTAACTTGCTTGCTGGTGTACTAAAACTGTCTGTTGTATTATGTTAATTGCAGTTTCAAGTGCATCACAGTTTGCTGGAGTTATTCACTGGATCAGTCTAGTTATCCTCTCTGTGTTCTTTTCAGAGGTAAGTGAAGTGTGAATAGTAAGTCAATTGTATGAGAACAGAAGACAGTTGAACTGATGCATATAAATGTAATAACTCTAAAGATAACAGAAAGAAGATGTGAAAATGTTCCCAGAGTTTTCCATGGCCTCTCTATGCAAATGGAGAAGAGAGAGATTTCATCTAGGTGTTGCGCATATACATTGGGCAGCCCAATCCTAAGTTGCTCTGGAACAGGCAGGCCAGCGGGCCTGTGCTGTATCCAGCGCAAGTTTTGGGCTGCTCATGGGTCAGTCCAAGGCAAGGGGAGGCTTTTCTCCTTACCCCGGGGAGAGCTACAGCAGCCCCAATGGGGCTACTTGGATTTATGCTACCTAAGGAGGTGGTGCAAATCCAAGCAGCCTGGACCACCCAGGAACAGGGCTAGGAACTGGCATAGCTGCTGGATCCTAGCCCCGCCACCTGCCCTCCCCCTCCCCTGAAGCCCCTCCCACCTTCCCCCCAGACCCCTGTGCTGGCCAAGCTTGGCCAACACAAGTCATTCATCCCCGAGTCCAGTGTCAGCACGGGGGGCGCAGACACACAGATATGTGCTGGCCTATCTCCCCTTATGTTGGTGCAAAAGTGCTCTATGGCACTTTCAGAACAATGTTGGGCCAGTGCAAGGTACTGGCATCGGTCCAAGGGAGTCTCTGGATTGCACCCTAGGTGTTACACATAATGGCTTTATTGAGTACCTCTTGTATCAGGTCCTAGACACCTCCCCTAGTCAGTCTTATGACCAAGTAGGTAACACTTTAGATTTACTGGGGCCAAAAATAATCCTAGTTTCACATATGGACTGACAGGTCTGACAAGTAGTGGCTAATCTGAAAAGAGATCTTGGGGCCATGGTAGACGAAACAGCAGTGGTGGGAAAAAGTAATACTTGTTGGGGATTATTAGGAAGAACTGGAAATGAAAAACTTCCAGTAATGTATTGTCTTTATCGAAATCTGTAGTTTGACCAGATTACTGTGCATAGTACTGATCATAGCACCTCAAAAAGATACCTTGAAGCTGGTTTAGAAAAAGCAACCAGAATGATCAAGAGATTGATTCACCTACCCTTTAAAGAAAAGATAAAGCATTTGGGTGGCTTTTAGCATAGAACAAAAGACGGTTAAAGGTGGTGGATGAACGAGAGGTAGTGTACACAGTTTAAGTGTAGTGTGGAGAAAGTGAATGGAAAGAACTTTTCTCCCTTTCCCATATTGGTTTTGGGTTGGTATAGAACTTTGGTTTCATGCAATAGAATGGATTTTGCGGTACTTTTTCCCCTTTGACTACCCTAAAAGCATTTCTCCACCCAGCATGTGATTAACTTAATGGGATTCATTACTGCAAGATGTTCTGATGATTACTAACTTTAGTTGACTTTAGAAAGAGACGGGACAAATTCACAGTGGTTAGGTCTGTCAGCAGCTATTTTCCATGAGAGCTAAATGGTTTAAAAGAACAGTGGTCTTCAACATTTTTTGTGCCACAACCCAAATAAATACATACATATAGTCAAAGATTGTACCCAAAGTCAATCCCACCCCCCTCCTGGGACTCTATGTACCCATCCCACCCCCATCACCATCGACCCCCCACCCCTATAACACCCTCCCAGCACTGTCACTGTAACCAAATATTTGGTCTTATTTGAGAGAGCAGAAAAAGTTACCATGAAGTCTGGCACTAATGAAAGCTATTTTAGCCCCATTGTTAAGAACCTGAGCAGGACTTGGGACACAATCCCCTGGTACTTGAACGGGTACTCCAGGTAAAGGAGAAGGCATCTGGAGTATCCCTTCAGGTACCAGGGGATTGTGTCCCAAGTCCTGCTCAGTGTTCCAGTAAAACAGTGGTCCAGTGTTCTTAAACCTTTCTCATTCCTGTAAGTTGCCATGGCCTCACAGCTAAGGCTTGGGTCTCGAACCCAAGGTTGAAGAACACTGATTTAGAAGCAGCTTAACTTTGAGTACCAGATGCTTGGGGAGAACAACAGGGAAACACTGTTGTCTTCTACTTGTGGGCTTTTTAGAGATACCTAGTTCACTTCTTTGGGAAGCAGGATGTTGAAATGGCTGGTTCTGTTGATTTCATTCATCAAGACTCTTGTTGGAGCAGGGTGTGTACAGAGGTCAGGCTGTTCTGTCTCTTGGCACATATGAAGAGCTACTGTTATACAACTACATGTGATTATCTGCCCATTTCCTAGAGAAATAAGCACTTTTTCTGTCTAACTATTTAACTATTTAGTCTGTTTAACTATTGAAATGAATACAGTTTTCTGCCTTGGTATTGGCAACCTTCAGTCTCGAAAGACTATGGTATCGCGCTCTGAAAGGTGGTTCTGGCACAGCGTCCAGTGTGGCTGAAAAGGCCTTAAGGTTTTCGACCTTAAGGTTGCCTTAAATTTGCAAGATGTCTTGCAAATATTTTGAGTGTGGGTGTTTTTTCCCTGTTTCTGTAACAAACCAAGTTTTTGAGATACCATGCAGCACCTTGACTTTGAATTGATATGCTCTGCTGGGTTTTTAAAACAAATTTATGATCAGTTTCTGTAAGAAGTTAGGAAAGAATGAGATGCATCCGGAGTCTCATTCGCAGCCAGTAATGTGTATGGATTTGTAAGCAGCTTCAGGATTGTTATTTAAACAGTCTTCTCAATAAAACCTATCAACCCCAGATCTTACAAGTTTAGATGGGCTTCTATGCCTTTCCCTTCCAGTAAGCCTGTTGAGGTGCTCTTTGATTAATCTGCTGTCTCCTTTTTCTCTGTGCATTGTGTGCATGTCTGGATTGCTAGTGATATTTTATTGGTTTGTTACAATTTTTAATGAAGTTACTGATCTTACTTGTAAGCCAGTATGAATACATAGGTAAAGTGGGCAGAGAGTGTTCCGTCCCTTCCCACATAAATCTTTTTCATTGAGATTTGAGATGTGCTTAGTTCCCCAAGCAGGATTTCCCCGGCTGACCTTAATGTTACAAGGGGAGGTGGTAGAGGAGATGGGAACACATAAATTGTACCGATGCGCTTCAGAATAAGATCACACAATGTCCTGGTGAAGTACACAGAGAGGGCCATAAATAGCTACATGTATTGACAGATCTATCCTCTTACTCCATTTTCACCCAAAGCGTCGGAAATGGGGATATGATCAATCGCAATCAGAACTGTAGGCCTCTGAAGTATAACAGAGTGCTTACTTTGGCGCCTCTGTTTACCAGAATTGTTGGTCTCCTGAGGCTTACTTACTTGCATTCTTCCACTGTTACCCTTGCCTCCAGTCTTCCTCCTCTCCCTCTGTTGTCCCCCCCATCAAAACATTACACTGTAAGTTCCTTTGGGTAGGGACTTGTATTTTTGCTGAAGCTGTAGGCTCTGCGCACTTGGATGGTGCTATATAAATGATAAATATAATAGCAGTACCCCAGGATTGCCACGGATGATATTTTAAGAGATGCGAAATGGTGGCAAATAATTGCTAATATTGTTTAGATATCACATTTTACTCCTCAGTGGTTCCCAAACATCAGAGGTTCTCAAACTGGGGTGTTGCAATGCCCCAGCTAGGGAATCTCTGTCGCTGCCCCCTTAAGGGTGGAGTGACAGTGGTGACATAGTCATCATAATTGTGCTGCTGCAGGGGAAGAAACAGTTTTAATTTCTTACCTGGGGGTCGTTATGGCTCTCTGGAGGGTCCAGGGAGCCCTCAACCTCTGAAGGCCTCCCCTTGTGCTCCAGACTGCTGTAAGAAAGCCACTTCTGTTTTCCCGACAAAACTGGAAGTGGCTTTTTAAAGTATTTTACAGCAGTTTGGAGGCTCAGGGAGGCTTGCAGAGGGGCTTGAGGGCTCCCCAGATCCTCCAGAGAGCCATAGCGACCCCCAAGAAAATTTTAAAAAAAACACCCTTTCCTCCCTGGCAGCAGTGTGATCATGGCAATTGCCTTGCTGCTCCCTCTCCTCCCCTGCAAACACTTACTGGTTCCCAGACTCTCCCTGAGATTTTTGGGAACCACTGCCTTAGGTTAGGATGCTAACCTCACCAGAAGCCCTTCCGAAACTAAGCCAGAATGTAAAACAAAGCAAATCCATTTGATAGCTGCAAATGCCCAACTCAAGAAGAATGGTGGCAAGTGCATTTGCATCTTTTTAGATTGTGAGCCCTTTTGGAGCAGGGAGCCATTTAGTTATTTGATTTTTCTCTGTAAACCGCTTTGTGAACTTTTAGTTGAAAAGCGGTATATAAATACTGTTAATAATTAGTAATAATTTGGCACGTAACTTTCGACACTGGAAGGTCTTGGACTGGCCCTGTGTTAGCGATTGCTGCAAGGCTGTGGGTACAAACTCTTGAGCTGGTGAGTGTGACCTCTTCTTTCTGCAGCTCAGGAACTGGTTTTGAACCATTAAACAAAATATATCAAATCGGAATCATCCCTCATTAGAAAATGCTTTTGTTCCAGTACTTTAAGCAAAGCATGAAGTTGACTCGGCATATCACTGAGTCATCAATTTATACATTAGCTGGACAAAACCTCTCTTTTTCTTTTTAAATTACTGAATGTCCAGCACGGTGAACTAATTAGTGTGGCTAATTCACACAGATGATGGGAATTCACAAGATTGGTTCAAAAAGTACATGGCTAAGTTCCCCCATCTTGAATTTTTTTACACATCCTGCACAACCATGCAGTCAATTGTCACATTTGCTGCAGAGAACTAGAGCTGACAATAGCACAATATTACAGAGAAACCAGAACATTTTGCACATCACTGAAGCTGTTGTATTCTCGAATTCTCTTCTCCCATCAGCCTTCAGATGGTAGTTTTTATATAACCACTGTGCTTAAAAACTGCATTGGCATTAAAAGGCGGAGGACCCAATCAGGGTATCTTCTCTGTCTATGATAATGCACAAGTTCAGGAGTCCACAAATGTGGTTGTAACTTTCTCACAGTAATTATTTGTGACTGCTTCGAACCCCCTCTTCTCCTTAGAGTCCTTTGTCATGTGCAGAAAGTTTGGCAGACAGCAGAATTCTTCTTTCATTTATAGTAAGATATGGAGACCGTGAGGAGCAGCTCCCTAGCTGCTTGGAAGGGTCTCAAAAATAGCAGTGGAAACAAGTTCTCTGAAGAAGGGGTCTGGGTGGTGTTGGATGTCCTGCTTGCACTTGTCCTTAGTGAACTAGCAAATGCATTATGGATGCCAAAGGAAATGGAAAATGAGGAATTGATTCTAATGAACACTTTCTGTCGCTTTCATTGGAGGATTAAGCACAAGCAATAATTATTGGTCCCAGCAATGAGATTTGTGAAATGAATACCAGTTGTGTGCTAGATGCTGAAAGAGAGAGGGAAAAAAATAATACTGAACCTGTCCAGAGAATTTACAGTCAACATTATGGATGTTAGACTGGGATAAGTTAGAAATTGATCAGAGATGACCACTGAACATTAAGAAAGGGTTAGGAGAAATCAGGTGCTCAAGAAATGCAATGCCTAAGTGATATCTATTGTATTTGATGCTTGGTAATGACCAGTTTGATGAATGACCAGTTTATTCAGCTGTTTCATTCATGTACAGGTCGGACCTTGTCATCAGTGGATTTTGCATCTGCAGATTTGACTCAATTACTGTCCCCGCAGCCTATACCCTCCAAATGCAAATGATGTTGTACTCCTAACGTGTCCAAAGGGTGTTCTGAGGCTCTGCAAGGCCTTAGAATGTCACTTCCGTTCCCCCTTCCCAAAAAACCAGAAGTGCCTTTCCAAACCCTTCCAGAGGCTTTAGAGCAGGGGTGTCAAACTCATTTCATACAGAGGGCTGAAGTTAGCATTCAGGGCTGCTGCTGAGGGCTGGAAGTGACATCATTAAACAGAAAGTGACATCATTAAGCAGCTAATGGCTAGAAGCCAGACCTTGTTCTCAGAGAAACTCATTAACTGCAAATGACAGAAGAGAAAATATGCACATCTTGATCATATTTCAAGATTTGGGAAAGCCCAATTTTCAAGTGAGCTGCTGTTTCAGCAGTAACACCTCAGCATCTGAGAGCCTGAGGGCCGGATAAAAAGCTTCTGGGGACCGCATTCGGCCCCCGGGCCTTACATTTGACACCCCTGCTTTAGAGGGTCTTCTGAGGCCTGGGGAGGCTGCATGCAGCTGCATGTAACATCCTCCGGAAGTTCAGAGGTCTGGTGTACCCTAATCCGCAGATTTCTTTATCTTCGGGTTTCAGCATCTGGGAGTTCCAAGAACATAACGCTTGCTGATGCTGAGGCACAACAGTATAACCTTTTCTAAGAGAAATGCAAATGTTTCTGAATGATCCAAGATATTTGAGCAGTTAGTATCTGTAAAGTAATACCTACTAGAAGAGTTAGGACTGAAATTGTTGTTCTGTTTTCTGCCTTTTTGTCAGGAGAGAAAAATAGTAGGGTGTTTGGAATGATGCCAGCAGGAAACACAGGTCTGATTTTTGCATCTTGCTTCGAAGTGCCATGATTTTGAGGAGCTTCAAAAGCATGCTTATTACTTAGGGGATCTCTTGGTTTTCAGACTGGAATTGACTGTCTGGATGCCTGTTACTGACTGCAAGAAAATTACATTGGTCAGGGCTATTAACACTGTAAAATCATGTGTAGTTTTACTCCAAGGGTCTTCAGTCCAGGCTCTCAGCATAATCAGTTTGTGGTTATTGAAAGAGCCATGGTGATTTTGGAGTACCTGTTACAATACACATCCAGCTGGAGCAATTTGCACTCACGTTTTTGAGGTAAGGATATTGGGAGAAGTATCTTGTTCATCACAAGGAAACAAATAGTGTAACAGAAGAGGTGCTGCAATCTGTGCTGATCATCACCATCATCATTATGCCAATTCCTTAGCTTCTCTTTTATGCAATTGTAAGTTCCTGATCTTTTACAACAGGTCCTGCAGTTAGTGTGAACTGAGATGGCTGTAAGCAGATCAGGCAGATAAGATAATAAGTGCATCCTTGCCTCTCAGGTCCTACTTTCAACCCAAAATGCTTCTTCTCCTACTACCATGTTTTTCATCTAGATGTATCCAATAGCACAAATAGTGAGGTCCATTTATGGATTTATTTTGCTATGTAAATTGCTTTGTGAACTACTCTCATTGAAAAGTGGTATATAAATATTCTTAATACTAAAAAAATAAGGATTTGAATGTATTTGATTATATTTAAATGCCATGAAGTGTGTTTTATCAATTTTATAGGCTGTGTAAATTTCTCAACAGTTATTCCAATGGTAGTTGGTCTTAATATTTATCTAGTGCGGAAAAAAATTAACAGGGCATATGTGTTTAGTTTTGTTAGCATATTTATTTTGACTAAGAGTTAGCTAAATTGGATCCCAGTCGATTTAAGACTTTGAAAAATTCAAAATTTTCTGGAAGCCCCAAGTCATTTTGATACCACACTGCCTTTTTCTGTCAACAGTATTGCTTATATAGCAGTTACTAAGTTATTTCTCTAAAAATGGTGTACTGGTGTAATTTGCAAGCTGTATGAATTTTTAATCCTTTTCAATAAAATAGTATTCTTAAATTTGGGGGTTAATGGTTGCACATAAAGTATGGAGACTCTGTAAATTTGCAAGAGTTCAGTACAACTTTGTTTAAACGTTTCATTGACCTTCTATAATACAATAATGAAAGTTTGCTCATCTGTCAAGGAAGGCCAATGAGAACTTTACATAGGAATTCTCCATTTGCTCTCCTGTTTTCAGAAACTTTCTTTTTGGTTTGTTTGTTGAGGCTTATTTCCCTAAGAGAGATTGACACAGCTCTTTCTTTAGAAGACTTGTGCTTAAAAAAAACAACCCTTTAATCATTGTGAAAATATCGCAATCTAATAGTTCATTCAAAGCTGGCCCCAGTTTGCAGGAAATCCTGGGACAAAACCTTGAGTTGGACCCATACAGCATCCCACACCTGATCCCTGATGGTGCATTGGGTGTTTCGCTTTTCACCAGGAGTTGAGGGTTTAGGGGTCAGCCTGCCTAGATGGGCCCTCCACTTGGTGCAGGTCGTAGATCAACCTGGCTGATTCCTTAAGCCACCCATGTTTATGACAAAGGTCATTTTTGTTTTGCTAAAATAAGTCCTTTATTATGAATGCATATTAATTGCTTTTTTCCCCCTTTCCTTTCAATATGTTTTTTTCTTAGACTATTTTGAGAATTGTGGTTCTTGGTATATGGGACTACATTGAAAACAAAATTGAGGTAAGTAAAATTAATCCTAACAGCATACCCATATTGTGTAAAGTTTGGGACTCCACTGTGTTAGCAGTTCAGGAGCATGATGGACTACACCAGGGGTGTCAAACTCATTTCCTACAGTGGGCTGAATGATGCTTACTGAGGGCCGGAAATGATGTCATTAAGCAGGAAGTGATATCATTCAGCAGGTCATGTCCAGAAACAAGCACTTGTTTCTCACTTAGGAATTCAGCTGCAGATTACAGAAATATGCAAATCTTGATCCTGTTTATTGGATATGCAAGAGCTCAATTATCATGTAGGCTGCTCTTTAGCAGTGACACCTCGAACCCAACTCAGCAGCTGAGAGCAGCAGCTAATGGTGGTACTGGGAGAAGCTGAGGGCCAGATAAAGAGCTTCCATGTTCCATATCTGGCCCCTGGGCCTTATGTTTGACACCCCTGGACTATGTCAAGTGATTTCTGCACCTTGGCTGTGATTGTTGGGATCATTCCAGATGTTCATGTTTCCAGTGGGGTACTGTAATATGCAACATGAAGCACTAAGATAATTCTAGGGAAAACCTGGCACACTTTTGGGTTGCCCAGCCATATATTGTCACTTGCCAGTCCTTGCCACTTGCTAATTTCATTGGGCTGAGATGCTCTACACATCAGGACTGAGATCTGAAAGCTCTTAAGGATTGCTTTTAGATTTTGCAGTTAGTCGTATCTTATAGCAGTTCCTCTTAACAGAGTGTATCAAGGATGTTTTGACCTGAGGGAAAAAAATTTCACTGGCATCTGCTGGAGTTGTTTTCTTATCTGATGAACACCTGACTTCGTTACCATCTTTGTAGAAAAAATAACTTAGTTTAAAGTGAGGTAGATGCTGCCAAGCCATTTTAGAATCCTGAATATGGGCAAGCCCCCTTATGCAAGCGAAAGGATAATTTAGAATACAACCCAATTATATGATTAGATATGGGAGATCTTTGGCCCCATGGACCCTGCATGAGATTATCTAAAATGAAGTAGTCTAGAATGGCTTCAAAGCATGTTATAAACCAATCAAACATGTAGTACATTTCAAATCCATAGCATAAGCATATTGTTGCACAGTTCTCCAAAACTGCAACCCCTTTCAGGGGATTCTGTTGGGTCTTGTTAATGCAGTACATCTCATTTAGCAGCTCCTCCCATTTCCTGATGGTTGATTTATATCTTATCTAGAATTTGAGCCCTGCAATAAAATATAGTTGGAGCAGCTACTCCTGAAAACCATGTTTGACTGATTTAAACATGAATTGAATTGTAACAGAGGGATGATTGAACCTCGCTTGACATTTGCTTAACAGCCCAATCCTAACCTATCCTGGAGCAGGCAGGCCAATGGGCCTGCCCCCTCATCCAAGGTAGGGTTGTGACCGAAAGCAGTTCAACCCAGGGCAAGGGAAATAGCTTCCCCTTACCCTGGGTAACGCTGCAGCAGCCCCAGTGGGGTTACTCGGATCTGCGCCACTTGGCTGCCCCAGGCTGCCCAGGAAAGGGGCTAGAATCCAGCATAAGTGCTGGTTCCTGGCCCTGCTACCCTCCCTCCCATCCTCCCAGAGTCCCCCCCCCACACCCCACGCTGGCTTAGCTTGGCCGGTGTGGGCTTACCTTTTAAGCCAGCTGAGTGGGGCTCGTGCAAGCCTCCAGAGGCCAGGGCACGTCTGTGTGCCAGCCCTCCACGAAAGTGCTTTACGGCTCTTTCATGACACCGGTAGACTGGTGCAAGGGACTTGCACCAGCCTGTTGACTTTTTAGGATTGTGCTCTAAATCTGATATTTTGCTTTAAAGAATATGTGTCAATGTTGCTTGTGTAATTCTTCTCATATTAGGTATTTGATGGTGCTGTGATCATCTTATCCTTGGCTCCTATGGTGGCATCCACAGTGGCCAATGGTCCAAGCAGTCCATGGGATGCTATCAGCCTTATTATCACTCTACGTATTTGGAGAGTTAAGAGAATTATTGACGGTAACTCATCATAATAATTTGGTTTAAATTTTTTAATAACTTCGTATCCCGCCACAATTGTGGGTGTGATGTTTAGTTCTTTGTAAAATATTTTTCAATTACTCTATACCAGCAGCCTTCAAAGTGGAGACTGCTGCTTGCCGGTAAAGGTGTCCCTGGTGTGGATGGAGCTTGCCCCCGACCTTCACACTGACCAGCCATGCATGCCTGGAAATCTGGGTGCAAAGCCTGCTTAGGTGACACATCCCATAAGTGGCTGGCCAGCGTGAAGTTTGGGGGCAATCTGCAGTGCAACAGAGAGGGCCCTGGGGGAAACAGTAAACTCTCTTCACCTGGAAAGGATTGCAGTGGGCACCGAACCTGGCCCACAGGCCAGTATTTGGTGCCTGCTACTCTGTACCCTCTAGGTTGGGGTGTCAAACTCATTTCATATAGCAGGCCAAATAGCATTCATTGCTCCTGCTGAGAGTCAGAAGAGATGTCATTAAACAGGAAGTGATGTCATGAAGCAGATGGCCAGGATTAAGCATTTTGTTCTGAAGTAGAAACTCATCAGCTGCAAATGACAGAAGGGAAAATAAGCAGATCTTGATCATATTGTCAAGATGTCGGGGAATGTGGCCACCTTTTCAGCAGTGCTACTTTGCAGTGCCCACTTTGCAGCTCAGCAGCTGATAGGTGCTTGGGAGAACCCAATTATATCAGAGTCCAGATAAAGAACTTCCGGTGGTTGCATCCGGCCCATGGGCCTTATACTTGACAGCCCTGCCTTAGGTATAAAACCAGAATTTAGTCAGATGACTGAAGTGAAAATCATGACAAATTACTGTGTGTAATCTGTAGAACTCCTCACCCCAGAAAGCTGGTAGCACCTGGTCCTAAATACCTTTAAAAGGAACTGCACAAATTTATGGAGGAAAAGTCAATCGCAGGTTACAAGCCATGATATGACCATATGCAACCTCCAGGTTTTAGATGTAGTGTATCTCTGAATTCTAGATACAAAGGAGTGGTAGCAGGATTCAGGTATCTTGCTGGCTTGTGTGCTTCTGGAGACACCTGGAGGGCCACTGTGTGATGGGTCCTTGGTGTGATCAAGCAGGGCTCTTCTTGTGTTCCTGTGTCTTTTTCTTTTATAGGATTCCAGTTTTATCAAAGCAGTGATAAGGAGAGATTATCTAGAATGTTATCCTAAAAACAATCATAATGCATTCGGTGGGGCAGGGGATTGTGTTGATAATGTGAAATATGATTTTAAATATATTTTTTCTATGGAACCTAATATAGGAATTGTGAATGGTGCATGGGGGGAGCCTGGAAACATATGGAATTGCTGCATAAAGATGTATAGGTCATCTGTTCAATATGGGTACAATCTTGCCAAATTCAAGCATTTTAAAGTCTGTGGCAGTCATTTCAGAAACAATTTCAGATGGTTCAGAAATGTATCACATGATTAGCTGCCTGTAGCATGTGCAGGGCCAACTTTTTCTGATAAACCTGAAAGACTTTGTTATGGTTTCTAGCCTACGTACTGCCAGTTAAGGTGGAGATGGAGATGGTAATTCAGCAATATGAGAAGGCAAAGATCATTCAAGATGAGCAACTGGAAAGACTAACACAGATCTGCCAAGAGCAAGGGGTAAGGCACATCTGCATGTTCACTCTGTATGTGTGTGCCTGCCAAAGTTAACAATTTAACCCATTTTTACCCAGCCCACAGGTGTACACATTTGGTCCCTGTTGCGTATTTGTAATATTGGGCAGAAATAACCATGTGTTGGTGAAGAATTCTGGTCAAACCTTTTTTCGTTTACAAAGATGGAAATTAACCCTGAATTATTGGGCTGCATATGGGCCACCTTTAGTGTGAATGCAGGATATGGAGAGCCTTCTCCCGTATAAGCTTACCCACACACTTAGATAATCTGTGGAGGCTCTGCTCTGTCTTTCCATGGCAGCTTCAGTGGGGTTTGCTTCTGAGTAATGGGCTCTGCAGCCTTATTTTCAGTTGCGATTCACAGGCTTCGTGGAATAGATGAGTTCTGAGGAAGGATTTGAAGGGAAAGAGCTCAACAGCTGCAGACGAACATACTGTTTCCTACAGAAATGGTGAGGATGAGTGATACAATTAAAACAACTTGCAAACTGTTGCAGTAATTGAGAGTCCCAATCCTTTGGTCAATCCACATGACTTTGCCCCTTTTCATTTTAATTTTTTTTATACAAAAAATAACCATAACTAGTAGTTGAGGAATTCTTGTTCCCTTTCAACATGGTAGGTAATTTGTGAAACAGCTTCTGGTTTAAATGGTAGTGCTATTTATGTTGGTAATGTTCTCTGCCCTTTTTGCAATAGTTTTAATTTATTTCTAACTACTAGTCATTTTCCTAGCCACTGGAAGGTAGCCAAGATCATCTTGCTTTTAATTCTGGCCCATAAATCATTTTGTGAGCAACTGTCTTCTGCCTTTTTTTCTTTTGGATGGGTTTTGTTTTTAGTGGCCTAACCTAATGGAAGCAAACATTAGGCGATCTCCCAGTGGCAGCTGAGTTTCAGAGAGGGCATTCTCTCCACAGAACACTAATAGGATGGAGCAAAATTATTACCATTGCATTAGAGTGGGAGCAGATTTCTGGTTTAAAGTGATCATTGATCTGTCCAATGTTACGCTAATCATTCTCTGCTGCTCAGCCATTAAAGGGAAGAACTATATGATTCACTGATAGAGCTATCCATATATAGATGCTGTAAAACACCAGACAAGATGGGGTGGCCCTTTTTATGTGTCTAGTCATAAAAGGCAGGTGGTCCCTACAGTCCCATCTTGGTCCTTGTCTTTTTATGACTATTTATAAATAATTGCTTGATGCAATGCGCTATTGGGGGTGGTAGGGGTAAATTGAAGAGCATTTTTATTCTGGTTCTTGCCAGAGTGAGCGCTAAAATCCATTCATAGGAGTCTGGTTTTATTCTTGTAATGTACAATATTTGTATTTCACGCACATGTGAAATGTACATGTGTGCAGTTTTTCACTGCTTTAAAGAACACATAAGTGCTGCTGAAAAATAAATCCGTAGTTACATATTTTTGCAAATATGCTTATATAGTTGCATATATTTTTAAGGCGCCGTAACAAAAAAATACACAAGCACAATTCATACCGACATGCATTGTGTAGAATATTGAGCATGTACATGAATGTTGTGCTCAGCTTCCAAAAAGAAAATTCTTACAAAGCAGAAGTGAGTGAGTCCGTGCACCTGCACAGCTAATAGAAGCTTGCTCAGGCAGCAGATTGGCAAGGGGAAACTGCCACCTCCCACAATTCCTGATTGCAATGATAATATAAGATCATTCAATGGAAACATATGATATAAATCTTCTGAATAACTGGGGGAGGGGCAAACCCCAAGCACACATCATTCTCTGTTCTGATAGCCTAATGCCTCACATGGAGAAATTGCAAAGGAGATAAGCATACCTTTGAACTATTTGTATGTCCTGTCTGGAATCAAGGCAATAAAACAAGAGAACACATTTCCTGTTGTCTGCAAGAAAAATCCTGTAATGGAACCAGCAGAGTTGGAAGTGTTGTCTTTAACAGATGCTCCATCAGAAAACAAGACTGCATGGCTGCATTTTTATCAGTTGGTCATAAGGTGGCAGCAAAGCCACTTATTTCATTTATACAGTTGCTCAATTCATTATTCTGTTTATCTTTGGAATGCCAAGTTTTCTAGTGTCTGTCAATTATGTTTCTAGTTAACCTTACCAGCATTTTCGTTTCCATGTCAGATAATGCAAGGGGAGAAGCAGAAATAGGCTATTTCTGAATAAATGCTTTGCAGCAGACTTAGGTGATCTTGGGTTAGTTGAATAGCTGGTGATAGTGACCTGGTGGCACTGTTGCCAGAGTTATTGGTTGCCCCTACAACAACATCCTCCTTGAGGCCAAGGTTGGTTCATCTGGAAGGCCAACTGAGGCAATTGCAGGCAACAGATTGGCAAGACACACCCACCACCTGGCTCTGTCTGGCTTTGCTGTTCCACCTCCTCTTATTACCTAGATTTGAATAAGAAGAGAAGAACAGAACAGAAGAGGAAGCATGAAGGAGAGATGAGTGGCCGACTAGAACATCTCCAGTGAGGGAGTTTGGTGGTAAAGTCCACACGTTGCATGTAGGAGGCTTCAGATTCAATCTTTGGAATCTCCTGATAGGGCTTAGAAATATCCCTGCCTGAGCAGTGTTGTCAGTTCAGCCAATGCTGTGGTACTTGGACCAGTGATCTGACTGGATATGAGGGTGCTTCCTATACTTGCATGAGGAAGAGCAATAGAAGTGGGTATTTCCACTGATCCTGCACCCAAGACGACAGATGGGCTGGCCCTTGTCATTTTAAATTTTCCAAGAGTATCTTAAATGAAAAAAAGACTTTTATTGTGGATATAATGGAATTGATTAAAAAAGGCAAAAAATGTGTTTGCATATTGCAGCTTTAAATGTTTTAAATTTAAAACATTTAAAGCATGTTTTATGTTTGCAGTCTAAAGCAAAGCATGTTTTATGTTTGCAGTCTAAAATGTAATCTGTATTTATCACTTTGATTTGTGTGAACTTTCTTTTTGAAAACTGCATTTTCTGTGCAGCTTCAATGCATCTTTGTAGCAGCAGCATTTTATGTAATCTTAGAAAACACCAATGAAGCAGCAGTATTGAATGCCACCATGGAAACCCCAAACTTTAAAACTGTAATTAGCACTGTATTAAATTAACTCCTAAATCTGCTTTAGCTGTAACCTGCCATCTGAGAGCTTGCATTCAAGATACAGTATATCTTTCTCCTTTGAAAGTTTTTACTAATTTGTTCTGAGTCATTCAGGGACCAAAAAGCTTATCTTATAGGCACAAGACCTATGGTTAGTGTTTGTTGCGTTCACCCTGTTACAGATCTCCAGCATGCAATGAAACTAGTTCAGGGCACAATTCTAACCCCTTATGTCACTGCTTTCCAGCACTGGCACAGTGATGCCAGTGGGACATGTGCTGCATCCTACAGTTGGGTGTCACTTACGGAGGCCTCCTCAAAGTAAGGGAATGTTGGTTCCCTTACGTCAGAGCTGCAGTGCCCTTATGTCAGTGCTGGAAAGGTTAGGATTGCGCCCTTAGTTTGCCAAGCAAAATCCTGCCACTAGAGGACAAGTACAGGAGATAATGAGGCCTGCTTATCACTTAGCCAAACTGAGAGGATGGAGAGTTGGGAAAAACCATGCAGTCCCAGCCTTCTTATGTGGTCTGTAGGAGATTCACTAAAGCCCACCACTCTCTTCTCCATACTTCCTCTTCTGTTCCATTTCAGTCTTCCTTTTCATATTCAAGGAACAGAAAAATGAAGGGAAGGCACCCCTACCAATATGCTGCCTGAGGCAAACTACTTCAGAGCCCAATTCGGAGCTCTGTAGCGCCAGCAGTATGAGCGTACCACTGCACTGGGTGTCACAAATGTACTGTAAAGTACATTTGCGGCACACAGAGGAAGGAGCACTGACACTAGGCCTGAGTGCTGGGAAGAGGACTCAGCATGGTGGCACTGCTGGGTGGTGGAGTGGGGGGGATGGTGGGGGAGGGCAGAACAGAACTGGGGGGGAGGATCAGATCCAAGGGAGGCAGCAGGCTCTGCCACTGTATCCTATGCTCCCTCCCAGCCCAGGCAGCCCAACAAGGACCTCCTTGGTTCTGTGCCCACTCAAAAGCAGACGCAGATCCAAGGATACTCATTGGCACCATGACAGCGTTACTTGGATTAAGGAAGCAAACGCTCCCTTACCTCAAGGAGACACCTGGTGCTGGCAGGATATAGCAGCCATCATTTTGTCGCTGGTGAGCATAGGATTGAGCTGCCTATTGGCTTCGTGGATACATACATTCGTGGATACATACATGGCTTCGTGGCCATACATTGTAACACGTTGTTAGTTCTAGTGTACATTTAATGCAGCCAATGGAAGTGTTCTTTTTCCTTTACAATGGTCCCTTGGCATTGTACCCATGGGGGTTCAGTTCTAGGTCCCCCTGCAGATACCAAAATCCACAGATGCTGAAGCCCCATTTAAAAAGAAGAAAAAAAGAAAAATAGTGTTCCTTACCCTGGGTTGCCTGATGAGCACTACACTTCAGTTTCTGGCACTACTGAAGGCCATTTCTGGGTTGTGCCGAGGCTCACGACCCCCTCCCTTGGCCCTGGCATGCCCCAGAATGCACTGCAGGAGCATTTCCAAACGTTTCCACAATTTATTCTGAGGTACTCCGGGGCCAAGGGACGGGGTTGTAGGGTTGGCACATCCCAGAAATGGTCTCCAGGCAAACCAGAAACAGCTCCATGGTCATCCGTGGATAGTTGAATCTGTGGGTGGCTTGACCATGAATGATGAGGGATGACTGTTGAATCGTAGCCCCTAGAAAATGGGCCATTTAAATTTGGGGCACCTGATTTTTCATAGCCAAAGCATGGCTGTGAGAAGGAGGCTGTATCTGGCATTTCATGGCCTTTGGCCTCACTGTTTTCAATTTGTGTGTGTCTGTTTATATATGATATGTAAATAAATGAAAACCAACTGAGAATGACATTTTATACACATGACAAAGTGGTCTCTCGTCCTCAAAAATCTACGTGCTTAAAGATGCTCATTCCCAATTACCACTTTTCCCATAATGAAATTTAGCACCTTGAGCTCTCCACAGTCTCTGAATTTTGAATTTGAATTCAGAAATTTGAATGGGGATCCCAAAGGCAGTATAATACTGACTCTCAGATGTTGAAAATACAAACACGAATTTTCAATTGTCTGTGCACTAGCTGTTTAAGAAGTGATTTCCGTATACCTCTGCATGCTTGTTCATTTTGGACCTTTTCCATTTCTTCTCCCTCCCTTTTGCCCTAGTTTGAAATTAGACAACTGAGGGCTCACCTGGCCCAGCAGGATCTGGACCTGGCTGCAGAGAGAGAAGCTGCCCTGCAAGTCCCTCATATGCTGAACAAACAGAGCAGTAACAGGTACAAAGTTGTGGCCGCCGGAGGAGATTCTGATGATGATGCTACTGAGAATATCACTGAGTTGCGGCCTCCTCGAGGTGAGTGTAAAGCTGTAGAGCCATGACTTAACACTACTGAATGTAACCCAGCCAAGCAGTCTCCATTCATTTCAGAGCTTACAAATTTACATCCCACTTTATCTCTCAAGTGGGCCTTCAAAGCAGCACCCTTGCTTTGGCACTTGGAAAGGGTGGTTCCGGCAGCAGCAGGTTGTCAGACCCAATTGCTATGAGATGTCCTGATGGCTCTAACTTTTGGAACTGGACAAGAGGGATCCCCCAATGAAGTATACACATCTTTCTGTGAGTAAGTCCCACTGAGCACAGTGGTACCTACCTCAGAGTAATCATGGCCATGATCACACCCTGAAGGGATTGAGCTGGAGACCACCATGCAACAGGTTTGTCTCCCTCTGCTTCCAAGGTGTCCCTCTTCTCTGCTGTTCAGATTTTTTTCTCATGTTGACTTTGTAATTGAAACAATTCCCCCCCCCCACCTACAAGAAGTTCCCAGAGTATAGCAATGCCTTTCTAGGAATCCAGATTCTCTATCTTTAACCCTTAGATGCCTGTGGAAGCAAAGTGGTTTTTTTTCTGTGGTTATGCCCTTGGTTTTTGTGGTGGTTTGAAGTTTCTGGCTTCTGCAGACCTCTGGAGTTCAGTATATACTCAGAAACCCCCATCTTCTATGTGGGTGGTCTCACTTGGACTACAATCTATCATACAAAGTTGCTATTATAGGGAATTATGTGCTGTTTCAACCATTCTGTTTCAAGATGTGTGGGGTGCTTCAGGCCCTTCTAATCTCCCATATAGTCAACAGAAATCCACAAAATTGGCTCCTTTCAGTGAGCAAGGGTATGTCTCACATAGTACCTGTCTTGCTAAACCAGGTGCATATGTTTATGTACCTGTTCTGTAAAGTCCGCTTGGTGTGTAAAACCCACCACCACACACACACAGGTGCACCATGATTTCATCAGAGCTCTTCACCCAAAATCCTTGATGAGCGTATTAGGATTAAGTAATAAGGAGGACTTTCTGAGAAGTCAGGAAAACATTGGGGTGGGTGTAAGCCACTGATAGATCCATGAGCTCTATTTTCTGTTGCTTTTGGGGGAGTGTTCTTTTAGAGTGGAATCACTATATTTAACTTCATAAAATGGTCCTATAATGAACATTTGACTGTAGTGCTGCTATTTAGAACTGTGACTTTTTTAAAATGTGGCTGCAATCCAGCCAAGATGCAAGCCTTTTTGGCCCTGTAGATTTAAGCACATGCTAAACAAAATCAAGATCCTGTTAGTTTTCTACGTCAAGTACTCATGTTTGATTTGGATTTTGTCCTGTTCGCTTTCTAGATGAATTGATTTGCTACCGTTACAGTAGCAAACAGTAGCAAACAGTATACTACTGTTACAGTAAACGCATGCTTTATTTTATGTAATTCTTACTAGTTGATCTAAAGTTCAAAACTAAATCTAAAACTTGAGGTTTAGATGCAGTCTGAATATCTAAAATGATAACTTGTTTTGGCTTTGTTTAAATTTTATTTGGTTTTCCCAGAATGGTGCACAGTTAACACCAGCAATGCAATGAAACTGATAGTTTATCCCATAAGAAGTTTAGTACAGAGGCAATCCATGCTCACATGATTTGCTGTGCTGTTACTGTGCCACTTTCCAAACCAGGTTTGCATCTAGCCTCTTTCCCCCTTTTTAATAAGATTTCTTAGTATGTTCCTCATGAGGATCCTTTTATAATTTATGCATATATTCCTTGAGGGTTACGTTAGGAATGGACGAGAGCAATGCACATTTTTAAGTAGGTTTGCTGGAATTATTGTGCTTTTGAGAGTCAGCCTTAAACTTTTATACTTTTTAGACTACGTTTCCAGGTTGCCACAAGCGCATGTTGTTTCCATCTCTTTATGGAGACTGGCTCATGAATAAAACATAGCAGTTAGGCAAGCAAAATAAATCATTTCTGAATGTCTTTCCATTACATTAGTGTGCTTAGGATCACAGGCTGCTTGAAAGTAAGTTTGATTGAGATCAGTAGGACTTAATTTTCCAGTGTTCCATGTTTAGAGATGGAAACCCAGGTGGCTTAAAGCTTTGACTTTAAGGTAGTATGAACTATACCTTTTTAAAAAAGAAATTATAGTCTTGTACACATGCCTTTGTGTGATGTCGAGGTTTCCTGTAGTAATTATTCATTCATTCATTCATTCATTCATTCATTCATTTTCTCTGATAGTTGTTAGCTGGTCTGAGAAGACTTCTCCTAATGTGAGGATCATAATTGTTTTTTTAAAACATGAATGCTCTTTTTAAAGCAAGGCATGGAAGTTTTGTTCGAAGTTGGTACCTCAGTATCTGTGCTATTCTACCTTTTGTTTGACCTCTTTGGAATGCAGAATAAACCTCATTTAGTATAGAATGGCGGCAGGATGTAAAAATAATTGTCTCTTTATACATGAAACTACTTCCTACTGAATCAGTCCATTGATCCATGGGACACGGGGGGGGGGGCACTGCAGAAAACGTTATGTTGATCTACACAGGTCCTTGACCTGATCCAGTCTGAGTAGGACTGAGACACAATCTTCTGGTACCTGATGGGCTATACCACATGCCTCCCCCTTTACCTGGTGGTGCTCTAGCCCAGTGATCTTCAACCTTTTTTCATAAGTTGCTGTGACCCACAACTAAGGCTTCGCGACCCCATTGGGGTACCAACCCCAAGTTTGAAGAACACTGTTCTAGACATAGAATTTAAAGCAGGAGGAGCTGGTTGGGAACTCTAGACCAGATCTGCACTGGTTGTCATAAGGAAATGTAATGAACAACATTAAATCTTTATGTTGAATATCTCTGCAGTGCAGAGATGTAGTTAGTCCATTACTGCATATTGCCCAGAAGACTTTTGGTCACTGAGATACCAAGCCCATGGTGATAAAAATGGTTGAAAATCGTTGGACTATAGGTTTGCGTGCTCTCAGGTTCTTGGTGTGTTTGTGACAACCAACACAACTACCCCTCTGGAAATTGTGGTCTTGCTTTAGAGATCTTTGTGTCCGATCCCCATTCACTCAGACCTCTGCATGTTGGAAAGTGCCTGAAGGCAAACCATCATTACATTGCATTGGGTCAGTTCACGATTGTGTGTTAGGCATCTGGGACCTGCGAAGCATTTATAGGGATGTCTGAAGAACTGACGTTATAACATGGGCAGCGTAATTGTTTGCTGTGCAGAATTTGCTTCTGGACCCCCCCCCCCAAAGATCTTTCAGGTTTGGAGACCCTAAATTCTGCCTTGAACAATCAGCTGCTAGTGATCTAAAATGGCTTCATTCATGAGAAATGGGATACTCTCTCTCAAACCAATTATTTTTCGTCCGCCCATCAAGAACAAAGGAAACATTCAGCATGGACGACTTCACCAGGCAGGGTTGCCAAATTCCAAAGAAATGTTAGACTTCTGATTCTCTCCCCCCTGCACCTCTTCATGTGATATTTTTATGGGGCAGCCTGTAAGTTAAAGCTCCACAGGGAGCAACTGAAATTTTCTGTACAGTGTTGACATGGAAGTTCAAGAACCCACTGCATCTCATTGTATTTGCTGCTCTGTGGAGACCTAAGCTTCCAAAAAGAATTGCAATGTGAACTTAAATGCTGAAACAGACAATGCATGTATATTTGAAATGGCTTTTTAAATCTCTGCCCATCTTTACAGGGGGCCCTCGTTATCTGTGGGGGTTCCATTCCCTAAACCCCTGCAGATACCAAAATTCATGAATGTTCAGATATGCAGATTTGGGCACCCCAAACCTCCAAACCTGACGGGGGGGGGTTATCTGAGGGCGCGTACGCCCTCCTCTACCCTCAGAATGCCTGTTTCAGACAAAAAAAGTGATTTCCAGTTTCTCAAGGCGAAACAGAATTGACTTTGTATGCCCTTATAAGTCATTCTGAGGTCTGGGGAAGCCAAAGGGCCTCAGATCACCCTCTGGATGCAACTGGAACACAGCTCCGGTCAGGTCCAGATGGGCTCAGATCCATGGATTTGGATGATCAAATCTGCAGGTTTCAAATCTGCTGATATTAAGGGCCCACTGTATTTCTTTTAACATGAATTACTAAAGCAGTGGTTCTCACACATTTAGCACCAGGACCCACTTTTTAGAATGAGACTCTGTTAAGGCTCACCAGAAGTAATGTCATGAGCAGAAGTGGCATCATTAAGCAGGAAAATGTTGAACAATCCTAGGCTGCAATCCTATCCCCACTTACCCAGGAGTAAGTCCCATTTACTGTCATTGTTAAAAGAATATAGATAGTAACTTGTTAAAAGTACAGATCTGTAACATGTCCCCAAATGCAGTCACATCCCATGGTAGCATCAAGTCTAATATATTAAAAATAAAATATATAAATGAATGGGGACCCACCTGAAATTGGGGCATGGGATCTACCTAGTGGGTCCTGACCCACAGTTTGAGAAACTCTGATTTAAACAGTGTCATAGGTCCTGCTTAACCCATCTTGCCTTCCTGCTACTTTTGTACCATTTGACTCCTGATAAGAACATAACATAAGAACATAAGAACAGCCCCACTGGATCAGGCCATAGGCCCATCTAGTCCAGCTTCCTGTATCTCACAGCGGCCCACCAAATGCCCCAGGGAGCACCCCAGATAACAAGAGACCTCATCCTGGTGCCCTCCCCTACATCTGGCATTCTGACTTAACCCATTCCTAAAATCAGGAGGTTGCGCATACACATCATAGCTTGTACCCCATAATGGATTTTTCCTCCAGAAACTCGTCCAATCCCCTTTTAAAGGCGTCTAGGCTAGACGCCAGCACCACATCCTGTGGCAAGGAGTTCCACAGACCGACCACACGCTGAGTAAAGAAATATTTTCTTTTGTCTGTCCTAACCCGCCCAACACTCAATTTTAGTGGATGTCCCCTGGTTCTGGTATTATGTGAGAGTGTAAAGAGCATCTCCCTATCCACTCTGTCCATCCCCTGCATAATTTTGTATGTCTCAATCATGTCCCCCCTCAAGCGTCTCTTTTCTAGGCTGAAGAGGCCCAAACGCCGTAGCCTTTCCTCATAAGGAAGGTGCCCCAGCCCCGTAATCATCTTAGTCACTCTCTTTTGCACCTTTTCCATTTCCACTATGTCTTTTTTGAGGTGCGGCGACCAGAACTGGACACAATACTCCAGGTGTGGCCTTACCATAGATTTGTACAACGGCATTATAATACTAGCCGTTTTGTTCTCAATACCCTTCCTAATGATCCCAAGCATAGAATTGGCCTTCTTCACTGCCCCCGCACATTGGGTCGACACTTTCATCGACCTGTCCACCACCACCCCAAGATCTCTCTCCTGATCTGTCACAGACAGCTCAGAACCCATCAGCCTATATCTAAAGTTTTGATTTTTTGCCCCAATGTGCATGACTTTACACTTACTGACATTGAAGCGCATCTGCCATTTTGCTGCCCATTCTGCCAGTCTGGAGAGATCCTTCTGGAGCTCCTCACAATCACTTCTGGTCTTTACCACTCGGAAACGTTTGGTGTCATCTGCAAACTTACCCACTTCACTGCTCAACCCTGTCTCCAGGTCATTTATGAAGAGGTTGAAAAGCACCGGTCCCAGGACAGATCCTTGGGGCACACCGCTTTTCACCTCTCTCCATTGTGAAAATTGCCCATTGACACCCACTCTCTGCTTCCTGGCCTCCAACCAGTTCTCAATCCACGAGAGGGCCCCGTCCTCTAATTCCCTGACTGTGGAGTTTTTTCAGTAGCCTTTGGTGAGGGACCGTGTCAAACGCCTTCTGAAAGTCCAGATATATAATGTCCACGGGTTCTCCCGCATCCACATGCCTGTTGACCTTTTCAAAGAATTCTATAAGGTTCGTGAGGCAAGACTTACCCTTACAGAAGCCATGCTGACTCTCCCTCAGCAAGGCCTGTTCGTCTATGTGTTTTGAGATCCTATCTTTGATGAGGCATTCCACCATCTTACCCGGTATGGATGTTAGGCTGACCGGCCTATAGTTTCCCGGGTCCCCCCTCTTTCCCTTTTTAAAAATTGGCGTGACATTTGCTATCCTCCAATCTTCTGGCACCGTGGCCGTTTTGAGGGACAAGTTGCATACCTTAGTCAAGAGATCTGCAACTTCATTCTTCAATTCCTTAATAACCCTTGGGTGGATGCCATCAGGGCCCGGTGACTTATTGATCTTTAATTTATCAATGAGGTCTGAAACCTCATTGATAATATTTTAAAAGTATATTTCTGGTTGTTTTTTTCATTTTAAAAATCCATAGGTACCTGTCCAAATACAAAGATCATCATGTCAGGCTCTGCTCTCTGTCCAGCTTCTGATACAGGTTCATGGCCTTCTCAGCCATGGACCCATAATTACTGAGTGTATTACTGGAGGAGATTCATTTAACTTCCACATGTAATACCTTCAAAAATTATATTTTCCATCTGGGTTTTAGTTGATTGTAATAGTTTTAGGAAGGGACTGTAGCTTGGTGGAAGAACACATGCTTTACATGATTCCCAGCTCAGTCCCTGACAACTCCAGGTAGAGTGGAGAAAAATTCCTCTCTGAGGTCCTGGAGAGCTGCAACCAGTCAGTGTTGACAATACTGAGCTAGATGGAATAATAGCCAACTTCTTTTGGCTCAGTTTCTCTTTCCGTAGAGCTCAATACATTTTTCTTTTCAGCTTGGAGTGGGGGGGACGACTTCTTTCTCAAAAGTTTGTTGGGGATCCCTGTAGCGAACTTGGTTCATAGTGAACCAAGACACATTTATGTATGCATGAGTAAATATGCACATTCTGTTCCTTTTGGTTTCCTTAGAGCTTAGTACATTTTCCTTGTCAGTTATCAGCTTCTCAGTTTTGGGATCCACCAAAATCAGGTCGCAACCCACTGGTGGGTCCTGACTCACAGTTTGGGAACCTGTTCTAAAGAGTAGCCTCAATTAGTACGGTCAGGACAAAAGCAACTTTTTTTCTGTTACATTTGCTCTGATTAAGTCTTCTTTGAGCTTTGAAATTGAAGTCCTGGGCTTCATAGAATTACATGATCAGGGTGGCTCATGAAGATATTAATACTTCTTTCTAAACTATTATTATCCTTTAGTCTTTGCTATAATACATTTTTAGAAATTCCATATTTTGTATACTTTCTTCTTTTGTATATCCCCCTTCCCTTGAAAATATGCAAATTAAGGCATCAATCCTGTGAACTTTAGGATAGGTGAAGTGGAATAGTCTTGAGTTGTTGTGAGAATTCCTAAACAACCTCCTTTTTTATTTTTTATTTTTTGCCAGATCTTAGGGATAGGAAATAGTAATTTCCTGTGGGTTGGTTCTTTTGGCTATCCTGTTTTTCCTTTTTTAATTCCTGCCACCAGGAGACATTGTCTTGTCTTCCATTAAAACAATTATTGTCTTGTTGTACCAATTTCCTGGAACTTCTGACTGTGTGTTTATGTTGCCCCCAGAGACAACTAGTTAGCTCATTAAATGAATAAGGAATAGGAATAAGGAGTAATAGGAATAAGGCAGCCAAAATGAAGGTAATAATGACATTAGAATGTGTTTTATCTAAAGCTGATGCATCAGTGACAAATCTTTGCTTTAAAAAAAGGAAGACCTGTACTGACAAAGTTTGATGGTTGTGTTTTAAAGCTCCAAGTGAGACCTATGTATAAAAAGGAACATAAACTGTGGCAAAAGAAATGTAAGAAGGTGATATGGGAGGCCAAGCGAGACTATGAGGAATGCATGGCCAGCAACATTAAGGGGAATAATAAAAGCTTCTTCAAATATGTTAGAAGCAGGAAACCCGCCAGAGAAGCGGTTGGCCGTCTGGATGGTGAGGGAGGGAAAGGGGAGATAAAAGGAGACTTAGAGATGGCAGAGAAATTAAATGAGTTCTTTGCATCTGTTTTCACGGCAGAAGACCTTAGGCAGATACCGCTGCCCGAACGGCCCCTCCTGACCAAGGAGTTAAGTCAGATAGAGGTTAAAAGAGAAGATGTTTCAGACCTCATTGATAAATTAAAGATCAATAAGTCACTGGGCCCTGATGGCATCCACCCAAGAGTTATTAAGGAATTGAAGAATGAAGTTGCAGATCTCTTGACTAAGATATGCAACTTGTCCCTCAAAACGGCAACGGTACCAGAAGATTGGAGGATGGCAAATGTCACACCTATCTTTAAAAAGGGAAAGAGGGGGGACCCGGGAAACTATAGGCCGGTCAGCCTAACATCTATACTGGTTAAGATGGTGGAATGCCTCATCGAAGATAGGATCTTGAAACACATAGACGAACAGGCCTTGCTGAGGGAGAGTCAGCATGGCTTCTGTAAGGGTAAATCTTGCTTCACGAACCTTATAGAATTCTTTGAAAAGGTCAACAGGCATGTGGTTGTGGGAGAACCCGTGGACGTTATATATTTGGACTTTCAGAAGATGTTTGACATGGTCCCTCACCAAAGGCTACTGAAAAAACTCCACAGTCAGGGAATTAGAGGACAGGTCCTCTCATGGATTGAGAACTGGTTGGAGGCCAGGAAGCAGAGAGTGGGTGTCGATGGGCAATTTTCACAATGGAGAGAGGTGAAAAGCGGTGTGCCCCAAGGATCTGTCCTGGGACCGGTGCTTTTCAACCTCTTCATAAATGACCTGGAGACAGGGTTGAGCAGTGAAGTGGGTAAGTTTGCAGATGACACCAAACTTTTCCGAGTGGTAAAGACCAGAAGTGATTGTGAGGAGCTCCAGAAGGATCTCTCCAGACTGGCAGAATGGGCAGCAAAATGGCAGATGCGCTTCAATGTCAGTAAGTGTAAAGTCATGCACATTGGGGCAAAAAATCAAAACTTTAGATATAGGCTGATGGGTTCTGAGCTGTCTGTGACAGATCAGGAGGGAGATCTTGGGGTGGTGGTGGACAGGTCGATGAAAGTGTCGACCCAATGTGCGGCGGCAGTGAAGAATGTCAATTCTATGCTTGGGATCATTAGGAAGGGTATTGAGAACAAAATGGCTAGTATTATAATGCCGTTTTACAAATCTATGGTAAGGCCACACCTGGAGTATTGTGTCCAATTCTGGTCGCCGCATCTCAAAAAAGACATAGTGGAAATGGGAAAGGTGCAAAAGAGAGCGACTAAGATGATTACTGGGCTGGGGCACCTTCCTTATGAGGAAAGGCTACAGCGTTTGGGCCTCTTCAGCCTAGAAAAGAGACGCCTGAGGGGGGACATGATTGAGACATACAAAATTATGCAGGGGATGGACAGAGTGGATAGGGAGATGCTCTTTACACTCTCACATAATACCAGAACCAGGGGACATCCACTAAAATTGAGTGTTGGGCGGGTTAGGACAGACAAAAGAAAACATTTCTTTACTCAGCGTGTGGTCGGCCTGTGGAGCTCCTTGCCGCAGGTTGTGGTGACGGCATCTGGCCTGGATGCCTTTAAAGGGGATTGGACAAGTTTCTGGAGGAAAAATCCATTATGGGGTACAAGCTATGATGTGTATGCGCAACCTCCTGATTTTAGAAATGGGTTATGTCAGAATGCCAGATGCAAGGGAGGGCACCAGGATGAGGTCTCTTGTTATCTGGGGTGCTCCCTGGGGCATTTGGTGGGCCGCTGTGAGATACAGGAAGCTGGACTAGATGGGCCTATGGCCTGATCCAGTGGGGCTATTCTTATGTTCTTATGTTATGTGATAGCATTTGTTAACATTTAGTTATTTGATTTTTCTCTGTAAACCGCTTTGTGAACTTTTAGTTGAAAAGCGGTATATAAATACTGTTAATAATAATAATAATAATAATAATAATAATAATAATAATAATAATAATAATAATAATAACTTATTCTCTCAGCAGGGCTGTCACCTCATTAAAAAAAAAAAGTAGACCATTGGTTCTCAAACTTTTTCAACTGGCAGCTCCCTTGACCTACTGGGTCTCTGGCTGCAGCTCCCCATTAGGGCTACAATCCTATACATTATATAGATTAGCGAGGTTTTCACGAGGATTCTGGTGCTCCCCTGGCTGGTTTCTTTCATCTTTTTAGCCTGCCTCTGCAAAATTCCTGGTTTACTCTGATGTTTGGTGTCACATTGCCCCAACTTAAGCACCTGGCTCACCTAGTCTTGGGACTGGGCTATTGATGATCAGTCATCTGTCTTTTTATTAGTAGATAATGACACTCATTTTAAATGGGAAGTTGTTTAATGTCATGTGCAGCAGGGCCAAAGAGCAGGATTCTCAAGTACTTTTTCCCAGCTTTTGGTAGTGGCTCAGCACCATCTTGTATCAATGGTTCTGAAAAGCTGTCACCTGCATAGGAAGAGTGGTTTGCGATTCTAGAGTTTGGTGTAAGAAAAATCAATAGAATGTAAGCAGCTGTTTCTTTTGGAATGTCAAAGTATAGCAAGGATGTATCACAAAACAGTATTTTATTTTTTGGATACTTCAAAAAATTGCCTCTTTGCCTGATTAGCAACGGCAAAGAAATGTGAGGAATTACATGCAAGACTTTTGAATGCAGTTGCATAGCACAAGGTTTCTGCGCTGCTCAAATACTAGCACTACTACTGCTAAGTAATAGTTTTAAAATGTGCATCTATGAAAAAGATCATGGGTCACCTGATAGTAACTAATCAATTAAAGTGGTATCCTTTATATTTAGTGGGGTAGAGAGATTGCTTTTATTTGTTTCTTCACATTTTTATACCACCCTTCCCCCAAGGAGCTCAGGGTGCTGTACATGGTTCTCTCCTGCCTTTTGTCCTCATGACAACCCTGTGAGGTAGGTGAGGCTGAGAGATACTGTCTGGCCCAAAGTCATCCAGGAAGCTTCATGATTGATTTGGGATTTGAACCTGGATCTTCGAGAGCTAAGTCCAGCACTGCAACCGCTACACCATCCTGCTTCCTTAGCATAGTGTCCCTTCCAGTGACACTCTTGTATCTTTAAGATTGTGAACTCCTTAGAAAGAAACTTCCTTTTTTTACTTACTTTACTAGTAAGTAGCCTTAAGAATGGTTGGCTGAAAAGTGCTATAAACAGTTTCTTAATGGTAATATAACAATTTAGCCTGCACATTCAAATCTACACATTCTTCCTCAATTCAAGTTGCTGTGATAAGAGTATCTCTTACCCCAGCTTTCCAAATTCTCCATTCTCCAAATTTTTTGTGGGGTGGGGATTACATTAGATATGTCTTTTCTGTGTTGCAGATATTTTACAGCTCCCCAGCATCTGCAGTGCTAACATACAAAAGAGTCAAGCCCAGCCTTTGAGCCATCTCTGTAGTCATAGTATAGATTGTGACGGCTACATGGCATTTCTAGTATCAATTATGGATGATTGAAATGAAGTGTATTTTAACAGCAGATAGCTGAAGAGCGTTGCAATGTACTCATAATCCAGTGATCTTGCCTTGAGCAAAACTGAGGCTTCTTCTTAAACTCAGGCATTAGCAGAAAACACACCTCTGACTGCAGGCATTTAAAGATCAACAGAGGCCAAAAAAGCTTTTAAGAGCCAATGCAACCAGGAAGGCCGCCATGTTTCCTTTCAATGTCAGGTTAGATTGCCATCTTAGGAGTGCAGCTATTTCAGGTACCAAGTGCTTAGTGGTTTGGGCCTTGTTGTGTGGAGAAGTGTGCCACAAAAAAACATCTGTTTCTTTCACCTGCAAACCACAATGTGCTGTGAAAATGGCAGGGCTGTAGCCACAGAGACCCAGGGGGCTGTGGGAGAATATGGCTCAAAGAAATGAGTGAGGATTTTTTTCCCCTCCTGAAACACTATATCAGAAAGAGCACTTAAAAGGAGAGGATGCACAAAGTGGCATATCAGGTTACCTTTTAAGTTTTGATGTTCCTGCCACATGCTCTGTGGCATGCGTTTTTTAGTAGGTTTCATAAGAATTTAGTAATTTTTGTTTTGTTTCACTTTCTGTTGCAGAAAATTATAAATATCTTAGCATCTTTACTGGAAAACATGTAATGCTTTTGATGAAAGCTGCATCAGTGATTTATAAAATTAATCATTTTGGGAGAAAGAAAAATTTCTTTTTTCTCTCTTACCATTGGAGTTATCTGGTGAAAATGGCTGAGAGTAGCTTCAGGACAGATGGATCAAAATTCTTCAGTAATGCAAACCGTTGTTAATTTATTGAATTCACTGCCACATGATATGGCAATTCTATGCATGTTTACTTAGATGTAATTCTACTATGTTCAAAGGGGCATACTCCCAGGTTGGTGTGTATGGGATTGCAGCCATAATAGAATGAATTAGAAGAATTCACAGAGAATAGGCCAACTTTTCATGCGATGATCCTGTGTGGATATAATCTTTGTAGGACAATAGTATATTCACAATTGTGGAAAATGCAACACTCCTCATGTTGCACATAATACTGAAGTTGTTTCTGTAATGGATTTTTTTTTAATCGCAGTAATGACTTTTATTATTTTCCAAGGCTTTTAGTGGTTGGTTTTTACTGCTGCTTTTATAGAACTCTGCTTTCAAGATTTGAATCTTAAAATTAAATAATAGAAGACTAAGTTTTACTGTTGCTTGCCTTCCTTGATTGTATCATAGATTTGTGTTTTAGTTTGTTGTGAGCGGCTTTGAATATTTTTTGAAACAGAACAGCAGCATCAAAATCTTTTAAAGGAAATTTAAAACAATGAAATTTGGCTCTACAGCATCATCTGGCAAACTCACAATGTCTATGCTGTCAAAATGCACCTCTTCACCACATCATATGAAAGACTTAGAGTCCCCCCTATATTTTGCATTAAGGGCCTACATGCTGGAGAAATTTAATATATTGCTTAGCTGGAATCTGGCTGTTGACACTTCCGTTTTATGTCCCCAGAGGCCATGGTCAAAGACGACATGAACAACTACATCAGTCAATACTACAACGAGCCTAGCAGTGGTAAGTTTGTTTTGAATTTTAACACTTAAATTTAAACAGACATTCAAACACTTGAGGAAAAACAAATATTCAGAACGTGCCAGAATAAGAAGCTTACGAACTTCTTGAAGGTAAAGCAGTCTTTCAACCCAAAAGGGCTTAGTTGAGCAGAAAACGCCACAGAGTGGGTGTCCTTCAACAGGTTACAAAACTGCTCCCAATCAGCATAGGCAGAGCTGAACCAAATGGACAAATGATCCTGACTCCATGTATGGCAGCTTTCTGTGCTCCTGTACAGGAGGAGGTGACCGCTGTTCCCTTTGAGCTGTGGAACTTGAAGCCCTGGAAAACCAAGCTTCATGCAGTTTGAAGCTCAGCATTCCTGGAAGGCCAGCGATGACATGTAGCATCATTGTGGGGTGTCTGGAAATGCTGCAGGGCTCCTGCACAGCAGCTGCAAGGGTCCACACAGCAGCACAGAGCTCTTAGAGAGAACACTAGAGTGTTCTCTCTGAGAACACTTCAAGTGTCCTGGTCTGCAACCATTTACAGCCTTGAAGATCGAAACTGGCACTCTGACGTGTTCAGAAATGACCATTGAGCCAGTGAAGTTCCTTAATGATAGGTGTAGTATATTCACAGTATGAGCCCCATTCAACTGCCTGCTTGCCATGTTCTGCACCAGCTGAAGTTAAGATTTTACAAGCAATCAGGCTTAAGGTCATCAGTTGGTGGGGTCTGGATCCAGAAACCTCAGGTGTGTTAGAACATACAAACACCAGAACCAGTGGGCATCCACTAAAATTGAGTGTTGGGAGATTTAGGACAGACAAAAGAAAGTATTTCTTTACTCAGCATGTAGTTAGTCTGTGGAACTCCTTGCCCACAGGATGTGGTGACGGCATCTGGCCTGGATGCCTCTAAAAGGGGATTGGACAAATTTCTGGAGGAAAAATCCATCAGGGGTTACAAGCCATGATGTGTATGTGCAACCTCCTGATTTTAGAAATGGGTTATGTCAGAATGCCAGATGCAAGGACGGGCACCAGGAATCAGGTCTCTTGTTGTCTTGTGTGCTCCCTGGGGCATTTGGTGGGCCACTGTGAGATACAGGAAGCTGAACTAGATGGGCCTATGGTTGGGCTAGGGGCCTTGGATGAGGTAAATATTGCAGGAGGCTTTGCAGTGTTTTCTTTAGCCACCCCAATCTTCACCCGTCCACCTGTTCTCCTGCAATTGCACTTCTGCTCTACCCTGCTTTTCTTTTTCACTCCATCTTTCAGAATGAAATTGTGTGTTGTTGCCAGACACACACTGGCCCTACTCTCTCTCCAGTTGACCCAGTAGTAAATACAGTGGGTCCTCTTTATCCGCAGTTTCGGAACCTGTGGATTTGCCCCACCGCAGGTTCTGAATCCACGTCTGGAGGACCCACAGAGGACCTCCCAGATTCAGCAAGAAGCACCACGTGTGCCCTCTCTGTGCCTCTGGATGCGACTGGAAAGCGCGTCCAGAGGCCCTGTTGGATCCCACCCATGGATTCCATTATCCGTGGGTTAAGGTATGTGCTGCGGGATCCAGGAACAGAGCCCATTCAGATACCGAGGTCCAACCTGTAAAGGGTAGAACAACGCAGGCTGATTGACCAGTGCCAGGCAGGGCAAAAAGAAGGAGAAAGAAGGAGAGGATGATGAAAAGGTACCTTGTAAGTAAATAGCTGCAAGATGTTTGGCAAGTATTTCTCTGTGGGCTCTGCCCTTTTACTGCTAGGCTCTGCTAATGGGCTCTTACAAGTGGGTCCCTTGTTGCAGCCTGGGAGTTTGAGGTGAGTCTCATCTCCAGACAAGTTGAAGACTACCCGCTTAAGGCATAAATTAGTACATAGTTCCTTTCTAACTTGGGGAAAGGAAGAAGGATCGAGTTTTATTGTTCAAGAGAACTGAAATGGCAAGTTTAAGTTCATTTTTGGCATCACGAGTTTCTTACAATTCATACCCAATAAATATTTGTAGGGATGGAAAGGGGAGAACACACAGTAGCACAACTTAGTCTGCCATAGAAATAAATAGGAGCTCTTCAGCTTCTGTTCATTTCAGTGGGGTTTGTGGATGAAAACATCCTGGTTAACCTGAGCCAGCGGTACCCTGCTTGAACCTAGGAGCTACCACCTTTTCCATAATATGGCTGTGCATTTTTGGCAGGGCAATGCTCACTTTGAAACCAGTCATAATAACTCAAAGGCTCCAATCCTATGCTGGGGCAGTGCTGACAGCCGCTGCGCTGCCCTGCCAACTGCCATCACGAAAATGCTGTTAGGAAATCTGGCACTGGTGATAAGGCTAGCACTGAGGCTAGTCAGCACTGGGCCTCAGTGCCAGTGGTAGGTTGCTCTGCTGGTTGGCGACAAGGCTTTTTTGGGTGTGAGAGGGTGGAAAGGCTTGAGGAGAGGTTCGGACCCAGGAGGGAGGGTGGGGACAACAGCAAACTGCCACCAAATCCCATATGCCCAGAAGCCTGACTCAGGCCTCCTTAGTTCTGTGTCTGCTAAATAGCGGGTACAGATCTGAGGAGACCCATTGCCTTGCATGGGGCTTGACATTTGTTCCCTTACCCTGAGGAGACTCCAGTGTCTGCCCTGGCCCTCTGGGATACAGCATTGGCCATTTCGGCGTTGTTATTCCACTTGGCACTGGTGCAGCTTAGGAGTGGACTGTAAGATTCAACAGCACATTGAAGTCTAAACAGCTTATTTTATGAATTCAATGCCTCGGGCGGAAATAAAGGAAAAAACTCTCCATGGGGGAAACAAATGCTGTGTCTCCTGCTGGGAACCTTTTAAAAGGGTTAAACTGAATGAACGAAGGATAAAATAACTCAACACCAAGGAAGACCAGGGTTGGAGGAGTCACTGGGTCATACTCGAAATGGATTTTCTTTGTTGTTGTCGTCCCCCCACCATGGGTTATCTTTATAGTTTCTCTACATGGGCAATAGATACTGTTCTGAAAGTGGCATACCCTGTACATGTTTTATACTTAAGTACCCACACTTCCGCCTTAAAAAAAAAAAGAGAAAGAAATTGGGAAAGAAGAAATTAGATGGTATGCATCCAATGGTGACGACCGATTTTTAGGTGGAACTTATTAATAAAGTGGAATTTTTCATTTTTGAAAACCATCCTATTCCAATATGCAGTGTATACATTTATCTGTGTGTCATGTGTAGTAAGTAGAGAAGCCTGGCCTGGAGGCACCATTTGGCTCCTCTCCTCCCAGAACCACCTCAGTCAGCAGCCATTTTACTTGACTGCAACGGAAGAGATTATATATAAATTTGAGATGCATCAAGTTTCTGTGACTATAGCTTGAAGCCGAAGAAGAGAGTCTGTATGCACATATGGAAAAAACTGCAACCAAAACTTGTGAATTTTGTAGATGGTAGGAATAAAATTGGTGTAGCTAAGGCATCTGGCACCTGGGGGGACAAAAAATTTTAACACCCCCATACCCCCCCCAAACATCCCTCCCCAATTTTGAACACCCCCCCCATTCGACAGAGGACTCCGAAAAACACTCTAAAACAGCCCCTCAAAGCATGGTACCTGGAGTAATGTCCCTCCTGCCTGCCTTAGTTATGCCGCTGTTAGAATCAACTCATAAGAGTTCTATCCCCCACCCCAGTTTTGTTGACACATTTGCTCCCATGTCTACATATATGGGGGAGAAGCTTAGTGTGGTTTCTGAAATCTAACATTCCAGAAATGACTATTGGGTTTCATAGATCTGTCACACACTGATAGGGTTGGTCCCACAGCCTGTCTGAGATAGTATACCAAACACCCGTTGCGTTACCTAGTGTCAAACCTTCTGTCACTTCTTCCATTTGCTGAATTTGAAAACAAAGAGGGAAATGGAACTGAAGAGAAGGGTGGAGGAGAAGAGAGTGGTAGGCAGTAGCATCTCCAACACTGTAGCCCAGTGTTTCTCAAACTGTGGGTCACCAGCCAATTTTAGGTGGATCGCATAGCAATAGCTCAACCTCCATTGAAAACACAGAGCTGAAAATATAAGGTACAGAGCTGTTGGGCAGGGCGGGCTCCTCATGGGAAAGAGGCATGGTGCTTTGCCCTGAATAGATTGGAAGATGTTGGGATTTTGGAAAGGGGGAGGACTGTGTGGTTGGAGAAGGATCAAGGTTTGCATTCTACTTTGAACAAGAATGTTTGAATTCTGCGCTACACAAAATAGCAGCATGAGCGGCTGTGTAATGGGACTTTTGGCTGATTGTGACTTAGGTTTGAAGCCTAAATTGATGATGTCACTTCCAGGTTAATGACATCACGTTCGGGGGATTGTCATTCTATAAAGTGGGTCCTCTTGCTAAAAAGTTTGAGAACCACTGCTCTAGCCTGTTTCTTCCCTTCACACTTTGTCTCGCCCCATTCCTTTCTTCCTCTTAAAATTCAGGGAGTTAGTGGAGAGAGGTGGACAGAGGCATGTGCCCCACCAATCTACCTCTTAAGGCAACCACCTTAATCAGCCTCATGTACAGATTGACCCTGCACATTCACACCTAATTTGCAATCTTCTTCAGATCTAATATTTTTCATTTAATTTAATCACCTTAAAAAGGAATATAGCTCTGAGAGGTGACTGTTGGTAAGGAAGTACCTTTCTGATTGCTTTCTTGGTATCTCCACTGAATTCCAAAGCAAGGCTCTTGTAACCTTGTATATCTTTTATTGCTTGCATTACAGACAGTGGTGTTCCTGAAGCTGCTATTTGTGTTATTACAACAGCTGCCATTGATGTGCACCAGCCCAACATCTCTTCAGACCTCTTCACAGTGGAAGTGCCAATGAAGATCATTGGAAGCAACGGGACTTCCACCAGTGTCACATCAGGCAGTGCCTCCAGGTCCACAGACAGCTCCATCACCAGGGCCCAGAGCAACAGCAGCCAGACATTTGGCTCTTCCACAGACTGCAGTACAACCCGGGAGGAGTCCTCCGAGTATTGCCCCTTGGAGAGGACCCACAATGTAGCCAAATGCGATCAGGTAGATCCTTCTACCCACAGGGTCAACAATGCTGTGGTGCAAGAGCTGCTCTCATCTTTGTCTGAAGATTCTTGCTTGACGCAAAAAGGACTGGATCCGGTCAACCTTAAACTGCCAAGTCCAGCAGGGTCTGCGAAAGCCAGCCCTGAACTGGAACACCGAGTGAATATTTACAACAAGAAGAATCAAGAAAGCTTTGGTGTCTTTCAGATAAAGCCAGTGATTCACTTCCAGCAAAATGCACCAGTGATTGACAAGTACACATCTTTGGAATCCAAAAAGCAAAAGTTAAACAAGGTCCCAGATTCATAATCCTTTGGGCCACCCTGGGAATACAAAAAAAGGAGTCACTTCACAAAGGGAACATTCTTAAGCTTTAATGAGGCCCTTAAAACCATCCCTAGGTGGGTATTTTGCGTGGATTAGAATGAGTTGAATATTTGTTAGGGGGGAAAAATGCATGAGTTGAGAGCCAGCACGAAACGTTTCTGTAATCTGAAGTCCTCAGGCTTCACCCTCCCCACAGAGAAGGAGGGGAAACACTCTGTTAAACAATGACCTCAAAGATGTATAGATTCTTAAAATGTTTTTTTTAAAGCATACACAAAATCCCACAATTTTTATGGAACTCTTGGACAATCTTCTATCAGGTCAGGTTTCAGCAGGGTATGGTACAAGCAGATGTAAACTTCTCCCCTTCTACAGTTTCTTACATTTTTCCTTTGTATATGACAGCTATTCACCCCTTTGTATAAATATGGCAATTATTTTTGTTCTTCCTGGCAGGGAGAGGAGAAAAAAAACACATTTTTCGAGGAATACTTTGAATGATGCAGATCAAATAAATTAAAAAGTGTGATCTCTTTTTATTTTTAGCATGAACTTTGGAAAAAAAATATTTTGACAAATAAAAAGTTGTCACCTCCAAGACAACAGAGTGAAAATGGACATTTTACAAATATGATTTTAATTAAAAAAAAAGTTGAAAAGAAAATATCAGTACATTAAATTGTTCCTTTTTTTCTCTAGCTATGAAGCTGGTAACATTGTAGTTTTGCTTTATTCATTTGAAGAAGAAAAAATATTTTAACCTAGTCTACAACTTGATTGAGCTAAGTTTGTAATACTTGAAAATCCTGGGGCACTTCTGCGAATTCGAAGTGGGGGAGGGAGCCAAAGGTGCCCCCTGCCAGCAGGGTGATATTTCCTAGGGAGGAACTCCCCCCCATCACTCTTCAAAAGGGGGGGGAAGGGATTTGTCTCCACCCTGGCTCCTTTTTCTCCCAGCATTTGGGCTGCTTCCCTGGGCCTCCTTTCACTCTCCTATGACTCCCTAGCAAGAATTCCAGGCCATCACACCCAGCACCCTCATCATGGGCTGCTGCAGGGGTTTAAATCTCCAGCTGCACTCTGCAGGTTCCCTCTCCCTCTACCATCCACCCTCATTGATGAAGGGAATCTCTGTTGCTCTAGTGGCAGGGTCGCCACCTTCCTGTCTGTGGAGTTGCTTAGGAGAGAGGCCTCTGGGTGGCCTCCCTCAGCTGTGGCTGGATTGTCAGGGGCATGGCAAGTGGGCACAGCAAGCCTACAGTTTCATGGCCTGCCTCATGGCACCGGTCAGGCAGAAGCCTTTGGACACGGTTCATCATTTCTGCATTGATATGCACATATTTTTCTTGTGCGTGTGTGAGAACTTATGTGTGTGCTTATAAAAACAAAACAGTCACCCTCCATAACTGGGTTGCACAAAGCATCCTGCCAGTATACCTTTGCTTCCTGGACTATCACATATTTGAAAAGTAAGGTTTTCTTTTAGGCCTCTGTGTGTATGTTAGACTCTTTACCATGCCATAAGTAACCTGGTGGTGGGGAAAAAATATGTAGGACTACCTAACAACAGCCCACAGGGAGAAGGTAGCATTAAGGTGATGGAGGATAAGTGGCAAGGCTCATGGTTCACATTACAAGGCAGAGAGGCTGTTTTAGGGACAAAGTTGTGCATGAACCCAGGTGGTCTGGAGAGCTGAGAGCATCTGTGTGTGATGCTCACAGGTGTACTATTCAGCCCAGCTGCGACTGCACCACATGCCCCCACCTACAAATGTGAGCATTCTTCAGAGGCCTTTGCATCATTGCAGGACATCTACAGGATGCTCCCATTTACCTGTTAAGCACAGGACTTTGTCCCATGACCTCCAACAACCTGGCATAATGCCAGATAATATCAATGTAACAGAAATCTAACAAATGAGCAGGAACAGTGAGGCTTCTCCAGCTTATTCAATCTGCATCTTGCTGCTGTTGCCCCCTGCCCCCCTCCTACTAATCAGTCAGCAGTAAAAAAAACAACAGGACTTGTGTCCTGGTGTGACTAGTAAAGCAGGATCCCTTTATAGCTGCTTTACAAATGTATTAAAAATAATAGCACTGCCAGATATTATCTCCAGTTGCTGAGACTCTAAACCCATCTGCCTGTCTAGCTTTCAGCTCTCCAGACCACCTAGATTCATGCACTACTCCGTCCTGGAAACAGCCTTAGTCTCTTCTAAGCAACAGATATTTCATAGTGACTGCAGGAGCATCTTCTCCGTTGTCCTCAGACATAGGGAACTTCTGTGTACAAGGGAGACAGATCCTATACGGCTGATATATTGGAACTCCTATTGGCAATGAAGCAATTGGGCAACTCAATCTCCAGCTTGACAAAAAAAACCATTACTGTGAAACCATATGCATTCACGCATACTGCCTAGATGCGGTGTAAATTGCATACCATACCTATGGTTCATGTTAGGACACATTTGAACATTCTTATTGCAAAGCAATAGTGAATGCAGGGATAGCAAATTGTGTGATATTACATCTTTGGAAAGCTTACACAGAAAATCTAATTAGGAATTCTTCAACGTTATCTATTTTCATAGTACCCTACCTGGAAAGACTTCTACCTGAGACATTAGGTGATGTAGTCCTGACTACATAATACTTCTCTTAGTGAACATTTAGCAGCATTTTCTGTTCTCACATGTGTTGCTATATGATATATGGTCTGCTGCTGGTAGTTGGACATGAAAGGGTTGGACATCACATTGTAATGATGCAGCTTCAAGGAAGGACAAAGTTCAAGGCAATTGTGTGCCTTATCTGATTCAGTGTGCTTATGTTTTCACCACAACAGAGTTGTCCTCTCTCTCAACCTGGTCATTGTCCTGAGATGGCTCTGGGTTTTCATATTCTTCCAGAAGCCTTGCCCACTGCCTGACAAAAGCCAAAACACTACTTCCTAAGAAAAAGCACTCTCCTTTTACCTTGCATGATTTCTCCTCACTTTGCACTTCTACATTTTCAAAAGTTGTAAAATATAATGTACTAAACCAGTGGTTCCCAAACTTTGGAAACACACTGGGACCCACTTTTTAAAATGACACTCTAGTGGGACCCACCTACCTTTACAAGACTAAAAAAAGTTTCGCTTTACCAGCTATTCAAGCCTCCCTTTTTCTTTTTTACAATGGTGGAGGGGGTCTTCTGGAGCATTTGTAGAGTGCCACGTTAGTTGGATCAGGACCTTTCTGGTGGCCTTGCAGTCCCTCCTTATCTGGTCTTTGATAAGAGCTAAGGCACATTTGCCTATTGATGAGTAAATGTGCACCTGCTGCTCAGTTTCACTTTCCATAGGGGGGCTCAGTCAGCTTTCCTTGTTGGCTATCAGCTTGTCAGTTTCATGATGCATCAGGCTGACCCACAGTTTGGAAAACACTGCCCTAAATATCAAAAACAAATGTGTCTGTTGGACAAGCCCGTCTTCAGTACCTTTATATTAGCTAAGGCAGGTTCATTTGCACACTTCAGTGAAATTTAACTTGTAGGAGTTAGCCCATCCCAATGCATGTTTACATTCTGGTATCTGTGTCTTAAATTAACATCTGGCCTAACTATTTCCCACTCAAAATGTGTGCTACTGCAGCCCTCTGTCAAACAAGTACAAGGAGCAGAAATCCTGTTAGACCCCCCCCACCTGAAGTTCTGCTTTTCTGCCAAATATTCAACACCCTGTGCAAGAGAACTTTTTTCCCCTTCTTAGTGGACATCATGTGAAGCAGCAAGGAGACACCACTTGATTAAGTTGGCCATGAACACAGCCAGAGCATTGTGTGACTTTTCATACAGCACTTTACCTCCTTGCACAATATCAGCTATTTCTTTCATAGCTCACCTGCATTTCTGTAACCAAATGCCTTCAATAAGCCTGCAAGGATCTCTCTCCCAATCCTCGTGGCTTGAATCATTTATCACAGCCAGATAGGGCTTTGCTGGATACACACCATTTATTGTCAATCCTTTGCAAACTTCCTTTCTGTTAGCATAACTGTTTTGTGCATCTCTCCCCATTCCACACCCCCCCCCCCCACTTGTCTCTTTCAACTTTGTGGTTTCTTTATCTTCCTAAGCCTAACCACCATAGACAGGCTGTCTCTGAGGTTTCTGTTCTGGTTATAGCGACTATTCTCCCCCAGTTATGTAGGCTGTCTAATCACATCACAATCAGATTAAGTCGGCTAATAGGGCAGAATACACAAGCCCCAAGACAGGCACCAGCTTTGCCTGACTGTCATCTATGTATTAAAAGACACAGAACACGACAGAGGGAGATATGCACGCATGGTAAAATTAAAACCCAGTGACCAATCAAGGAACCAGGCTTGGTAAAAGACAATCAAGAACAAGATGACATGTACCTCCACTTAAGACTTTCCAAGGACTCACAACAGACCTCTACGGGCCTGTTAGCCACAGCCTATTACTACCTGGCTGCTGTATTGCTAGGGGCACTATTAAGAAAGCTACCAACTTCATTGTTGTGGTTTTATAGGGAATCTAGACAGCAACTGCTAAAGAATGTATACTGTACATTTGTTCCAGTGTTGCCAAGTGTCAAAAGCTTAGATTCCATCGAGAGGCAGGAAGTTGCCTTCTACTGAGAGACTATTAGTTTCTATAAAGACTGAAGATTTTGCAAACATAGCAGGTAAATCCAAATAGGCATCCAGGAAGAATTCTAGTCACACACCTGTATGAGTAGAGGAAAATGAGTAATAATAATAATAAGCATTCAATAATAATGAGCATTCAAATAAATGGCAGGCTTAGAACACTCCCAGGCCGTAATTGGCCTCAACTGTCATCTGAAGGCGGAAGTCTTTTTCAGGTACTTCTGCATTTAATGTCACAGAACCACTAAAAAGCTTGCCTCAGATTTATGATTACATTTATGAATGAATACAGAAATGTCAATGATCTTACCAAAGGATGTCTTATCTACAGTAAACTGTTATGCATATATCTAACAGGGATCAAATGTGTACACCTGTGGGCTGGGTAGAAATGGGTTAAGCAGCCACTCATTGTAAGAACATATGAGGCAGATGGAAAGTCCTGGCAAGTCTTTCTGAGAACAGTAGATAAGTGTAAAGTAGGAGTACTAGTTACCCCTGCCAACTGGGCAAAGAGACACCTCTTAAAATAGTGTCCTCATAAATTTAGCAGGGGGAGAGCAACCCTCTGCTTTTATTCCAGCATTGCATCTTTTCTAGTGGCTGTTGCTGGTATCTCTTTTGCATCTCTTTTTAGACTCTGAGCCCTATGGGGACAGGGAACAAAATTGATTTATTTTTACTTTGTGAACTATTCTTGGCTGAAAAACAATATATAACTAATAATAAATGTTGGGGGGCAGGGAGTGGATAACTTACCACATTCTGAGAAAAATACAATAATCATATATTGGTTGTATATTTTATTACAGAATTAGAAAAGTGTTCAGGGAAGAGCTTGTAGCCAAATGGAAACTGAAAAGGCAAAAATAGGTATATTACAAGGCATTTGGAGACCACCCAAAATATACGTATTGGCAATAATTAATTGGTTGCCACTTTCTCAGTTTGATAAGATTTTAGATTGTTCTACATTTTCTGTCTGAAACATAAAATCACATGCATTTCAGCCAAAGCCCTTGGAAGTGTTCACTTCTTCAAAGCTGCTGTCAGCTCAGGAACAACCTGCAAACAAGATAAAAAAAAATCAGGTAAATTTCAATTATATCACAGATGCTCTAAGTCCCTCAACTCTCCTCTCCTCCATATTTCATCTCTGGATCCAGGGAGGACAGACAGCAGCAGAAATGACTTGGGTAATTGGTACTGTACCCAGAAGACAGAAATAGGATTTAATCTCTTTGGCTTTGAGAAGCAAATTAACTAAAAAAGCAGCACTAAGCAAAGCAGGATGCCCTCTATTAAAAAGGAACTGCTGGTGAAATGAGCAAAGCAAGGAAACTAAGGCAGATGGACCAACGGATTTTGCAGTGGCAATTTTAGAGAATGGTTGCCAGGGCCTTGGCACCTATGGTGGATCTGCCACTTAGCTGAACACCGATCAAGCTGCACGGTGATTCTTACTAGTCCTCAGGAAAGCAGCTATGCATGAAAACATTAGCCTGCCAACTCCACCTGAAACCTATGCTGGCCACTTGTGTAAAATATCAGTTACCTTGTCTTTCCAGGGGCCCTCGCTCAGAGAGATCCCAGATGAACTCTCGACTGATGAATATGGCCTCTCAATTATTTAAGAGATCTACATTTCCATTAGGTGGAAATAATGCGGTCGTACAAAATTTATTAAGGAAATTGTCTACATGTTGTTTCTTCCGAATGTCACTTTGTCTCCAGCTTATTAAAAGGCCTGTGTTTACTGCCAAGCCAGCAGGCATTAGTTCAGGAATGGCATTAAGTGCTGGCATGGTTTCTGCCGCCACTCCTTCGTGGATATACCAGATGCCCATGCCAGTCACACAGATTACATGCTAACAGAAGCCCAAAAAATGTAGGGGAACTGAAGCTGGGGGGGGGGGGAACGACGACAAGAAGAAAGTAATAGACAGACAAATCCAGCAACACTGGTACGCATTTTTAAATACTGAACACTTCTGCAGTGTGAAAGTAGGCTGATGACAACATTCTACGCCACTGTACAGTAGGAGCCTGGCATCTTAACTGTCTGCACAAGAAACATCTTTCAAACCAATCCTACATTCAGTGTAAATGAAATCAGTGTTTACTTCTGTTAAGATTCTGCCAAGGATAAAGCTCACTGAAAGTTTCTGGAGACAAAGCCTTGTGCATATGGCTAAAATATATAGGACGCAGTCCACTGACACTTAGCATGGTACGTGGCTACCCAACAATTGTTACCCAAAACATGCTTAGATTAAAATCTACACAGGGTTGCAGGAGACACACACTCCTGCAAGATATCGGGATGGAACTCTCTCAAAACATACCTTTCCCTTCATATGACTGTCGATCACAACTTACGCTAGTTAAGGCAATATTAACTTTGTGTTAAGCATGCATTCAGTTTATTTTGTTACATGCTTTAATTCAAATTAGGATCTGGTCAACAAGGCTTTGGGCTGGTTCAGACCCTTGCTTAGGCAGAAATAGAATTCCAAAGTGGCTGCTGGGTTGCCAAGTTATCCCCTCCTTCAAAGCCAGGAAGACTGAGGGATGACCAGCAATGACTGACTCTGAGACATGATGCACTGAGCTTGGGCTGCACTACTTCCTGTGGATATTGTGGCCAAGGAGTGTCCAGTCCCTGAGCAGCTTGGTCACACTAGTACATGCCACTCAAGTTGAAGTTGGCCGTCTGGTATAATAGATGAGTGGACATGTGCCCGTCATCTACCATGTACATAACAATGTGGGAGGCCACAGAAACCCATACTTTGAAACGTGACCATGTGAAGTGAAAATAATTGAGTGACTGAGTATGTAGGCCTTTAGGTGGACTACCCTCCTCACATCTCATTTTAGCTGTGTGATGGGAGGGGAAAACACATGTACCTCCACCATGCAAATGGATCCCCACCTACATAAGCATGCCAATCAAGCCATAGTGTGTAACATATCTAGTAGGAGTTTTGAGTTACTGTTGTTACAGAAAAGCTGATGGAGATTGATCCAACTAGATCCTCAGTTCTAGAGTTCATTTGTTGCAATCCTAAACACAGTGATTTTGTAGTAAATTTGATTGAAACCAAAAAGGTCTTCTTCAAGTAAACATCTTAAGATTGAAGTCCTGACCTTGGAAACCTGGAGGAGCTGTCCAGCACAAAGAAATTATGACTGCATACAAAAGGCAATCTTCCTTCTTAAAAAATACCACCACCACACCTCTCCTTTGGAAGGATGTCAACAGAGGTGGTGTTTGACAATCAGTTCCATCAGAAAGTAACTGGGAAAAGCACCAAGTACTGTAGACCTGGGAAAGGCAGTTGTCCTTCTTTGATGTACATGTAATAATAAAAACCCAGAATTCAGTTAGAACTAATTCTAATTGCAACTAGAAGCTTGCATCATCTTCAGAGAGAGGCACTTAGGAGCTTCTAGTTATAACTACTTAGAACTAGAACGTCCACAGATGATTCAGTTTCTAGTTTTTACTAGTTGGAACTAGTAATAACTAATTTTGGGTTTTTACTGCAACCTATACAATAACGTTCCTCAAATAACAAGCCAAAGAACACGTGTGTACCACTTAACAACAGGGATACATGCTCCAATCCCTGTTGTTATCGGATTAGGTTGTTAAGTGAACATTCAGCCCAATCTACTGCCTTTGTTGTGTAAACAGACACTCCTAGTCAGAAACTAGCTGGCTGTATAGGCTACTGGGGATAGATTGCCTCTTCTTTGCATTAAGGGTCTCTTTTTGTGCAAACAGACTACAGGCTATGGAAGTCCTTACTGCCTCATTAAGAGCCTCTTTGTTGTGCTTTGACCACTGTCATACATGCGGTCCATTGTTAAGCAGAAGGTTATTAAGTGGTGGACACCTGTAATCAATTACTTTTAATCTTGTAAAAAACACTTCTTCAACCATTTACTCTCAATGAAATCTCATCAGTTTATACTAACTGTGGTAAAACTTTTGCCTAAGAATTGATACGCAATGGGCTCTTGGTATCCCTGAGAGATCCATTCCAGGACCCCCTATGGATACCAAATTCCACGAATAATTAAATCTTTAGCTGCAGAAGCATGTCCAGCCGTGACCGAATGTAGCCAGTGTGAACAGGAGTGACTTCCAGTTGCCTCTGGGAGGCCTTCTGAAGCCCTCCAGCCATGAGCTTGGCATCCACAGATACTGAAATCCAAGGATGCTAAGCCTGTGGATAAGGAGGGCCCCGTGTGGTCTTCTAATACGTGAGGAAACAGATGAAGATAGATAACGACATTTTTCCTTTGTGACTGGCTAGCACTGTCTCCTGAAAGAATCTATCTAGATGCTAGGAGATAATGCTGGATAAAATCCTTGCCTGAAATCAGAGTTTTCAAGACCACGGTCTTTAGTGGGGCAGATTTGTGCACCTCATTAGAAGCCAATATACAAACAAACATGATGCCAGCCATTAAAGTCAGCACCCATCCCAAGTAGCTTTCCCTTGGAGTGAGGCATCAGAAATGAGTGAGACATCAGAATCCCTTGGAGTGAGGCATCAGAAATGAGGCATCAGAGATGCAAGTTATGTGAATAGTCCTACAGTGAGTGAGCCACCCTACACGTCCAAATCCCCATTTATATTCAGGAGAATGGATAGGAGCCATCCAGTCTGAATCCAAGTGTAGCTTGAACACAAAAGCTTCAGGAGCAAAGCTCACCTTAAACAAGTCTGCTACCAAACCATAGTCTGCAACCTGGAATATTGGTGCTTCTGGATCCTTGTTGATGGCTACTATAGTCTGAAAAGGGGAATGAAGGAAGACAGGTCATAGAATGTTGTTACTGAAGGCCGTGCACGGCTCTTCTCCTAGTGGCATAGGATGCAACTGTTATTCAAAAGGATGCTTTTTAAAAAAAAGTTTTTACAGCAATCACATAGATGAAAAAGATATAGGCAAAAAACCACATCTACTATGTCAATACACACATAAAACACCACAAATGCAGCAAAATTATCAGAAAGATGTAATTAAATATTGCATAATTGGGCTAACTGGGCAAAGATGCACATTTTAAAGTGATGCTCCTCTTACAACTAGCACAGAAAGAGTAACTCTCTATTCAGATTGCACAGACTGCTGGTGCTTCTTCTGCATCTTTTTAGATTGTAAGCCATTAGGGGACAGAGAACCATTTATTTAGCTATGTAAACCACTTTGTGATATTTTCTATTGAAAAGAGATACAAATTTTCTTAGGACAAACTCAAGCTCTTAAGCGCAAACAATAAAATTTAAAACATATAGATTATACCCTCAATCCCGAAAAGACCTACAATAAAATGTCAATACCATGCTATGTCAGAAAGCCACTCTCACAATACATGTAATTTTCAGAAAGCTAACAAAATGGAGTCAATTCCTGCAGATACCATCATCTCTCCTGCATATACATTCCTGTTAATTTCTATCACCTTCCTAATTTTGATCAATTGTACTATGTGTAGTAGTAGAACCTTTATTAGCATAGTCTGTACAATACTACATATGTTCCATACAGACCTGTATCTTAAACACAGTATCACTAGTGTTCACTAATCCAACTCTTAATAATAACACATTAAAAAGCTGCCATTCTCTCTACTGTGTCAGCCACCTCCATTGATAGAACAAACCGGACCTTGTCCTGATCCCTCCATCCTCCCACGTTGGTCAGAATCGAACCTATAAGCTTCAATCGTGGCTCTTCAAGAAGTGGACAATCAAAAAGTTAATGCGAAACTGTTTCTATAAGCGAAGGAGCAGAACCCTCCTTTTATCTCGGCTACCAAGATCTTTGCAGCTACCACCAAATGCCAACCCAGATTTTTTCACCAAAATTGCCCAGCAGTGTCATCACTGGATCTAAAGCAGCGGTCACCAAATTTGCGACTGCTGTCTGTCAAAAAAGTGGTCCCTGTTTGGACCACAGCTTACCATTCCAAGTCTGTACTGCATGTACTCTGAGTAGATCTGGAAATCAGGAAGCTCTGGGCAGTCGCATCTGTTGCCTGGCATCCCAGAAGTTGTGCAATAGGAAGTCTGGGCAGATGTGACTGCCCATTGTCCCAGTGCCCAGACCTACTTAGGATACATGCAGTGCGGAGGCGAAACGATAAGTTCCGCTCACAGAGCAGCGGGCTTTCCCCAAACCCCAGATTCAGCTCCCAGGCGGGGGTTTGAAAAGCCCTGAACTAAAGGATTCAGTAAAACTGGATTGTTAGTAATATTAAGAACATAAGAACAGCCCCCCTGGATCAGCCCATAGGCCCATCTAGTCCAGCTTCCTGTATCTCACAGCGGCCCACCAAATGCCCCAGAGAGCACACCTGATAACAAGAGACCTGAACCCTGGTGCCTTCCCTTGCATCTGACATAGCCCATTTCTAAAATCAGGAGGTTGCACATACACATCATGGCTTGTAACCCATAATGGATTTTTCCTCCAGAAACTTGTCCAATCCCCTTTTAAAGGCATCCAGGCCAGATGCCATCACCACATCATGTGGCAAGGAGTTCCACAGACCAACCACATGCCGAATAAAGAAATATTTTCTTTTGTCTGTCCTAACTCTCCCAACACTCAATTTTAGTGAATGTCCCCTGGTTCTGGTGTTATGTGAGAGTGTAAAGAGCATCTCTCTATCCACTTTATCCTTCCCATGCATAATTTTGTATGTCTCAATCATGTCCCCCCTCAGGAGTCTCTTTTCTAGGCTGAAGAGACCCAAATGCTGTAACCTTTCCTCATAAGGAAGGTGCCCCAGCCCAGTAATCATCTTAGTTGCCCTCTTTTGCACCTTTTCCATCTCCACTATGTCTTTTTTGAGATGTGGCGACCAGGACACAATACTCCAGGTGTGGCCTTACCATCGATTTGTACAACGGCAGTATAATATTAGCTGTTTTGTTCTCAATACCTTTTCTAATGTTCCCAAACATAGAACTGGCCTTCTTTACTTCCGCCGCACACAGGGTCAACATTTTCATCGACCTATCCACCACCACCCCAAGATCTCTCTCCTGATCTGTCACAGACAGCTCAGAAACCATTAGCCTATATGTGAAGTTTTGATTTTTTGCCCCAATGTGCATGACTTTACACTTACTGACACTGAAACACATCTGCCATTTTGCTGCCCATTCTGCCAGTTTGGAGAGATCCTTCTGGCGCTCCTCACAATCACACCTGGTCTTCACCACTCGGAAAAGTTTGGTGTCATCTGCAAACTTAGCCACCTCACTGCTCACCCCTGTCTCCAGGTCATTTATGAAGAGGTTGAAGAGCACTGGTCCCAGGACAGATCCTTGGGGCATACCGCTTTTCACCTCTCTCCATTGTGGAAATTGCCCATTGACACCCACTGTGTTTCCTGGTCTTCAACCAGGTCTCAATCCAGGAGAGGACCTGTCCTCTAATTCCCTGACTGTGGAGTTTTTTCAGTAGCCTTTGGTGAGGGACCGTGTCCAACGCCTTCTGAAAGTCCAGATATATAATGTCCACGGGTTCTCCCGCATCCACATGCCTGTTGACCTTTTCAAAGAATTCTATAAGGTTCGTGAGGCAAGACTTACCCTTACAGAAGCCATGCTGACTCTCCCTCAGCAAGGCTTGTTTGTCTATGTGTTTTGAGAGTCTATCTTTGATGAGGCATTCCGCCATCTTACCCGGTACAGATGTTAAGCTGACTGGCCTATAGTTTCCCGGGTCCCCCCTCTTTCCCTTTTTAAAGATTACACTGATGACCTTCCCCTGAATAACATAATTAAACTTTAGGTTCACCAAATGTGCCCAAAATCTTCTGTCTGTTACCTGCACCCCCTCCTGAACCAGTCCCACCCCCATTCCACCCTCCCCCTGCATGAACCCCCCCAACATCCCCATGCTGCCTGCTGCTCATCTTTCTAGCAGCGGTGGCTTGGGCCTCCTTGGCAGCACTGGTGCACACTGCAGGCCTCCCACTAGCACTCTGGGTGCTGTGAGCATGTCATAAGGCACGTTTGGACACCCAGCACTGACATCTGTCTTAATGAAGAGTTCTAAAAACCTTGCTTACCCCTACACCAATGGTTCCCAAGCTTACCTGGGTCAAGGCGACCCCACAGCCTCTTCTTCCTGGCTCAGCCAGGTGCTGTCATCTTGGAACCTGCAAGATTTTGTGAGATCCAAGATAGCAGTGCTTGGGAGAACAGGGAGGAGAGGCAACCAGAGACATCCTGGAGTGTCCCTGTGAATATGCCACATCCTATGGCAGTGGTTCCCAAACCTTTTTGACTGGCAGTTCCTTTGTCCTACTGGGCCATTAGCCATGGTTCCCCATAAGGGCTACAATTCTATACTCTGTATAGGGGAGTAGGTTTTTCACACTGATTCTGGGGCTCCCTGGCTGGTTTCTGCAATTCCCCTGGGAGCCATGCTCACAGTTCGGGAACCGCTGCCCTAAGGTATTGCGACACACTCTTTGGGAAGACCTGCCCTACACCAACAAGCATTGGTCCATTTAACACTAAAGTATCACATACTCTTATGGACAGATTTCCCTGAAAATAACTTTTTAAAAATCACAATAATATTCATATGCCAGTTGCATTACCAATAATCAACTAGAATTTTACTAGAACCTAATTTAATATCCTTAAAAAGGAAATTTGTTTTCACTTCATAATGGGGGGAGGGGGAGAGAGAGCGCAAAGATAGTCCATTCTTTACAAAAAAAACAACCTAGTTTTCTACCTTGTCCTAAGTACAAATAAATTATACATTTTGCTTGCAGAAGGCTTCACAGACTACTTTTGAAACATCCTGAAGTGTTCAAGTTCACAATGGCAGATAATTCACAGCGTGGGTTGGTGGAAAATCCACTCAGGAGACTGTTGCCATGGTTACGAGGGGATTTTTTTTAAAAGCATTTTTATACAAATCTCATCTGTCTGAGTAAATATAGAATCTGCCTAGTGTTGATAAATACAGAAGTAGGGCACAGTTCAGGTACAAGTAAAATAAACTTTACGTGCTTGAAAAAAGGGATGCAGATTAAATGGGGCAATATTGAGAAAAATGCTCCAACAAAACATGTACTTTGCTTATTTAGATTTGTGAACTTTCATTGAATAGTGGTGTAAAACATAACAATTTCTTTTAAAACACAAACATGTGTGAGCACACACAGAGGGGGATGAGCTGAAATAACAGCAAACTAAGCAGTAAGGTCAATTTTATTTTAAACCACCAAACCAAAAAAAGTTAGTATAGTAAAGAAGGTTCCCCACCCCCAAAAAACTAGTTTCATTCTTGATTTTTTAATTGTGAATTGATTATTGTCCATCCATCCCCCCGCCAAGCAACCACTACCACCACTACTAAGCAATCACTACTACCAATCACATACAACTGACACAAGTTAAGGTTAAATTCAAGGGTGTTTTCCATCCAAGGTGAGTTATTTTAGCAAAATATAAATAATGAGTATAAATAATGCCAATTTGTCATTTAGTTTAAGCCAGTGTTTCTCAACCAGTAGCACCTGAGGTGGTGCCATGTGGGACACCCAGACACCTGCCATCCAGCGGTGAAACCAGTGACACAACACAACAAACAGGTGGGCAGAGCTACAAAGCATGATTTTCACATGCTCAGAAAAGCCCTCCCATTCATCCTGAGCCTCTTACTGGTGTTTGTCACTTCGTATCTGGCCTCCCAACCTGGAAGTAACTGATGATAACATTATCATTGGTTACTTCCAATAGGTGGACCATGCAAAGTGGTATGGTGATGGACAAATTTTGAGAAACACTGATTTAAGCTATTTTTTGTGACTCGCTAGGAAGTATGAATGTTGCAATATAACCCTAACCATTACTAAGTATTGATGGAAGTGATTTCTTTCTCCAGGGACAAAGCCATTCAAAGACAAGTACGTTATTTTAGGGGGTGTTTGGCATGGAACACCGTATGACTATTCTCCTGGAGGTAACCTATTGCTTAGATTAGAAATAAAGGTGGCTACCTTACCCAGTTCCCACAAACCCTTTCCTAATTTACTATTTAACAGCACACAGACCACAATTTAAGGAGCACTGTGATGAACTGCAACATCCCTGTACTGCATTCTCTTCGGTCTAACTAAACAGCGAAACCTGGTCAAACTGCAAGCATCATGACAACAGCATCAAAACAAAATGTTCTTTTTTGTAGTTTTTAAAATTTAATTAAGCACCACCAGATGGATACTCCCTCACAGTGTCATCTGTGTGAAACCCAAGGGGAGGGGATGCAGCTCAGTGGCACAGCACCTGCTCTGTATGCAGAAGATCCCAGGTTCTTGCCATCTTCAGGCAGGGCTGGGAAAGGTTCTTGACCAAAACCCGGAGAGCCACTGTCCACGAGTGCAGATGATGTATGTCTATCAACCTTAAACATAAAACAGCTTCCAGTGTTGATCCCTAACATCTTCTCATTAGTGTCATGATCTTGGATTTCATGTATGAGCTATTTTTAAATGTTATAGTGCACTCCTTCCCAAGGAAGTTGCTGAAATGTACTTGTCCATAGTGGTGCACAAAGCAGCACCCATGAAACACCCCTCACCTACTTACATCAACCTACTGCAGTTAATTGAAAGAGAACAAGATTCGTTTAAATCAGGGGTCTCCAAACTTTTTGGCCAGAGAGCCGCATTAAATATCTGGCATAGTGTGGAGGGCCAGAAAAAAATTAAAAATAGAATTTAAATAAATAAAATAGAGATAGAACTTAGATGAGTGAACAAATGAATGAATGGGCTCATTCATTCAACCTCTCTGGCCCTCAGAACACCCTCCAGACACAATCAGAGCACAGTTCCGGTCATGTTCAGTTGAGTGGGCCAGAGGCTTTCAGGGGACAAGAGGTTGGCCGCGGGCCGGAAAGAGGCTTGCTGCGGGCCGCATCTGGCCCGCGGGCCAGGGTTTGGAGACACCTGATTTAAATCATTGGTTGGCAACCTTTGCCAGCTTAGGGGCCAGACGTTCAGTAATTACATCCAGAAATTTCATTATGAAGTTCAAACATTCAGTGATGACATCATCACATCATTGCCAAACTTCTGGGTTGCTGAGCTTCACACTGTGCAATTCCCACCTATCTGCTGTGCTCTGGAGTCCGACCTCCAGCCTTGGGGAGTGCCACAGACGCATTCCCAAGTATGAGTTCCATCAGATAGTTGGCAATGGCCTTGGGAATGCAGACCAGATAACTCTGGTTGTCAGGCCAGATTCAGCAGATTCACCAACCCATGATTTAAATGATACATCTTCTATACACAAAGCCAAAGCAATGCCCAAGGACTATGCTTTTCAGCAGCTTCTCCACAAGGGTTATAACATTTTAGATTTGCTCTTATGTGAAATCCAAGACTGATGAGATAGTTAAGAGGTACCACTGAAAGACATCTTACACCAGGAAGAGGCAAGTCAACATTATGACTGCGTGGCAACATTGGTGGGAACTTGTCAGCAGCCTGCTCAAGGGGATGTGTAACAAATCTGCCCTGAATCTGCACTATCCAGTTGCTGAAACTAGGTCCTAAAAAGCATAGCATCCTACTGCACAGACTTAGCTATTTGGTTAAGTGGCTCAGCAATTCTTTGGGGAGCTTCTTAAAGGACAACAGAATATAATTTGACTCTAAAAGTTCAGTGAGAAAAAAAGAGAAGAGCATGATGAGGAAGATGGAAAAGAAACATGGAATGAGGCACAACAGTTTCTTCAGTAGAAATCTAAGTTCAAAACATTTGCACATTAAACTGCTTTAAACCCAACCTCCTGAAAAGGCAGGAGAGGATCTCATTTTAAAAACACTGCAAACACCTTGCTCTGGCGGTAAACATATATGATCTTGGACAGAGCAATTCTCATGTCAGCTGAAACATTTCAGCTACTAATGAGTTAAGCCTTTTAAAGTTTCATTATTTTATACTAGGTTTCCATTTGAATGGCTAAATGCCAGAACATCAAAGGCGTTTTTACTTTATGGAGTAGTAAGTCCATAATTCAAATTGCACATTGTTATGCATGAATTCATGTGTCAGATTCTGAAATATATGAACATGGAACTACTGTATAGGATTCTAATATGGGCTGTTTTGTTTCAGTTATAAATTCAGCCTGTTTCTAACAAACGGTTTCTTGGTCAGCAACTGATGTATTTCAGATAGTTGCCCTATTAATGCACCATTGCACATATTTACTATGAAGTAGGGTATTGACGATTCATTTTCTGGAACAAGATTAATCTGCAATCCTCAGACATTTTTAAAATGATGAAAAACACCAAGAGGAAGTTTGTCACCATTCCCCACCCCCATTACCAATTAACTTCTTCAACCCACAAGACCATTCCTCTTCAGATCAGTTTTTATCCCCTGCTTAAGAACTGTACCTTGCTGTCTTTCATCCCAGCTAGATGTTGGATTGCTCCAGATATTCCAACTGCAATATACAGTTCCTGAAACAGAAAAGAACAAACACTTCAGAGAACATTCCAGCCTGAAATAAACATTTTGCAAATTAGTATGGCAAGCAGATCTCTACGGCTCTGTCAACATGATGCTTCTCTAAATCCTTCTGGGAGAAGTCAGTGCTGCAAGTCATGTTGCCTGCCTCATCCATGAGATCACCATCATTTAAAAGTTATCAACAACAACATGGGGGACAGCTATGTCACACTGACTCTTGCTCCACTGTGACTCCATGGTGGGAAGTGACAAAGGGAAGGTCCATGGTTTGGTGGTATAACACATACTATGCACACAGAATGTTCCAGATTCCATTTGAGCGAGACAGACTATTTTTTGTCTGACAGTAAAAGATATGGTGAGTATATGCATGTCTTGTTCAATTCCCCCTCCTCCCCCAAAAAACCCTCAGAGGCCCAGTGATTTCAGGGGGCACACAGGGATATTTCTCACTGACAAGATATTGTTTTTCCTGGTCACTCAAACTCAGAGCCTCGCCCCTGCCTTATCAGACTTGGTGATCGTCATGGATGACTTTGTTGCTTCAAGGTTTCTAAAGTACTCAGCTGCTATCAAAGAAGAGTGACAGCCTGCTTCTCAACAGAGTGGATTGCTGGGCACCTTTTGCACTTGTGCTTTTGCTATTCGCCTACCAATTCATGGTGCTGATCTCTAAAACATGCTTAGAAACATACATTCGAGACTTCCCGCTAAGGTGGGTAAATCTTCTGTTTACCATCACACTTAAAGATCAACCAAGAGCACCCTCTTCAACACCATCTGTCTGGCAGGTCCAAACAGCAAAGGCAACCAAAAAGGTGGTATTAGCAGCTGTCCAGCTGTAGGAGAGCTGCAAATCTCCACTGAGATTTCTTGGGATAAGGAAGGCACCAGGGGCCAGAGAGTGTTGGAGACAAGCATTTCTCTGGGCATGGGACAAATTTTAAACACTCACAACCCAAAAGAAAATTTCTGTTTTGAAAAGGGGTGGGGGGAGATGGAGAAATCAACCTAGCTGAAACTATAGCTTCTTTACAACCCTTTGTTCAAGTTCTTTATGTCTCCTTTCCCTGATATGTATCTATAACCAGGTATGGCACAAGAGGACTAAGGCATGCACATAAATTACTTATAAATGAGGGACAAACCAGGTTTCACATGCAGATGGTGCAGTAACTCAAAAGGTCTGAGATTTAATTCCTGGCATCTCTAGGTAGGGCTAGAAAAGATTCTCATGTGAAAAAGCTGCTGCCGGGTAGCATACACAGTACTGAGTGAGATGGACCAATAGACAGACTCAGGATGCAACCGATTCACAGGTTCACATTTGCATACGCCGAAGCAAGTGGGCTGTTCTCTGGTGACTGTGACAAGGAAGCTGCAGCCCTTCTCACAGCCTTGAAGCTGCAGAGGAAGGCAGGAAAATTCTGCAGCTGCACAATGATCCCTGCCTCTCCAAGACTAAGAGAAACACTAAGAGGTGTCTGGCCACTGCATTGCCAAGGAACTTGAAATACCTGAACAGCACAGGGTTAAGCCAATGGGCCCACAATCAACTCCTCAGGTCTGCCACTGAAGAGGGTAGGGGAAGTTTCCTCAACCCTGCATTAGCAAGCTATCTGGACATTGCAAGGGCAAGTCAAACAGGCCCCCATCAACTCTGCAAGCTTATCAATAGTACCTCTTTGACAGGTCAGAAATTATTGCAGCCAATGCCAGCACCTTAGCCTTTGAAAGCATGGCAGTAGTGACAGTAACAAGCAGTTCCTGTTGAATTTCCCGTAAGAAATGCGCTAGCCTACAACAAAGTTTATTTGGTTGTTGTGATGGTAAGAACCAGGACAACACTTCAGTGGGAAAACCAGCAGTAAAGATGGCCAGGCCAGGAAAATATCTTCAAAGCTATGAAGATTGAAGATTAACGCCACTCTGGCCACATGACTATCAATCCTTGTGGAGAGCAGGTTAACAGTATAAAGATTCTGCAGAGCTCCCACCTGTGCTATGGTACAAAGGCAATAAGAAACAGCAGGAGTGTCCTCTGAGCAATGAAAGATACTTCTGTTGTTTCTCATCTTCTCCAAATCACGGCGCAAATAAAAGACGACTACTCCATCTTGCTTCCCCAGGCCATTTTGTGACAGCAGATTTAAAGGCCAGGCCATTGCTTGTGATTTCCCCTCTCCTACAATGCTTTCCTTGACCTTTAACCTGTTCCATCCCAAGGTGTACAAACCTTGCAAAAATTTCCTATCAGACACTGGATTTTTTCTCTCTGCAGAAACTCTTGGTAATAAGAGACACCCTGATTTCAAGTATATGATTAAAAGCAATTAAGCCACCTTAATAAAATTGCCTTTATTTATTTATTTAAAAAAGAAGTGTATATTTAGGCACCTATCTTGCATAAGAAGAAATGGCTCAAATTCCAACCATTCAAGATCTTCATGTTACTAAATAGTCCATCAGGTCAAACAGTTTCATCCCTTTCTAATCCTTTTCACTTTAAGAACTTATATGGGGCTTTGATCAACTAGGGCACGTGATTACTCTTAAGAAGCATGCTTAGGGTGTCTGCTTGAGTGCAGGGCCATACAGCATTTCCTTCTGCTCTCTTGGGAGCAGCACATCAATTGCTTTCAGCTAAATGCACTCTCATATGAATATTTTAGTACAATTTAATGTTTCTGCACCAACCCCTGAGGAGCAGAGCATCAATTTGAGAACACAGTTCTCTTGGAGTTAAAAGCCACATTGGATAATGCAGGATGAAAGGGGCCGTCAGTATTCAGCTTTTTAGCAAGTCAAAAATAGTCTGAAAATTCAGTCCTGGCTGCAAACAAACAGCTCTTTGAAGTTTGTGGCACAAGAGCAACTTTTCAACACTGCTGAATTCTCAGAGAAAATGTTCCAGGCAGTTTCTCAATCATGGCAATTTTTCTACTAAACTGATAATTACCTCCCGAACAGCATTGATGTGGCAAAATCCTATGCAAGTCTATTCAGTAATGAGTCCCACTGAGTTCAATTAGATTTACTCCCAGATATATAGAATTGTAGCCTTAAGTAATTTATATCTCAGCAGCACACCTGCTGGTCTGTTAATAAAATAAGCACACACCACCAAAGGAATGTTGGAATGGACTATCACAATAACATATTTTCAATGTAAAATATGTTTAAATTTATCCCTAGTTCTCAAGCATGGATGGAAAAACATACATGAAATATACATAAAAATAAGCTCAAGTTTCACCTTATTCTGAAAGTAGCAATTCATGCTACAATTCACTTTGATCTCTAGTTCACATGCCAGCAAAGTAATTGTGCCAGGCAGGAGCAGGTACATACACTATATTCACTCATTCACACACCAATCTCGTACCCATGGCAATGTGAGCAAAGCACTGTGTGCACTGGCTTCTTCTGAGCAAGAAAGATTCCAAGCACCCAGGTTACACTCTACCATATTATGCAACTAGTATAACATTCTGCATGTTATACAACAAATGTTGTGCATGCATCTATGCAGGGAGAACTGCCAGCTGGGCAAGCACGTGCACCATCGCCAAGACTAAAGGAGTGTCTCAATGAAACTACTGAAAGAGCGTGACCAGGGCTGGCCCATCCAAGAGTCAGATAGAGGCAATTAGTGGGTGGTACAACACCTGCTTCTATCTACCTATCCATCCTGTCACTCCTACTTGAATTTGAAAGGGGGGGGTTCACAGCAGAAGAGGAAATGTGGAGAGGAGTGTGGGCTGATCCAAGGAGACAAAGGAGTGGCAGAGGCCGCTGGCATGCCACCAGGTAAAGGGGGCAGCATTTGGTGTACTACCTCAGGTCTTGGGCTGGCCCTGCTCTTGCCAAAGTTACAAAGGCATACTGACCCATACAAATGATAATTCATTCATTATCCATTAAGAATATTTATACCGGTGGAGCCTGTTTAACCGTGGATTTTTCATCTGGCTCAACGCGGGTCCCCCGGACCTGCACTGAGCCAGCTCCACCTGGGCCTTCTGAAGAGGACCAGAGCTGTGCTGCCTCTGCAGGCTCTGCCCACTGTCTCTGCAAGCTTCAAAATGGCCCGGAGAGGCAAAAAACACCACTTCTGGTTTCCTGAGGAAAATGGGCTTCCTTGGGCCTCAGAATGCCTTACATGGCAAAAAAAGTCACTTCCAGTTTCCCTCAGGAGTAACTTCCCTCAAAAGTGGTTTTTTTTTGCCTCTCTGGACCATTCCGAAGCCCATAGGGGCAGCAGGCGGACACTCTGTGGGTTTCAGAAAGCCTTCCAGAGGGGACCGGAGCACTGCTCTGGTCCCCTTTGGAGAGAGAAAGGGGCCAAAAATCACGGATTTGATTATCCGTGATTTTCTGTATCAGTGAGGGGGCCAAGAACAGATACCCTGCAGATACAGAGATCCCACCTGTATGCAGTTTTTCAACAGAAGGAGTTTCCAAAGTGGTTCACATAGTAAAATAAATAAATAAATAAATGGTTTCCTGCCCCCTAAGGGATCACAATGTAAAAAAAAAAATACAAAAGAGACACCAGCAACCACCACTGGAAAAGACGTCATGCTGGGGTGAAAAAGGACAGCTGTTCTCCCCCAGCTAAATATAAGACGACACTACTTTGAAAGGTTCCAGTTAGCAAGAGTTAGCAGTTAGCAAGCAGAAACATCTAGCTATGCTGAACTGACTGCTATTCCAACACAATGCCTACACTGGAGCCTATGTAAGCACTGATGTAACCAGCTCTGTGACAAATGAAAACCCTTCAGTATTATACTTGTATAAGTGAGCCTATTCATATCTTGTTTCCAACAAATCCTGTATCATGTAGCAGTTAGGAACAAAGCCACACTTGCGATGGTCGCTATACTCAACAAAAGTGGCAAAGTCCAGATTCTGCTTGTGATGCTTAAGGTTGAGGTGTTGCACCTGGTGGGGAACATGTATTTGCTGGTACAGTCATACATAGGTTCAAATTTAACTTGTGTGTGACTTTAAATTCTGCAACTATGATGAAACCCAGCATTTCAAATAACTTTCCTATTGAACTAGGGCTTTTTTTCTTCCTAGTCAATGAAGAACAAATGTTTTTTATGTTCTACTTCTAAGAACGTTCCCAAAGGACTAAGTTTCAAATTGAACGCGCTTCTAACATATCTGAACAAACTGGCCATTTGTTCACGTAGCGAGATGAGTGCATTTCAAGGAAGGTTCTGTTGCACTTGAAGGAATTCAGTAGGTTGTGGGGTTTCCTACAGAGGTCTGCAACAAACCAGCTTCCAAGCCTGTAGTTAGCAGAGGAACATTTCTCTTTTTTAAAAAGTCACAGGCTGGAAGCAAAGATTGGTCTTGAAATCAAAAGGTACAGCGAACCTTCAATTTAACTGACTGATGGGGGGAAGGAGTGTCTGTTAATGCCAATATGCCATTAAATCCAAATGCATTTATGACAATGCACACAAGCATGTGCAAAAATATGAGTAGTTTTTAAAGAAGCAGAGAGCGTCTCTTTTTTCCAAAGCCTGTTAAAATGAAGTCCATTAAACCAAGAGCATTGTCCAATTAAAAAACAAACACCAAAAAAGGCTAAGTCTGCCTCCCTTTCAGCTCATTACCACTGCCACCTCCCAGTCATTAGTAGAGAATAAGCAGCATCAATCAAAAACCCCTTCACCCCGTCTCAAAACCTACCCAAGATCCAGCCCAATTCCCCACTGGGTCTGTTCAGAAGTCTATAAATAGATTCATAAAAGCATCCATAACAAATCCTCTCTCCCACCATCAACACCATAGGCACAGAAGGGTAGCCCACTCTGCTTGCTCCTTAGATCTCAACATTCATCTGAGCATCTATAACTAGAGAGATGGGCCTAAGTGCCAAACAGAATTCAATGCTAAGTCTTCAGGGAAAGTGAAATTTACTTCAGTTATCTGGTTTCTTTGTTGTACAACCTGCATAAGAGTTTCACTTTTATCGGCCACTACAATAAATTCATGCTAAGCTACCAGTAAGCCTCAACAGCAACAGTCAAATTCTGTAAAGAGACAACATGTGCTGTTCTGCAGGCTAATTTTTTCCCCTATTCCAGTATGAACTGTGACCCTTGTATCCAGAAATCCCAACTTTTATTAGGAGTCAACAACCTCTACTTTATTATTAAGATGGTTCTACACTTACCAGACCCTAAATGAGACAGCATCTATTTGCACCTCTTATTTTCTGCAGCATGCATCCGGTCAAGCTCCTGGAATCTTAGGCATGCAAGGGATCAATAATGATTTCTTAGGAGCCAAAAACACCAGCTACTAGAACGTACAATTTCTTTCTAAACATACTTTGCAGCAAGTCATAGGCTTACGTAATAATGGTAAACTGCCCAATCCTACCTAAATACCTACATGGTGATGCAGCAGCACTAACATGGGCGACACTACATGCCACAAGGGATTTCGACTGCTAGAGGTCTCTTTGGGGTAAGGGGACATTTGTGCCCTTGCCCCAGGGTAAGCCCCAGCAGCCGCAACAGGTCAACTTGGTCCTGCACCAGCAATAACTCCTGCAATTTGTCATAACTCCTGATCCGTCATAGCTCCTGATATATATTTGTCATATATTTGTCATAACTCCTGATCCATGCAGATCCACTGCTTCGTGTAGGCGGATAATGCCCAGGAAGGGGGACGGAATTCGGTGTGTACTGCCACTTAACACATACACCTCTTGGGCCTAATCCACTCACCCTGCCCCATCTCCTTTTGCCCTCCCCCTGCGTCAGGTTTACCTGCTCCAGCGAGCTTCTATAACTCCACTGGCACAAGTGATGAAATATTAAAGAGTTAGGCAATATGAAGATGCTATTGGGCAATATAAAGATGCTACAGCTAGGCTCAGTGTCTTTTTTTTTTTTTTTTGCTTTAAATGTGTATGCTTTAAGCTAGGAGACAGCAAGAGATTCCATTACTTTTACTTTCCTCCATTCATCCCACATGACAGCACAAAGTATTTCCCACATTTCTGTCACAAAGTATTCAAATCAGGTTAGGTCTGCTTTGAGAAGCCACACCTATGCCACATATTCTGTGGGTGATGATAGTCACTTATGACAGATTTCACTTAGTCTAGTGTGATGACACCATACACAGAAGGGTAAAGATGACAGCAAGACCTATAGCTTTCACAAGAAAAGGCATCACAAAAAGACAGGAAAAAGAGTCATGGTGATCACAGAGCAATGATAGTGGGGGGAGGCATGTAAAGGGGGGGGGGAGGAATCTAGCAGGTCACATCCAGCCTGGAGACTATGAAATGATTATAGCTGTATTAAGAAACTATTTCAGTGGTATCTACTACAAGAATCATTTGAATACTTACCGGTGCTACAATTTTGCCTGTCTGCCCAACCTGCATGTCATTGGGTACAAAACCTGCATCAACAGCTGCACGAGATGCACCAACTAGAAGCAAGAAAAAGTCTTTTAAAAATCTAAGAAACACTGCAGAGTGCTATTAATGTAATACCACTATATTCTAATAAAGGCATGTTCTGGTATCCCCGTTGTTAAATGAAACTGCTGATAACCAAGGATGCTCCCCCTGCCCTACAGAGGAGAGTGGAACTGAACTCCCCTCACCTCTGGAGGCTTTCTGATGCCCACAGTGGCTGCACACAACTGCCCGCAACTGCTGTAGGCCTCAGAATGGTCAAAAAACGCTAGTTCCAGTTTTCAGAGGGACATTTTTAATGCCTTATAAGGCATTAGAAGGTCCAGGGGGAAACCAGAAGTAGTGTTTTCAGGCTTTTCAGTCATTCTGAGGCCCATGGCAGCAGCACACAGCCTCTGTGGGCCTCAGAAGACTCTGGAGGCAAGGGAAGCCCAGCTCCACTCGCCTCCAGAGGAGGCATGCCGGGGGGGGGGGGTGCCCCACAAATCCAATCCTTGGTATTTGAAACTGCGGATATGGGATCCACAGATATGGGGCTCCCTGTACTTTTCATTGAAAACACTGGAAGTTAAACACCACTGCAACATGATTTACAATCTACATGGTTTTCTATTTACTCACAAAAGCCACCAATTACAAACATCATATCAAGCAAAATATAATGGCATTCAGTCCAATTTTACAATCTAAAAGACAAGTCAAATTTTCGTTTGCCAGCCCAGTCCCTCTACCTGCCAAGATGGCAGCAACCCCAACTAGATGATCAAGCCTTTTGTCCATGTCACAAGTGTTTTGAAAACCAATAATTAAAGCACTCTTTACCTGCAGCATGCAACTGGTCTGCAAGATCATACAACAGTTTAAAATTGTCTCCACTTTTCAAGCCTCGCCCTGAAAAAACAAGAGATTGTGTTTGTTTAAGTTTCAAGAAATCTCAGTGGTGTACACACTCCACACAAGCTCTATCAGGCACATGCAGGCATTCCAGTCAACATCAGAGGTTCCACTGCACAGACTGCAGACTTCTATGAATCTTAAGAGTCATCTGCTTTGATTAATGGGAGTGTTTCTACTTCATCACAAAGAATTACTCTTGTATTTATCCACACTGTAAACAGATAAACTGAGTGAAGCTGCACTCCCCCTACTGGCTTGACAATGATGGTTCTCAAGTTGGAAAGTAGAGATCTTATTGCCACTATATGGTCTTGTTAGTGCAGATGTAATAAATTAGATACAATATTGCACTACTGCATATCTCCTGCAGAAACTTTAAAAGGAGGTTATTCTCAAAACCAACATTTTGTAAGAATTCATTTAATTGCTAATAAAAGATAACACACCACATTTCTTACTGGATACGTATTCATTTTCCAGCTACCAGCAACAGATTGTAAGACAGAGCTTTTCAGGCAATCATACCAAGAATTGCATCTTTTCTACTTTATTGGAACTTTGCTACTGAAATTCAACCCAATGCCAGTCCATTGGCCAATACTTACCACCTGACACGACGACTTTGGCACTAGTCAATTCTGGCCGATCGCTTTTCGTTAGCTTCTGCTCAATCCACTCCGACAGACCAGCTGGCGAAGAAGCCGATACTGTTTGCATCAAAAACCATAAAGAAGACGTTCTGTAAGTTTCCCAAGCTTTGTAAGAGGAGTCCCAAGCCAAAACTCTGTGCCACGAGTGAATTCTTATCAACTACTATTCTTAGTAGTCCATCTTATACTTTTGCTGAAACAAAAAAATGTATGTTGAAAATATACTTTATACCAGCAGTTCCCAAACTGGATTGTGACCCAATTTTTGTTGGGTTGTGAAACTGACAGGACAGATTAGGCTATAAGCATCAAGAGTTAAACAAGCTGCTACTTGGGGGGAAACACTGCTGCCCATTATAGCCATGGCATTTATAACTCAGGCCTCTGGGAACCAATTCTTTACACATTTGATTAAAGGGGGAAAGGGCCAGAAAACCTGAAATAAACCCAGGATTTTAAAAATCACGATGAGTAAAAACAGAGAATATTCTCTTTAAACGCTGTGTGAGAATGGAGAGAAGGAACGGGTAGCAAAGTACTCTTCTCTTGTGTGAAGTTAAACTATGCAAGGATAGTTACAGGGAAGTTATCCCTGTGCAAGGATAGAGCATACTGAGGCGATAAGGAGGTTTTCTGTTTTTCAGGGAGGCACACATGCGCCCTCTCCCATGGAGGACGGAAGCACAGGCAGTGGACCTGGCAGGGCCAGCCCCGGGGATGTACAATAAGGGGAGAGAAGCAGTAAATACTTTGCATAGTGCTTACGTTATATCTCCCCACCACTGCTACCTTCCAGATGTATGTAATAATTCCAATTTACAAAAAATGCCTGTGAATGGATGCTTCTTTATATAAATTAAAGTTATTTAGCTACATCAATGCAATATATAGTCCTGCGTAAAAACACTTTTGTGTTTTAGGAGGCTTTTCACTAGGACTTGCATCTGTTTACCCAAAATAAGTTTTCTTTTGTGTTAATATAGCCTTATATTTAACTCTTGCCAAAACCGCTTCAAGCATTGGAAAACAGTGTACCAAGGTGGCATGATAATCTGAAGGTGACGAAGAGCAGGCAGCAATCCATGCACAGAGGCTAAACAAGACATGCAAATCCACCAAGTGCCTTCTGAGACAACAATGCTTTTAATCAGATTACAGTTTGAGCAAAGAAGGACAAAGGGTATCCAAACACTCACCTTTTTCTAAACTAGCGCTACCACCACTGGCTGATGCAGCCTCAAAGGAAGTCCCTCTTACGGAGAATACCTTCACTTTCTCATCACACTTCACAGTGCAAAGGGCATTTCCTACCCACACACAAAAAAAATCACTTGGTCTTTGAAAACAAGTCTACAAACTCCAATAAACTACTGCTCTTAGCAGAAGACAGTTACGGCTGTTGCTCAGACAAATACAGGTGGGTATCAGTACCCACAGATTTACCTCACTGCTGATGCTGGAACCACAGATAGCCCCCACCGCAGACCCCCCCCCCCAGACGCAAATGGAACCTTGTTCTGGTCGTGACTGGGATTTTCTGAGCCTCGAGAGGCCATGTGCTATCGTGAGCAGCCACTCCAAGGCTCAGAATACCACCCAGAGCGATTTTAACAAGAAATTGCATTAAAATCACTCCAGGTGGCATTCTAAGTCTCGGAGAGGCCGCACACGGTGGTGCACAGCCTCTTTGAGGCTCAGAAGGGCTCCTGACATGCCATGTTTGGAGCCCAGGTAGGCTGAAAATCATGATTATTTGCGATTTTTGGTGTCCGTGAGGGGTCCAAGAATGGATCCCTGTGGATACAAAGGCACTACCTGTATTATCTTCAGGCAGACAAATTTAAAAGGTTCAAAGACTCACTTGAAATATTCCACATTTCTTAGGTGTCACAGCAGAATTATCCAGCATGCCAATACAGAATTCTGCTTTTATATTAGCCTTTCCTAATTGCGGCAAATTTTCTCTTGCGCATTTGAATGGCACAAAACATTCTTGTTATCAGATAATTTATTAGAATTACTTCAGCAATATTCTACTATTGTGACCCTAGACAGAAGTGCCTGCTGTTTGAGCACGTGGACACCAGTCCCCAAAGAAGAGGATTTTAGACAGTACTTCAATTCCAACACTACACCAAATGATGGTTTATGCTAGCCAGAGTTAAGAAGTAAAACCATGGTCTGAACTTTCAAATGTTCAATACACCATGATTTTTAGAGCTGACTGTGTTTTCCACCTGCTTAGCACTCCACAATTTGCTCCCATCTCCCTGTGCAGCAGCCACTTGAAGCACAGCAACAGCCGCAATTGCAGTTTGTCAACAGTTTAATAACTTCAGTGTTACAGCAATGAGATATAGTAGCTTGCTGAATGCCATCCAGTGGCAAGGCATGGATCTTTAAGTCCCATATATTTGTTCTCAAGAAAGTGTTCATTAGACCTGGACAAATCTGAACCAAATCTGTAAAATTACATTTACCCTAGTAAGTAAAATGCAAAAACAACGTATGGGGAAAAAAACCACAATGAAAATATGCAACATTGTGATTGAAAAAAAATGGAGGAAGCAGTCAATTCCCAGTGCTCTTAAAGGGACAAGTTTAGTGAGCAGGGGGAATGGTTAGAGTGCATCAATGCAGGGGCAGTTTTGAGACACATTCTCATGGATCCTACATACAGCATAGGGCTTATAGTTTGCAAATCAGGATCAGAATTTGTGTTGGTGGTGGGCAAATGGAGGAAAGAGCATTTGGGCCCAGACTATTTAGGTATTCAACATTAAACCAAGATTTACAACTTTGCATCTGAATGCAACCTGTGAATATAGTTCTTTTTACTTTTATTTTTACTGCAACTGATGAAGAGATTGGAAAAATAGATACTGAAAAGAAGAAATATGTTGTTGGTAATTGAAAAAAAGAAGTGCAAATGATTCCACAATAGGAATCATTAGACCTTAACCTAAACACAAGCCATCAATCTCTGAAAGCAGGAGTACACTGAAAAAGGAAAGGAAACCCTACCATAACAAATTTAAAAGAAACAAAAGCTAATGCTTTCATATCCAAATTAAATTATGGAATCAGACAAGCATGATGAGGCTAGACAAACAAGGGCTGCAAAATAATTAGGGAAAGTCAATTAAATATCACAAATAATCTTATCAATGTCTCCCTAACTAAGAAAAATAATCCTATGGATTGCTGAAATCAGAACTAATGCAACCCATATTAAATAAAGAGAATTATCTGAATGGCTTACATTTTGCAAAATCTTATCAAAAGTCCATTAACAGAAATATAATACATTTGAAAAACATCAGCCAATTCTGTTAATTAAGAAGCTCTATCTGGTTTCACAAGACTTTGAACTACAATCCTATAGAACTAGGAGTGATTCTATTAGTCGTGTCAGAAAAGCAGTTTCCTCATTTCTTGGTTGCCAAAGTGATTTTGGACTCACTCCCACTGACCACTGCACCTCCAAACTGCAGTGACACAGACTCACCTGCATAAATAGTCCTCACAAAAGTGTCAGGTGACTTAATTTCAATTATGTCCGAGACAGGAGCAACATCAAGCTTAGCTGCCACTCTGGGAAGAAGACTCTAAATGTTTAACAAATAAGCAAACAGATACTGCTTACAATCAGAACTGCAAATAAAACTTTTCATGCTCTCCATCATAAAAATCAATTTGGAAATGAAATGAAGCCATCCAGAGATAAGGCAGACATTTGTACATATTTTGGAGCTCACCAGGAATGCAGAAATACATTTGTTTGTAATTCAAAATAAATACAGTAGAACCTCTTTAAGTTGACCACCCAAGGGACTGGAGAAATTGGTCAACCATAGGGAGGTGGTCAACATACGGGAAAAAAGGCATTTAAATATTATCGTGTTTAGCTCCCAGGACAACAAATGCAAGGCCAAGTTATTATTTAGATTGGATTTTTAAAACGTTTTATTGTAAATATCAATGAGAATTTATCCTCTTGCGATGCTTACTATTTATATCATCTATATCAAGAGACAGAGAATAAACAGCCCATAATCAGTGTTTAAAAAAACCTCTGAAAATTCATAAGCTTAAAAAAAAATTGTTAAGTTAAAAAAAATACTTGGTTTCATAGTAGACAGGCAGACCAATGCAATCCCTTGCCAGCCCATAGCATGTAGCATGTTATATAGCCCCAACAGCTACAAAAAAAAACAACACTTTTTTACTTAGGCTGCCTGGCCTCCACTGGGTCTCATCAGATTCACTATATGCCAGAAGATGTTTGATACAGTCCCTCACTAAAAGCTGTTGAGAAAACTCCACAGTCTGGGAATAAGAGGTCAAGTCCTCGCATGGATTGGGAACTGGTTGAGGACCAGGAAACAGAGAGTGGGTGTCAATGGGCAATTGACCAAAAAAGTGGAGAGAGGTAGAAAGTGGAGTGCCTCAAGGATCTGACCTGGAAACAGGGATAAGCAGGGAGGTGGACAAGTTTGTGGATGACACTAAACTTTTCTGAGTGGTGAAGACCAGAAGGGATTGTGAAGTGCTCCAGAAGGATCTGTCCAAACCGGGAGAATAGGCAGCAAAATAGCAGTTGTGTTTCAATATAAGTGTAAAGTAATGCACTGGTGATGGGAACCAAAGTGAAAGGACAGTGGCTTCACTATGCACAAGCAACCTCATGTCCCTCACAACTTGGTACATGTCCAGGTACAATCGGCAGCTGGTGCAGGTCTGTTGGCTATGTGCAGTGTGCCCACCTATAAAAACCCTTTCGCACTCACGCTAGCAGACATAGGGGAGGGATTGTCATGTGGCTTCTTGCTTTTCCAAGATGGGACAAACCAGACAAAACACAGGCCGACAGTATCACGTTCAGTGGGCAACTCACGGAGGGTAAATTAATACTCTGTGCAATGGTCAAAGTGGTCAAGATACAACTTACGAAGGTGGTCAATATAGAGAGGTTGGTCTCCCATAGTGTATATGCAGTGTCTGTCCATACTGTGAAAATTAGGTCAACTTAAGGAAGTGGTCAATATAGAGAGGTGGTCAACTTTGGAGGTTCTACTGTATGTATTTTAAAAAACAAAAAATGATGTGAGCTTTCAGGTTCAAACACAAGATGCCATTTTATACACTTCCATTTTATCCTGATACCTCCGAAAGCACTGGGAAAAAAGAGTCAATCCTAGAAGCCTAAAGTCTGTCAGTCCCTGCTATAAAAGGATTTGGATTCAGAAGCGTCTGCGACTCCCAAACCTGTGTACTTTGTTGCAACACATAAGGCAACTCACTCTGCTCTGTAAGCTCTACATAGCACTACAAGGCTTGGATACCAGGTCAGCTGGAACAAGAACCCTTCTGTTAAGGGGACAGGGATATACTGCAACATTTTGGACAAGTTTCTGGAGGAAAAATCCATTGTGGGTTACAAGCCATGATGTGTATGTGCAACCTCCTGATTTTAGAAATGGACTATATCAGAATGCCAGATGCAAGGGAGGGCACCAGGATGCAGGTCTCTTGTTATCTGGTGTGCTCCCTGGGGCATTTGGTGGGCCGCTGTGAGATACAGGAAGTTGGACTAGATGGGCCTATGGCCTGATCCAGTGGGGTTGTTCTTATGTTCTTATTTTGTTGCAGGTTGTCTCCCCACTTTGTTAGTGTCCTAAACAACACACTGACATTTCTCATGTTCCATTAGAAAAATGAAAATTCTCCTGAAGTTATTGTGCATTTTGAGAATATACAAAAAAAATGGAATCATATTGCTCAAGGATTCAATTTCTTTAGAGGGCACCACATTTTGGGTGGATTTCATATAAGCTCACCTTCCCAAAGGCAGATGCTCCTGCACAGATGTGGGTGTAATTAAACTGCTTCTGAGTTGCCAAAATCAATGGAGTCAGCTCCTCTGGGGACAAGATATATTAGTCAGAATACCTTATATTTTCTAGCACAGTAACAGCTACAGAGAATCATAATGACGAAACAGTTATTTACACACAAACCTCACCAGGTAGAAGTCCTTTATATGCATCATGTTGGGCAACAAGAACTTTGGCAACCCCTTCCACTTTGGCAAGCTCTTGAGCCACCTATAAGAAAGAAGCATATTATGCCATTAATTTGTGCACGTGGAGTGTTACTGCTGTGACAGAAGCTCTCACCAAGTGTTTGTAACCAAGGACACTGTCTACAACTACAGAGCATCCAAGAGTATAATAGCAAGCTTTGTCCCATGCCCCATAGCCTGGTCCCCCACTCTCTTCATGTGAAGAGGTGAACGCTGTCCACAGGGAGAGGTCACCCCCAGGATTTAGAACACTAAAACCTCAGCATTGTCCCCTAGACCACAGGGACAATCTCTCCTCTTCAGAGAAATACTGCCCATGGGGAGAATGGGACAGGGTTGCAAATGGGGGGGCAGGGCAGGCTGTCAACAGAGCAGCAAAGGTCAAACAAAACATTTGACACAAGTCTGGTATTATCTTGCCAATGTTACAATGCACATATTCTGAAGTGAAGAATAAAAATTATGTCTAAGATCATCCATCCCATTCTCCACTCTCCTCCCCTCCATCCCCTCATTTCTGAATATAGAAATGTATGATTTAATTAAATAATATTTATACTCTGTCTATTGGACCCGGATCCTCCCAGAAATTATCAGGTTTGTTTGTTTTTACCTTTTCACAATTGGTGCCAGCTACTAAACATGATACTTCACCTCCAAGACGTTTGGCTGCAGTGATGGTGTTCAACGTAATAGGCGTAAGAGCCTCATTTGCGTGTTCAGCAATGACTAGTGTACTCTGAAACCGGTGAAGCAATGAGACCTTCAAAATAAGAGGGGGTGGGGGAGAAAGTTCATCATCACTTAATGCTTACATTTAAGATTCTTGGACCCTTCATATTAAGTTATGCAGACCAACCACACTTGCTCAATAACCAATTAAATTTATTTAATAAACAGATACTTGTATAGCATTTTCAGTCAGAACAGAACTGGACAATCCTGTCCAGTCAGATCTATTCAGGCAGTCACCTTCACATGCCATGGCACCTTGCAATCTGGATGATAAAATACAGAGAAAGCTGATAGTAAATTATTTCCAGATAGTACAAGCAAGGAGGTCATGTGGTTAGATACCCAGGCAGCATTATTAATTTGTTTATAAAATTGTAATATAAGGAACATTGTATTTAAGGACATTGTATATAAGGGACATTTTATACAAATATTCTATATTCTTTGATGCAGAAAGTGAAAATACTTGGTTTGAGTTGATTTGTATTTATTTGTTCATATGAGCTCATTCTTGCACACACTCACAGAATTTTTTTTAAGTTTAAAAAAGATGTCTAGCAAGATCCCAACTTACTTAGAAAATATGCATTTTAACACACTTAAATCAGATGGCACTGCTAATAAACTCTTTCCTGAAATGGTATACTAAAAGAGTGGCTCTATATTACGTCATCTAAATCTAACACTTAAAGAAAATAATTGTCATCTTTTACCATCCTGAGTAGCAAATGAACAAGTCCAGTTCTGCATCATAATAAAACAAAACAAAAATCTAGAATTTAAATTTATTTTAACCATATTAGATGAAACTGGCCATTTTTCAGTCCCAGAGGGGTCCCCAAACAGTATACAGTGAACATAAAATGAAAATTTACCAATAATTAACTGTTCCACAGCAGATAATCAAAAGAAAAGCACAATGAGCCAAAAGATACAGGGTGAGACCTGGATCAGAGTCTCTTCCAAAAATCTCGATAGACAGACAGAATTATTGGGGTGCAAACAGTCATTTAAAGCAGTGGTTCCCAAATTGTGTGTTGCAATGCCCTGGGGCATTGCGAGGCACTTGCTGGGGTGTTACAGGATGCCCCCCACCTGGCAGGGAGACTGTGCTGCTCAGAACAGTGGTTGGAGGCTTGGCAGGAAGAGCTCCAGAATGTTGTCTTCATATGCTGGAAAAAGCCCTCTTACCTGTCCTGGCCCCCTTACCTTTGTTTGTAATGCCATTTGAGGCCTCCAAACCAGGAAGTAACTGGTGATGATATCCCCACCAGTCACTTTTGGGAGTGGCACGCTGCATTTACAGCATGCGGTGGTGGTGGTAAGTGGGTTGTAGGTCTTGACAGTTTGGAAACCACTGCTTTAAAGACTCAACACTTTGAGACTAGGCTCTTTAGAAGTAAATGGGTCCAGATAATCTGTAACACTTTGGAAAACTTGAACATCATCTTGATTTGGAGGAAATAAGTCTGTAAATTGCTGTAAATCTGTAAATTGCTTGAACTTTCAAGACAAGCAAAAATGCATGTGACATTTCATAGATCTTCTGATAGCAAGATTCAAGGCCTCACTGCTTGTCATACAAAACATACAGCAGCATCAGCTGGGAAAGAGTCTAGTGAGAAACGTGTGCAAATCCTAGGTTCACCTTTAATTCCCACATTAACCCCACCCATGTGTCATCACACTCTCAAGTTTACATGAGACATCAAAACAAAACCAGACGTTTTAATTATTCAAATGTCTTAAATCAAATTAAATGTCAAAAGGAACCCACACTGCTGCTCTTTAAACAGTCAGTAGCTCAGTTAGCTCAGTATCTATAAATCTTTACAAAGAGAAGATGCCTTAAATGGGATATGGGCCAAATAACAGTCTGGGCATGTTGTAGTTAGCACACCAATCCTCTCTTTCTTCTCACCCCCTCTGTTCATGCAAATATTTCATACTATGGGTCATGCACTTTATCCTTCAATCTTATTTTTACTGATATAGTCAGTTATATGTGCATCTATTCATAATTGCTTTAAAACAAACTCTTTATCCTTCCTCTGTCCACTAACTTCAGCCCTTTAGATCATCGGTTCCCAACCTGGGGTACATGTATTCCCAGGGGTACTTGCCAGGACCTTTAGGTGTACTCAAAAAATAACTAAATAATGGAGGGAAAGGCCAGGTCTGTATTAGAATGTCTAGAATGTATTAGAAGGGCTAGCAAGGCAGGAAGGAAGGCAGATAGCTGGCTGTGAAAGCCCCACCAACTGCTAGTTTTTGATCATCAGATTGTGTATTATCAGATATGGATCAGTACAGGTGGAGCCTCTTTATTTGCAAAATTCTTATTCATGAATCTGGCTCCAGGACCCCAGGCTCCAGTCCCCAGGTCCTGTGTGGAGCTAGACTTGGTCCCACCTGAGCCCTTTATCAGTAGCAGAAGGGGGGGGCGGAGCTGTAAGTAAGCTTGCCATGTAAGCTGCCCCTCACTCTCTGGGCCATTCCAAGGAGCAATAGCAACATGGAGGTGTCTCCTCCATGTTGCTTTCGCCCCCGGACAGGCTTCGAGGGTGAGGGAGAGGGGCAACTTACATGGCAACTTTGGAGCCATGCGGCACTTACAGTTCCACTCCCCTCTGGCTCCACTACTGAAGTACGTACCACTTTAAAAATAAAATGTCCAATATGGTGTACCAAAAACAAGTTCAGAAAGCTCAGTACTAAAGCAAAAATTCCATCACTACAGTCTTTTGTCTCTTTTCCATATGAAGAACAGGATGTAGTTTGAAGTTATACAATATGGTAATGTGGCTGATGCTAAGCAGGTCTGGGTCTGGTCGGTGTGGGGCTAGGAGACCACCAGAAAATGCCACAGACAATAAGATCAGACAGTAGGGACCACTTAGGAATAGAAGAAGGAAAAGATACAACTGGATTGCAGGTTTGCCACACCAGCTTGAGGACATCATCTTTCCCAAATAGCTTTAGTTTTAAAATTAGCCTCTTCTTTTTTTAAAGGATAACTCCTCATTTCAGACTACCCCAAACAAAGAAAAATGTTGCCTCTATGTAAAACTCCACAGGACAAACACTACAGCAACTCTGTGCTGATAAAATGTGGTAGAACAAAAGATTCCAGGTTCATTCCAGCTCAATTTTTTTTCACCCATATCAACCAAGAGCCTTGTACTTCACATTAATTAATTCCATTTTTTTAAAAAACTGCAAATTTGCCCTTTAACTACAGAGCAGAAACCCTACATCAACTTCAACCCTCAGATGAAAACAGCATGCGTGCACATGCAGAGAAAAGTCCTCTCTTTGGCATGTTATAGCACAACTAATGCACGTTAAATAATTGTGCCTATGCAATTTTATTGTGGCATTAAGGGAAGATAGATCATAGTCCACTGGTCAATTTCTAGTGGACTATGCAATATCTGCTGGTTGCTGTGAATCTACAAAAAACACCAGATTCAATGGACCTTGGTCTGATCCAGCCAACAAGGTACTTCTGCATTCTTAAACAAGAGTGTATACTTGGGAAGGGGCCATGGCACATTCCAGAGCATTTGCTTTTCATGCAGAAAGACTAGGTTCAATCTCTCCTATACTCAGGTTGCAAACTAAAAGAAAACCTTGGACAGCCTCTGCCAGTGAAAACATTTCTAGAGCTCCATATGTACACTGCAGGAGGACCAAACACAGACTGGTTATGCCTTAGCAAAGAGAGCCCATGTGGAGCTGGACTCTGATGAGGAAGACTAAAATATAATACACAAACAACATGAAATCCCCTGCCATAACATGCAGTTTTGGTCTAGCTGGCTTTAAAAGGGATTAGACCAAGGATAGGTCTGTAAATAGTCATGAGCAGTGGCTATATAGAACCAGGTTCAGAGAAAATAAACCAATGAATATCAGTTGCCATGGCTGTGTTTCCATGCATGATAGTGGGTGGGTGGAAGATGGCTACTGCCTTTCCATTCTTTATATCCCATCCTTCCTCCAAGGCTCACAGTGTTTCCCCACCCCCAACTTCTTTATCCTCACAACCATCCTGTGAGGAATGTTAGGCTGGGGGCAGAGGAGGGAGCGTACCTTGCCCAAGGTCACCCAGGGAGCTTCACAGTAGAAGGAGGAAAGTGAACTTGGGTTTTAAGAACATAAGAAGAGCCCCACTGGATCAGGGCAAAGGCCAATCTAGTCCATCTTCCTGTATCTCACAGTGGCCCACCAGATGCCTCATGGAGCAAACAAGACAACAAGAGACCTGTATCCTGGTGACAACTCCTTGCATCCAGCATTCTGAGCTAGCCCACTTCTAAAACCAGGAAATTGCACATAGCCATCATGGCTTATAACCTGTGATGGATTTTTCTTTTAGAAGTCTGTCCAGTTCTTTGGCATCTGCTCCAGACGCTATCACCACATCCTGTGACAAGGAGTTCCACAGACAAGTTACACACTGGGTAAAGAAATATTTTCTTTTGTCTGTTCTAACTCTCCTGACGCTCAGTTTTAGTGGATGTCCCCTGGCTCTGGGGTTGTGTGAGAGGGAAAAGAACATCTATCCATCCCCAGCATAATTCTGTATATCTCAATCATGCCGTGTGTCCCCCCGATGCCTTTTTTAGATGGAAGAGCCCCGAACACTGTAGCCTTTCTTCCTAAGGGAGGTGCCCTAGCCCAGTAATATTTAGGTCACTTTCTTTGGTTGCCATAATGATTAACGGATTGCACTTTATATCCCATCCTTTTCAACCAATTTACATCTTACAGCACACTGACAAGGTCCTAAAATTGTCAAGGCACACCATCAGGTTTTTGACAATTGACAGTGGGCACCATGCTGGTAAGGGGGCTCACATTCCCCATAAGAACATAAGAACAGCCCCACTGGATCAGGCCATAGGCCCATCTAGTCCAGCTTCCTGTATCTCACAGCGGCCCACCAAATGCCCCAGGGAGCACACCAGATAACAAGAGACCTCATCCTGGTGCCCTCCCTTGCATTTGGCATTTTGACATAACCCATTTATAAAATCAGGAGGTTGCGCATACACATCATGGCTTGTACCCTGTAATGGATTTTTCCTCCAGAAACTTGTCCAATCCCCTTTTAAAGGCATCCAGGCCAGATGCCATCACTACATCCTGCGGCAAGGAGTTCCACAGACCGACCACACGCTAAGTAAAGAAATATTTTCTCTTGTCTGTTCTAACTCTCCCAACACTCAATTTTAGTGGATGTCCCCTGGTTCTGGTGTTATGTGAGAGTGTAAAGAGCATCTCCCTATCCACTCTGTCCATCCCCTGCATAATTTTGTATGTCTCATGTCCCCCCTCAGGCGTCTCTTTTCTAGGCTGAAGAGGCCCAAATGCCACAGTCTTTCCTCATAAGGAAGGTGTCCCAGCCCCGTAATCATCTTAGTCGCTCTCTTTTGCACCTTTTCCATTTCCACTATGTCTTTTTTGAGATGCGGCAACCACAACTGGACACAATACTCCAGGTGTGGCCTTACCATCGATTTGTACAATGGCATTATAATATTAGCCATTTTGTTCTCAATACCCTTCCTAATGATCCCAAGCATAGAATTGGCCTTCTTCACTGCCGCCGCACATTGGGTCGACACTTTCATCGACCTGTCCACCACCACCCCAAGATCTCTCTCCTGATCTGTCACAGACAGCTCAGAACCCATCAGCCTATATCTAAAGTTTTGATTTTTTTGCCCCAATGTGCATGACTTTACACTTACTGACATTGAAGCACATCTGCCATTTTGCTGCCCATTCTGCCAGTCTGGAGAGATCTTTCTGGAGCTCCTCACAATCACTTCTGGTCTTCACCACTCAAAAAAGTTTGGTGTCTTCTGCAAACTTTGCAACCTCACTGCTCAACCCTGTCTCCAGGTTGAAAGAAGAGGTTGAAAAGGTTGAAGAGGTTGAAAAGGTATGAAGAGGTTTAAAAGCACCGGTCCCATGACAGATCCTTAGGGCACACCGCTTTTCACTTCTCTCCATTGTGAAAATTGCCCATTGACACCCACTCTCTGTTTCCTGGCCTTCAACCAGTTCTCAATCCATGAGAGGACCTGTCCTCTAATTCCCTGACTGTGGAGTAAATTCCCATTGGCTCTGCTAGTAAATGATCTACCCCCCAAATTCCTATGGCACACCTGTGGACCATTGATGTGCAGTGGATGGGGAGGCAGGTGAGGCAGTGCCTCCCCACAGGAGGCGTGTGGGTTGTGAGTGCTTCACCTGCCTCTGCGCATGGACTGTGAGTGCTTGAGCACCTTCCATGTCACTTTATGAAAGACTCCAGCCGGGAACCACTGCCTCATATGTCTCTGCAAGCGGGCTGTGAGTGCTTGAGCACCTCCCATGGCGGTGGCACTTTTCAAAGGACTCCAGTGGGGAGGCACTGCCCCACTTGCCTCTGTGCGTGGGTTGTGACTGCTTGGGCACCTCCCATGGCATCAGTGCTTTTCAAAGGACCCTGGTGGGGAGGCACTGGCTCACCTGCCTCCCCACTCACCGCACGTCCCTGCTGTGGACCATAAGAACGTAAGAACATAAGAACAGCCCCACTGGATCAGGCCATAGGCCCATCTAGTCCAGCTTCCTGTATCTCACAGCGGCCCACCAAATGCCCCAGGGAGCACACCTGATAACAAGAGACCTCATCCTGGTGCCCTCCCTTGCATCTGGCATTCTGACAGATGACCACTCGCAGCACAGCAGTGTGCCAGCCAGCGCAGAGGCTGCTCCAAGGCATACAGCATCCCCCCCCCGTTCCTTTAGTCCCCCACACCTCCTTTATCCTCACAATCACCCTGTAAGGTAGGCTAGGCTGGGGCGGAGGGAGCACAACGCGCCCAAGATCACCCAGGGAGCTTCAGGGTGGAAGGGGGGAGATGAACTCTAACCAGTACACCACACTGCCTCTGCCACGCCCCCTTGGGAAGCCAAGAGGAAGGGCGGCAGTGGCAACAGCGAGCACGTCCCCCGCTCAGTTGGCGACCTTTGTCCCAGTAAGAACGCCGCCAAGGGAGGCGGGGCAGCGCTGGCGAGGAGGAGGGGGGGAGACTCTGCCGCTACACCTGGGTCGTGGGGGCAGGACGCGGGCCGGCCCCCGCCCTCTGAGCGAGGGAGAGGCCCCCGTCCTTGGCGAAGGACCCCAACCGGCACTCACCGCCCGTCGCCCGAGGCGCTGCGCCTTAAGAAGTCCCCGCAACATGGCCGCCTCTTCTGTCCCAAGTGAATGCCCTGTCTCCGCACGCGCACGCGCACTCGCGCAGCCCGGCCCAGCCCAGCCCACTCTAAAATATCGCGAGAAGGCCGTGTAAGAGCTGAAGCCGTCGCAGCCATCTTGATTGCGGGCGCTGCAGAGCAGCCTGCAGGCGCGCGACGCCTCTCATTGGCTGACTGTGGCTGAGGGGCGGGGCGATCCCAAGAAAGGGGCGGGGCGAAAAGAATCCAGGTTGAGCCCCTCAGTCAACCTGGATTCCTAGGTGGCCTAAGGTGGCCTTAGGTGGGGCGTTGTGGAGGATTCATTGTCACATTCATCTGTCAGCCTCAGAGCCTAACCCTATGCATGTCTACTCAGAAGTAAGTCCCATTAGAGTCAATGGGCCTTACTCCCAGGAAAGTGTGCATAGGATTGTAGCCCTACTCTACTGTTGTATCTTAGTATTGTAATGTTAGGTGCACAGTTCTTTGAATAAGGATGCCTACCTTACAGGGTGGGTGTAAGGAATACTGAGATAGAGTAAGCAGTACTTTGAATGCTCTAGAGCAGGGGTGTCAAACCTGTTACATATAGTTGGCCAAAGCTAGTATTCATGGTGCCTGGTGAGGACCGGAAGTTACATCATTAAGCACAAAGATCTTAATCATTAAGCACAAAGACTTAGCATCATTACTAAGAAAGTGACATCATTAAGCAGCTCATGGCCAGAAATAAACCCTTTGTTCTCACCTAGAAACTTATTAGCTGCAAAATGACAGAAGAGAAAATGTGCAAATTTTACTCATAATTTCAAGATATGAGGAAGATCGATTATCACACTGGGAGAACCCAATAATAATGGGGGGTGGATAAATTGCTTCTGGAAGCCACATTCAACCCACAGGCCTTATGTTTGGCACCCCTGCTCTAGAGTGTGATATAAATGCTTCTTTATTACTTAGCAATAGTACTGTTGGTTGTCGTTATCCACTAGGGTTAGGTTCCTGGAAAATCTAGTGGATACTGAATAGCGGATACTGAATCAATGAGCATATGGGAAAAATGGGGTTAGGTTCCAGGGACTTTTTTCACCATATACTCTATGAACTTTATGAACCTGAATCTTAACTTGAAGTGTATGGAGCTGGGTGGTAGCAAGAGCTCATCTACATTTCCAACATCTGATACTTCTGTGCTTTATATCCCTTGGTGCAATGAAGGTTGTGACAATGCTAATGGCAATTTCTCCGTGCTGGATGTCCCTCGACTTGTTGAAGGTTGCTGGCCCAACAATGAGTCCTCAGCGTTCAGCAGTAGGGACGGGGTTGCTTCACCTATCCTCCTCCTCCATCTGTCTCTTGACTCCTTCCCTTGGCTTGCCTCAACCCCAGAGCAGCCCTCAGGTACTCTTCCAGAGAGCTGTCTCGTCATCACCAGAGTTGTGAAGGTTCAGCTGAAGTTCCCAATATCATACCCAGGATGGTGGGGCAAGCTGGAAGCAGATATAAATGTGTCCAAGGATTCCCCAGGTGCCAATACCAATCCCCATTTGATGTGGCACCAGCACAGCATTTGTGGGTAATGAGAACAGAGTCACAGAATAAGAGGTGGGTGGCAACTTTGCCCCTCGCAGATAAGCGAATTTGCAATTAGTGAATTCTCATATAAAGAGAACAGATTGCATTAGTATTACTTATATAGCACTATCAATGTACACAATGCTTTACATAGAACAAAAAAACAGGTTCCTGCCCAAGAGCCTTACAGTCTAGAAATTCTGATACAAAGCAGACAACAGGTGAAGGGAGATGGAGGCTAGGGAAAATTGGAGAACCATCTGTGATTGTTTCGGTTAGGTGTACTTAAATCTTAATCCGAATAGGAAATGTGAAGTAAGGCATTGTGCCAATGTAGGTCCCATTGAACTCAGGAGTAAGTACTTCTGGCAAAATATGCATCAGATTATGCCTGCGTGACTACAATCTTGTGCACACTGAAGTCAATGGAATGTACAGCTGGCTCTGGGATACAAGAACACAACATTTTGGTCAGCCAAGGATAAAACATTTGGCACTATCTCATAGATAATCAAAAACATGCAAGTACTGACACTGACACAAGACTTCCCAATGCCTGAATTAGCAAGCCAGAGATTCCAACAGTATCAGCCATTTTATCACACCCTTCCTGCAGAAAACTCAGGGGAGCAAACGTTGCCACTGTACCTTTTTTCTTCACAACAGCCCTGAAAGGTAGGTCAGACTGAGAAATCATTACTAGCCAAAGGCCATCCAGTAAACTTCATGGCTACACAGGAATTTGAACTGGGGTCTTTCCAGACAAATGTCAACACAAATTACTACACTGTGCTGGTTTTCTGCACTGTAATTTCGCTCTACACTCACTGGCTTCCCACAGTATACTCTCATGACTAGTTGTTGTTAGCAACCTTCAGTCTCGAAAGACTATGGTGCCGCGCTCAGAATGGTGGTTCTGGAACAGCGTCTAGAGTGACTGAAAAGGCCGATGGCTATGGGCCTTCCTTCTTTGCCTCTTTGCCCCAGTCTGTTGGCCAAATGTCTCTTCAAACTGGGAGAGGCCATGCTGCGCAGCCTCCCCCCAAGGGGACGCTCAGAGGCAAAGGTTTCCCATCTACTCACGACTAGAAATGTTTGAAAATGGTGTTATTTATTTTACTCAGAAGTAAGCCCATTTCGTTAGGTAAGACTTGGGCTGCAATCCTAACCACACTTTCCTGGGAGTAAGTCCCATTGAACTCTTTAGGACTTCCTTCTGAGTAGACCTGCATAGGCTTGTGCCCTTGGGTAAGTAATCCTGACTTACCTGAAACAAACACCTCTACTCATGACCAAATGTTGCATTTCAATGTTTCAGAAATGTCCGCCCTATTATCTAAAAGTACCCAAAGTCTTATCTCCAATTGGGGCAGCAGAGTGAATTTTGATTTGTGGGACCAAAAATCAAGTTCCCACTTAGCCACTAAGATAGGCAGTGGTGGGTACACCTGACAGTCCTGCTGTGAGGTCACTAACTAGAACTGGAACCGTAACTGAATTATATTAAGTGATGGTCAGCAGAAAGTCTAACCAGTGCCTGCTGGAGCAGACAGGCTCTCAGAGGGGCGGGGGAAGGGTAGAACAGAGGTGGGGAAGGGGTTAATGGGTGGAGGAGGGGGAGGGAGGCAGGCTGATTGGTCCTGGTAGGGGCAGGGATCCTGGCAGAGGCTCCTGCTGGATTCTACCACCCCTTCCTGGACCCAATCCGCCAACACAAGGCTGCTCATGGCTGTGCCAGCGATTTTGCTGCTGTGAGCCTGAATAGTTCCATAGTGAGTCTTCTTTTTCATTCCTTAGCTGGCCCTTGGAGAGCAGGTTGTTCTCTCAGCCAAAACGCTGCTGTAGGCGCCACTGGAATCTGTGTGTTGTTCATGACGCACTTCCACCCTTTGCAATTGCTGGCAATATTTCTTGCCTCATTGAGAGTTAAGCACTGGCTCCTAGGTCTTCCTCAATGTGTTTGAGCCACGTTTTCTTCTGTGCTGCCCATTGAACCTGCCAGCAGGGAGGTCGCTATCTTCAGAGGAGCTTGTGTGGCAGCCAGCTGGTGTTCATTCTGCAAGCATGGCCAAACCACTGCTGTCTATGTTTTTGGATTTGCTCTTTGACTGATGGTTGATGATCACACCTTGTTCGAATTGTCTCATTAAGGGCGCAATCCTAACCCCTTATGTCAGTGCTTTCCAGCACTTTCCAGCACTGACATAAAGGCCATGCAGCTCTGAGGTAAGGGAACAAACATTCCCTTACTTTGAGGAGGCCTCTGTGAGTGACACCCAACTGCAGGATGCAGCACATGTCCCAGTACTGGAAAGCACTGACATAAGGGGTTAGGATTGCGCCCTAAGATGGTGATCGTGAAGAGAGACACCCAGGATCTGTCTCAAGCATCTAATTTGGAAGACCTTGAGCTTGTTCATGTCTGATCTGAGCAGAGTCCCTGTTTCTGATCCATATAGAATTGGCAATATTAAGAGGCAAATTTTGGTCTTGATGGAGATATTGGTCTTCCTCCAGAGGCACCATAGCGAGTAGCCCCACTGAACAAATATCATCTTGGAGAGACCTCCCAGTAGCCTCTCTTTCTGTGCCGGAAAGGTTGGTTCGGATCAGGCTGCCTGACAGTTTACATACATGTTTTGGTGTTCATTCAACCACTTCAGCAATCAACAGCTGGATATGTGAGAGACAGGTCCAAGATGGCTGACAGAGACGAAGACATGGCCAGGGCAAGCACAAGCAGCATTGTCTATGGCAAGGAACACATTAAGATCCTTTGAAATCAGATGCACCTTGAAGGTGGTGCTGGTCGGATGACGGAGTATGTAGCTGTGGACTTGCAGCCAAGGTCAACAGAGCTCTGTCAGCCCAAAGGCTGGGCGAACAGAAGGGAGTGGCCATTCTTTTACTTGGCTAGGGGCCAAACTCAACATTACATTAAACCTATTTCCAACAAATGGATTTAAAGCAGGAAGTGGGATGGAAGTGGTTCTTTTAAGTGCCTGAACAGTCGCAAGAGGCTCGATTCAGTGCAGGAGTATGGGATGCTGGGAAGAGACAGGTTTATACTCTTGGCCACACTATTTTTGCCCCAAAAATCTCATCCTTTGAAGCTGCTATTTGTCCCCAGAGCTGCAATTTTTGGTATAGTAGCATTACTTATGATTCACTTCTTCCTTTAAACCTGTCTTTTCAAAATGTTTTACAGCAGCATTTCTGCTTTGCATCTTCATTTTGTGTACATTCACAGCCCCTCCAGGCTTTTCTATTGCTTTATAGCCTACTCAGAAGTATCTTGTATCCCCAGGTTAGATCTTTGAGAAACACTCACATTTTGTATTCCACTTTCTGTATGTCTTACAAAGAAGGAAACTTGATGGGCCTCTGGTTACCAAACTGAAATGAGGTCTGTTTTCCACCAGTTTCTGGAAGTTCTCCTTGGTCTATCTTGCCAAAACCAAGAAACCAAACATTTATATCTAAATGGAACATATAGTAAATCTCTCTTTTTTTTCCTTTTTCCTTCTTGCATCTGCTCAAAATTTTGGAGGGTAGAAAATGGGGCCCTTCTCCTCATCTGTCGATAGGTGCTGGAACGGGGTCTGAAAGAGCAGACAGTAAGCCTTTTTTCCGCTACCATGGGCCCTGCCAATTGTCGAAGTGACCTGGCAGCTTCAAAGACCAGTCACGCAACACCAGCCTAGTATGGTATCCCCATTTCAGAGGACAGATTTACTGCTTCTTCAGCCGACGCCCTTTCCTCAGACGCAGCACAAGCCCCATTAAATCTGCAGAGCCCATTTCAGATTTTGGAGGCTCATTCATTTGCGTCCGTAATTTATGACCCTCCATGAGTTTTTAAGGAATCGGGCGTCTTTTACTCGGGATTTGAATTTCATTGGACAATATGAAAATGATTAAAGGATAGCTCCTCGGAATGTGGTTTGTGTTCCGGCACATGGAGAAAGCAGATGATACAGCTCCATTCCAAAACCAGTGACATGCCTAATCCTTCTCTAGACAAGCTGCACAAAGACCAAAGAGACATGCACAGGGCATGATTGCAGCCACATGGACAAAGTCTTGTGCGGCCACAGTCTCCAGCAGCCTCTCACTGGTCCAGTGTTATGAAATCCTTCTCATATCACAGTCTGATAGCCAAGTCATTCTGCCCAAGTTATTTTGTCCTGTTCTCGTGATTCAACGTTATCAAGGCCAGTGCAAGATCTCCCAGGGCTTGTAGCACCATACCAAATATCTTCCCCTTATTTGTAGGATGCCAGACATTGCCACTATGGTTACTAAGAACATAAGAACAGCCCCACTGGATCAGGCCATAGGCCCATCTAGTCCAGCTTCCTGTATCTCACAGCGGCCCACCAAATGCCCCAGGGAGCACACCAGATAACAAGAGACCTCATCCTGGTGCCCTCCCTTGCATCTGGCATTCTGACATAGCCCATTTCTAAAATCAGGAGGTTGCACGTACTCTTCTTGGCCCCTGGATTTGAAAAGGAAGGAAGGAATAGAACAGAAGAGGAAGATTGAAGAAGAGAATATTTGACACTCTAGCCCACCATTCTCAACTCCTTGCTCTTCCACTCTCCTTCCTTTCTTTCTTTTTGAATCCAAGAAGCAAGAGGACAAAGACCAGTGGAACCGAGCAGATAAAGGCAGGTGCCCCCTCTGCCAATTTAGCTCCTGAGGCAACTGCCTCAGCCTTATAGATAGGCTAGCCTTGAAAGATAAGCTTCAATTATTAAAGCTCTTTCTAGGTCTCTGATTTCCAAAGAATGTATCAGGAAGCTCCATTAAGTTGAACTAGCTAAACCATGTTTGCCTTCAAGGCTCTCCATGATTGGAACAATGGTGGAGAGATCTGCCACAATAACAGCCCAATCCTATCAAGCACTGGTACAGTGGGGCCACATGTCTAGCCCCAACCTGCTCAATGAGACTACTCAGATTGGTGCCAGCAAAATCACTGGTGCAAGTCAAAGAAGCCCTGTGCTTCCAGCCCAGGAAGGGAAATAGGATATGGCAGAGACCTCCTCCATTGATACTGCCTTGCTCCCGAACCTGATCCACATCCTGTTCCGTCCTCTCCTGCCCCATTACACCCTCTCCTTGCCTCCGTCCTGTCTTCCCCCTGCCCCTGCGTTGCTTAACAGTGCCGGTGGCCATCAATTTGGATTCAGTGCCAGTGTGACAGCATAGGCTTTCCTGCGGTGCTACCTACTCCCAAGTCATCTCAAATGTGCTTTGTGGCATATTTGTGATGGTTAACGATGATGTAGTGGCTGTGGCGCTGGCACTAGAGACCCATAGATTTGGGCCATAAGGTTACAATCCTATGCACTATTTCCTTGGCATTGGCCCCATTGAACACAGTGGGACTTATGTCTGAACAGACCTGCATAGGATCAGACTGTAAGTCCCCTGCCTATGTACTTGTTCAGTTCTGGAGATCTGTATGGAAGACAAACCTGTATGGAAGGTTCTTGGTAGTCAAGTCCTATCGTGTCTGCACAAAAACACTGACACAGCCACCCATAACTCAGATGACCATAGCTTGGGGAGCTGGTGTATATTTTTTGTTCGTGGAACCAATTACAACCTCAACCCATCAATGGTTTGTCCTGTTCATTTTTCGTACCAGATAGAGTCCCTTTAGATTCTGCCAAAAAATGACATGGTAACTGCACATTTGTTTTTTTTCCTGCCAAGAGAAAGAGTGGTGGTGGTGGTGGTGATTAAGAATATTTATATACCAATTTATTCCAGCACTCTGTTGGGAACTAATTATGATCCTTAGGGCCTAATCCTATCCAACTTTCTAGCACTGATGTATTCACAATGTAGCCCTGAGGTAAGGGAATTACCTCTGTGTCTGCACCTCCATCATGGGCTGCAGTGCATGTCCCTTTGGACCAGCACTGAAAAGTTGGATAGGATTGGGCCCCTAGAGATGCATACTAGTCTTCAATTCTGAATGCTCAGTTTAAGGAAAAAATCAAGGTCCATTTCTTTGAACATTGCTTGTATAGATCTTTAAATGCTTTCAAAAGGCAGAAAAAGGCACACATATGTCTTTTAGTTACAAATCAATCAGCTCAATGTGGTGAACAGCATGAGGCCATATGGATCTGTGACCCCCCCCCCCCCATAATAACCCTTTAGAACCAGAAATCAATTAATGGTTGTCTCCCATCCATAATGCTTCCTTCTTTTGAGACAGAGCGCAATGTGGATGTTCTCCAAATATACTTGTTTTTTTGTCACAGAACAAAGCACAAAATATCAAAAAAATGAAGAAACTGATGGGGGGGGAGAGAAACAGAACATACTGACTTTTTTACTGAGTTGTCTTAGTATGTGCCACCAGAAGAATTCCAGATTTGTGCACTTTACATAACACATTATGGAATATTTGAGACCACGCAGAATGTTTTGGAGCCATTTCACTGGTTATCTGTCCATTTCCAGTTACAATTAATTAAAAAACTGATCTAGCAAGTATAAATGACTTTGGACTTGGGTACCTTCTGCTACATGAGCCTGTCTGTATACCGCATTCATCACCTAATGCTCTTCTTTGTGTTCTTGTACTCCTGATATTAGGTTTATAATTATGAGAGATACAATCTTTTTGATTATGACATTTTAACTAGGGAATTTTTCCCCCGCAAAAGCTCCTTTGGCATTGTCTGGAATACCCATCCTTGGCTTGCTGCTACTCATTGCCAGTGCCAGGGCCATGTGGGCCAGCAACATGGTGGAGCACCTGCCTCCCCTCCACCTTTCCTCTTCCTCTTTGTTCCCCCTTCCTTCTCCAACCCAGGGAGTGGAAAGAGGAGCAGTGGAGGTAGGTGGAAAGAGATGACCCCCCTCACCAATCTGCTGCCTGATGCAACTGTTTCAGTTGGCCTCATGGAGGGACCAGGTCTACTCTAACCACAAACGCAGTTGGCTGACTCAAGACATCAGGCCAACTCTTAATGGCAAACCATGATTTTATGTTACAACCACCCACGTGTTCCTGATGTATCAATGAACTACACTCTTGTGGATCTGCCTGTTCTTATGGTACAATAAAGAAATATTGATTGATTGACTTGTTACAGCAGCTCCCAGCACTCTAGTTACATGTGGTGTATGTCCAATGCCAAATCTAACACTGGCATATACATTAAGAGGAGTGATAATTTTCTTATTGTAATGCCAATGCTGCCTTTTTAATATGCCGTTTGTCCACGTTTTATTCTCTCTGCAGCCTTTCAGAACGTAAATGACATATTTCTATCGGAGAGCTCCACAATGAGTTGAAAGGATCCACTTGCTTAATCTACCAAAATCCAATCAGAGTCTAAGAATCCAAACCTGCTTACCACACCACTGGAGAATTTTTGAAATTGCACAGACATCTGTTATGCTTTGTTTGCAAAGAAGCTGACAAATTGCCAGCTCTGAGAAAAATTCTAGAAGTTCCACATGGCATTAGCAGGGCAGACTTCACAACAATTGTGAAATACACAGGCTAAATCTGGACAGAAAAACAGCATCACAGCCTTGATCACAAAGATCCTATTACGCAGGTTCAGCCTGGCTATAACTAGACCACAATAGTCCATCATTAGCCTGTTCTGGAAATCTACAGTCAAATCAAACCCTGTTGGGTCACTCATGAGAAGTTTTTTTGTTGATATTTGTTTATGAATGAATGAATGAATGAATGAATGAACCTTTATTAGGCATAGATATTTGTTTATTTATTTGATTTATATTCCAGCTTTGATCATCAGATCCTCAAAGTGGCTTGCAAAGCTTTCAGTTGCTATTACTTCTTACTCCCCCCCCCCCCCCGATTTCCAATATCTTAGTTCTCTCTATGGCAAATGGTACTGCGGTAGATCTCTCCCCATTATAACTATGTTGCCACCATGTTGTAACTGATCAAACAAAAACTATCCCCATTATCCTCGCAGATCCAGAGCACCCTTCTACAACATAGGTGCATGTGTAACCAAAAAGGGCTGTTATGTTCTAAGGGGAATTATTATATTACCCTTTTGGAAACCTCAGAATCGCAGGCTAGATAACAAGACAGCATAATGCAGAGATAATCCCTTGTAGTTTAAAGAGGAGACTGGGAGAAAGATAACTTTCAATCAAAGATTATATTTTTATTACAAAAACACACAGGTATACATAATGCACATGGAAAATGATAAGTATGTGTTTCTTGGTTCCTAGTACTTGGATCCTGTGTACCTAGCTTTATGGTGGTTGCATGTGCTGTGTATTTGGTGCATCTGAGAAGGAATCAGAAAAGGATAGATTGTAGGGAAGGATTTTAGGGGTCCCTTAATCTGCCTAACCCAGTTGCTAACTAAGATGGGGAGAGAAGGGAGGAATAGATGGGGAAGAAGAGAAAGAGTTTCAGAAATGCAGGATAGTTACCTGTCCTGGGGAGCAGATGGATGGGGTGGTGGTGGTGGAGAGTCCTATGGAGGACCCTCACAACACCGATGTGCTGTGTCCCTGAAGGGGGGGGGGAGCCCAGAGAGCGACCACATGGCAGCCTTCTCTTTTTAAGGGTTTTTTTCTGACCCTGGGTGACCAGGATGTGTCCCAGAGCTGATGCGCATGCTCACTACACACACAGTGGTACACATGGAACAAGCCAGAGAGACAGGATGATTCCTGAAGTCAACTTATCAGCCAAGGCTGACCCTGGGGGAGGGGGGTAGCTTGCTTCCTGTTGCTACTGGACTTTGGAGTCAGGATGTAGCTTAATGGCTGTGATTTAGTTAACAATAGGAGATACTTAAGCAAAGATTTAGGTGGAGCCTAGGCATTTAGACTTTGCTGCTAAAGTCTTCCTCCCTTAAGGTGTTTGCATATGCAGTGATTGGATCAGGAGGCACAGTGATTAGGTTAAAACAATACACATTTTTAGGGGACATTTAGGAGAATAGGAGACATTTGCTTTTCTAGGTGATCTGTAGCCATGCGCTTGTGACTTAACTTGGCTGTGGCCTGTATGTTGAGGTCTTGCCTACATAATATTTTAGTCCAAAATACATAACCAGATATAAAAATTACAAAAGGAAGAAGGAAAAAGGGGATTTTCACGTAGCACATGAGGTCATGTCCCTGCAAATGGAACCCCCTCAGTCTAGATCAGGGGTGTCAAATATAAATCCCACAGGAAGAATGTGGCCTCCGGAAGTAATTTATCCAGCTCCTGTTATAATTAGGCTCTCCCAGCTTGATAATTGAGCTTTCTCATATCTTGAAAATATGAACAAGATTTGCACAATTTCTGTCATTTGTAGCTAGTGAGTTTCTATGTGAGAACAAAGTCCTTATTTCTAGCAATCATGTTTCACGTTGTTACTTCCAGCCCCCAGCAGACACCATGCTGACTTTGGTCCTCTGTGTGCAATGAGTTTGACATCCCTGATCTAGATGATTAACTCTAAGGAAGAGTCAGGCTGGCTAAGAGGAATCTTCTCAGTGCAGACACCCACTTCAGTTGAACCATCTGCATCAGTGGAATCTCAGGAGCTATACTGAGCACCCCCTCCATGGTCAGAGGGTGCTACTTTGCCCCACTGGCTCAGAGGACTGCCTTGAGGACCTTATAAGAGAACCAGAGTTCTACCCCCAGTTGCTTTGGGGTGAATGCCTTATAATCAGGCAAGCGTCCTTTCAAGCACCGAACATTCCCCAGGAAAAGGGTAGCGACAACCACTTTAACTAAGGACCCAATCCTAAGGGCACAGGCATAACATACGTTGTAGCTGTCAAAAAAGCAAACCAACCAGTGTGTGCAGCCTAGTCACCACCACAAGCAGCAAGCAGCCAGGACTGCATGAAGATTGTGGATGCCCACCAGTATAGGAAAGGCCAAGCAGGGGTCAAAAGGGAAGTGAAAGTGGGGAGGGGTGGGCAGAATGGGGTGGCAACAGGGGCAAGAAGAGGTTTGTTTGGTGACAGTACCGCCCGCCGAATCCTAACCCCCTTCCTGGGCCTGATCCACCTTCACTGGTTAACATAGACTTGCACCAATATTAAGTATTCCCTTCCCCCAAGGAGGCCTCAACATGCCAAAACTCCCCACAGGATACAGTGGGTGCAATGTTTGTGGTGCTGCTGCATTGCCACACAGGGAGTTGTGGTGGATTGGGTGGTTGTAAGTGTAGCAGGTGATTGTGAGTTCCAGACCCTCGCTGGAAAAAATATCTGAGCCTGCACAGAGCCTTGTAGCAAGACACATCTTTCCAGTGGCCCCTCAGAGCTATCCGAGGTACTGAGTTCCTGATTGGATTTGTGCTCTGATTTGAATTCCAACCCCCCCGCCCCCCAAGAGCTGTTCAAAGTCTGGATCCCCGGCCTGCTGTGAGTTGCTGTTTTGGGTCCCTCCCCTGACTGAACACTGGCTTGGCCAGTGACTCTGCCTGAAAGTGGATACATATCCCCAGTAAGTCCCCAGCCTTAGGCATCCACTTTGGCAACCACCATTGTTTTCATGGTGGCGTTCGCTGTTTCATCCAACTGCACTGAGATGACACTACATCTTAGGGCAGTTCTATGTATTCAGGATGGCATCTACCTGGAGGAGGCTGTGCAGGGTTGCTCCTGCAGCTACTTAGACAGGCAGCTGTCAAAACTACAAGTACACATAAGACGTTTTGAAATGAAAAGCAAAACAAAAAAATGAATGGGGCAACAAACAGGATTCTGGAAAAAAAAAAAAAAAGCCTATCTGTACCCACTCAAACAGACTCATTCACCACTGAGCTCCTTTTGGAATGAATGGACTGGAACCCAAGTTGACTTCATTCAGTTCAGATTTAAATCATTCTGAAAATGAGTGCATGGTCTGAATAAGTCTTGGGGGAAAATAATACCATCATTTTATATGTCATTTGATGGGTGATTTAGTACTGAATGCAATGAAACAAACTACATTCAAATATCTCTATTCTATCAAACGTTATAGCCAAAGAACCAGAAAAGGAAAACACAACTGTCTTATGCAGGGGTCTCCAAACTTTTTGGCCAGAGGGCCGCATCAAATATCTGGCGTGGTGTGGAGGGCTGGAAAAAAAAATTAAATATAAAATTTAAATAAATAAATTAGAGATGGAACTTAATGAGTGAATAAATGAACCAATGGGCTCATTCATTTAACTTCTCTGGCCCTCAGAACGCCCTCCAGACACAATCAGAGCACAGTTCTAGTCATGTTCCGTTGAGTGGGCCAAAGAGACTGATTGTTCCAAGAACCAATGAGGTGTTATTATGAAACAGGAGGGAACCAGTAAGGTATTAGTATGAATCCGCTCTAATTTCCAAGTATCAGAGTTAATACTAGAACTGTTATTCAGTTGTGTGAGTGCCATCAAGTTGGTCACTTTGTTGGTTACTGATTTGTTAGGTGACCTGTACTATTACATATTAAAATAAAGTTAATGGGGGTTACACCAATCCTAGTGATACCACTGCATTTACCTTGTATGATATTGCAATTTATTCTGTATGGTATGGTATGGTCCATCAGGACCAGATGGAGGAGGTCCATCATGGGAATGACACAATGAACTCTCACACCAGGTGACACGAATCCTAGGGGGCACCTCTGTTGTAAAGACCAGTGAGGTGAGGTTGCAGTAATGCACTATTTCCTTTCTCCCACCTGAACCCAGAGAGAGCTGTATTTGGTATCTCAGCTTTTAGATGCTTAAAATTCCTATTTACTATATTGAGTTTACTCCATCAAAATGGCTGAAAAGTGCCCTGGCAGCCTCAAACGGAAGACTCTGGTACTAGGAAGCAGGGGCTCCACACTCTGTGCTGTTCTGGTTACTCCCCAGAAGAGGGAGCTGCTTGCTTGCTTTCTGTGGCCCTTCAGAGGTGCTACTACAGATGGTCAGAAGGGGGTGCTGCACCTATCAACTCATCTGGCATCAGGTGGCATCAGGTTGTTTATCTGGGCTACCTCTTCTGTGGAGCAATTTGGTATTCAGATTCTAACAGCCCAGTCCTACACCCCTGCACCACCTGCAGGAGCAATGGCACTGAAATGGTTGCTGCCACATCCTATAGGGAGAGGGCAGCCACCAAAGTCTCCTCAGGATAAGGGAACAAACATCCCTTACCCCATGTTGAGCATGAAATGACTTTGACACCTCTGCTCTAGCCCATCATGCTTTTCTCCTCCTCCTCTTTTCTCCTTCCTCTTTGGCTTTGTTCCCCAATTCAATCTTGAACCAGGAGGTGGGATAAGAAGGAGTGGCAAAGGGTGATGAAAGCAAGTGGGTGGACAGAGAGAAGCAGTGAGTTATACAAACCAACCCTGCCCAGTCTGCCCACCTGAACCAACCATCTCTGCCAGCCTCGTAGAATGAACATGTTGGCAACAAAACTGTATGAAAGTTTATAATTTTTTCCCCCAGAACCCCTTGCATGGCCATTTCTTTTCAGAAGGGGAGAAAATGTAATCAATAAATATTTAAATAAAATCACATTGAAAAAGAAAAATGCATCTCACTTTTGCACGAAGCTTCTACTGTCACTTGTGCTGTGGAGCCGGCTCTCCAAATCAAGCCCTTCCAAGCGAGTCTTGCATCAAATGGGGAAAGACCCAACCGTGAAATAAAGACAAGGGACCCTCTTCAAAATCAACGAGTCTCTGCAAGAAACATTTCTGGAGCGCAAACCCCCTACCCAGAAGAGTGACATTTGGATTTGTTGACATATTGCACAGAGAGGGTGTATAAAAATAAATTGGATTTTTTTTTTAAAGTTTTCCTTGAGAAACTCTTTCCTTGTGCTAAGGGGACAAGGCGAGAACCTGAAAATAGACAATTAATGAGATAATGGGATGCTGCCTGTCACCTCCTGTCCAATGGGATTATCTGATGGCTAATTATGGACAGATTGTGATTAATGTGATTATGGATTGGATATTAATCTGATTCTGGATTGATCTAGTTATGTTTTAGTCTGCTCCAAATGGTTAATTGGATCTGAGATAATAGAAACACAGCTTGAAACAGATTTTGCCACATCAGTTGATGAAGGATCTTCCATACTGGTTGGGCTTTCGAGCAGTAAATTATTTACCACCACCAAGGAAGCTGTTCACCAGGAGAACACAGACGTTCATTTAGTTTTGAAGAACGCCTGAAATTAAAATCAATATCTTTTTTTTAAAATCCTCTTTGACGAAAGCAGCATATGTAACTTGCAAACAAGTGGGAGGTGATTAGAGCATTGTCTACCCAGTGTCTGGTTTTACCTTCAACGTCTATATTGTATGGGCAGCATAGTATAGTCCGCTGTGCTCTGTGCTTCAGCCTTGAGGTCACCAGGGGTTACCTGCACCTTGTAAAGACAGCTTCTCCAAGCGGCTGGCCCATCCACAAGGCTGACTGAGGCAGTCACTTCAGGTGCCCCCCCCTCCCCGCATCCACCACTTATCTTCCTTTAACTTCTTAGATTCAAAAATGGAAGGAAGTGGAAGAGGAAGAATAGAAGAGATGGTGGGCCAGAGCAACATGTTCTCATGAATGGTGTGGCATGTTTCTTCAGGCAGTGAACCCTGCTATGAAAATAGGGACATTATCAAGGCTAGTCCACCCATAAGGACAAGGGGCAGTGAGCTCAAATGACAGACTAGCAAGAAATGAATGCCCACCAGCACCTGCCCTCCTCTGCTGCTCCACCTCCTGCTTTGTGGATTTGAAAAGGAAGAGGGGAATGGAGACACTCTAGCCCACCACTCTTCTGTCCTCCACACTTCCTTTTCCACGCCTTTCTTATCTTCCTTGTCAAATCCAGAAAGCAGAAGGAACGGCAATGGAAGCAGCAATTGACATGCTGCCAGATAAGGGGGTTGGTGCTCTTGTGGATCCTGACCCAGGACGCCAACACCAATCTGGTTGCCTGATCTCATCTGATCTCAGAAGCTAAGCAGGGTCAGGCCTGGTTAGTACTTGGATGGGAGACCACCTGGGAATACCGGGTGCTGTAGGCTTATACCATAGTCTTTCGAGACTGAAGGTTGCCAACCATTCCATAGCTCCAGTCCCTCGCTTACCAGGGCTCCTCTCTCTGCAAGTCTTTGAGGGAGTAGGAACATTTCTCTTTGGGTTTCTCAACCACTGAGTCCAGTTCACCCTCTGATAATGTGGTCAGGGCCACTGCTATTATTAGGCCAACTAAGCAGCTGCTTAAGCTGCAGACCTTAGAGGGGCACATTTATACTTATTCTTGCAATAAACTTTAGCCTTTCCAAGTGGTGTGCCTTTCATTATTTCATTAATTTTCTACAAAACATTTGTCTCTGAAAACTGAAGTGGGCAATTTTGGGCTGAGGGAGCACATGTAGTTAGCCTTGCTGGGTTGCAAAATAGCCTGGCACCAGCTCTGAAACCTGGTGTTCCACCAAGAAATAAGGCAAGAATTGAACCAGAACTGACGCAGCTCTTCTAACAAAACTAGGTTTATTTGCAAGGACAACTTTGGGAGTGACATTCCTCTTGATTATTCAACATCGTGGTCCAACCACAGCTCAGTACTATCTCTACCTTTGTGGATGGTTCCCAGATCAACAGAAGTGGTGGGACACTGTTGCATTCTGGCTCCATCATGTCCCTGCTTACTCCACCTTACCAAGTGGCTCACCAATTGCCTCTACCACTCCTCCTCCTGCTCCTTAGTGTTGGAAAGGAAGAGAGGAGCAAAGTGGAAGTATGGAGGGGAGGTCCATCACTCTCCTCCACGCTTCCTCTTCCACTCTGTACTGTACTTCCTTTTTGAGTACAGACAGCCAGAGGAAGAAGCATAGCAGAGGCAGGCAGAATTAGGGCTGGCTTCAACCCAATTCCACAGCTTTGGCTGAATAGGGCCCCATGCGTGAGGGAGCCCCTCAAAGAGGCAGACTGGGCCACCGGCAGCCAGCACTTTACATGCAGGCAAGTTTCCATGCAGGAGCTAGCATAGCAAGCAGAGATTTCATGTGGTCCACCCACCCACTCCTGAGTCCAAAAGCACCAAAATTGGCCCCTAGAAGCAGTTGATGGTGATGCCATCAAAATGCTGCTACCTACTTCTGGGTACAGCCATCAGCCCCCAGCCCCAGGCTCACTGCCACCGCTGCACCTCAAGTAGGAAGGGGGCCAGCAGAGGTGGAGGCCTGGCCCTGGGTAGAAAGCACCCCTCCATCTACTCCCTGAGACAAGAGTCTCACATGGCCTCATGCACAAGCCAACCCAGTTTGAAAGTCCTAAGTGTTTGTAGATAACAAACAGCACAGAGGCCTGTGCTGCCATCAGCCATAAAGTACTTGGGGATCAAAATGTTAGTATTGTGGTTGAATTATAAATCCCTCTCTCCCTTTGGGGGAGCGAAATACCACACTCCTGGTTTTTTGCCTCACATTTTTGGGAGGACATTTTCCCTTTGTCCTTTGTATGTGCAGAAGCTTTCCACAGGACGTCAGATCCAGCAAGGCAAAGCGAAAGAGACTTGCTGTCAATGCCATTCCCCAAGTGCACATTGTAGACTTTAATGTCTTGTGTGTGTGTGTGTGTGTGTGTGTGTGTGTGTGGGTAGCCAAAAGGAACCTTTCCAAAACAACCCACATGGAAAACACAGAGCAACGTTGCCAGGGTTTCAAACTGTATCCAGTATCAAACTTCTGATTTTGACGTTTGTTTGCAGTCATCTGTGGTCTGGAGAGGAAGAGGCTTAACTTGGTTGAGACCCAGAAATCCAGAACTTTGAAGCAAGGGGCTCTCTGGGGAAGAGGGAAGGAAAGAAAGTGAGGTTCGACAAGCGTTTATTTTTTAATGAATCCCTTCTTCTTTACCAGCCCACTGCAGCTCACTCACTATTCCAGTGTGCGATCGGTAACCGTTTTGCTGTGAAACCAAGTAAAACATCAAATATTGTACTGATTTCAGTATTACACTGGCTAATGGCTTGCTTATTTTTTAAATAAAAATATTTTAAATGAGTCTTCCTCCCCCCCAAATTATTTGAGCTGCTTGTTTCTGTGAGCCAGTACGGACCAGTAAATGGAAAGCAAGCCATTACCTGTTGGGATCAGTTCCTCAACTGTAAAATGGGAACAAACAGAGGGTGAGGAGAAACAGCAAGCTCCCCCCCCCAACATGGACTCAGTTGCAACTAACCCCCATTTGGCTCCATTCTCCAGGAACTGCCTTGATTCACTTGGTCATTTCACCTGGCCCTTGGATGGGTTTGGATGATACCATCTGACCTAGCCCCCTACTGCTTGATTATGGATATGGGTGAGACTGTTTCAGGCCCTGTTCTGGTGCACTTTCCAGATCTATTAATTCAGGGAGGAGGGGTGTCTTGTGCTTCTGCACACTCCTGATTGTATGGTAAGGGGCCAGCACAAACAGTATCATCTCAACCAATCTGAAATCATTATGTACGAAGGAGTTTTTACTCTTCCCAGAACTTTGGGTATCTGCTGAAACAGGTACCAAATACCATCCCCCACTCCTCCACCTGCTGCCACTTGGCCTGCCATACTCTTCCTCCTTCATAGTGAAGGATGAAGATAAGGTGCAGTGAGACAGATGCGGAGAATGGCACTGCCCCCCCTATCCTGCCACCCACCACATCCATTTCCATCTACTCTTGGAAGGGACAGTCTTGCCTCTTCTCTCCTGATTCTTAAAGCATCATATATCTTAGCTTGGAAGCCATCCTTTTAAATTGTATATTTTATTTTATTATATTTTATTTGCAGAAAGACAGTACATCAATATACAGTAGTCATTTCACAAACTTCTTAGGGCTCTTGGGCAGGGGGAATATACCACCCCACTACAACAATCCCTTCTGGAGAGAGGAGGGTATGGATTGCAGCCCTAGCTCTCGCCTTACATTAAAGTAGTGCTATGGCCATAAATATCATGCTTCATTGGAGCCAGTGGTCTCCTGACCACTGTCTGTTTCATGTCAATTTCAGTTCAAGGGTGACAAGAAAGAGCAAAAGTCACCATAAGACCTCTCCACAATGCCTGGCTCACTGCTGGTATGAACCAAAATGATTACAGCAACTGAAATAGGAGACATATTTAAAACCAAACAAGAAGCAGCATAAGGTCTTATACACTTCTGGGTATATTCTTTTATTTATTAATCCCAGTTGGTAAGACTCATTTCCTTAATAGGCTCCTGCTAATGGACTCTAATGAGTCACTTTTGAGGTTAATCAGATCCCAAGGGCTCTTTTCTCTTATTTCGACTTATTAAAACCTAGTTCTCCTTCATTGTCTCCCTTTTCACAGCACCAGTTCTTATTAAGCTTACCTTGTTCTTCATTATCCATTTTCTTGTATCCTTGGGGCTCAGTCAAGACCGCCCAGCAAACTGATGTGGTGTGCCAAATATCACCTAGGTGTAGCTTGGTGACTTGCTACTCCTAGTTGCTCCTCCTCCTCCCTGGGTTTGAAAAGGAAGATGGGAACAGGGAGGAAGTGTGGAGGAGAGCAAAGGGGTGGGCTAGAGCCTTGGCACAATCCTAACCCCTTATGTCAGTGCTTTCCAGCACCAATGGGACATGTGCTGCATCCTGCATGATCATGCATCCTACCAATCATGATGGCTGTGTAGATCCTTCAGGTTCAAGAGTAGTATATCACTGAATATCAGGTGCTGGAAGGCAACACTGGGAAAAGACTATCTTCATGCCCTTCAAGCTTGTGAGCTTCCTGGAGTCATCCCACTGGCCCCTGTAGGAAGGAGAATGCTGCACAAACTGGACTTTGGGGCTGATGTTCTTATGAGAGGTTATGTAAACTTATGACCCACCCACCAGCCCTTAATTATGGCAGCTAAGAATAGAACCTCCCTGTTCAGTTGCAGTCTACCTCTGAATACTGGTTGCAGGGGAGGGGGGAAACAGAAGACCAGGATCTCTCTCTCTCTCTCTCTCTCTCTCTCTCTCTCTCTCTCTCTCTCTCTCTGGGCTTGGAAGGGATCTGGAATGTCTCCTGACAGGAGGTGGTTCATTTCTCCGACAGCACCTGGACACCTCGTCTCAGCCCTGGACAATTCCTCCTTGGCCACCGGCGCCTTGTCTCCTGGAAGATCAGAGCCCTTTTCCCCGAGCGCCTGGAGCCCTTCTCCCAGCAGAGGTCCCTGCATCCGAGTGCAAAAGGCTGATCGCTCCAACAGGCTCCGGAATGGGTCGCATCGGGGACGCGGAGACAGCCGCTGGCTGAACGGCAGCAGTGCCTGGCGCGGAGTTCTTCCAGGGAAAGATACCCGGGGGTGGGGTGGGGGGAAGGCGGGTGGATTGCAGCGGGCTGGCTCCCACGCTGAAGTCAGCGGGGGTTGGACGTGCTGGCGTTGGGGAGGATCGGGGCCCATGCTTGGAAACATCTTTGGAAGTGAGAGAGAGAGAGTGTGTGATGTGAGTGAGAGAGAGAGAGCGTGTGTGCGAGAGAGCGAGTGTGAGTGTGTGTATATGTGTGTGGGTGTCTACTGCACACGATTCCCACCATTATTTATAAGTCATCATTTGCAATTTATCATTTAATGAATGGTAATTGACTAGATTACTGTTAAGATTTTGATTAGCAAATTGCAGATCGGAGCAGTCAACCGTATAGTACTATAACTGATAAATAAGGAGGGGAGGGAACCATATCTTTTCGATGAGGAGAGCTCACCGGTGGGCTGGTCTGCCCATAAACTGCTGTGCTACCTTAGGGACTAGCTGCTTCTTGGGGTGGGGGGTCACGTTGATGGTGACCATTAGCAGAATCCAGGCTGCAATCCGGTACATACCTTCTTGGGAGTAAGCCCCATCGAACAGCATGGTACTTACTCTCGAGTAGACATGCCTAGGTTTGCGTTGCCGTTTGCAAATTGTAAAGGGGAACACACAGGCTGGTTCCTAGCAGGGCGCTCAAAGTTCTTCCCAAGGAACAGGCAGGATGGATTTCAACGAATTGGGTTCCGAGGTGCCCCACACCCCTTTCCTGTCGCCCGTCTTGAGTGGGGCCCGTCATTCTCCCAAGCTGGAAAAGACCGAGAACTGTGATCACTTCGCCTGGACCATACGTTTTCTGTTTGGTCCACAGACGAAGAGAAACAGAACAGGCAGTCATCAGGTGACATCTTCTGTCCGAGGAAACTTCACTTGGTGTTCCACGTTTTCGAGTTACGCAGAACTTGGCAGTCAGGACATAAATTTGGTGGTCAGGACAGATATGGTTATATATGTGATATGTATCTTTATCTATATACACAACAGAAATGGTTTATATATGGTTATGTGTGTGTGTGTAAGGTTTTTATATATATGTATGTATATATATGTATGGTCTATATATGTGTGTACACACACACACAGAATATATGGTTTATATATTGCATGTTTGGTTTATACAGTATGTTTTGTATGTATGTGTTTATACAGAATATGTGGTTTATACATATATATACACATATATATGCATACATATACATATACATATACATACACACACACATGTATTCTGTATACATACATACATACATACATACATACATACCATGTATGTGTGTGTGTGTGTGTGTGTGTGTGTGTGTGTGTGTGTAGTGTTCAATGGGGCTTACTCCCAGGTAACACTATATAGTGTTCAATGGGGCTTACACCCAGGTAAGTGTGCATAGGATCGCAGCATTAATTAGATATATTTGGGTAATCTATTTTTAAGAGTCGTACAACAGGGATTAGGATCAGGAATCGAGGTGATACGAGTGTGAAGGGAACCGATTCAGTTGAGGACGAATCCATAAACTGGCAAAAAAAAAAATCTCCCCCCCCCCCCAAAAAAAAGGTCAATTCATTCCTATCGCTCACAGTGGCAATTCCGACCACACTGACCTGTGTGTAAGTCTGGTGGATTCCACTGAAACGGACGCCCCTGGAGCCCCCCAGAATAAGATAGCGTTTTCAGGGCTGCACGTTGACCTGCGAGTAGGTCCCAGTGAGCATAGCAGGACTGACTTCCCAATCAGTTGCAAAAGACTCCCTGATCGCCCTCAAAAGACAAATCCACGCGCGTGTGTGCGTGTGCGTGTGAGAGAGAGAGACTTCCAAAGGTTTCATTTGGAAAAGAAAAAGCTGGGAATTCCTGAAATGAAATGGAGGGAATCCCGAGACGGACCCTACGACCTGCTCCTTGCTGGCAGGTCGCAAAAAAGGACCAAGGGATCTACTAGATCGAGAGAAGCGAAATCCACTTTTTTTTCCTTCTGAGCAAAGTAAGGCTGGAAGGAGGACTTTTGGCTACGATTTTTGACTATGGCCTGGATCTGCAATCCTGCCCTCTTATAATTTTATAAGGATTGTTTCTGAATTATTATAAAACCAACACACACACACACACACACACACACACACACACACACACACACACACACACGCCTCAAACAAACACACAAAACACAAACACACAAAAACGCCTGTTTGGGGGAAAAATTTCACTTTCTGCGCAAAATGAAATTGACTAACAGCCCTATCCTCTCCACACTTTCCTGGGAGAAAGCCCCCCTGACTCTAATGGGACTTACTTCTGAGTAGACATTCAGAGGCTTGGGCTACAAGGCGGTTGGTTCCTGGGGAAAAAGAGGAGGAAACCTATTTTCGAGGGAATTTCTTGTGGCTTCTCAGAGTAAAAGTCGGAGGCTTTATTCCATGGGCAGGTATTGTACACAAGAAAAAAAAAGAGGTGAATCTCAAACAAACAATCAGCGACTCTATCTGCAGCCAATGAAGCGGGTTTGGAAGGGAAATCTCTCTCTCTCTCTCTCTCTCTCTCTCTCTCTCTCATTGGAATTTTCTATTCCAATATTTGAACATTTTCTCCAACAAAGGTGAAGGGGCAACAGGCAGAGGTCTCCCTGCTATGCCCTGGTAGCGACTAGGAGGCAGAGTAAGCTCCAGTCTTATCCTCTGCTCCATGGAAGGCAAGACCATTTAATTGATTTAACGAAATGGGACTTGATAACCTTGAAACTTGTATAGGATCAGGTGCCTGGCTGCAAATGAGGAAGAGCCCAATCCTGAACTCACTTTCCTTGGAGTAAGTCTCACTGAGCACAGTGGATCTTTCTTCTGAATAGACAAGCATAGTATTGTGCTTTAAGTCCCATAGGATTCAGTAGGACCTGCAGAGGGAGAGGACAGCAAATCTCTCTTTCGCTCTTAAGAGTTAAAAATTTGGAAATTTTTGTGTGTGAATCCTTTGGGGGCAGGGAGCCGCTCTCTGATTTGCTCTGCAAACCGGTGTTGTGGACTCTTGCTGAAAAAGTGGTATATAAATATTCTTAAGAATCATGGATATCACAGGGGGGCATTATTTTAAAAGGCTCGCTTCTAAGGCGTGCGATCTCGGAACAGAGGGCTGCAATCCTAGACCCACTTTCCTAAGAGTAACACAATGGGACTTACTTCTGAGTACACTCGCTCAGGAGTGCACCATTGTGTTGCATGGCGGGGGGGGGGCTTATTCACTGGGGGACCCCAAAAAAGTGCACACAGAATTCCAGCCCAGGAGCAGAAGAAAAATCTTAAGCAGCTAGGTAATGAATATGGAAAATAATGAGCTTATTTGATAACCAACCGATCAAATTAGGCTGCAAGCTGAGGATGCTTTAAAATAAAATGATTGCACAAATCTCCATTTTCCAACTGGTCCCAATTTTCCAAAAGGTGTCCAGAGAGGCTTTCACCCCCAGATCTCCCTTCCAATGAATGAAATCTGAGAAACAGGTTTGGAAAACGGTGGTTCCCACGGAATTCCATCCCTGGAGTAAGCTGCAAAGCGCAGGGGAAACTACTGCACCGGTGGAAGACCTGAGAGAACGGGAGGAGAAGGCGCTCCGGGCTCCCCAGTGCTCAGGTTCTCTTTGCCTCTTCCACTCCCACGTCCAGCGTTCCATTGTTCCTTCCCGTCCAATCAGCGCTCGGCGTCTCCCTGGCCGCCAATCCTCTCTGGGGGCTGCTGGAGCAAGCCGGTGAAGTCACTGCGATGCCACCTCCTTTTTTTTTTCTTCCCAGGGCTGTCTGGTGGGTGGGTGGTCCTTGGCGTGCTGACGTCATGCTGCGTATGGGACAGGGCAGGCTCAGCCTCCCCACTGCTCCCAGGTTGGAGTAGTTAGTTAGGGGAACAGCAGGCTGGAAAGGGCTGAGAAGCCTTCTCCTTTCTCCACCCTGAGACTTTTGCACACCTCCTTCTGCATGGTGGATATTATTTTCCCTTATCCTTTCCTGGGTGCTATGGGGGATCATTCCAAAAGTAAGTGGATCTCCTTTATATATATATTTTTAAAAATCTGAATATTATCTTGTAAAGATTTCCATGCGTTGGAATGTGAAGGCTTTAGGAGGCTGTTTGTTTTTAGGCAAACCTCATTAAGGGGGGTGGATTCCCTTCTTTCCCCCAAAAAAATAAACAAATCAGGGGCAAAACATTATCTTCGTTTTGCAATCAAGAGTTCTGCAGGCTCTTCTTCCACAGTGCATGAAACCTGGAGGTGTTGTTTTTTTGCTGCTGCAGAATCTGCAGTCACTTTAGTCTTAAAAATTATATTGTTGTGGGTTGCTTATATAAGGACTTTTATCCCCCCCCCCTTAGCAATGCAATCCTGGGCTGGAAAAATCATAAAGCGGAAGGGATGATGATTATGATTTTATTTATGAAATTTTCAGCTCAGTCAACAAATCTGAGCTGATCCCATTCTCTCTCTCTCCCCCTTCCTCCCCTCCAATTTGGCTCTGTGTTGATGAAATATTTGGAACCACAACCTACTTGATTTGGGGGGGTTGGAGTATATGGACCCCCCAAATACAGGATTCCCAAGTGGACTTTTCTTATGTTCTTGTTGGATTTGATTTGACTCCAGATTGTTGGAGGGGGGGGGATTGTGGCTGGTTTCTTGTGGCTGATTTGGGTGGCTTGGACCTTATTTTTGGGGTAGAAAGTCCTGATGAACGACCCTGGCCCTCCTTGAGTGTCACCTCTCGTCCTTCCCACCGGCAGAAAAACCCGGGATTGCCATGTGTGTGGGCTGCGGAAGCGAAATCCACGACCAGTACATCCTGAAGGTGTCCCCGGACCTGGAATGGCACGCTGCCTGTCTGAAATGCGCGGACTGCAGCCAGTACCTGGACGAGACCTGCACTTGTTTTGTGAGAGATGGCAAGACGTACTGTAAGAGGGACTATATCAGGTGATGCTTCCCTCCCTCCCTTCCTGAGACATTCAGAAACAATGATCCCCCCCAAAATGATCCCCCCCCTTTTTCCTTTCCTCTGTCTTGGTTGGAAATGGCAACCTTTCCCTGGATGTGTTGGAAGGTTGCTGAGCACCAGTTGAGGTCCTGCCTCTTGGTGGGGAAAATTGAAGGCTGCTCAGAGTTCTTTGCTCTTTGAACTCCTGGCCAGCAGTTGAGGCAGAACTTCGCCAGTGGCTCGCCATAATTCACAGCCCTGGGAATGCTCTTCCCAAGGCAGGGCCCTGCTGGATTGGGGACGTCGCGCTCCTGCAGAAAATGAACCCACTCAGAAGGAGATCTCACTGATCTCGAGGCTGTTTCTTGAAACCGGTTCTTTCTAAATCGGTTTTGTGTTTTTTTTTAATGATGGGAAGAGAGTTTTGCTCATCATTCCGTTGCTACTCCTGGATCACTAAATTTCCTACTGGGAAATGGCCCCTCCTTCCCCCCCAAGAGCGAGCAGACAGCCAGATTTCTGGGCAGGTTGAAAACAGACACACCAGAGCCCTACAGGGCAAGTAAATTAGAATGAAGATCAGACCGAATCTCTACAAAAAAAAATGACTATGAAAAATCATATCCCCAGGCGTGGCAATATTTATTATAATTAGGCGCTACTTGTAATTACTAATTAGTAACTGATAATATTAATTTTTAGGAATTGGTATTATTAGGAACCACTTGTAATTAGGCTTTAATAATTACTTGTTAGTATGACAATATTAATTATTAGTAATTGGTATTACTAAGCACAAATAATTAGGCACTACTTATAATTACTTATTAGTAATTGATAATATTATTGGTATTATTAGGCACCACATAATTAGGCGCTACTTAGAACTACTTATTAGCAATTCATAATGTTAATTATTAGGAGTTGGTATTATTAGGCGCCACATATAATTTGGCACTACTTATAACTACTTATTAGCAATTCATAATATTTATTGGGAATGGATATTATTAGGCACTACTTATCATTTGGTACTACTTATCTCTACTTATTAGCAACTGAAAATATTAATTACTAGGAATTGATATAATTAGGCGCTACTTATAATTAGGCACTACTTAAAACTAATTAGTAATTAATAATATTGTTAGGAATTGGCATTATTAGACACTACTTATAGTTCTTCTTCCTAGCGTTGTTCCCGCGCGTATTATAATACTTAATTATTAGTAGTGGGTAATATTAGTTATTAGTAATTGCTGTTATTGGGCACCACATAATTTGGCGCTACTTATAATTATTAGTAATTAATAATATTATTTGGAATTGGTTGTACTAGGCTCTTCTATACTTCTGTGTTCGGTGCTTTAAAGTGGAGGTCTCTGTTTCTAGGAGCCTACACGCTATATTGTCAAGCGCAGGACAATTACAAAGGAGACCCCTGCGAGAGCCCTGCAAGGCCGGAGAATGAATGGCCTGTCCAAAACTGGTGCCATAGATGGTCAGGGCACTTTGGGGCCTCCCCCCCCAGGAGCTTCCATTCTAACTGGATCCGAAGCAGACTTAAAGCTGCGAACTGGGTGCCCCAAGCAAAAACTGGGTCTGGTGCTTTCGGGGCTTTGCAAGCGGGTGGAACCAGGAGGAAGGTCTTCGCCGCTAGGAGCTTACAGTGCACGCTGGCCACAGCGGCGTTTCTCCTGCAATCTGCTCATTGGGACTGTTGGGGTGGGTGGGTAAGGGGCTTTGTTGGGGTGCGGGGGCCGGGGTGGCCTTGCTCCCCTGACGCCCCCTCCTCTTCCTCCCCCCCCGCAGGCTCTTCGGCATCAAGTGCGCCAAGTGCGCGTCGGGCTTCAGCAGCAGCGACCTGGTGATGCGCGCCCGCGCCCACGTCTACCACCTGGAGTGCTTCCGCTGCTCCGTCTGCAGCCGGCAGCTCCTGCCCGGGGACGAGTTCTCGCTGCGGGACCACGAGCTGCTCTGCCGCGCCGACCACAGCCTCCTGCTGGACCGCGCAGGCTCCGCCGACAGCCCCCCGCGCAGCCCCGGCCACCTCCAGGGCTCCCGGCAGGGCCTCCAGCTCGCAGGTGAGTAGGCAGGCGCCCCTCCCCCGCTCTGGATCTTGGTCTAGGCGTGCCTACTCAGAAGTAAGTCCCACTGTGTTCAACGGGGCTTACTCCCAAGTAAGTGTGGATAGGATGGGAGCGCGTCTGGGAGCCCACTCCTGTGCATGTCTACTCAGAGGTAAGCCTCTATACTAAATGGGGCTTACTCCCAAGTAAGTGCGGATAGGATCGGTCCCTTGTGTACGCTGCAACTCCGACTCAGAGCGCGTCTGCTCAGAAGTAAGCCCCACTATAGCCAAAGGGGCTAGGTTTCGCAGCCTCAGAGTCGCCCTCTGATCCCCTACTTACAGGGGAGTAAAGGGAGGGAATGTGTAGTAGTAGGACATCCTCAATGGGGCTTACACCCAGGAAAGTGTGGATAGGAGTGCAGCCTGAGCAGGGCCCGCGGCAGAGAGAAATTGACACTCCAGAAAGGAATCTCTGCTCCGAGGATCCTACAGTCTAAATGTGGTCTGAATGCGATAAGAAGGGAGGAAAGGAAAACGCAGGGTTTTCTTTCTTTCGTCCATCCATTCATCCATCCGTGATTCAGTCTCTTCGGGGCTGAGAACCATTCCCACTCCCACCCACCCAGAGCAGGGCTGCCCTCTGCATGTGGGGGACCCCATCTGGAAGCTCTCCAGATGCTGCTCCCATTCCAGGAACTAGCAGGCGTAGGGATGGATCGGTCGTGGGTCCTCCGTTGCCTTTCCGGACTGAGGACGGCTCTAGAGCAGGAAGCTGGGCTGGAAGGCAGCTGCGGGTGAGCTGCAGCCCTTTGCTAGCCATCGGGAAGTTTGGGGAGACGTCTGAGCAAGTGCAGAGTGCCTTCCTTTCTCCTACAGACGCGGAGGCGGGCGCACACCAAACGTTCTTTCTGAGATTAAAGTCTGCAATACTGTCCACATTTCCCTGTCCATTTTCCCGATGGACACGATGGGACTTACTCTAGAGTAGACACGGCTAGGCTTGGGCTGTAAGGCAAAAGGCTTCCGGGGCAGGCAGCAGTCCGGGATCTCTCTTGGCAGAAATTAAGTCTTGGAGAATTTCTCTCAAATTCTTCTCCTTGTTGTCTTTAAGGGAAGTGTGTGTGTGTGTGTGTGTGTGTGTGTGTGTTGGAGGCAGGATCCTGACAAGGCTGTCCTGGGCAGCCCCTGCTTTATCTGTAAAACACACACACGCACACACACACACACCAATAGCAGTATCAGGGCCATGTCTCCACTAGGACCAATTCTCAGGACACATTTTTGTGACTCTTTAAGTGAGCCCCAATGAAGAGCCCCCCTTTTCCCTTTGGGATGACTTGATGGCGTTTTGTGTTCTTGCCCCCTTCCTTCCCTGCCTCCAACCGACCAGACCCTCCATCGCCTCTCTATTGAATCTGCACCACAAACAACATCTGAGGGCAGTGGCAGCCCTCCTGATCGTCTCGAAAACGGAATCTGCGCCACGTTTAAGGGTGAGATCGCAGCTCGTGGTGGATCTAAGCAGGGCGATCTTTTCCAAGTGAAATCTGGCACTACCTGCCAAATTCCCATTTTAACCCAGTAGATCCCATTATCTAGAAGGTCTTTCTTTCTTTCTTTCTTTCTTTCTTTCTTTCTTTCTTTCTTTCTTTCTTTCTTTCTTTCTTTCTTTCTTTCTTTCTTTCTTTCTTTCTTTCTTTCTTTCTTTCTTTCTTTCTTTCTTTCTTTCTTTCTTTCTTTCTTTCTTTCTCCCCCCCCCCCCAATGCATGCTTTCCAGACGGCATTGTTATACTTGTGTAACGAAACGGGCACAGCATTTAATTTTGAAACAATAACACAGGGCATATTTTTCTAGCCCGTCCAAGGGCTAGAAGATCTAGAGCCCTAGATCGACTCTCTGTAGGAGCGGGTGGGTTTTCCGGAGGATCCACTCCCAGGATTTGATCTCCAAAGTCCAGTCGAAACTGGGCCATTTCGGGTGTGTGATTTCCCCCCCCCCTTTTTTAAGACCCCGATATCTGTTGTTTTTTTTGTGTGAGATCTGATTCGGATTCAGGTTGCAATTCTATCGACACTTTCCCGGGAGTAAGCCCCGTTGACTATAATGGGATTTACTTCTGAGTAGACACACCTAGGCTTGGGCTCTGAGGCTGCACTCCTATCGACACTTTCCTGGGACGAAGCCCCATTGACCATAATGGGACATACTTCTGAGGAGTCATGTATAGGCTTGGGCTCTCGGTTCCCTTTTCTTAACCTGCCATGTAGACAGAAGTATATTCAGTTCAATCCTCTCCACTTTCGGAGAGAAAAACCAAGCAGGACGATCTTGTGGCTCGACGTCGTTGTGAGTCTTTTTAAACAATCGTCTTTTCCCCCCCTTCTTAACTGGCTTCGACCTGGATCTGCTTTTTGCTCAGTCTTGTCGATCTTTGGGATTTTATTCCTTTTTAAAAGCAAAAGAATGATCATACCTCTGGTAGGAGGGAGGCAGAATCTGTGGGTCTATTCCCCCCATTGTGTTTCCCTTATTGTGTCCCCCCATCAACACCAATTTGCAGTGCTGATTCCAGTGAAATATTGCCATGATTTAGGGTTTGGGGGGGAAAAGACGATTGAGAGGGTTTGAACCCCTGCCTTGGACATCTTGGTTTTCCAAGGAGGTTGGTGATTATTTGCAACAATTCAGACGCCACCGCCAACGCCACCTCCCAAGGAATCCAAGATCTCCCTGAGACAACGTCCCAAACGAGTTGGAGGCACAGAAGGGGAAGGAAGAGGAAGACGTGGCTTGTTATGGGGGGATCGGGGCCTTCCTCCTTCTCCCCTCTCTCCACAAGATCTTCAGCTTTCAGAGAGAGGCCGCTGTGATTCCCTCCCGGAGCTGCAGTTGGACAGGGTGGGAGCGTCTGTTTCAGAGATCGGTGGCTTTAAGGGGCTTGGGGGGGGGGCTGGTTGGGAAAACACCACCTCCCCAGAGATTGTTTTCCTTCACCAGTTTTTTTTTTTGGGGGGGGGGGTAAAGTGGGAGGAGTGGCCTCTTCAGAGAGCCTTGCACCTGGGGTGCAAATCTTCCAACGAAGCAAAAGTAAATAAGATTTATTTATTTGCGTTGTAAAATCAGGTCCAGGTTGCACACGCGTTTGATCACACGATGAGGGGTACATGCGTTTTATGGCCATGAGATCGTTGCTTTCCTATGGGGTTTCGCTTTTTAAAACCTCCACTCGCTTTCCTGACATGCACAGGGTGGAATCTGGGACCCCAAAGAGAGGGTCTTTGCACCCTACTTGGAGAGGAGGGGCAGCACTTAAAGGCCCCTCTCCCCTTCAAAATAGCCCCAGCCCTATCTGTGTTCCCTGACCAGCTCTACTGCATTTCATTTTTTTGTTAATTGACATTCAATTGACATGAGTGTGTGCAGGTTGACCAGACGTCCTCTTTTCCCAGGACGTGTCCTTTTTTTAGACTCCTGTCCTGGAAAAGAACTTCATTGCCCTCCTTTTCCCTGTAAGGAGGCCCCTGCGGCAGCATAAAGCCTTCTTGGAATTAATAAATTATATCCAATAAATTATATGGCATATAGTTTTAAATTTAATAAGAAGCAATGTACTGTTTAAAATTAACCCCATGAAATCCATATACTGTCTATGAGTGTTTTTAGCTTTTATTTGGTCGTGTCCTACATTTTTGGGTGTCCTACATTTTGGGGGGCCTTGTCTTCTTTCCCGGTTAGGACACCTGGTCCCCCTGAGTGCGTGTCAGTTGCAAAACCGACATAAGGCTTTTAGAGGGCGCAGTTCAGCTCCTTGGACTGTCCAGCGTCATTGAGATGCATGGTGCGTTATGCGCCTTCTCTGCCCCGAGGGGCACCCAGTCTACAATGAGGCCAAGCGCTAGAAAGGAAGATCGCGCCCCATCTTTCCTGCCCAGGGGGGCTAGCTTCTTAACTTGCCTTTCCCCAGGCTGACTGCCCCCATTCCTGACCAGTCTCTCCCCCCCCCCATCCCAGATCCCGTGCCTGGAAGGCAGCCCTCCCTCCGCCCGCACGTGCACAAGCAGGCGGAGAAGACCACGCGGGTGCGGACGGTGCTGAACGAGAAGCAGCTGCACACCTTGAGGACCTGCTACGCGGCCAACCCGCGGCCGGACGCGCTCATGAAGGAGCAGCTGGTGGAGATGACTGGTTTGAGCCCCCGAGTCATCCGCGTCTGGTTCCAGAACAAGCGCTGCAAGGACAAGAAGAAGTCCATCCTCATGAAGCAGCTACAGCAGCAGCAGCACAACGACAAGGCGGTAGGTGCAAGGGGGGGTCTCCTTTCCCTTCCCACCCCCACCCCTGCCCTTGCCAGAATCCCCCCTCCCTCTTGCAAAAGATCTCCCCCACCCTGGGAAGCCGAACAGTCTGCCTTCCTTAACCAGCTCTAATGCCTTTGCGTTTGTGCAATTGACATGAAATTGACATGAGTGCAGGTCAATTGCAGGATGAGCCCCTTTCCTCCTCTTCCGCCTCCACCCACCCCTCTTTAGGTCCTCGCTTGCCTGCCTTCCCTCTTCCGCTCCTGGCACTGACTGGAGAGCCCTATCCTATTCACACTTTCCTGGGAGTAAGCCCTATTGAATGCCATGGGACTTACTTCTGAGTAGACAGGCATAGGATTGTGCTCTAAATGTCTTTTGCAGATTGAGCATTAGAACCAATTGGCAACAATGGGGGACCCTTTCAGGGGACCCGATTCTGAAAATCTGGGAAGAAAATAGGTTGTGATTTTTCCTTTCCTTATCACTCCTCCCCCCCCCCTCAAAATAAAACACCCCTTACTCCATAGTAAATGGAAATAATGTTCATATATTTTGATACTTTGCCAGTTAGGTTAGTCCTGGCTGTGTCTTGAATTCTCTAGAGAAGGTTTCATGATTTTCCGAAAATTACTCCCCTCTTTCGAATTGTTCATTTCAAATCATTGGCAAAATGTCTGTGAATTCTACTCAACTGTTACCCTGCACATGACTGATCTTGTCTGATCTTGGAAGCTAAGCAGGGTCAGGCCTGGTTAGTACTTGGATGGGAGACCGCTTGGGAATACCGGGTGCTGTAGGCTTATACCATAAGACTGAAGGTTGCTAAACAACATCTACTCATTCTTATTTTAATTTTAAACAGTGAAGCCTGAAACACACACACACACACACCCCTGCTTGGGTTCCTTGGGGTTTATGACACACACTTCTGCTTGGGGTCAGTGGGGTTTACTCATCTCACACACAGACAACATGTGTGTGGGAGGGGGCCTAGGATTGTAGCCACAGTTAGCCATTGTGAAATTGATGAGATCAAGCAGGAGAGCACAGAAGGAAACCAGGGAGAAGGGGAAGGATTGATCTGCCTTAACATGGCTTGATGCTCATCATCTAAGGCAGAAATTTATAAGGGGGGAGAGGTAATCCCTTGGAGGTATGGGAACCAAATGATGGGGATATGGGACTGGATCTCTGGAAAATAAAAACCATGTTAGGTTAGATTAAGTATCACCATTATCAACATGGACTGGAGAGTTCTCTTTTTAGCTATCCATATGTAAAGTAAAACCAAGCTTTTGGCCTCTTTTGAAGTTGTACTGGTACCTAATAGGACCAGGGATGATGATTTCGTAGGTCTGGCAAAGGGAGTGTATGGGGACATAACTGGGCAATCCATTGGGGGGGGGGGGTCTGTCATTTTAAAAAGGTTAAAAAAACCCTGATCTAAAGGACAGTTGCTTTCGGGGCAGGAATCTCCCTCATTGTCTATTATTATTAGCCAAATGGCATTTAGTATCATTTTTCTCTTCTTATTTTCAAAGACGGGCACAAATCTAAGTTTCTCCTGTGGGAACCATATTAAATGAGAAATACCCCACCCCCTTCAGTGAGATTTGCACAGGAGAATTTCCTGAATCCATGCACACGCAAGCAAGTTACCATAATAATAAAATAATTATAATCCAAACTGAATGAAGTATTTTTTAAAAAGCAGTATTTAATCTGCATTTAAAAGCAGTATTTTATCTAAACCAATGGGAATGGTTTAAAATAGCACATGATTTTAAATTCTGTATAATTATAATCCAGACTGAATGAAGTATTTTTTTTAAAAAGCAGTATTTAATCTGCATTTAAAAGCAGTATTTTATCTAAAGCAATGGGAATGGTTTAAAATAGCACATGATTTTAAATTCTGTATCGCACATAAAAACCCTCCTTAAGAAGCATAGCTCTTGAGAAAACCCTGGAACACTTCTAATTTATCTTTGATACTCTTGAGAAGAGGGAGAAGGATTCTTTGGGAAAGATTGCATTTTTTTTTTTCAAATGTTGGTTGAGGGGTGCCTGCATCTCAGAAGAGTCAGAGGTGGTTGTGTCTAGTTTCTCCTTGAATCAAATGCTTTAACTGCCATTCAGTGACTACTCCAGATTAGGTGAAAGAGTGTACGTACTGTATGTGGTTGGGGAATTGCTATATGATTGATAGCTCTTCCCATCTTGGGGAGAGGAGGGGTCCTCGGTAAGTGAAGATAACAAAGATTTGATTTATTCTGGGCCAACAGGCGATAAACTGGAGATTTCTCCCATTATACCACCCATGCCAAATTTTGCAGGCCAACATCAGAAGTCCAGCTATAAATAACTAAGGGCACATGTTCAGTAATAGTAGATTAACCCCTTCCCCATTTTGAGTCTACCCTTCCCTGCTTTTTGCTTGTGCTGTTTGTACCTCTCTTTAGTTTGGGGCACTTTGGAATAGAACAATTTCCCTTTCCCCGTCTGCTACTTTTTCTGGGTCTTGGACATTTTCAATGTCGAAATTCTGTCATGTGAGTATGAGAGGTAGCAGGATGATGATAGTCAGCTCGAGGACCCATTTGTTGGTGCTCAGGTCTGCAAAATGTTGAGTAACACTGAGGAGAAGAGTGCCTCTGAGCATGAGCAGAGTTATCACTGAAGCCACTACCAGCTTACAAATGCTGGCATTTGTGGGTGCTGTTTAGAGGAAAGAGGACTCAGTTTCCAAGTATGTGAGACCCCAAGGCAGGGGTGTCAAACATAAGGCCCGGGGGCCAGATGCAGTCCACGGAATCTTTTTATCCGGCCCTCAGGCTCTCGGCTGCTGAGCACTGCTGAGGTGTTACTGCTATAAGGACAGCCCACATGAAAATTGGGCTCTCCCATACCTTGAAATATGATCAAGATTTGTGTATTTTCTCTTCTGTCATTTGCAGCTAATGAGTTCATAAGTGGAAAAAAGTGCTTATTTTTGGTTCTGACTAATGACATCATTTCCTGCCTAATGACACCACTTCTGGCCCTCAGCAGCACCATTAATGCTGTTCGGCCCTTGGTATGAAAGGAGTTTGATACCCCTGCCCTAAGGCAACACCTACAAGTGATATGGCCTTCAAGCAGAGGTGTGTGTGTGTGTGTGTTGATGCCAGGGGATGCCCATGCCCTGTTGAACAGAGGAAGGCAAAGGGTTGTTTCTGACCTAATGTTAAAGACACACATCCTCCCCCAAGACTTTTGGGGAGGGGGAGGGCAAGAAAGCCCGTATCATTTTATATCACCCCCCATGAATCTTTGATTCCCTCCCCAACGCCTCACTGGAAACAGGTGAATTTGGCTGAGTCTTTGCTAACCACTTTTCTCTCTCCCCCCCAGAGCCTGCAGGGGCTGACTGGAACCCCCCTAGTAGCTGGCAGCCCAATCCGCCATGACAGTGCCGTGCAGGGCAATGCAGTGGAGGTGCAGACCTATCAACCTCCTTGGAAAGCTCTTAGTGATTTTGCCTTGCAGAGTGACTTGGACCAGCCTGCCTTCCAGCAACTGGTAAGGATAAAGCCAGTTCCTCTACCAAGTGGGGGGAGTGTGTCAGTGGCATAGCTAGGGGGGTGCAGGAGGTGCAGGCTGCACCAGGTGATTCACATAGGGGAGGTGACACCAATACTGGTCACCTTGGTATTTTCAAATAATACCATCATGATATCTATCTATCTATCAATATATCAATTGATAATTTCAGGCAGAATGGAATGAAACAAACCGTGTTGAAATATTTCTATACTATCAAAAGTTATAGCCATAAAACCAGTGGAGCAGGACAATGGTATATCACCACACCCACCACCCAGGGCGTTGCCCTGCCCACTGCATGGAAGGAGCCCCATCATAAAGTGATGTGCTGGCCTCCTGCACCAATGACACAAACCCTAGTAATGCCACTGGAGAGGGTGTATGTCCATGACATCCTTGCATTGTTCAGAAGTCATCTCACCCACTTCCACAGGTGGTTCATATTTCCTCAGCCTGAGGAGAGAGCGGCAAGATGGGAGTGCTCAAAATTCCTAGGACTTGACACACTTCTCGTGCGACAACTTCTTCTTGTGCGTCAGATTTTAGAGACCTGTACTTTTGTGTATCATGAGCACCGATGACACTATTTTATTAATATTGTTGTTATTCTCTACCCTACTGAGTGATAAGAGGGTGGGGTTCCTCTTGAGTTCCTATGACACCCTGATTTGCCATGTGTGTTGCGGAAGTTTAGGGGAGGGTTGTTTATTAATGGGGCCATTGGGGGATGTGAGCCCTCTGCTAGCCACGTGGTATACCTTGTCAATTGTCAGACAACTGGTGGTGTGCCTTGACCATTTTAGCAACTTCTCAGTGTGAGGTGAGATGAGAAATGTTGCAAATCACTAATTTGAGACTGGAGAGTCCCAACAGCATACGTTAGTGTTCTTCAACCTGTGGGCTGCAAGCCCAATGGGGCCACAAAGCTTCATTTGGGGGGATTGTGGCAACCTTTCACAGATAATTGGACTGCCTTATCAAAATGGAGTTCTTGATTATAATCCTGCCCGGCCTCTTCTTGCTGTCATGCCCCACACCTCCTAAACCAGGCCCACTCAGGGTGCTACCTCACACAGTTGTTTTGAAGACACAAAAGGAAGGCGGAAATGGGGCTGGTGGAATGAGGGGTGGGTGTCAATGGGGGTGGGCAGGTCAGGTCTCAGGAGAGGGGCACGATCGGCAGTGGGTCCCCAGTATAATAATTTATTTATTTATTTATTTATTTATTTATTTATTTATTTATTTATTTATTTATTTAATTTTTGGGGTCTCAACACAAAAAAAAGGTTGAACACTACTGGCATATGTAATTGGAAATGTAGAACTGAAGGTGATCGTATGTGTATATATGTGCTAGCTAGTACATATACATCCAATCATTCTTATAGCGGGATTAATTTGAGTCAAGAAGACAATTATCCAAAAGCAAAAGTGATTACCTGTATGGACGCTAGCTCTTGCCGGAAAGCACTGATTGTAAGTGATTTCGCCGGAATAGGGTTAGGTGCATGAGACAGGGCTGTGTTGGTCAAAGCATGTTGAACAGAAATAGTAACTGGTATAAATGACTCCTATTGGCAATATTTTGGTTGACAGAGGGACAATGACATTCATTTAAAAACAATAGGCACTTTTAGCAAATAATGCTGGACAATAATGCTGGGCAATTGATTTTGTTGCTTTTTACCATGTGTTATACATGTGTTTACCGTGTGATATTACTATTACAGAGCCATCATAATGTACGTAAGAGGGCAGGTTCCTGCTCCCGGGATGCTTACAATCTAGATAGACTCAAGAGAAACAAAAGATGAAGAAGAGAGAAATAGAGGTAGGATTAAGCAGGAGAAGAATTTGTGCTTGTTTCAATCACAAGTACTTGAGCTTAGTTATGGTTTAAAAAAAAAAAGAGGGTTAAGAGACCTCAAAGGTTTCACGGCCAAGGTGGGTTTTAAGAATGGATTGGAAGGAAGGAAGGAATCACACAGGTGTTCAAAGAGGCCATTTCAGTCGTAAGGAGTGGCAAGGGAGAACTAAGTGAGGCTAAGATTTTGTCTGAGTAGTTGGCAACCTTCAGTTTCGAAAGACTATGGTATCGCGCTCTGAAAGGTGGTTCTGGAACAGCGTCTAGTGTGGCTGAAAAGGCCGATTCGGGAGTGACAATCCCTTCCACACTGGGAGCAAGTGCAGTCTGTCCCTGGCCTGTCTCCCTGGCTATGGGCCTTCCTTCTTTGCCTCTTTGCCTCGGTCTGTTGGCCAAGTGTCTCTTCAAACTGGGAAAGGCCATGCTGCACAGCCTGCCTCCAAGCGGGCCGCTCAGAGGCCAAGGTTTCCCACCTGTTGAGGTCCATCCCTAAGGCCTTCAGATCCCTCTTGCAGATGTCCTTGTATCGCAGCTGTGGTCTACCTATAGGGCGCTTTCCTTGCACAAGTTCTCCATAGAGGAGATCCTTTGGGATCCGGCCATCATCCATTCTCACGACATGACCGAGCCAACGCAGGCGTCTCTGTTTCATTTTGTCTGAAGCACACTGAATATTGTAACAAAAATAATGTGGCATTTGAAAGAATTATGGCACAGGGGCTCTGGGAGGTAGTTCCAGGAGTGAGACAGCAGGGGGAAAAGAACAGAGATGTTTGAAGGGCTAGAAGACTGTTGGATGACTAAGGGTGGTGGAGCTGGAAGAACAAAGGTCATGGGCAGAAAAGTGATGGGATCTGAGTTCTGAGAAGCAAGGGTAACATTTGTAAAATCTGTGCAATGCTGCACAAATGGTCAATTACTCATAACGTCCACTGAGGAAACGAGTGGGAGAAATATTATGTTTTTAAGTAAATAATATGATGGAGAAGTTGATTACTTTTCCAGTTTTTTTTTTAAAAGCACGTTGTGTTTTAGGTTGCGGTAGATAGCTCAGTACATCAAGCTTGGGAACCTCTATCCCAGGGGTGTCAAACTTGTTTCATACAGTTAGCATTCATGCTGCATGCTGAGGGCTGGAAGTGTTGTCATGGAGCAGGAAGTGACATCATCAAGCAGATGATGGCCAGGAATAAACCCTTTTTCTCTAGAAACTCATGAGCTGCAACTGACAGCAGAGAAAAAGTGCAAATCTTGTTCATATTTTCAAGATATGAGAGAGCCCAATTATCGAGCTGGGAGAGCCCAAATATAATTGGGACAGGATAAATGGTTTCTGGGGGCCACATTCAGCCCGCAGGCTTTATGTTTGACACCGCTGCTCTGTCCCATCTTGAGAGACAAGAGAGGAGGATTCTCAAGAATGGGGTGGAGGTTCTCAAGTATGGCCAACATCATGGCCTGAGTTATCACAACACTGTGGGGGGCTGTAGATGCTCTGTCAGCGAATAAGGCGCCTTGGCAACATCAGGTTAGTTCACGCACATGACTGGACTTGTGTGTTGAATGGATGCAGTCGCTTAACAACCTGTTCATTTGATGATGCAAATTGGCCTTGAGTCAACCACAGGATCTGCCACAAGGCAAACATTGCATAATGGCATTCCAGGGTATGAGTGCACATGTTTAGTTAGGGCCTAATCCTATCCAGCACCAATGCAACCGAAATGCAGCCCCAAGGTCAGGGAACAAAAGTTCCCTAATCTTAAGGAGGAATCTGTGACTGCCCCGCCCCCCACGATGTAGCTCATGCCCCAATGGCATGGCTGCATCAGTGCTGGAAAATTGGATAGGACTGGGCCCTTAGTGAAATTAACTGGTTTAAATAGAGGGTCCTTCTAAATAGTGTATGTAATATGGGATCATCACCCATTGTTCACCCATTATCTATGGGCTATTCACATAGTGCTGTCATCTCTTTGTGGTCCACCTGTACCTTCCCTGTAGCTAAATGGTCACACACATTAATAGGGCAAACGAATTGTTAAGAAGCAGTAATTGCTACCAGTAATTGTTAGTGGTGCTGTTCTGGCATTTTTTGAGGGGCACGTGCCCAGGTTCAAGACATCACAAGAGAGACAGGAAGGGCAAAGGGGAGGTCAGTCTACTATGTCCCCAAAACTTGTTGCAAAGATCCTTCTCAAAAGCTATACATGCAGTTTGATCTGCCCTTGCAAACAGAAAAGCAATGACTGTCTGGGGTTAGAAAGGTCCCCCCTTGAAGGGTCCAGAATTGTTCTTTACTGGTTGCGGTTCAAGACTGGTGATAGTTTGCCCGAGATGCTCTAACAGCTAAATTACAGCTGAATATCAAGGGAGGTACACATGCTCAGGAATATTTATCATCCGCACCCTCCTTCTCTTAACGCAGACCTTCCTATATCATGAGCATGTTTTAGAAGATCATCAAAAAATGAATCCTGTGCAATATTTAGTTAATATAATTGGGAGAATTGAGATGGGAGAGCCGCCTGCATAATTAAACGATCATTTGCTAGCACTGGAAAAGTCACTTGGTGAAATATGAGTCCTATACATCAACTTGTGAAATATGGAATGCAACACTATGTAGCTACCTCTGGACTTCTGCCTAGTCAGAGAACATTCAGAAGGCATAGCAGATTCCTCCATGGGTGGCCCCCTTCATGCAGGGAAAGGCCAAATGGATCTGTATTATTGGAGGCGAGAAGGCATGGGTGTTTTGGTCTTCTCTGGGTATTTTCTTGGCCTGTAAGGACAACCTAGAACAAAATCAATGCCTTCTATTCAGGATCCGCATGAGAACGAAAACATCTTTCTGGTAGGACTGCAACTGTCAGTCAATTACTCAGATTGATTTAAAAACACTTTTGACCTGCTAAAATGGTGCCATGATTAATCAGACCAGCAGATTTTTTTTTTAAGTGTCTTGTTCTGTTTTAATGCAAGTAACTTTAAAAAAATACCCTGCAGATAGCCAACTATCTCAAAAGAGATATCCCTTCTTCCTTGCACAGGATGAAATGCCTCTTCTAACCTTATAACTGCTATGACCTACATGTGCATCATTTTTAAAATGAAAGAATCATGCTTTCTTTGTTCCACAGCAGTGGCTGTTATACGTATTGGAATGTGTGCAGGTTAAATTAGTTTACAGCCCAATCAATCCTAGGTGTGTCAACTCAGAAGTAAATTCCATTATGTTCAATGTGGCTTACTACCATGAAACTGTGGATAGGATTGTAGGCTTAAGCCAGGGATGCCAAAGCCCTGACCCGGGGGTCATTTGCAGCCCTTGGGGACTACCAATCTGGCCCATGGGGAGCCTCCAGTCTCCAATGAGCCTCTGGCCCTCTGGAGACTTGCTGGAGCCCATGCTGGGCCGATGCAGCTACTCTCGGCATGAGGGTGACTGTTCAACCTCCACTGTTTCACGTCTGTGATGCAGCAGTGACAGAGAAGGAAAGGACAGCCTTGCTTTGTGCTAGGCCTTGAGCTACTGCAAGCGCTTCATTCATTCATATAAGTTCCATCTCTAATATATTCCTTTATGTAATTTTTTAAAAAATGTATTCCAATTTGAAATGTAAATTAATTCTTTTTTTCCTGGCACAGTGTCAGAGAAATGATGTGGCCCTCCTGCCAAAAAGTTTGGACACCCCTATCTTAAGCAATTAATTGATTAAATATAAATATGATTATTCAGATAAGATTCCTTTACTTGGTAACAGCCCTACTTTTGAGGGTTTCTGGCTTCCCCTTGCCTTGATGAATTTAGTACCAGGGATTAGTATAAAGTGCAACGCTATAGCTTAATAATGTTCAGGAATTGTCATAAAAATCAAGAATGGGGCACATTTAAATTTTGAATTGATTTGGGACCAGTCCAAGACCTCTAGCTGCCTAAGGCAGTGCATGAAATGCAGCCCTCTCTTATCCAGCTACCCTCTCTGCTGCTCCAGGCCCTGGATTAGTCAGGAAGAGGAGAATGGAGCAAAGGAGGAAGTGAGTAGACAGCTACTTCCTCCTCTGTTCCATTCTTCAGTCTTTTTGAATCTAGGAAAGAGGAGGAGCTGTGGCAGCTGTGGGACGCTCCTTGCCCATTCAGCACCTGAGGCAGCCACCTTAGCTGGCCTTGTGGATGGGCAGGCCCCAATTGAGTTTGTTTGCTTCCTTTTGTCAAAGTGGATAATTGCTCTACAAAGAGTCCTTTTTGTCAAGTTATTTTTTGATTGTAGGCTTTAATTGGTTGTCCAATTACACAGGCCTACAAAACAGAGGGTCAGAAAAGTTTTCCCCAAACTTTATGGTGGTTTGATATGAATTTGGGGTGCCGATTTCAAAAATGGCATCTGTTTTGCTCTATCACGTCTAGTTTTGGAGATACAGTATAGCATCATTAGTGATTGGTTCAAGCAGTTTCCTCATGAGGAAGCCATCCCCAAATATACCCAGGAATTGGTGTAAGGTTTAAGGAAGCAAAATGTGTGTTGGCTTGTGTTACACCTTGATAATTGGTGGGAGGGGGGGAATAATGAAGGGGCTGTGATTGAAGTGCAGGGTTATTTATATTTTGAAGCTATTTTGGTTCTGGTGTGTGACTGTACCAGGGTTTAGTACTGGCAAGGACTATATTCTGAGTTGGGCCATTGGTTGTTCTAGGTCAGTATTGCCAATGCTGATTGGTAGCAGCTCTCCAGGGTTTCAGGCAGGAATTTTTTTTCTGCCCTACCTTGGCATTCGAGGGATTGAATGTGGAACCTACATGAAAGCAAATGCTCTTCTGTGTCACTATGGGCTTTCTTAGAGAGAGAAAATATTTATGACACCCCCTCGCAGCAATGATTGGTTGCTTGCATTTCTTTATTAAATTTTGTGAGTTTCAGTTTCTTCACTATCTTAAAAAGGCACCTGCAGGAAGACATTTGTGTCTAAATTTAGTTGATCGATTCATCAACTAAGGCTGCAATCTTCTATGAACTTGCATTCAAGGAATTCCCATTAAACTCAGTGAAGCTTACTTCTGAGTAGGCATGCATAGGTTTGTGTTATAAAATTATTACTCCAAATATTCAGGCAGTGGCATAGCTAAGGGGGGTGGGAGTCCATTGCACCGGGTTGCACACCTTGAGCTGGTATCTTATGAGCCTTCTGAAAGGCACTTCCAATTTTCACTGAAAATGAGAAGTGCCTTTCGGTGGGCCTCTAACATATGTCATACGGAGAGGTGTTAAAATTTGGGGGAGGGGGTGATGTTTTGGGGAGAATGGGGTATAGGGATTTTAAAACTTTTTGTGACCCCAGGGGCCTTACTATGCCTTAGTGTATTCAGATATCACTTTTCAACGAGAAGTTCCTGGAGCAGTTTACAGAGAATAAATTTATAAATGGCTATAACTTTAAATGGCTTGACAGCTTCAGTGGTTTTGTTGCAAAGCTGTTTTGTAGCATGACTTGGTCTTGATTTTGGCCTTGCCCACTTACCTTCTGTCTCTCCCCCCCCCCCCCCAAGTCCCCAGTCAATGGGTGGAAAGCACCTCTGGCCACCCAGGTGGAGCAATGCAGGTCTCTTGCTTGTTACTGCTTGCCTGGTTTGTGCTGCAGTGGGAAGGCATTTCCACAACCTTCAAAAACATTGCTTGGCACAGAGGAAGACCACCTTAAAGTCCGTATTGGGAAGATGGATTTTGAAGATTGGGAGAGAGGAATATGATGAGTGTGGAAAAAATGCACTTGATGTGAAGCCCTGCTTTGTGGTCTGAGTTTCTGTGTCATGCAATGGTCCTAGCCTGTTTTCTCTACAAAGCACAATGGAGGCCTCATTTAACATTTCATGTGAATATTGTGAGTATCATGTGGAAAGGAAATCAAATGGGTATTTCTAGTAATTAAAGTCTTTATGGTCATAAACAGGTGATAGCCACCTGTATGAGGGAGCCATCCTGTAAGATGGTTCTATTCAGGGGTGGCCCAAGACATCTTGGCATCTGTCCTTGGTGCAAGAGATATGGGCCCCTCTTGTGCAGCACTTTGTAACACCTACTGCCCCCTCACTTACCTGATGGGGGTCAGCCCCTGCCTTCACTGGTCCTCCTTCTACTCTCTAGATTCAAAGAAGGGAACAGAGTGGAAGAGGAAGTGTAGAGAAGAGTGGTGGGCTGGAGGGCAGCTAATTGGCTTTGGAGAGGCCCAGACAACATTGTGATCCACGTCTGGCAGTCAAGGAGCAGAGTCCATGGAAAATGCTCTTCCAACACTGGATGCAAACATTCTCTTGCCTTCCTAGATGCATTGGTTCCACTTGGCTTCAATCGGAACTAAAGTTTGCTCAGTAAACGTTGGTTTACTGAAGAGCCAGAGCAAGAAGAGCCATGGCCCAAGGTTGGCTTCTTTCATTCATTAGGTGAGCCTCTTTGCTGCAGTTCTATATTCAGTCACTGGGTTGGGGAGAATTGTTTATCTTCTCTGCAGCACTGCAGAGGCCAGCTTGAACACAGTGTGGCCTAGTGGCCCTTCTGAGAAATGGTGGCCTGCAAGATGCTTTTCTTTCTCCTGGAGGACTACTATACTCATGACAAACAGGCCAGTCCATCAGAACAAGCATCAACCTCCATCCTGACTTCCCATCTCTTCTCTTTCTGCCATGCAGGTCTCCTTTTCAGAATCTGGCTCATTGGGAAACTCCTCCGGCAGCGATGTGACTTCCTTGTCTTCCCAGCTCCCCGACACTCCCAACAGCATGGTCCCCAGCCCAGTGGAGACGTGAGAGGAACTCTCTTCACCACGCAAGCCCACGGACTTTTGCATGCTCCTGCTCTCTGCATGAGATCCTGATCTCTGAGCAAACTCAACTCTTTAAATTATTAACTTTATTTAAAGTCCAGTGCCCTGTTCTTCCCTAGTCCATCTTGGCGATATCTGCTCCTAGGTCCAAGCTCCATTGCCTTTCCTAAGCTACAGCAGAAAAAAAGAGCAAGTCTGCTGATGGATTCTGTTTTTCTCCATGCAAACCTCTGGATTTTATCAGGATTAGAACTAAATCATGTAAGCTTTAGTGTACATTTTTTTCTTTTTTAGGTACTTTTTTTTAAAAAACAAAAACAGGGGCTGCCTTTCCAGGAGGCCAATGGAGGTCGTTGTCTCAGGTGGCAGCTTGGAGGGTGCCCATTGCCTGCCTTTACACACTTCTGCCATTCCTTCTCTTCCTCCTGTTCCCTGGATTCAGAAAGAGGAGAATAGAGCAGAAGAGGAAATGAGGAGAGTGGACAGTGGTGGGCTAGAGTGTCAGGGCACTCTAGGCCACCTCTCTTTTCTCCTCCTTACTTCCTCTTTTGGCACATTGCCTCAGGTGCTGGGAGGACCTGGGCTGGCCCTGGGAAGAAAGAAGCCTGATCCACCCAGAACTGCTGGTGCTTCCCTACCTTCAGCTGGTTGGAGCCAGCTCCATCATCTCAGACTTTTTACTGTGTTGTGTTCGTTACAACCAGATCCATGTACTCATCGCCAACCACCATGTGGCTTCATCCCGTTTGCCGCACTACATGATGAGATGTCTGGAGAAATCTTGAACTTTTGTTTGTTTGGTGGCACAGGAGGGGAATATCTTTCTCTCCCTGAGCCTGCATGGAAAACTTTCTGCAGGACTAAGTATTTCTTTATTTCTCTTGCCAATGTTAACTTATCTTGTGGAAGGAGGTGAGGTTGTTTAAACCTTTGCAGACCAAAGTAAATTATTGTTATTTATTGTCATGGCCGCAGGTAATGGTGGGACTGATATTTTGACCTTAATAATAAAAGAACAAATACCAGATGGGAAAATGCTTCAGTCTGTGTGCATCGCAACCTGACCCTAGGAGGCTGAAATGAACAAGATGCCTCCCTAAAACATACCTGCCAGGTGAACATCAAGTCGAGGCATCTGTTTCACAACCAGAATGGCTCAAGTTCCTCAGCCTAAGCAACTGCTTACAAACCTTTTCAGAGACCTAATCTTCATGTGCAGAAAAATGGGATGGTAGAATGTTGAGCGGACTGTACCACTTCAGGTGGGGGAACCCCATTTTCAGGGCTTCTCTACAGAACATCATGAAAAAGACCTTTTTGCAATTTAAAAACATATAAAGGAGAAATGCTCTATTTCAAATATGCTGGATTCTGCTCCTTGAACCTGAGAAGGAATTGAGTGGAGAGGAAGTGGGGGGGGGGGAGTGGTAGGCTAGAGTCAGAGATGCTCTAGCCCACCATTCTTCTCTCCTCTATACTTCAGAGGGAGGGGGAAGAGGAAGAAGAATGGTGAAGATGAGCAAGTAGATGGAAACTCCTGGCCACTCTGCCTATGGTGACTGCCCCAGGATACAATCCTATACACACTTTCCTGGGAGTAAGCTCTATTAAAAACAATAGGACTTACTTCTGAGTAGTTCTGCATAGGATTGTGCTGTCAGTTGGCTTTATGGCCCTGCTATTGGTAACCCTACAAGCCTACAATCTCCATTGTTTCTTGGACAAAGTAATGACAGTTAAAGCAGTCTAGAGTTGATTTATATTTAGATATGCTCCTCCCCAATTGGTTGCTTTCTGGAGGCAAGAGGGCAAGTCTGACAGAACTGGGGCAGAAAGGGAGTCTGAATTCATTCCTTGGTCACGCCTAGCTCAATAGTAGTTCTAGCATCTTTCTACAGTATACCAAGCTGTGCAGCTGCCCTTGAATTCCACCCCGACAGCCCTTTTCTTTTCCTCTGTCCCACCCCTGCAATGTCTGCCCCACTGTCTGTGCCTCGCCCTATGATTCAATGGGGCTGGCACTGGAGGAGAATCAGCTGGTTATCAGTCATCAGCTCTCAGGGCATACACTGGCAGAAGCCAAAGTGCTTTGAATCCCTGTTGGATTTGAAAAGGCTGCCTCTGCCCCATCTCTGTAGGAAGATAGGAGGCTGCTATATACTGAGTCAGACCCTTGGTCCACCTAGCTCAGTCTTGCCAGCACTGATTGGCAGCAGCTCTCCAGCTCTACCTAGAGATTGAACCAGGGGCCTTCAATTAGTGGGCTCACTGCAGAGTTATATTAGACACAGATAGCGTCAGTTCTTCTGTGACTAAATAAAACCAACTCTCCCATACACGAACTAGACAAAATAATCCTATTAAACTTCTGATTAATCGCTAGACAATGCACCATTTGCCTTGGAAATGAAGAGAGCTAATCTTTACTTATTTTGATGCACTGAGCACAAAAATGACAATGAAATCTGTTGATTGGCTCTAGTTTAGGAGACACTAAATGCACTGTGAACATTGGTGGGAAAGAAGTGGACATTTACCAGGACACATCTATGGAACTGTCTATTGAGGATCTCTCACAAGCTGTAGCCAATTTTGCATTTAAATTGTCATATTCGAATTTGTAAGTAAATAAATATTCGTATTCAGCACCCTCTATAACAAGGGCAGCATTTCATACAGAGGACTAAATAGCATGCATGATGCCTGCTGAGGTCCAGAAGTGATGTCATTAAGCAGGAAGTGATGTCATTAAGCAGGTCTTGACCAGAAATAAGCACTTTTTTTCTCAGCTAGGAACTCCTTAGCTGCAAGTGTCAAAGGAGAAAACACACAACTTAATCATATTTTCAAGATATGGGAAGCCCAATTATTATGTGGGCTGCCTTTTCAGCAGTGATAGCACAGCTCAGTAGCTGGGAGAAGACAGGGTCCAGATAAAAAGCTTATGTGGGCCACATCCAGCCCCTGGGCCTTATGTTTGACACTCCTGCTCTATAAGAACTCTATAAGAAATGACTAATTTAATTTTGGGGGCATGCTCTTTGAAAAATTTGTTGTCCAGTGTTTACAAATGAAAAAGGGGCGGGGGCTTAAGTCTCAACTTAGAAGGCCTCTTCCAGAGTACCATGAAGTATGCTATTATAGATATTACAATCTTCTTGATGCTTTTGCACAAATCTGCTGGGAAGTTATCTCAGTGCAAGAGCCACTGAAATGACTGGGAGCTACACAAGTCCATATACTGTTGTGCTGTAGCAGTTCCTTTCACTTCAAGGGTACTTGTGCGGGAGAATTATCCCATGGCTTGTAGCCGTAGCATCTCTAAAGTATTCTGGCAACCCATGTCTCCATCTTCATAAACAGCCGGTCATAGTTCCATTTTTAAGATGGACAATTTGGGCCAAGAAGGAAGTTGCTTACCCCAAAGTGACCAAGGATGTCTGTGGAGAAGCAGAGAAATGTAATTATTTCTTAATATGTTATTTACAAGTCTACAAATTTTATTCCTCATCTCCAGGACCAAGTTCACCACTATGCCTGCTGCATAACAGATGGAATACAGGCTTTTTGACCCTAACGTCAAGGACTTCAGAATCAGGCTGTGAATATGCTATGCCAAAATAAATGTTCCATACCCACCAGGATAATCTATATGAGAAAATGGAACAACCTCAGCATATTAGCTTAATTTATTTTACTTCCTTTTTGTGAGGGTTAGAAAAATGATTTTCTAAATAAAGTGGAAGCTGGACTGAAATTTTGTGGAATGTGGACAAGGAGTAAAAGGCCAAGGTGCCCATCATCGCAACTTGTAATTCTCAGAGGCCTTAGTTTCAATTATCGTACTTTTGCTGGAAATATTTTTTTCTTTCATCTTCAGCTTACAAAGGGAAAAAAGTTGTTGTTTTTTTCACTGAGTCGTCTCTCCTTTTCCTTCTTGCTCAGTGCTGGGCAAGAAAGAGTGCTGGGCAAGCACTTTCAGTGGCCACCTAGAAGCTGTCTAAGCCAAGCTGTTACTAAGAAGTATGCACCTGCGCATGCCAGTGACCAAACTAGTAGGGCTGGATCACCCATGAGGCTGACTGAGGCACTTGCATCAGGTGACAGATTGGCAAGAGGCTCCTGCCACCCCTCCCCCACACCGTCCACTCACCGCTCTTCTGCTTTTCAGATTTAAAATGGAAGGGGGGGGGAACAGAACTGAAAAGACTGTGTGGGAGAAGGTGATGGGACAGCATCAGAGACATTTTTTGTGCTCTCTGTCCTTCCTTTTTCAAATCCAGGGAGCTAGCAGGCCCTTTAAGAGAAATGTTGGACCTCTGAGAAGCCAGTGCTTCTCCTTCCATCCACCCCCCCTTGACAGCACAGGCAGCCCACACAAAAAGGAAAAGTATATAAGACAGTCTAAGGGCCCCAGCTTGCCACCTCCCCATACCTGTCTATGCACCTTATACACTGGTGTGTTTTTTTTAAAGGCATGCGCAGCCTTGCAAAGTCTGTAGAGCTTCTGGGGGGAAAAAGTTGAGGGTTGGGGAGGGAGAGAAGAAGAACCCATGTGCACATTTTGTACTGGGCCCAGAATACCAGATGGCAGGCAGCCCTTCCCCCCTCACCTCTCCCTCACTACAGTTCCTCTCTGTAGTGAACTATGCAAGAGGGAAGGGCTTACCCTACAACACACAGATGAATCAAGGGACATGCATGTGATTGCTGTAGGCACTGGGGAGAAAGCCATACACTGCCCGCCCACCCCAACTTTTCCAGGTTGGCTCCTCCACCCTCCATGTAGGTAAATTGGGAGGGAATCTTTGGCAGTTGACTGGTACTGGGAGGTTCAGGGGGGTTGTTATGAGGGGCATGGATCCTCAAATAGTGCCCGATCCCCTCTGCCATCACCCCACTCCATGCTCAGTGACCAAGGCCACCCTACTCCCTCCATGACCCATTGCTGTAGGCTATATACCACCTGCAAGGTTGTATGGTACATTCATTGATTTAATAACAGCCTGTCTGCAACTGCTGTAAGCTTAGAGGGTCTTTGTGCTTTGGGTTAAAGATGAAATTTGACTCAGATCGAATCCTGTATTGGTGTACCCTTCCCCCCCAAAACTATCATTCAAATAAGAAGCCAAACTGTGGAAGAGCCCCCCCCCCCCCAGCCAGCTCCAGTATGCTTTGCAGATAAAAGTTTGTGCCTGACCCAGAGTCTCAAAATAAAGGGGAAAGGTGTGTGTATTCCTCACTGGTGAGAATTATGGCAGTGCCATATCATGTTCCCCAGAACCAGCTGCCAGGTCTGGCATGAGGTTGCCAGGAGTCCTGGGGCCAAGCCCTGCACTGCCCCTTCCCCATTGCTCTTGTTTGAATGCAGATGTCATGACCTAGTTCAATCACTAGACATTGCAGTGGTGGCCCAGAAAGGGCCCATCATGTGTCACCCACAGAGGCCCTGCTCACATGCCTCTAGGAAGCCCACAATTAACCCGTTGTTGGCCAGAGCTCCCCACTGCTGTTTGCAGTCCTCTCACTGCAATTCAGTGGTATACTGCAGCTAACCATGGAGGGTTCCATTTAGGCACAATCAATGAACCTCCCCAGCTTAAGAAATGTATCTGATGCACATCAAACAGACAGACAGGTGCATAGAGGGATGTTCTTTTCCCTTTCACACATCACCAGAACCAGGGGACACCCACTAAAATTGAGGGTTGGGAGAGTTAGGATGGACAAAAGAAAATATTTCTTTACCCAGCGTGTAATTAGTCTGTGGAACTCCTTGCCACAGGATGTGATGATGGCATCTGTTCTTAGATACCTTTAAAAGAGGATCGGACAAATTTCCAGAGGAAAAGTCAGTCACAGGTTAAAAACCATTATGGGTCTGTGCAACCTCCTGGTTTTAGAAGTGGGCTACCTCAGAATACCAGATGCAAGAGAGGGTGCCAGGATGCAGGTTTCTTGTTGTCTTGTGTTCTCCCTGATGGGCCACTGTGAGATACAGAAACCTGGACTAGATGGGCCTGATTTGGCATGCTCCAGTGGGGCTCTTCTTATGTTCTGGCCGGCTCCTCTTTCCCTTCTGAGCCAGGACAGCTGTTGCGTCCTTCTCATCACAACCAGGGAACATCCACTAAAATGAAGTGCTGAGAGAGTTAGAACAGGCAAAAGAAAATATTTCTTTACCCAGTAATGAGTCTGTGGAACTCCTCGCTACAGGATGAGTTGACGGCGCCCAACCTAGATGCCTTCAAAAGGGGACTGGACGGATTTCTGGAGGAAAAGTCCATTGCAGGTTACAAGCCCTGATGGGCATGCACAGCCTCCTGGTTTTGGAAGTGAGCTGTCTCTGAATGCCAGGTGCAAGGGAGGGCAGCAGGATGCAGGTCTCTTGTGGCTCCCTGATGGACTAAATGGGCCCCTTTGGACCTGATCCAGTGGGGCTCTGCGGATGTTAAACCCCTTTCAAAGCATCCAAGCCAGCGTGGCCAAAGCATCAACCCCCTTGGCAAAGCTGCCCAGGAGCAGCTCTCACCACTAGGCGATGCTGCACAGGTGCGCTCCGCCTGCTGCCTCCCTCTGAGCTGAGCTGCGCGGCTGGCCAGCGGCCGCCCACCCTCCCTCCTCCGCTCCAGCCACCCCAAGCGAGGAGGGGGAGAGCGACTTGTCCCCGCGGTCCCCGGGGTGCATTCAGGCTGCGATCAATCCCGTGGCGTTTATTAATTCTCCTGTCTAGACGGCGGCGGTTTATCAGCTCCTGGCATCACCTGCAAGCGATACTCCTGGTCCTGCTGCTGCACGGGGGGGGGGGGCGGGGGGAGAGGAAGGCCTGCTGGCTCCCAGCACCAGCCTGGCACGTCCAGCTCTGGATGGCAGACGGGTCTGGGGTGTGACCTTGCATTGCCTCCCCCTCTCCTTGCTAAGGCTGCAGACCCCACAAGCAGGCTTCCTTAAAGAGTCAGGCTGCAGTCCTAGCCCCACTTTCCTGGGAGCAAGCCCCACTGGCTATGATGGGACTGACTTCTGTGTAGCATGCATAGGGTTGGGCTCTCAGGCTGCAATCCTAGCCACACTTTCCTGGGAGTAAGCCTTATTGACTGTAATGGGACTGACTTCTGAGTCGAATGCATAGGGTTGGGCTCTCAGGCTGCAATCCTATTCACCCCTTCCTGAAAGTAAGTCCCATTGACTTCTGAGGAGACATGCATAGGATTGGGCTCTCAGGCTACAATCCTAGCCCCACTTTTCTGGGAATAAATCCTATTGACTATAATGGGACTGACTTCTGAGTAGGTATGCATAGGGTTGGGCTCTCAGTCAGGCTGCAATCCTAGCCACACTTTCCTGGGAGTAAGTTCCACAGTCTATAATGGGACTGGCTTCTGAGTAGACATGAATAAGAGTGGACTCTCAGTTCCTGGAACTCAGTGGTGGATTCTAGAGAACTAACACTGGCATCATGTACCTAAGAACATAAGAAGAGCCCTGCTGGATCAGGCCAAAGGCCCATCTAGTCCAGCTTCCTGTAATAATAATAACAACAACAACAACAGGTATTTATATACCGCCTTTCTTGGTCTTTATTCAAGACTTTATTCAAGGCGGTTTACATAGGCAGGCTTTATTTAAATCCCTTATTAAATCGGGATTTTTACAATTTGAAAGAAGGTTCTTTCTTTCAAGAACCACTACATTCAAGGTGTTTCATTCCGATCTGGCTTCACATTCTGGCCTCCATCCTCCCACGCTCAGAGCAGATGGAATTGCTCGGCTTCAGCTTGTCAGCTGCTCCAAGGTCGCACGGTGCCGGTGGCCTCGAACTGGTGACCTTGTGGATGTTATCTTCAGGCAGACGGAGGCTCTACCCTCTAGACCTTCCTGTATCTTACAGTGGCCCACCAAATGGCCCACCAAATGCTTCAAGACACACTAGACAACAGACACAACCTGCGTCCTGGTGCCCTCCCCCACATCTGGCAGTCAGAGGTAGCTACCTTGCATATACCTACCATAACTTATAGCCTGTGATAGTCTTTTCCTCTGGAAATTTTTCCAATCAATCAGTCAATCAATCAAACCTTTATTAGGCATAAAGGAAATTTTTCCAATCTCCTCTTAAAGGCATCTAGGTGAGATGCCATCACTGCTTCTTGTGGCAGGGAGTTCCACAGACTAATGACATGCTGGGTAAAGAAATATTTTCTTTTGTTTTTCCTAACTCTCCCAACACTCTTTAGTGGATGTCCCCTGGTTCTGGTTATGTGAGTCTCTGCTCCCCAGCCTGGTGTATGCATGCAGCAGCAGAATGTGCTGGGAGAAGCTCTTTTTGGGTGCTTGCAGACAGTTTTGGCTTTAAGCTGTTTCTGCCCAATGTTGCTTTTATGCAACAGGGACCAAGTGTGTAGACCTGTGGGCTGGGCAGAAATGGATTAAAAATGGGGGAGAATTCATAAAATGTGATCCCCCCACTTCCCCTGCAATAAGAAGTGTTATAATACAGTCTCTATACAGCAGTGGTTCTCAAACTTTTTAACAATTTTTCGATCATTGGTTCCCAAACATTTTAGCACAGGGACCCACTTTTTAAAATAACACTGTATTGGAACCCACCTAGGTTTACTAGGCTTTTAAAAAAGGACATCAAAAGCAGAGGCATAGCTAGGTCATTTGACACCTGGGGCCCATAAATTTTTGTCACCCCATATGACTTAATTAAATAATTAATTAATTCATTCATTCATTCATTCATTCACTTTTTATACCACTCTTCCTCTAAGCAGCTCAGGGTGGTGTACATGGTTCCTCTCCTTATTTTGTCTTCACAACAACCCTGTGAAGTAGGTGAGCCAGAGATAGTAATAATCATGACATGGAGTGAATAATAATAAAGGCCAGAAAAATAAATGCAGTGAATATTTACCCACAAGTGATGGATGAAATTCTGCATCAAATGGTATATGACATGATGGTATTATTCCTAAAAGCCAGGATTTCCAGAATTTTGGTCACTTGGGTGTCACCCCCCCCCCCCATGTCTCATTGACCTGTTTTGAGTTAGGGCAGTGGTTCTCAAACTTTTAACACTGGGACCCACTTTTTAGAATGACAATCTTTCTGGGACCCACAGGAAGTGACGTCATGGCTGGAAGTGACATCAAGCAAAATAAAATAATTATAAATAATTAAAGAAAAACAGATACTTAAATAAGGGGAAGCCAGTCCTGTTTCATCAAGTGAATTTTGTTTCTAGCCTGCCTGCAATAACACCCCCTCCCACACACACAGATAAAGCAGTGAGATTTTCAGCCCTCCCCAGTGCCCACCTTACCAGCTCAGGCCTCTTGTTTATTCTTTGGGGGGGGGGGGGCTCCCTTCTGGAGCATTTGTTGAGCTCCACTTTCATTAGATGGGGACCATGCAGCTAGCCTTGCATTCCTCTTTGCCTGACTTGAGCAGGAGCCAAGGCACATTTGCTTACTCGTGAGTAAACGCGACCCTGTGGCTTACTTTCGATTTCCATAGGGTTCAATACATTCCTCTGCTTGGAGGGAGGGACTTCCTTCTTGGGTGTTTTTTGGGGGCTGCTTTCATTGGATCGGAACCATTCTGTTGTCACTGGATTCCTCTCAGCCTGCCCTTTCCGGTGAACTATGGCAAGTTCGCCTACTCACGAGTAAACATGCGATATGGCTCAGTTTTATTTTCCATAGGGTTCAATGCATTTTTCGTTTCTGATTTTTTGGCCATAACTTTTGATGGAAAGAAGATATTTCAATCCGGTTTTTTGCATTGCATTCCACTGGAAATTCCACATCCAATGGTATATAGCATGATGGGGTTACTCCGAACCTTCGCGATGTTAGTGATGTTGGGGCATTTGTGGTATTACACCCCCCAAGGGTGGTACCCAGGGCGGACCGCCCCCCGCTAGCTATGCCACTGATAGAAAGAAATAATATTTTAAGTAATAATAATCAGAAAAAAGACCCTTAAACATTTATCTCTCTATATTTACACATGCTTGCAAATTGCAGGAGCTTTGCAGAGTAATTAGAAGCTACAGGATCTGATTTTTGAATAGCCTCACAGCTTGAGGCAATTAGTTATCTGATATTTCTAACACCTTTTGGAGACCCAGCAAAAATCAGGTTCTGACCCATCAGTGGGCCCACAGTTTGGGAACTAGTGTTTTAGATAAAATGATAATCTGGGGACCCAACAGAAATGATGTCATGGCCAGAAGTGACATCATCAAGTAGGAAAATGTTTAACTCACTGATACAACAAAATAAAATCAACTAATTAAAAGTTTACAATAAGTGTAAGTTAAAAAAATTATGTAAAATAAGAAACACCATCCTCTCACTCTCACGCAGTTGCTGATCTGTTAAAAAAAAATCCCCAAACATTCCAAAGGCTGCAATCCTATCCTCATTCACCTGGGAGTAAGCCCCATTGACTATCATTATTAAACGCATATATATAGTAGCCCAGTGTTTCTCAAACTGTGGATTGGGACCCACTAGGTGGGTCGCAAGCCAATTTCAGGTGGGTCCCCATTCATTTCAATATTTTATTTTTAATATATTAGACTTGATGCTACCATCAAGGATTGTTAAAAAATTTTCAGTGGTGGGGGGGAGTGTTGGAACGCACTCTGCCCAGTCCAGGTCAGACCAAAGTCCTCCAGGAGCCTGAAGTAGCTGCATCTCTTTTGTTACACCCAATGCCAGCCCTTTATCCCACATGCCATTTGCTTCCACCATGGCTCCCCTTCTCCAGTGAAACAGGATAAGGGGAACAAAGCAGAAGAGGAAGTGTGGAGGATAGGACAGTGGTGGGCTAGTGTCTCCTCCTCACTTCTGCTTCATTTACCTCGTAGTAAGGGTGGGGAAAAGGAGAGCAGCAGATGCTTCCCCCCTAATGCCATCTGAGGTGAATGCTTCAGTCAATCTCAAGGATGGGCTGGCAATGGCCCTGTTCACACTAGTGCCAGTGGACAACACTACTGGGACAGTTTGCTGTTTTGTAGCTCATCAGTGGTATTTTGGCTTCTGCTTCTTCTGTGTGATGGGAAAATCAGGTGGAAGATGACTTTTTGGAATGCTTTACCCGGCTAAAAAATATCCCCAAAACTTCTCCAGTTGATAAAGGTTTTAAGTCAGACTGCTTCTTTCTGTGTCTTTGGATTAGACCAAAAGAGGGTATTGTCTAGATAGAAAAATGACTCACTTTTTGCAGGCCAAGGTGTTCCAAGGTCCATAAAGCACAAGGTGTTCCAAGAGTACAAGAAGCTTCTTAAACACCCTCAGGGCTGAGACGAACTGTACCTTCTGTAAAGGAAACATTTGTAGAGAGATGCTTTTGAAGGATCTGTAGATGCCGAAGAGACAGTGGCCCATCCTTTAAGATCAGCTGGGATGCCTCTCTTGCAAGTCCTAAGATTTAGTTGGCAGTGACCCAAGAGAAGGCCTCCTCCATGGGGGTGCCATGATGGTGGAACTCCATCTCTTTTGAGCTCCATCTCTCCTGGCTTTCTGGCAGCACCTAAAGCAGTGGTTCCCAATCTTTACTCAAAAAGTTGGGTAACCACTAAATTTTTGTGGGGCATGACAGGAGGTGGTGATGGCACTTCTGGGTTCATGCTGCCACCAACAAAGAAAAAAAGGGGGTTCCAGTACTGGTGCTGGAGCTCATTGTCGGCACTAGGAGGGTTTAAGATTGGGCCCTAAAAAGTTATTGCATGCTGAGCTCGCGTGGACTCTATATCATTAGATTCATTAAGCGTGGTCCTTAGTTAGCAGGTATGTATATGCAATGGTATAGTGATTAGAAAATAACAACCCAGCAGTCCATTTCAAAGGAAATTATTTGCAATAAAGCTGGTCCTGTAACTAGCTTGAAAGTATACCAGATAAGCTTGGTGACACTTCACAACTGATAACTTCCTAGCAAGGCTAAATAAAGCGAGTCTGTTATGTAATTATAAAACATTTTTAAGGAGAGATGAGGCCAAGGGTACAATCCTAAGCAGGTCTATTCAGAAGTAAGTCCTATTGTGTTCATGGGACTTACTCCCAGGAAAGTGAGGTTAGGATTGCAGCCCAAGTCTCATTAGAAATTCTCTGTCAGTTGATTTTCTCCTCTTCTCTTTAAGTTTTTCTGTTTGAAGAATTGTCACCTGAAGATCAGCAGCACTGTCCAAAATGTTCTATCGATTTCTGAATATTGCCATTTCTGATATAAGGTTTGTGTCCTTTTGTGTAAACTGATTCATTTCTCGAATATTTATTATTTTCTTGTAGATAGTAGAGGGGCCCTGAGGACAGACAACCTGATCTTAAGCTTGTTGAACTCAAGCTTGTTGAAATCTGTGCACAGATTCAGGCTGCAAACTTGCCATATTTTATGTGATTTCCAGCTTATCTCCTAATAATTTTTATCACACAACCATTCTTTGAGATATTAACCAGATACCTGCCAAACAAAAAGAGGGGTCAGCCAGCAAAATAACTATATATTACTGTGCAAATACAAATATACACATTCTCTCTCTCTCTCTCTCTCTCTCTCTCTCTCTCTCACACACACACACACACACACACACACACACAGAGGTTGGAACACAAGCTCAATTAGAGTGTAAACCTGCCCTGATCCCCTGCAACCATCACAGTCTGGCCAGGGTGATCAGATGTCCTCTTTTTCTAGGACATCTCCTCTTTTATAGCATAATGTCCTGGAAAAGAACTTAAATGTCCCCTTTCCCCTCTGAGCTGCCCATTATGACATCTGATCGTGTGTGTGTGTGTGTGTGTGTGTGTGTGTGTGTGAGTGAGAGAGAGAGAGAGAGATTTTTACTTAAAACTCCATTTGCAATTGTTCAAGATTCTCTCTTTGCCCACTTACTTTTTTTTTTTTTTAAATTAAGCCTTGAGACTTGCAGGGAAAGAGCTCAGTTCAGGAGGCTCTTTCAATTAAACATTTAACTGCAATCCTCATCTGGTTTCTTGGGAGGTTAATCACAGTTGTCTTAATTATTTATGACTTTTTGGCAAAAACTCTGGCTTGATCAGAAGTATTTATATAGTCTGTTGGATAACAACATACAGGAAATCCCATCCGCAGAGTCGTTACAATTATATGGATGAGCCCCTTTTGGAAGCAAAAAAATAGAAGGCAGTTTCTTCAGTTCAGACATGGTCCCACCTCCCTCTGTGAAGGAAGCACTTAGGTGGGTTTAATCAATAATCTTTCCCTGGTACGGGATTAAGGCACACCTGTGTGGATTCTTCTCTCCCCAGGGAGTTCAGAGGGTTTGTTGAGATCCTGTTTATTAACTGAACTGGGCTCCAGTTCTTCCTTGTCTAGGGCGCTCTTACAAGAAATTGAGTCGAGGTTTTTCCAAGCTGTTCTGGGCACCAGGCCCCATTTTGCTGGCTCTGGTGTTGTCATAAAGTTCTAAAATCATTTTCCAGTAACAAGAGCACAAGATTTACAGGCCTTATATCAGGTTCCAAGGATTTAACATTAATGATATTGAGGGCAAAACAGAAGGAGGATGTGTACAGATAATATTGGTGTTTTAAGGATAGTCTTCACATGATGCTGAGGTCAACAACAACACCTGCATTGGTTTCTTTTTTAGTAATAACTTCCAAGTTGTGTGAAGCAGCACTGGGAATAGGGAGTCTTTGAATGTGGTGGGACCTTCATAATTGGAGGTCTTTAAATGTAAGTTACACCTTTAGTTTTTGGTTAGATTACACAGGCCAACACACATTTTGCTTCCTTAAACGTTACACCAATTCCTGGGTATGTTTGGGGTGCTGATTCCAAAAATGGCATCCGTTTTGCCCTATCACGTCTAGTTTTGGAGACACGGCATAGCCTCTTTAGGGAATGGTTCAAGCAGCTTCCTCATGAGGAAGCTTACACCATGGCTTCCTCATGAAGAAGCTGCTTGAACCATTCACTAATGAGGCTATATCTCCAAAACTAGACGTGAGAGGGCAAAATGGATGCCATTCTTGGGATCAGCACCCCAAATTTATATCAAACCACCATAAAGTATGGGGAAAAATTTTCTGACCCTCAATTTTGTAGGCCTGTGTTATTTTACGTGAATTCAGCTCCTGAAAGAAGAGGGTTGACAGGAGGATTTCAATTTAACATCCCTGTGTGTCCATCAGCAGAAGTGAAGGTGCACTGGCCTGTAACAAGAAAATCTTAAAAGTACTATTCTAGAAAGGCTTGGAGATCCATGAAGGCCATTTCAAATTTTGCAACTTTATGGGCCAGTTCACACCATGCAGGCACGGCCACTTTTTCCCTTCATCACAGTTGCCACACAGAGAACTTTCTTCTTCATGCTTAGGAGCTTAACCTGAAAAAATTATTCTTTTAACTTACTGCATAATGGTTCTCAAACATTTAGGGAACATTACTCCCTAAGTAAGTCTTTGTGGAGAAGAGGTGAGGGTAGCGACCTTGCTGAGGGAGGTGAGGTGCTTTTACTTACTATGGGCTTGTGCAAGCAGCAGAAGATGTGGGGAGCCCCGCACAGCTCTTCACAGAACTCCCCAAGGCTTGGAATGTAGAAAAACAGCACAAACCACCTTCTGGTTGCAATGTGAAACTGGAAGTGGTTTGTGTGCTCTACATCCCAAGCTTCGGGGAGCCCTTGCAGAGGGCTGCATGGGGCTCCCCACACCTATTGATGCTTGCAGAAGCCCACAGTAAGTAAATGCACCCCCCTCACCCTCCTTAGCGATGCAATCCTAGGAGGCATCGTTGCCTCCCCCCTTCTCCCACTCCTTAAAGGGATGGGGGAAGCTTTACATGAACTGATGGGTCACGACCCACCAGTTTGAGAACCACTGCTTTAGAGAATGTTTTCACATTTCTTTGAATGTACCCTATCCCAATAATATCTGAAAATAGGAGAAGGTGGAGAGAGTGATAATTTAGGTCTGCATCAAGTAGTTTCTGTAGCTACGAGTGTCAATGCCTGGTTGCTGGGGCCCTGGGACACGATCCTAGACTGGCACCACTACTTGTCCCCTGATGGTGCGTTAAGTTCTGCCACTGCCATCAGTACCGAGGTTCATTGGTTAGCTTGGCTGGGGTGAGCCTTCTGATAGTTGTGGGCCCTTGGCCAGTGCCTAACCTGACCAATCTCTGAAACTTCCCTGGCTAGTTACCATTACTGGTTTGTGTTCACTTATGTGAAATCTCACTCTCGCTTTTTTGAGGGTCCAGTCATTCCAAACCACTATATCTAGTTATTTAATTTAGTGAGCAATTAGTTATTTCATTTTTTTTTCCTGTAAACGGATTTGTGAAATTTTCTTTTGAAAAGTGGTATATAAATACCATTGTTAACAACAACTCAAGATACTGTATATGCTTCTGTTATTTAAAAAAACCCAATCCTCACTGGTTGTAATATTGCTTTTAATAACTTTATTGAAAATTAACCGTTTACAGCAGCAGATTGAGAATGGCTGTTGTAAAAATGTACAAATTCTTTTGCAACAACACCTACACATTAAAAGTAAACTGGATACCAAGATCCAAAGGTTTAACTGTTGTAGTACTTGCATCAATTTAAATACTTGTATCTATGTTTATGATTTTAGGCTTTCTAAATAACTGAGTACATCCTGTTGTATAAAAAAGTTATACAAAACATGTGACAAAAACAGAATAAATTATTTTTTTTACAAATTATATAGAACAAAACAGAGCGCAATCGACTGGGAAGTTCTCTTACACAGTCTCCACTGAAATGAATGAGAATAAGAGCACTGCTTTTGCACAGGTTCCATTTATTTCAATGGGGTTGATTAAGAGAACTTTCTAGTGCCTCTTGTATATATTTAGCAGCTTTACAGTGCAATAGATGCTACACCATTGGGTATAAGGTACCATGATGTAGCATATATTAATGCAAAAACTTATTTTCAAAGTGACAAAACCAAATTTAAAGTATGTACAGTTCTTTTGAAACAAATAGTGCAAATTATATATATATTATATAAATATATATATATACAGTATATGCATTGTGAGTATACAAACAATCTTTAGAACAGCTTCCTAGAGAAAGTAACAAATTGCTTAATAATTACAAAGGTTAAATCTTCTGAACATTAAAACAAAAGCTTATTTTTTCTCTTTCTTCAAGAAGAACTGTCGTGCTTCTTCCCAAGTCGGGCGAGGAAATCGATTTGCGAGCTCAAGGTAATCTTGAGAACTGAAGATCTTTTCTGGGGAATGAAGAACATAAAGAGAAAACTATTTTGTCGTAAAATGAAAAATGTGATGGCAAAATTGCAGAAATGTTTTATGTATTGAAAAAGCAAAGTGAACACACTGTAATGCAAACAACAGAAACAGCACACCTCCTAAAAAAATACAAAGAAGAAATAATAATAAAAATCCCCTATGGTCATATATGATCCTGAAAGTTATCTGAAAACATGACAAATAGGTCTTTTTCAATACACTTATTTGACCGTTATCCATGACATGATCTCCTGTAGGAAGTCAGTTTTGATGCAATGCTGACATTCCAAATTTTGGTGTGCTGTTCCGAGATGGATAGAAGCTTTTCCCGTTTGCTGTGAAGCATATCTTGGCAGTACTGAGTAAACTACAGTCACTTCCAAATCAATGTTCTTAACCACATCCTTAAGACAACATAACAATATGATTTTGGGATTGTAAGTAATAGCTAATAGATATTCAGCTGTTCCATGACCAGACTTTAAAACGGTAATGCAAAAAGGATGCATTATCAAACAAGACCCAACAAAGTACAGAAAGCCTGCACAGGACAGGCTCCACATCACCGACAAGAATCATATACATAGTTGTAAATCTGACTACTTGTATGTGGTAAAATGCTACTGAAACTGGTCTTACAAAAATTCTCTTTCAGTTTAGCTGATAACTAACACATGCCTCTGTATGCAAGACCACAATCAATGTCCATACCTTGTGACCAAAGTCCTTCTCCCATTTCTTAATAAAAATGCTGGACTGGTCACTTACATATGATAGTAAAGAATACAAATGGTTTATCAGATCTTTGGAATGACTAGAATCAGCATGAAAGTGGGTTCTCTCTCCCAGGCCCTTGTGTTTTCTACACGAAGATAAAACAGTATGTCTTGCTTGAAAGTACTGAAACCTCAAGCAAAATATAGTGCTTTCCTTACCGAGACATTTAATATATTTCTATAGCTCTACTTTATTAAGATTGTTCGTTAGGCATAACAAGAGCAAGAAATAACAACAAAAGGAGAAAAATTATAATTAAGATTAGAAGAAAAATTTGGAAATTTTATTAATGTATCCTTCTACTGGGAGGTAGATCACTTTCTGGAAGAAAAGTCTTCTAATAATTAGATCAGTGTTTCTCAAACCGTGGGTCGGGACCCACTAGGTGGGTCATGAGCCAATTTCAGGTGGGTCCCCATTCATTTCAATATTTTATTTTTAATATATTAGACTTGATGCTACCATAGCATGTGACTGCAAATGTTACAGACCTGTACTTTTAACAACTATGTTTATGCTTTTAACAATGATGGTAAACAGGACTTATTCCTGGGTAAGTGTAGGTAGGATTGCAGCCTAGGATTGTTAAAAATTTCCCTGCTCGATGATGTCACTTACGGTGGGTCCCGACAAGATTCTTTTTCTAAAAAGTGGGTCCTGATGCTAAATGTGTGAGAACCACTGAATTAGATCATGCTCTTCTTATTATAACTGGATTGAAAATACAGGTTCCATTTGCACATTCTTACCCCATCATTTTATCCCATTCCACATTTTACAAATCAGGACAATCCCACAAAAACTCTGCATGATGTGTGCTTTTTGGAAGTTTCAAGTACTCCAAATAAGAAGCTGTTGCAAGGTCCTTCACATATTGGCCTGATTTCCATTTCCAAGATAGTGTTATGGTACATCTGTGTTCTCTTTGCTGTGGGTTCAGTTTTGTGCTGTCAGAACAGTGAATGCAGTGAACGGGAGAACCATTACCACTGCCTGGAAAAATTACACAACTTCGGGGAGAAGATTGCACAGCACTGTGGTCTAGAAGCAGACGCCCAAATTCTGAACCCCAAAACTATAGGAGCCACGATGATCCAAAGTAATTCCTTCCCAAATCCCATTGCAAACCAGCCACACCAAAACCAAATTTAAAAGTGATTTTAAGACAATGACTTTTCTTCAGGATACAGAACTTCCATCCATGACCAGGATGCAACTGACATGTCAGTCTGATTGCCTCCTAAAAGTAACAATGCACATGGTCAGCCATTCAACTGCAAATTCGATATGTGGATATACTGTGTTTACCTCTTTGATGAGAAGGCTGGTTGTCTGTTTGACTTGAACTCTGTGTGAAATCCTATAGAAACAGAATCAATAGCATTCATTTGTCAACTGCTAGATAGAATTTTTTTTTTTTTAATTATACATTAAAAATAGATTCTGGTTTGCTGCCACACTGTGGACTCAATTCCCAAATAAAAGTTCTACCACAAGACTTGCAATGCAACATAGCTTCGTTATCAATCACAGCTTATCAAAATGCCTATTTTTGAATTTGTAAAGTGCTCGACAAGGCCCCAGCTTTGAAAATTAAAAAAAAAGGAGCCACATGACATACCTATTGGATAAAATCTGTAACAGATAATGAATTTGAAACATAAAATACTTCTGATTGGCTCCTCCTGTTTTATTCTCCTGATAAGATCAGTGTATGTATTTCGACAACGGTAATTCAGATAGCTCAGCAAAATTTACTGCAAGTGCCTATTAGTTTAAAATTAGCTGTGACAGCCAAGAAGGCTTCTTTAGTAGTAGGCCTGAGATTGTGGAACCATCCCTTTCAAAGAAGAGTTGTAGTTCAGAGGCAGACTACATGCTTTACATGGTTCAATCCTGGAAAGTGCCAGTTAAAAGATTCATAGCTAATAAAACCGGGAAAGGCCTCTTGCTAGAGAACTCGGTGAGTCGCTGATGTAAAGAGCATCTTGGGCGAGAGGAAGCAGTGGACTCATAGTCAAAGGCAGCATATTTTGGAGAAATCTGTCAGATTTGGGCATGTGCTCAAGCAGCTCATTTAGCCTTGAAAAACTTCTTCAGATTAGAGGCCGACTACATAATATACCAGGTAGAGCTGCAATTACTGTTGTAAACTGCTATTCATAACTGTCGTTGTTTATGACAGTTATTTATTGTCGTCTTTATTAATTACTGTACATTGTTGTGCCTCACGTTAGGGTTATTTCACTGAAAGGTGAATTATAAATACACGCAACACCTGCAGTGCGGTCTTCCATGGGGCACTGAAAGGAGATTTGCTGCTTTAAACGTACCAACGTGGATCCAAAAATAGTTTTGCTTAGTTTTCTTTTAAAAAAATAATATTGGAATAACGGCAAAAATTAGTGCTGAACTTAAAGAGTGGCATCAAGATTAATTTTTATTAGATACTGTATTGGAAATTGGAATAGCCCAGTAGTTCGCAAATGTTTTTGAGTGGCAGCTCCCTTGATCCACTGGGCTCCCCATTAGGGTTACAATCCTAAATGTTGTATAGGGTGGTAGGTTTTTCAAAAGGATTCCGCAGCTCCCCAGGAAGTCACGGCTCACAGTTTGGGAACCACTAGCCCTTCAAAATAAGAGAAGGGATTCAATGAAGCTTGAGAAGTGATTCTTTCGGTGAAGAAATGTCTACCAGAAGTCTAAGATTAAGTTTTCAATACTGAATCATGTTTGTTCTTATGCTATATTATATATATATTGAATCAAACCTCTGATGGACAGTTATAATATATGGCCAAATTGGGTTCAAAACAATTTTGGACTACATTTTGGTCTTCTGGGGAACAGGTAGCATGTTTCTTTTTCCACTTTCAAATTTCTGTGTTATTTACTGCATATTTATAGCCTGCTGTTTGTTTATTTTTATATTTATTTATATTGACCAAATACTGTAATATTTTAACCCATCTGTTATTTGTAAGATGAATAATTATGATTAATGCAAAAATACTGATAGGACTAACCCCACATAAAGTGTAAGTGAACATAAAATACTATTTTCTGGGCAGATGTACATTCTCCACATGAACAGGTAAACTAAAAACATGGGCCTGATTCTGTATTTACCTGTACACGTTGGCTAAGATCCAAAAAACTGTCCAACTAGTTATGGAAACTTAAGGGGAATGTGGACTTTCTTGAAGCACATGGCAAACTCACTTTGAAAAAAAACAGTTTACATCAGGGGTGCTCACACATTTTTGGCTCGAGAGCTACTTTGAAACCCAGCAAGGCCCGGAGATCTACCAGAGTTTTTTTTACAATGTTCACGCCATCATAACATATAACATTTATGTGTACAATGTATGTTGGTGTACCTTGAGCCCCACTGAGTATAACAGGACTTACTCCTCACTAGACATGCCTAGGATTAGGCTGTGAGGCTGCAATCCTAGCCACACTTACCTGGGAGTAAGCCCCATTGAGTACAATGGGCCTTACTCCCGGCGTTTCCTCCCAGAGGCACCTGAAAGGGGGGGGGGTCGGCACTCCGCGATCTACTCATATTGCCTCGTGATCTACCGGTAGATCGCGATCCACCTATTGAGCACCCCTGGTTTACATTCATGGCCTTGCGTGTTTATTGTTCCATGGAAGAAAAAAAGGGGGAAATATCCTATTGAGAGAATGCATGCCATGTCTGAAGTACCTTTTAGGATCCTAGCCATGAACTTGATGGATCAAGAGCTTTGACTCTGATGTCCTTAGAACTCAACAATTAATATGAAAAACAACATCAGCAACACTATAAATTCAGCAGACCTCAAACAGTCAGTATTTAAGATCTGAAAGTATTTACTAATGGGTTTTAAGGTCAAAGAGTTGGGTTAAGATCATGGACTGAAGCATGCCTTCAGAAGGCACAACTTAGTCCAGTACTGGAACTCCTGACACACAGAATCCGTGAGGATGCAAGGGAGAGGATGGAATAATGACACGTGTTTTTGTACAATTTTAGTTTTGTTCTCTCTGCTATGAACAAGGCCACCTGACCATCCTGCAAAAAGTCGCTTTTGCCTTCAGTACACTGCTCTTCAACATTCTCATCAGAACTACTATAATGGACTCATTCTAGTTAGATTTCATTCAGTGGGAGCATATACCAAGACAGAGAGCACGTTACCTAGACAGACTAGGGCCTGAAACATTCTTGCTTTATCTACTTTATCATTATCTACTTCGAGATCATTTTTGAAACAACAGTCAAGAAAAGCCTGATGTCATACAGTATAGCAGGAAAGATACTTTCCCAACAGCACCGAATGAAAAGGCTTAGGGTATAACTCTGCGCTTTTTTTTTTAACTTCTACATTTTCTGTATTTTAGTGCTCCATCTTTATACATGCATGAAACCAGACAATTTGCTTTTTTTTTTTTGCCCCCATTTCTCCCATATGGTAAACATTTATTTTCCAGTGCTAGGGTCAGATATCTCATGTTCCCCCCATAGAGGGAGGACTCTCACTACTGAAACAAATAGAACTTTGCCTGAGGAAGGTGCATAGATTGTGTCTCCTCATGATAGCAAACTGAAATTTAAGAACAAATGCAAACCTGTTTTTCATTTGACAAAATCTGAAAAGAAACAAAAATCTTTGCCTCTTATACAGCCTGTTTGTTTGTTTGTTTAATATTATATTAGATTTTTATTTCTGATGACTAAACAACTTCCAAAAGCCTCGTGGAAATTAACATGTCTTCAGGCTGCTCGGTTGTATATATCCATGTGAACCGGAAATCAAAACGTTTAAAGTACCTAAATTAATGTTCAGAAAAATCAAGCTCTATTTGACTTATGCTATAGTTTCCCAATCAGACGTTACAGCTGAATGCCAATTGGTTTCTCAGTGAAAGCAAACAAACTCATGAGCCACATAAGGCTCAATGCTCCTGATGTTTTTATTTTTTTATTTTTTCCGAATCTGCTTCTGAGCTGAACTACGCTGGAAGCACTTGGAGCATTTCTTCAAACGGTCTGCAAGCGGCTGCTGACATGTGCATACAAATAAGCTATGGGAGATCAAATGTTCCTTTAGCAATGCACTGCTAGACAATAATTTAAAAATACATTTAATATCCGGAGGAATGAAAATGTTTGAAGATTGGAAGAGCATTTCACTTCTATGCCATTTGCCTCTTTGATTGTAAGTCCATAGTTAGACCAATGAGAAAATATTAATTTTCTCTACTTGACTGGAGTTTTTTTGAGCAATAAACCCACTAATTACAGCTTCTCCGAAAGCAACACTGAAATGCAGAAGAACTGCATGACAACAGCGCTTGGGGAACTAAACAGATAAATATACTGCTATGAACAACAAACAATTCCACCAGATTTAAAGCGGGGGGGGGAGGGTAATTGTGTAAAACACAAGCTTATTTTGATCAATATTGTATTATGCAACCTGATCAATCAGTACAGTACAAAGATATTGCTAACCCTTGCATTCACTATTAATCAAAAATGAAAGTTGACATAACTAGAGATTGCAAGGTCTGAGTAGTTCACGTACTGTCACTCAAAGTACAGTTAATCAACGGTTAATCACTGTAATAGAAGTACAATTTTTTGTACACATATGTTGCTTCCTTTATCTTTTCATACTAAGTTATATTATAGCAAACAGTACCTTTGTCTGTAGAGTGGGTTCCTGAATACATAGTTTAAAAAATGAACCAGTATGAAACATACTTATACTAATGAATCTTTGAATTACTTATATCTGCTCATTTTAAATGAGAATGGAACATAATATTCAGCATGAGCTCAAATTTCTGTGTAAGTTTTTCATTCTTTAAAAAAACAAAAAACAACCTGGACAGACAGCTAAGCCTCTCATTTGGGGGGGAACCCCCTTGTTTTCTCTGAAGATCGTGTATTTTTATGTCAAATGCAAACATGTGTCTAAGCAAAAGAATACAGTCAGCCAGTAAACTGTACCTGAATGAACGTTGCGAGCAACACACAACTCATTTCTTGCTCCAGAATGATCTTGTTCTGTGAGTTATTGTAACAGGAGGCAATGAGCGTAGGAAAGAGCACTTTGATGAGGCGAGGATCACTGAAATACTGGAAGGGGAGCTGACAGAGCTTTTGCAGTACAGTCGGGTGGCGGCCAGACTGGACAATCACCTGAAAAATGCAGACAGCACAAGAACATTAGGGCAAGCTTGTGAAAACAACAACAACAAAATCAGCTGAACAGCAAAAGCTCCTGCAAATAAGACATGATGGTTATGGGAGTGCTGATTAAGAGAAAGAGCAAAGCAGTTTGTAATAACGCTTTCTTTTTCATGCACAATCTCTGCCTGGCAGGCTGAAGGACTCTTTGATAATGTATTACATGTTAAAGCAACAATGAAGACCATATACTGTATATATATTTTCACACACACACTTTTTAAGCTAAGTATGGCATAAAAGACAGAAAGAAACATTACAAGGGAAAGAGAAAATTAATACCTACGTGATGAGACCCAACAAACTGTTGAAGGGTAGCAGATAAGATTCGAGAAAAAAAATGGCCTTAAGAAGGACTGCTACTAACAAAGTGACTCTCAAGTGCACACACAATGATAAAAGCCAGTGAGCCATGCAGGGCTGAAAAGAAAACTGGTGATTGTATGTGGCACAGCACTGAGCTTCAGCAAGCAGAGACTGGAAAGATCCTCCCATTTGTACTTTTATCTGGGTTTCTATCAGTGCTGTTGACTTGGAAAAAAAGGGATTGTTTAGATAAACGGAACTGTTGTCATGCAAACTGGGTTTATAACTGTGGACATCTTAAGCCACAGAACAGCACCATTAATGTGCTCATCCAAAGAAACTCTCTTAGGTTACTTGCTTGCTCCGCAAAAGTCACGACGATAAATGGGGAATTGCCAGCATCAGATATGTTCCAACTGCACTTAATAATTGCCGCTTGACCTAAAGTTGGCTTTTCAGTATCGGAAGAAGCTCCTATATTGTTTAGGAATATTGTAAAACCTGAAGGCCGTGATTGTAAATTGTACTTGCGGGGGGAAAAAAAAAAGCATTTTACAGGTATAACCCCCCCCCCCACAAGGCATTGCTCAAATTAAAACCAGAAGGACAAAAAGGAGTGAAGGAGGCCACAGGAACATAAATTACAGGGATTTACAAGTTTTCAAAGAACTTTTAACAATTGGCTAAGAACACATTTTCAGTTCATAATGCAGTTCAGGTCAAGAACAAGATCAACAAAGTAATAGTTCACATTTTTCAGTTCAATAGCCAAAATGAAATTGAAAACCCTTCAGAGAATAAAGATAGGAACCCCTTAATTCTCCTAAATCCAAATGGAATTTTAAAGACTACCAAATATGTGAGGATGTGCCATGCTTGCAAGACATTGCACTTTTGACATTTTGAGGGAGGAAAGAAAGGTACAGTGCAGCAGGATTTCCCAATATCCCCTTGCAAATTAGATTTGAATAAAAGATACCCAAATCTATTTTTTCAAATCATAATTTTTGCAATGATTTTTCATTATTACTGCATACATTTGCTGGGTTTTAGAAGGACAGACTGCTATGAGTTGATTAAAAATGGCACCCAACATGCTTCCAAATCGGAATTTTGTGGCAATGCTATGGAACAATCTAGCATGGTAAGTAGTTCCTGAGGTCTTTCATTTCTCATTTTATGAGTCTCAAACTTCATTACCTGTTCTTTTGAACACTATGCCTTATTTGCAGCCTTTTTCTAAAACATGCGCATAGTCAACCAGAATTCATATTTTATTGACTCCTTCTCATACTTAAGACTGGGATATGGGAGAAAGTATCATCACTGAGGATTAATTTCCCAGAGATGTTGACTATTGTAAGTCTGGCATTTATCACATATGGGTTCAATTTAAAGATTTTAGTTCACTTTATGCAACATGGCTGCTAAAAATGCTACAAGTCATAGGTTGCACCCTGCCTTGAAGAAGGCAATAGGTGAACAACTTTCCTGACAAACAACAAAAGGAAACAATGATGCTTCCTCATTCCACGTCAGGGAGTGGGGAAAAGTAGTGTTTGATCTGAAGATCTATCCTTCTTGCTTTATTTATGGCACAGAAATAGTATCTCAAAACGACTTTCATTTATGGCTTCTTTTTTTGGCAGGCATTTCCAGTCCTCACTTTCTTGGGCAGAGCTCAGACAAAACTAGAACCACCCAGAGAAAGAGGTTAGAAGGGAAGAAAATCAGCAATACATCTCCTTGCGAGGGACAATAGGGGCAATTACTAGATATCTGTTTTATCTGTTTGATTAGAGTTTTCCACTCTGTGAAAGGGATTTACTAATTTTAAAACTATTTCATTATTTCGCTCTGCAGTACAACTAATTAATTAAGTTTTGAATTATATAGCATAGCTGGAGGATCTCTCAGCTAGAAATTGGATCAAAAGGTTAAGAGTTACGTATTTGCCCTTGGGCGACAGTTACATATTTTTGTATGTTATGATAGCCTGTTGCCCCAATTCAGCAGCTCTGGGTACTAACAAGGAGCTCTGCATGAGCAATGGATGTGCACCAATAGCGAAGAGAATGGGGCAGTCCCTGATCTCGCCACACTACATGAGTGCACTGGGGAGAGGCAGAGAACTTCTTACCCAAGGTGCCTGAGTTTAGCTGCACTGATGACACTCTAACTACCAAACCTAAAGATAGAATTATACGAGACGGGACACTTTGCCTTGCAGTTTACCAACATGCCGGTTTACCAAGGGGAATTCCTTGATTCAAGGAGTTTTGTTTGAAGCCGACTAGGCAATAGACTACAACAGCATTCGGTGAGGCTCTTCTTCATTTTATTTCAATTCATTAAATATTTAAAATATTTTTCAAAATATTTATTCAGGAAAACACAACAAGAAAGATTTCTTTAAAAAAAACCCAGCCTAAGGGTCCAATCAGATCTGATGTGAAAGATCCTTGATCAGATTTCCTCATTTTTTAAATCTCTTAAAAGCAGCCATGGCCCTCGCCCTCCTTCCCCACCCTTTGCACTGGAATAGGGAGGTAGAGTCCAGGAGAACTTTCTCCCACACCATTTAGTGAGTGAAATTATCCTCTCCAAGTTTCCATTTGCCCCACTGGGGAAGAAAAAGAGTACCTGTATGATGCTTGTCTTTTTCCCACAGCAAGGTTCACAGCAGCATGGAGGGAGGTGACACAGATTGGAAAAAGAATGCAAAGGGGAATCCCCCTTGCCAACTGCCTTGGCTTCATTAAAACTGGGAGTCCCCAAGTCTGCTTCAAAGTAAGGAAAAAAATGTTGGGAAAAATGGAACCACAAACTTCCCTTTCACACCTCATTTTTTAGTCCTGAAAAGCAGTTAATTTTTTCAGGGTCTGCATGTTGTCAATTCTGAATAAAAGTGAATTCTAGAATGCAACACATGAAAGTCATTAGGGTGGGATAGATGGTAGATATTTACATTGTAAACAAGATGCACACTGTAACCAATGATAGGTTATATACTGGTTATATATATCTGGGAAATGCAATAGATAAATGAAGCCTAAGTGTTTCTTGTAATAAATACATTAAACTTCAAGTCTTATTATAATCAATACATGCCACCAACATTCATGGGCATTTTTAACAGGCAACATAAATGGATCTTTGTTTCCAAGGTGCTTACAAAGTAAGACAAGGGGAAACACCAAGGGAGAGAAGAAAGAACAGGAGCAAAATGTCATTACACTTCCTTAAAACTTGGTTACAGGCAAGAATGAAGGAGTTGAGACGATAAACAAAAGGCCATGCAGAAGAGGTGGGCTTTTTTTTTCTTTTTTTCTTTTTTTTTTTAGTAAATTATGTTCCAAGTAATTTATTTTTCACCTGTTGGTTCCAACAATGACCTTCCCAGGGATACTTCCAATAATCAAATTAAGAACAACAGGAACAGTCACATAAAAACCACTAAACACGAATGAAGCAAAACACACACACACAAATATACACAAAGTAGCTCAAAATAAAATGGGGGTGGAGGTGGGAAGGATGAAACTAACCCAAAGTGTGGTAAAACACAATTGTTTTACAAAATGCTAATAAAGAAGGGCCAACCAGGTTTCTAGAAAAAGAAAGGTCCAAAACCTGGACACTACCAAAGAGTCCTGTCCCACATTAGCACCCTTAGCTCTTCTGATGGCCATGCAGTGTGAAGTAGCATCTCTATTGCTAACTTCAGTGAGTGGGCAGGATCATGTAAAATAAGGTAGTTTGTTAAATAAAACTGTGCACACTGTTATAATTAGGCAAATGATGTAATTATCCTTCCCCCTTCATACATAGGGATGTTCAGTTCACATATTTTAGTCTGAACCCAATATTTGAACTTTTGGAGAACTGTGGCAAAGAGCAATTTTATTTATTTAATTATTTTAAATATTTTATATATTTAATATTTTAAAACAATTATGCCCATCCTTCTGCCCTCACAGGGGCTTCCACGGTGCCTTATGACAATTATAAAATAAATCAAATAATTAAAAACATAAACCAATTACAGATAAAATCAAAGACCAGAAATACTGCAGATCAGCAAAAGCACTATAAGCCAAAGGCCAATGGGAAAAAAATGGGTTTTCATTAGGAGGGGGGAGCTTCATAGCTTGGGTGCCACTACCAAGAATATCCTGCTCCTTGTTCCTGTCAATTGGATCTCACTGAGGGATGGGACCTAGAGCAAGCTTTATAATGAAGATTGAAGTACATTGACCAATATGTGTAGGAGAAGGCAATCCATCACATACCTAGGTTTTAGGTTATAGGGGGGATAGGGGGCAGAAGGTGCGGTCTGGGTTGAGCTATCACCTTGCCTGAAAAGCTAAGCAGGATCAGTTGCTTGGATGGGAGACAGAGAGGCTGCTGATGGGTCCATGCAGAGGAGTGGAGCATGGAAGAATCAGCTGGCAAAACCAAAACTGATAACATCTTTGAGAAGCTGGTTTGAAGCTTGGTTGTAGCTACCTGCGAGGGCTCTGAATGTGCAAAAGCTGGCAGCCAGGATGATGACTGCAGTATGAAGGGAAACACCTGGAGAAACGAATTTTCTATGAGATAGTCCTATGGAACAATATTTGTAAAAATCATTAAAAAAAAAGATTTATGTTCACTCTGCCTATGTAAACTGCCTTTGAGAAAGGCAATATATAAATATAACAATGAATAAATAGGGCTTTAAAGGGAATACTCATGGTTTTAAATGTATTTATACACCTCTCTGGGAAGGACAAAATAAACATGAGGCTGAATATCATTCATTTATCAACAATACACTATGCCAGTGGTTCCCAAACTGTGATCCATGGCTCCCTGGGGAAATGTGGAAACCAGCTGGGGAGTCGCGGAATCCTTATGGAAAACCCCACCACCCTGTACAACGTGTAGGACTTTAGCCCTAATGGGGAGCTGCAGCCAATGGCCTAGTTGGTCAAGGAAGCCGCCAATCAAAAACATTTGGGAACCAGTGCACGAAGGAGTAGTTCCGCTTTAGCATTAGCTTTTTCTGTTTCTCCAGATCACTTATTAACTCTTATTAAACCACTCTTGCAGTGATATCAATTCATACCACTGCAGTATATAGCCCCATATGGCATGCAGGCATCTAAAAATTATTTTATTACCATTATCAAAAATTTAAAGTGATAATATACTCTTCTCTTTAGGTCTCTCTCTCATGCTATTTATTCATCTGCCACAAAGCTCTTTTCAAAGTCCTGAATCTCTGTTTCCATTTTCCACCTCTATCATGTCTCTTTCAACTGCTCCCTAACACACTGGAGTGCTTTCACATAACGCCCAACTGGCTCCCACAATGGTTTTTAAAAGTACTAAAAGTACTGACTAGGCTTCCAAGATCTTTCTGGAATGATCTTTAGCTCCCACCCTTCCCTTTCCATTACTGTCATCTTATCCTTACACGATAAGCCTGTGGCAGAGGCTGTCGGTACACCACTGATCTAGTTCTGATCTTTTGTCCACTTATGTAAAAGTTGCTTCCGCTCCGTTTTGCCTGATTCCCCCTGCAGTTCCCCTGCGTCCAACCCTAGGCTGTTCCATAGGATCCCCTGATCCTTAGCTGGGGCTTTTGGGGGGTTGTTAATGGGAAGGAGAGGTAGGGAATCCTCTAATGGGAGTTCCCTTCTGCTTGTGCAAATCAGGAATCAATCTTTCATCTCTGCTTTGGAGGTATACCCTAACAGATACAGCTAGTTGGGTGAAAAAAAAAAAGAACAATACTGTACTCAGTCTATGAAAGACTGAATGGGTGCTGGGAGAGAAGGGCTGCTGGTAAGGGTGTTCTCTCGTCTCTCAAATTTCTGCACATGGAAAATGACTGAACAAATAACGATAAGCCTAAGCATGTGTACCTGAAACAGATGCATATCCACCCCCTCTTTATCCTTGCCTCCATCTCCAGTGTTGAATTTTAGACTGTAAACTCCATGGGGCAAGGGTCTTTCTTTTAGCACTTGTAAGTTGAAAATGCCCACTGATGAAATTAACAACAATAATCATTTATTATTATCGTCATCATTATTAATACAGAACAGTTACAATTTAAAAGAAGAAGAAAGGTGTGGGAATCATGCTGTAGGATAGAGTCATGAGCAAACTGTTATTGCCCATTCCATTCCAAAGTTATTTATCTTTGATATTAGCACTTCCTTTGCACAGAAGCATTGTTGTGATGTTTCACTTACAATGCGATGAAAGTGAGATCAGCAAATATAAGCACACTTCCTTCTGATGGCTTACAGTTCCGCTTTAGGCTACAGCAACAGATAAGCTGGGTAATAACTGGAGAGAGCTAAAAGTGATTGAGGCAGGAATAGTGTCCCACAGTATGCACACACAACTCTTTTGTCTCATTATCTTCTCTGATCAAACAGGTTTTGCAGGTTTCTGAAATGACACAGCCCCCTACAAAACTTGAATAACAAAAGCAAAAGTGGAATGAATGTACCTGCTGTGATCAATGCTCTTCTTTGAAACAGATGTCAGCTCTCTGGAAAAAAAAAATTATTGCCTGCTTCTATGGCTTGTCCATCCTAGACAAGAGAGGATGAGAGCCTTCGTCCAGTTGCTGAATCTCTCCTTCAATGATACTTCAGGTGTAAAACAAGAATCTCAAAATAAACTAATACAAGGAAAAACGATGCAGCATAGTTTTGTTCCTTCACACCCAACTGCCACCAGAGCCGGCACTCCTAGCATCCAAGGCAGCATACCAAATGCTGCCTCTTAACCTGGCAGTGCACTAGCCTCTGTCACTCCTCCACCTCCTCTCCCTATTCCCTGGATTTGAAAAGGAAGAACAGAGTGGAAGAGAACAAAGTGGAGGAGAGGAAATTAATAAACTAGCACATCTTCAACACTCTGGCCCATCACTCTCCTGTCCTCGCACTTTGTCTTTCAATTAGTTCCCCTCTTTCTTTTCCAATCCAGTGAGCAGGTGTGGTGAAAATAGATGGGAGGCAGATTGCTCTGCAAATCTGCTCTGAAGGCCCACACTGGTGGAATGCATGTTTGGCTGGTGAAGCCTGCTGCAAAAGCAATGTAAAGTGCTCTGCAGCAGTGCAGCTCTGTGGTGTGCTGGCAGGCAGGCCTGAGCCTTCCTGTTCACACTAGTGGAGTGAAGGAGGCCTGCTGGAGCAGGTAGGTCCAGTGCAGGGCATGGAACTGGGTGGGGGAAGGCAGAACGGGGAGGAGATGGGGTAGGTTTGGTGGTGGCAGCAGACACCAAATCCAAACCCCTTCCTGGGCCTGATCCGCCAATGGAGCAACTCGGACTTGTGCTAGTGATATTGTTGGCACAGGTTTGAGTTGAGCCGTTGTGGCTGCTGGGGCCTACACCAATGCAAGGGGACAAATGTCCCTTTATCCTGAGGAGACCACCATCAGCCAAAAATCCCCTGTGGGATGCTGCGTAGCTCATGCCGGTGCTGCTGTATCACAGGGACTGAGGAAGGGTTAGGCCATGACCTTTTAAGCTGGTCTCATGGATGGGCTACCCCTGTGCAGATTCTAGAGGGTCTAGTGAGGGGGTTACAGCAAACACCCCTGCTTTAATGTGAACAGCAGATTATAGAACAAGGAAGAGTGGTATATGAAGAACCATGACCTTCCAGAGAATTCAGCTTGCAATGCAATGGAAATACTGAAGGAGAAATTGCCGTGTGTGGTTCTAATGTTGGGTAGACCAGAATTATTTTTGTGCATACATCAGAGAGGAACTGATCAACAACTCATCAAAAACAAACCAAGCAAGAATTCCCCGGTATGAGATAGTTGGAAGAATAGTTAAATATATTCACTACTGTCCTCAGTTATCTCCTGCTTAAAATAAATCTGCTAAATCCCACTTTGAAATGTTCTTGGTAAAAATCTGGCACTGTGCTAAGAGTCATCAAAGGGCAAGTAAGATTTTTCATGGCTGGTCAAAACAGTCCATTTGCAAATAGCATTTGATCTTAACTAGACAGGTTGTTTTCCCATCTATCAAGGAGCTGTCCAGACAACCCCTCCCACCCATTGTGGCTCAATTAAAAAAGAAATAAATCGCATCTTGTAGTTATTTATTTATTTAAATACTTACACCCCACCTTTCCATCCTGACAACAGGACACTAAAGAAGCCAATAACCAAATATCTCTAAAGGCATTATTACAAAATAATACATTAAAACACACACCCACCTACGCACCATAATAGATACATTTTCAGTAAACCAGTCAGAAAAAAAAGAGTTTGCTTTGGTAAGTGGTTTTTTTTTTCCTTCCTTTTCTTATATTCAATTAAAAATGCCTTGGTAGAAACAAGGTAAGCCTTTATAATGTAAATTGAAACACAACTTTTAAGCTCTTTGGAAAACAGTGTATAGCCATTCTAGGCATAATCCTATGTGAGTGAAATTATTATTTAAAATATTTAGATCTCGCCTTTCCTCTCCCCATCATGAAGAGACCAAGGTGGCTTAGATTTTTTTAAAAAACATACTAATAGTAGAACGATACTATTTATTTGTTGGAGGAGTGAAATAGTAACACCACCAGTGTATTATTTGAAGCAAAGTTGAATTCTATGTTAAGTGAAGGGTGAAAAGACACTCCTTTCTACTTGACCGTGTTTCTTTGCAGCTATCTTATTCCCTCTCCAGATGCAATTCTCATAGGGATGCTCAGGCTAAAAAGCTAATGGGTCTAAAAGGTCGCAACATGGCACTCGCCATACACATTGGAACATGGCCATTATGAACACTTGGACTGTTTGAAATGGGGTTTGGGGATTTTGCTTGCTTCCCTTCCACATCCTGATATACAAAGCAGTTGATGGTTTCAAAGCATCAGGAACCTGACTTCAGAAGTGTATGGGTCTAAAATAGTACAATATACCATTTAACAATTCAAGTGCTCATGCGGGGCTACTGATAACTGCATAAAAGAAATCATTTAGCTTCAAGCAGCATACTGCAAGTCTCTCTCAAGTCAGATCTGCATTATTTCTTTGCTACTCTATAAACAAATTCCAGACTGTAGGCATTTAATCAGAAGGGTATGTCATCGTCCAGGTCAAGCTCTTTTCTTCTCATTTTCGAGTCATGACATTGGAAATGCTCTAACTTACAGACAAAACATATTTTTGGTCACCACCTAATACTGAACATCTTTAAGACTAACATATTCATTTCAGCACACGTTTTCTTAGATTACAATCCACTTCATCAGATGCAAAGGATCACTTGGTTCCATTTTAAAATTCTGAGATTACATTTCTATGCCCATGTACCTATGCCCAATTCAATGCATTAGATTGCCCTGAAAACGTACTTTTTAAAAACACAATTTTGAAAGGCATTTTAAAAGAAGCTAAATATGTTAATTGTACTATATGATCAATTCACAGTAATTTTCATTTAAAAGGGCTAGTTAAGATTGAATGCCACAGAGCAGGGTTTCTCAAACTGTGGTTCGCAACCTGATTGTTAGTGGGTCGCAAAGTTGGTGGGTTGTAAAGCTGAGAAGGAAAATGCATGGAGCCCTATGGAAAGTGAAACTGAGCCATATCACATGTTTACCTGTGAGCAGGCAAACTTGCCTTAGTCCAATGGAAAGGGGAAGGTGAGAGGAATCCAAGGACACCAGAATGGTCCCAATCTGATGAACACAGTCCCCCAAAAACAGCCGAGAAGGAAGTTCCTCCCTCCAAGCTGATGAATGTATTGAGACCTATGGAAAGCAAAACTAAGCTACATGTTTGAATTTACTCATGAGTAAGCAACCATGCCTTGGCTCATGGTCAGGCCAGACAAAGAGGAATGCAAGGCCACCACAAAGGTCCTGATCTGATGAAAGTGGAGCTCAATAAATGCTCCAAAAGGCAGCCTCCTAGCCAATTAAAGAATAAAACTGAGGCTTGAGCTGGTAAGGTGAATTTTTTTTCTTTTTTAGACTTGTAAAGCTAGGTGGGTCCTGATAGTGATATGGTTTAAATATAAGAAATTGAACTGGGCACTGGGTAGGGATGAAAATCTTACTGGTTCTTTTTGTGGGAAGGTGTTATTGCAGGCAGGCCACAGAGAAAACTGACTTGGTGAAACATGCCTGGCTTCCCCTTATTTAATTATTTGTTTTACTTTATTTATTTATTTATAATTTATTTTAATTTGCTTGATGATGTCACTTCTGGCCATAGCATCGCTTTTGGTGGGTCCCAGACAGTCATTCTAAAAAGTGGGTCTTGGTGCTAAAAGTTTGAGAACCACTGAGAGAACAAACAACCAAAAATCAAGTTTACACTCAACTTTAATTCATTTCATCATCTTTGCACAAAGTGTACTAATTAAACAGAAACTCTATAGCTAAAGACAGCACTTTTCCCAATTTTCTATCATTATACAGCCTACAAATTCTATTCATTATAAAATCTGGCTCATATGCAACTTGGCACAGCAGCCCTATCCAGAGTGGTGTATAATCTGGAAAAATTTCAGAAAAATCTACTAAAAACACACTGAATGAAAGAGTTTGCTATAAAGTGTTTACTGTTTATTGTTTGCTACCCTGTTTATGCTGACCCCCCCCACCAAAATTCCGCATGACCTTTTTACCAAAATTCTGCATGACCTTCCGCATGACCAGTTCAGATTATGTCCCCCACCCCAAAATCCAGGAAATTGCAGTTTGCCCAATTGTGGTTTGCAGAAAACATTTTGTATATATTTTTAAAGTTATGGGGTTCCACAGTCCTCATTTTAAATGGCTGTTCACATGTTGGCATATGTGCACATTTGTCTGAAGGTAGGAAGCAAAGGGAAAGGACAAAAAGAGTTGACAAAGCCAACACATCTCTGACTGATTTTGAGGACGGAGTCTTGTTCCTGCAGAAAAAAGCTTGTCACCAGCCCACACTCTCTTACAGAGGTGGGAAAAGAAAATAGCTGGGTTTGTTTGTGTTGGGGGGGGGGGTAGAAAGAAAGGGTGCCTGTGATGTGAGAGAGGGGGAAGGAAGGATTCAATTTGTCTGGATTAACTTTCAGATTAACTGAATTAAGTTAATAAACCTTCATTAGTTATACAAACCATTGAGTTGACTACTGCTAATAAACACTAAATACGTTTCACAGGCTTGAGGCTTGTGGAATTGACTTTGTTAGTCTACAAATAGATCAAAGGTGTCAAACATAAGGGACATGGGCCAGGTAGGGCTCAAGTAAACTCTTTATCCAACCCTTGTGGTAACTGGGCTCTTCCAGCACCCATGAGCTGCTGAGCTGCAAAATGGTGCATTGGCAGAAGCAGTGCTGCTGAAAAGGTGGCCTGCATGATCATTGGGCTCTCTTGTATCTCGACAGTATGAGCAAGATCTTCGTATTTTCTCTTTTGTCCTTTGTTTCTACTGAGTTCCTAAGTGAGGAAAGTGCCTATCGTCATCATCTTAATGACACTACTTCCAGCCCTCTGCAGGCACCAAAATGCCTGCTGTATGAAACAAGTGAGACATCCCTGATCTAGAACAGGGGTGCCCAAACCCCGGCCCTGGGGCCACCTGCGGCCCTCGAGGACTCCCAATCCGACCCTCAGAGAGTCCCTAGTCTCCAATGAGCCTCTGGCCCTCTGGAGACTTGCTGGAGCCCGTGCCGGCCTGATGCGACTGCTCTCAGCGTTTTGGCCAACTGTTCAACCTCTTGCATGAGCTGTGGGATGAGGGTTCCCTCCACTGCTTGCTGTTTCACATCTGTGATGCAGCAGCAGCAGCAAAGGAAAGGCTGGCTTTGCTTTGTGCAAGGCCTTTTACAGGCCTTGAGCTATTGCAAGACCATCATTCATTCATATAAGTTCCATCTCTAATATATTCATTTATGTAAAATGATTCAAATTTGAAATGTAAATTAATTCTTTTTTTTCCAGGCCCCTGACACAGTGTCAGAGAGGTGATGTGGCCCTCCTGCCAAAAAGTTCGGACACCCCTGATCTAGAAGATAGTCATAAATCTCAGACATTGGTTAAGGACTTCCACAGCCTCCCTGGGTTTGATGGAAAAGGAGAGGCAGCATGTGACATTGACATATTAATGACAACTACTTCCAACTGCCCAGATGATTTCAGCCAGTTGCTGAGCCACTTCAGTGCAGGTGTGGGCTCTGGATGTCAGCATGGGTAGACATATCCTCCCCCATCACCTCCTCCCAATGCCTGGAAATAAAGGTGAGATAGTGGTGCTGCATCAAGGCATTGTAGTGAATTAAAATGGAAGATCCATCCACACTAGCACTGAGGAGGAGTTAAAGATAAAGCTAAAAAATTCATTTTTCTTACTTCCAAAATTCAACATAACAACAGTTAGTAGAGTAAAAGGTAGTTTTTGAGACCAAAATGATTACTGGTCTGGGGCATCTCCCTTATGAGGAACGACTACAGTGTTTGGGGCTCTTCAGTCTAGAAAAAAAGATGCCTGAGGGGGGACCTGATTGAGATACACAAAATCATGCAGGAGATGGAAAGAGTGGATAGAGGGATGTTCTTTTCCTTCTTGCACAACACCAGACAGAATTAGGGAATATCCACTAAAATTGAGTGTTGGGTGAGTTAGAACAGAGAAAAGAAAATATTTCTTTACCCTCATCATTGGCATCCTTCAGTCTCGGAAGACGATGGTATCGCGCTCTGAAAAGTGGTTCTGGAACAGCGTCTAGTGTGGTTGAAAAGGCCACTTCGGGAGTGACAATCCCTTCCACACTGGGAGCAAGTGCAGTCTGTCCCTGGTCTGTCTCCCTGGCTATGGGCCTTCCTTCTTTGCCTCTTTGCCTCAGTCTGTTGGGCAAGTGACTCTTCAAACTGGGAGAGGCCATGCTGCACAGCCTGCCTCCAAGCAGGACACACAGAAGCCAAGGTTTCTCACCTGTTGAGGTCTATTCCTAAGGCCTTCAGATCCCTCTTGCAGATATCCTTGTATCACAGTTGTGGTCTACCTGTCAGGCGCTTTCCCTGCACGAGTTCTCCATAGAGGAAATCATTTGGGATCCGGTCATCAGAAAAGCCAGGTGTCATTGTCCTAACATTCCAGGTGCCCATCTTTAGGGCAGGAGTTTTCTGTTTTCTGGTGCAGAATTGTCGATCCGCTTGTCGGTTTTCACCCTAAACCCTACCCATCCTGTGAGGTTAACGGACCATGGCAAGGCAGCACCTTACTGGCTGGGGACTGCCCAATTTAAGGCGGGCGGTAGCTGTGCAATGAGATGCAATGATCTCTCCCAGCGTTAAAAGCAGCCCCTGGTGTCACGCTCTACGCCAATCGAGCGAAGACTTATAACTGGTAAACTGCTGCTTCCCGTGTTGCGCCGATGCCGTATGGCGAAGTTGGAGTGTCCTCTCCAGTGCATGAAGCCTGGAGAAGCCTTCTTTACCCAGCGTGTAATTAATCTATGGAACTCCTTGCCATAGGATGTGGTGATGGCATCTGGCCTAGATGCCTTTAAAAGGGATTGGACAGATTTCTGGAGGAAAACCATCACCGGTTACAAGCCATGATAGGTATGTGCAACTTCCTGGTTTTGGAAGCAGGGTGTCTCAGAATTTCAGGTGCAAAAGAGTGTCACCAAGATGCAGGTCTCTTGTTGTCTTGTGTGCTCCCTGAGGCATCTGATGGGCCACTGTGAAATACAGGACTACATGGGCCTTTGGCCTGACCCTGCAAGATTCTTATGTTAGTTAAGGTTGAGCATGAATGAAAGCAATCCTAACCCCCCCCTCCCAAGCTGGTGAAAGTCTCTTGCACTGGCTCACGAGTGTAGCTATTCGCACAGATATGCACTGGCCTAGAAGCACTGGACCTGTGCCAAGAGAAGGGTAAGTTTGTGCCAGCTTGGACAGGCTCTCACAGGGGGATGGAGAGGATGGCATGTTGGAGGGAGGGAGGGAGGGGGTGTTTTGGACAGGGGACAATGGCCCAGGAAGGGAGAGTGGAACCGGCAGAGCAGGCTGGATTCTAACCTATGTCCCCTGCCCAAACAGCGTTACACAGGTTGCTTGGATATGCACTAGTGAAATCCAAGTAGCTACATGGGGCTGGCTGGTGTGCGACATGGGGTAAGGGGCATAAAATACTATTCCTTGGAGTTGCACCCAAGCCCATTTGTATTGGATTCAGTGCAGGCCAGTCGGCCTGCCTGTTCCAGTGCAAGTTAGTATTGCGCCCAAATAAGATACTGGTTACTTCAGTAGACTTGATCATGTTTCAGTGGAAAGACTGTGTTCATCTACAATATTGGTCAGCAGAAGAAATTATTTAAAAATCCCCTGTGCCATATATAGTGTGTCAGTCTGCTTTACAGGTGCAAGTTAAATGTTCACGTTTCTGTATTGTATTGTTAGATCCTTGGATTAAGCAGTGTGCAATATGTGGTTGATGTTATATGCTTAACTAGATTTACGATTCACTAAACAGCCAGACAAATGAACAATGCCAACCAACTTTGCACCCTCTCATACAAAATCATGTACGCCCCTACTATTTCAATTTGCAAGATTTGCCAGATTAAAAATATTCACTAACAATGAATATGCAAATACAGTGTGTTGTTTTTAATTCCCAGTGCAGTAATGCAGAAGGCAAATCATCTGTCATTCATGTTAATTTAATTATCACATTCAATTATCCAATATAAAATGCTAATCAACTGAATGGTGAACAACACATACTAATTGGGTTCATTAATTAGATCAGATAGAAGAGAGAAAATGGAAAATGTCACAAGATGCAATGAGTTTGCTAATTAACAGCAATCTTTTAATTAGAAACTACAAACCTATGGTAAATTCCTGATTAACTTACTCGGAGGCTGAAGCATTACTCTTATTGCACAGCTTTCCCTTATGAGCTGATGTATCATGGGACCTGTTTCCTTAAGTGAATAGGCCCAATGGGGGCTAACAAAGACAAGAGTAGAGATTCATTCAAATTTGCAGATGACGCTGTGTGAATTGCAGGAGAAATTCATTCCAGAGGTTGAGCATTTCCTTATCTTCTAAAACAGTGGCAGAGATGGAAATTGGGCTCAGAGATAGCCAGACCCAAGACCTCTTGGCACCTGAGCTGATGTGCCAAACACTGGTGGCATGCCAGCTGCTGTCACCTCCCACACCCTGGATTCAAAAAGGAAGAGGGCAATAGAGTGGAAGAAGAAGTGTGGAGGAAAGGAGAGTGGTGATGGGCTGGAGCATCTCAGGCTCTTGCCCATCATCTTCTCCTGTTCTACACTTCTGCTTTGATCTCTTCACCCTGTTTAGATCCAGACTTTTGCCATAGCGTGCAAGTACCAACAGTAACGGGCACACAATGGATATGGTTTGGAATCTCTGTTCCTTAGTGTTTCTGGCATACTCCTATTGCCTAGTCCTTTCTAACAAGTCACATCTGTCTCTAAAGATGTGCCTCCATCTCTCATGGTTTAGATAGCATTTTGCAACACTTTCATATGCTAACTGGACCAAGTTGTATTTGCAAGGGGAATTCAAAAAGCACAATGCCACCTCCTGAGAACGCAGAATGAATGCATTCCCAAAATACGGACCAGAGAGCACCTGAAAGAACAGCAGGGACTCAGTGGGAGTTCTGGATCTCTGCTCCAATGGAGTTGAATTCTGCTTCATATTTCAAACACTGCTTTTTACCCTTGCTCTGAGAAGTGCAAGTCCTTACTTTACTTAGCGTTATGAGGGACTGCAGCCAAACAAGGAAAAGATCTTGAAATATTAACTGTCATATAATTAAAAGGTTGAGGTTAAGAGCTATTGAAACTTTATTCACCGCTCACTGTTGGTCCAAAAATACTGTAACCCCAAAAGTGCCTTTTAATTTATACTGGCAGGAGGAAAAATCCACTTGCTCCAATATTTGTAAACACACGTTCTAAATAAAAACATTCAGAAAAAGAGCACAGAAAAAAATATAAATTAATGCAGGACAAATGAGTATACAAAATATATTGGTTAACCAATGCCCAAATACCTCAAAACCAAGAACTAAAAACATATTCTGCTCTGATTTACATCTGGGAAAGCTCAATAATTCAGAGAGAGAGATTTACCAGGGCTAGCCCAAGCACCCTGTGCCTGCAAAGAGATGAGCTGTCACCCCTGCCCCTTGCTGTCACACGGACAGGCCTTCCTATTTCCACTGGAGCTATTTTTAAAGATCCCCCCCCCCAAAATGTGGGGAGACAGAAAGATGGAAGCCTAGAATGTATCCCAGGGAAAAGCTAAAACACTTCCTCCTGAAGCACCACTGCTCCAACAGAGCCCCCTGCAGCTGCTTTAGAGAGCAAAATATTGGCAGGTTGGGTCATGGCTCTCCCACCTCTCAACTGCTTTGAATGAACTTCAGAAAAAACGTTAGGTTAGGTTGATATGGCTTCTCAAGGTGTGGCAACACTGCAATAAAGGAGGGACTACTTGCCAAATATCTCTGTGCCATTTTTGCTCTGAAAGGCATCAGAGCTTCCTTTGGTAAGAGTTGGCAACTCTACAGCCCAGGTGAGCAGTAATCTGATGCCCTTACCTGATTATCCGGGTGGTTAACAGTGAAATATCCCACACACACAATGACTTCATGCAGTAGTGCTTCACAGGTATGCTGGGAACAATGCCACAACAAAGAGCTTATAATGTGTCGGAATGCAAGGGACAATCCTTCTGCACCCACGATAGACTGGGGAGAAAAGACAACATGAAAAGAATGGTCACTGCATCAACTATGGATATCAAAGGAAAACAATGAGAACAGCAACTACAATCATATGGCCTGCATAGTTCTGTTCACGCCAACTTAAACAGGATTCATGAATCCAAAAAGCACTATTTGAGCCTAGAACTTAAATCAGGATTTGTGATGTATTCAGTACAAACAAGATCTAAGGAGGGAGAGGGTTTGTTTTTAAAAGTTCAGAGAATATTCCCTTAATTTTTATTTATCATCTTTTCAGTATGATATGCCCTATATGTGCCTACTGTAAATAAGACTGCATTTTAATTTTTAAAAATGCGAAGAATGCTTAGCTGGCAATGTTACCATTAAAAGGCCAATTTAATCAGACATGCAGTGCGTGTTTCAAGAAAATTTAATTCTTATACCAGTTTTCAGTAAAGGAAAAAATGTATCATTCTTGATTTTAGCAACAGTGTAAAATATAATTTCAATTAATAATGTGTGTGTGTGTGTGTGTGTGTGTGTGTGTGTTGAAAGGTGATAAAGACAATTCTATTTACCAATATAGAAGCCCAACTTTATATGTAGCATGCAAAAGGGAGAGGTCTCCCAAGGTCCTTTATGAATAAATAAGGGAACTTTTTCTCCCTCTTCCATAATGTGAGAAGCTGGGGTCTATCCATGAAACCAAGTGGCAATAAATTCAAGATGGATAAAAGAAAGTACTTTTTCACACAAAATAATTACTTTTGCATTTTCTCCCACAAGCGGTGGTGAGGGACACTGGATTCACTCCATGGTCATGATCACCCCTCATGACTGCTTTTTAAGTTAAAAAAAAAATAAACAAACCTAGTCCCTCCCACACATGCAAGGGTCAAACTACACATTTAACTCTAGTCCCTTTACCTTACTGCAACTACGCTGAAATTAATACAGTAATTTATATTCTTCTCCTGTTTTCACTGCCCTCTTCCTCTTCTCTTCCCCTGACATTTCCCTTTTATCTAGTTCTATACTGCAAGCTCCTTGGGTCAGGGACCTGCCTTCTCTTTTATAGCAGAGCACTACATACACTGATGACGTAATAAACAAACAGCATAGTTGGCCTTTAAGCCCCCAGGGAAGCTCTCTCTCTGCTCACCTAAAAATTTAGAGTGGCCACTATAGCCCAACCATCACTTGATGGATGGGCTGCAGCTGTCTCTGTAAACCTGTAAAGCTTTCTTCATTTCCCATGGAGAAGCTTGCAGGGGTAGGAAAATTGTTACCAAGCAGTCTTCTAAAGCCCCAAGGTGTGATTTGCTACTGCAGAGGTGTCAAACTGGTTTTATATAGTGGGTCAAACAGCATTCATGGTGTCTGCTGAGGGCCAGAAATGATATCATTAAGCAGGAAGTAACATCATTAAGCAAATGATGGCCAGAAATAAGCACTTTGTTCACACACAGAAACTCATTAATTGCAAATGACAGAAGAGAAAATGTGTGAATCTTGTTCATAATTTCAAGATATGAGAGAGCCCAGTTAACATGCTAAGAGAGCCAATTATAACAGGGGCTGGAGAAATTGCTTCTGGAGGTCACATCCAACTCGTGGGCCTTATGTTTGACACCCCTGCTCTACTGGCTCTTTTTCAAAAAATAGTCCTCCCCCCACCCAAAAAAACAAAACAAAAAAACTCACACACATCCCACACCCAGTCTGGGATTTTTGTACAGAAAGTTATACTTTTGAAATAATTGTTTTTAAATAAGTAAAACCTTGTTAGTGGCAGGGTGATGGCTATAGGGGGAGAAAACAGGCAAACTGCTTGTGCTGTGGAGATCCAGGAGAAGTCCATTTTATCTACACAGCCCACAGTCTCTATTTAATAAACATGTCAACCAGAAAAAGCGACATGAGGTCAAAGGGGGAAAGTGATGCATGAGGAACGAACATCAAAGTCTACTAACTTGAATGAAACGACTCTACAAGCCTGTGGGAAAATACCCATCATTTATATTTTTCTTGGCTTCCTGTCTTACAGTTTGTGTAAAATAGATGCGCTGAACCCTACATGTAAGAGTGGATACGCAGCAGTCCAGCATTCAGCACAAAATGGATTTTTCTCCCAGATCTACTGGAACACAAAAGAGATGCCTTCCATTGCCCAAGTAAATATGCCTTGATAATCATTTCAGTCTTCACAACATAATATCAGAACATTGTAAGAAGACCACTGCTGCATCTGACCAATGGTCCACCTAGTCCAGCATCCCATTACTCTCAAAGCCAATGACATGATTCTGAGAAGCTCATAGCAGACACAGCCCATAGCAGGCACAGGATACAGCCCTGCTGTTTACCCTTCTGAATTTGGAGATTCCATTTAGCTCCCATGGCTGGTACCAATTCATAGGACCTGTTTTCCAAAATCATGGAACACAACCTCTGGGGAACTTCCTCTTCCAGAAACTCACATTCATTTAATTGGGACTTGCACTGATGGTTCCCTTCTATCATTTACTGCTGGATATTATGTGGTGACATTTGCCTAAATTCAGTCATCTTTTATGTTCTGTATGCTTCAAGCCAAGAGTTCTATGTTTAACCTTTTCCGATAACAACAAGCCACAGGGCACCAAATTTGTAGATAAACGTTAAAGTCATTTTTCAAGGAAACTATATTTCCTCCTTAAACCACTTTTAATGGCAGTTTAGTATCCTGCATTCCTTCTCTCTGACACCTTGCAATTGTTTAGACTTTCAAGATAAATGGATGAACCATGGGATTATTTGTGCTAATGTTAATTGTCATTGTTGGTCATACTTGAGATCACAACCTTTTGAGGAAAGAGTTGCCTGCCCTGACTACTAATCCAACCTCGTTTAAAAAGAGTGGAAAACCAGCAGCTGCTGAATGTAAAAGAAACACTGAGAACTTTGAAACATTAAAACAATGTTGGAGCAAAACTTGTTGCTTGCAAAATAAAATGGGTGCATTCAATTTTAGTTGTACTTGGCTGATTAGATTAAAAAAGAATCCAAGCAACTAATATTTCTATTAAATCTGGAGATTTTATTAATAGAGACAGTCTCAAAGTCAAAGAAATCAAATGTTGCTTTTGACTGGCGTTCCAGTTGAAATGAAGTTTTTGTAATGGCTTGGATTGAAATGACCCTTTGTATTCATGTGTGTGAGAGAGATTTCTGTAGATTCCAGTTGCTGCAGCCCCTTGCACCTTGGTCCTCAGGAGCAGCGTTGGAAACAAAATAATCTACCTTGGTTTTTTGTTACACAAGCAAGCAGAACAAAGCCTCAGGCACCTATGCTTCCTCTTCCTCCTCCCTCAGATCAAACTCAGGTTCGTAAGGTGAGCACAAAATGGTACACAGAGCATAAACCCTCTGCTCCTCCTCTTCCCAGTGTGGCAGAGGAAGTGAGGAGAGTACCAGTGGCTTAGTGCATTACTTAGTGCACCAGGGGCTTAAGGCATTGCTTGGGAGACACTAGACCTCCATCACTCCACTCTTCTTGCTTTCTCTTCTATAGTGGGTAGAGGAGAAGAGGAAACTGACCTTTGGGACAAGCCAAGAAGGTGATTGGTGGGATGTAATAAGGCATGCATGGGGCAGGTGTGGGGGCACCTGCCACAGACAATCTGCTACTTAAAACAGCCGCTTCCCCAATTTTCATCAGATCAGTGGGCTGGGCCTGCTATCTTTTGGCCTGACTTATCTCTCAGAGTTGTTGTGAGGGTAAAATGGGATGGGAAGCAATGTATACTGCTCTGAGCTCTTTGAAAGATGGGCAGGATATAAATATAATATTAATCACTGTTTTAAAAAAATACCTGAAAAGCTTGCAGATCAAGAGCAGCAAAACTATTGAAGAAGCGTAAGCTCTGAAGAGCCACTTGCACAGTAGTCTCAGCATAAGTCTCTTTTGGGCTTGCTGTGCTTGGGTCTGCAATGGTGCCATGGAAAAGAATACAATACAGCATGTGCAACACTCCAACAAGGTCTGTTGCCTCAAGAGTTGCTGTCAATCCTGTGGGATCCTGGCGGGTATTGTCAAATATGCCACAAGTCCTGATCAGAGAAGAAAACAAAATATCACATTTTAAAAAGCCATGAGAGAATATATACATGATTATTATTATTCATTTATTGTTAACAACAATAAAGTAGTTTTTTAACAAAATAAAAATAAAAAAAGACGGTCACTCTCAAAAGGGCCTTACAACTTAAAAAGAAATGCAAAACACACACGAAGCAACACAAGGCAAGTGCATGACTCTACTTTTAATAACTTGTGGGTGCTAAAACCAGGCTTTACCTGTGGTAATGGACACTGGGGATGAAGAGTTCCCCAGGCCCTTGACTTTGGCACTGTTGGGAATCACATGGACTTTACAGTCCAAAGAGCCAGCTCAATGCCAAGATTTCTGTTACTGGTTACTTTGGGGAAGAAAAAGGGCAAAAAACAAAGAGGCAAACATATTTAGTATCTTGAATTGACTCAGCAGCATCCCCTTCAGGATGCTGAATTCTATTCAGGAGTCTCCAAATTGATAGGAAGATCCAGAATAGATGGGAAAAGGGGGGGGGGATAAGGAATTTACACAAGGTTAAATTTATTTTATCCTTAATAATTGAGTGATTTGCAATCACTTAAAAATTTTCTTTAAAAAATCCACTTGAGATGTTTAAAATCTGTATTTAGTTATTTGATTTTTCTCTGTAAACCGCTTTGTGAACTTTTAGTTGAAAAGCGGTATATAAATACTGTTAATAATAATAATAATTCACTCGTTTGTTTATTGTTTAAATATATTATTTTGTGGTTAAGGAACATTGAGATAGCCAAGTGGGCCTAAACAAGGATTGTTTACCTGTGCAGTTTTCAGGTACAGTAAGTATGTTTCTAGAGAAGTGTTATACCAAAGATAATGTTATATTCATTTCTAATTACTCCACCCTGCAAAAGCAGCCAATCAGAATCCATTTCCACCATGGTACCCTTCTGCATGAATACTTGATAGCTGTTGTCAGTCAGCACCCCATGACTTCCATTAGAGAGGTATGAGCTAGAGGTCAACCACTCACAGAGACTAGAGTGAAGAGTAATGTGTCTAAGTTTACTCTACAGGTTCCAAAATTGCGCCTGTGTTTGTTCAACACTGCCTGCCTTTAATAACCAACTGGAAGCCAGAGGAATTCTCTAAAGAAATCATAAGCCCAACTGTAACAGTGTTTCTAAAGACCACATGTATTTAATCCTTGTTCAAACTATTGTGCAGAGAGCACAGATAGCGGGAGAGTTAGGATGAGCACAACCAATGACTGCAAACTGGTGCCATCCCACAACAAAGTTTATTGTTTTATTTCTACACACAGCCTGCTTTGGAAAATGAGGTAGGGCCAGTTAATGGTCTGGAAGTGTCCAAGGCTAGGACCAGGGTAACCGTCCATATAAACCTGTGGAATTTACGTGAGTGAGAACTGGAGAAAGGGCTGTTTCCATATTTGCACCCCGACTGTGGAACTCCTTCGCAAGAGAGATCCCTCCGGCACCTTCATGAATTTTCTCAGGCACCAGGCAAAGACAGTCTCATTTTCCCAGGCCTTTGTAGGTAAGAGACTATCCTTATGGTGTAGTATAGAGGTTAAAAGATTGAGATGTGCATCAGGTCTTCCTTGGCTCACATCTAAACTCTGCTATAAATGCACAAGCTTGCTTTAGGCAAGCTGCTGTGTTGCAGCCTTAGATGCAACTTAGGAATAGTACTTTACAGTTGTTGGGATGAATACATCAAGAGAATGTATATGAACTATTTTGCACACTGAGAAAACATGACACAAATGCTAAGTATTATTTAAAAATTGATTTTTTTCAGCTGCTGGTTTTTGTTGCTGCTTTTATTGTTGCTATTCTAGCAGAATGGCATGTTTTTTGGTTTTATTCTATTTTTTTATTGTTCTGATGTTTTGTGAGATGTTAAGCTTCCCTGATTGCCAATTATGGTAGAAAAGTAGTATACAACATGAAAATTTTCCATCAGTATGAAAGAGTCAACCTTGATTGCTCTGTTTTGGCTTGTAAAAAGCTGGTGTGGAAGTAAAGGTGCTGTTGGAAATGTTTACTTTTAATTTCCTCCTATACTGCAGATACTTTGCCTAAGAACAGGCTCTTGTTGGTTTTAACTGTCAGTTATAATCATTTTAAGCCTAACCGTTTACAATATATTAAAAAGAAAACACCTAGAGAGACTTTAATTCACACTTTTTTTTTTTTAATTATGGGAGACTTGGGAAAACTAATAATGGATTTTTATTTACACTTTTTGCAGGGCTGCCCCCAGACCTCTCAACACTTGAGGTAGCACACCAAATGCCACCTTGCAACCCTTTTGCTTGTTGCTTTACTGTCAAATGTCCAGGAAGCCTGAGGCTTCCTGCGGCCTGAGGTGGCTCATTAAATGATGCCCTTATCTAGCAGCATGGCAGCTTATGTCACCACCTCTCCTTCTCCTGCTTCTAGGATTCAATAAAGGAAGTATTCAACATCAGAGCATTCTTTTTCCCCTCCATGTTTTTTCTTCTGCTCTGTTTTCTTTTCTGAATACAGTTGGCCCTCAGTATCCATGGTGATCTGTTCCTGGACTGGCCATGGTTACCAAAACCATGATAATTGAATCTGCAGGTGGTGGCCAACAGAGGACCTCTGGATGCGATTGGAAAACTCTTCTGGTTGTGTCCAAGAGGCCCTCTTGATTTGGGTTGGAATCTGCGTTGGGTCAAAACTGCCGGTTCCAAATCTGCGGATAAGGAGGGCCTACTGAACAAGGAGGAGTAGTAGTAGCAGTGGTGAAGGCATGAAGGCAACTGTCTGGTGCCTGGGACAACAACCTTGATCAGCCACATGAACAGGTGAGCTCTGCAGAAGCTGCCTTGGGCCATCTTTACCGAGGGATGCACATGTAGTTGCTGCCTGCTTCTCCTCCTGTGCTTCATGGATTTGTAAAAGAAGAAAGGAACAGAGTACTGGGCTGGGACACCTTCCCTATGAGGAAATGCTACAGCGTTTGGGCCTCTCCAGTCTAGAAAAGAGGCGCCTGAGGGGGGACATGATTGAGACATACAAAATCATGCAGGGGATGGACAGAGTGGATAGAAAGATGCTCTTTTCCCTCTCACATAACACCAGAACCAGGGGACATCCACAAAAGTTGAGTGTTGGGAGAGTTAGGGCAGACAGAAGAAAATATTTCTTTACCCAGCATGTAATTAGTTTGTGGAACTCTTTGCCACAGGAAGTAGTGATGGCATCTTGCCTGGATGCCTTTAAGAGGGGATTGGAGCTCTGGAGGAAAGGTTTGTTATGGTTTACAGGTCTTAGTAGGTATGTGCAAGCTCTTGGTTTTAGAGGCAGGATGCCTCTGATTGCCAGATGCAGGGGAGGGCACCGGGATGCAGGTTGTGTCTGTTGTCTTGTGTGCTCCCTGGGGTATTTGGTGGGTCACTGTGAGATACAGGAAGCTGGACTAAATGGGCCTTTGGCCTGATCCAGCAGGGCTCTTTGTTCTTAAGTGAAGGTATGAAGGAGAAGAGAGTGGTATGATCTACAGCAGGGGTGTCCAAAGTTTTTGGCAGAAGGGCTGTATCAGCTCTCTGACACTGTGTCGGGGGCCGGGGAGAAAAAAGAATTAATTTACATTTAAAATTTGAATAAATTTACATAAGTTTACATAAATGAATATATTAAAGATGAACTTATACGACTGAATGAAGGTCTTGTAATAGCTCAAAGCCTATAAAAACACTTTGCACAAAGTAAGGCTGGCCTTTCCTTTGCTGCTTCTGTTGATCACAGACATGAAACAACAAGCAGTGGAGGGAACCCTCATCCCACAGCTCACGCAAGAGGTCAAACAGTCGCCCTCACACTGAGAGCAGTTGCATCGGGCCAGTGTGGGCTCCAACAAATCTCCAGAGGGCCAGAGGCTCATTGGAGCCTGGGGGCTCCCTGAGGGTCACATTGAGAGGCCTCGAGGGCCGCAAGTGGCCCCAGGGCTGGGGTTTGGGCACCCCTGATCTACAGCATCAGAGAGCTCTTCCCTTTAATAACAAGGCCTGAGAATTTCAAAAAAATGTGGAGCACCAAATTCTGCACCACTCTATTTTGCTATCCCTTTTTATTAACAGGAAAAACTTTGCTTACGAAAAACAAGATACATATTCAGGCATATAAGAAATGTTTAAAAAAGATAAGTACATTCTCAATAATATACTTTTCTGACTTAGATGTTGAAAGCTAGGGTGTGGGATACCAAATTCAGTGCAGTGAATCTGACAGTCAGCCCACATAAAACCCTTATTCCAAGAGGAGGCAATGAATTAGTGAGACTGATGAAGAAAAGAGGGAAGAGGAACATGACAATGCCTGACTTGGTTATATCCCAAAAATCCACAGGATTTAGACTTTCTGGATTACACCCAGTACCAAAAGTAGTTAACAGTGCAATCCTAAAGATGTGCTCAGTTGGCACAAGTCTTTTGCATTGACCTGACGGGGTTGCAAACGTACTGTGAAGTATGTTTGCGCCTCCATGGAAATAAGCCACGCCTACAGAGGCCAGATCCAGCCTCCGCGGCAGCGAGAAAAATGAAGTCTGCCCTGGCTGAGCGTGACTGGTGTGGGGGTCTGGGGGTGGTGGGAGGTGGGGCCAGGATCCAGCAGTTATGCCAGAACCTAGCCCCTGTTCCTGGGCGGTATGGTGTGGCTCCAGGCTGCTCCATTCTGCTCGAATCTGTGCACCTTGTAAGGTAGTGCAGATCCGAGTAGAGCCATTGAAGCCGCTGCGGCTTTCCCTGGAGTACAGGGAATAGTTCCCCCTTGCCTTGGGTTGAGCCTCAGCCAGCCCCAAATTTGCACTGGATACAGCACAGACCCACTGGCCTGCCTGTTAAGATTGCGCTGTAAATTGGATATTCCATTGACCTTTCTAACATTTACCACAGATAGCTTCTTCAAGAAAAACCACTGAAACACACTCAAAATGTATTCAGTGCCTTTTAACAAATAGGTTGATACAGTGGTTCCCAAACATTTTAGCACCAGGACCCACTTTTTAAAAATGATACACTATTGGGACCCACCTAGCTTTACAAGACTAAAAAAAAAAAGTTTCTTCTTACCAGTTTGTTCTCTGTTTTTATCCATTTTACTATGGTGGGAGGGCACCTTCTGGAGCGTTTGTTGAGCTCCACGTTCATTGAATCAGAACCATTCTGGTGGCCTTGCATTCCCCTTCACGTGGCCTTTGACAGGAGCCAAGGCAGAGTTGCTTTCTAATGACTAAACAAATGCATGTGGCTCAGTTTCACTTTTCATAGGGCTCAATAAGTTTGTCAGCTTGGGGGGAAGACTTTCTTCTCAAGTCTTTTTTTACTTTTTTGAGATTTGCATTCATCGGATTGGGACCATTCTGGTGGCACTGTGCTCCCCTCAGCCTGTCCTTCGAAATGGACTCACCTACTCAAAAGTAAGCACATAGTGCAGCTCAGTTTCACTTTCCATAGGGTTCAATGTATTTTCCTTATCAGCTATCAGTTTGTCATAACCCACCAACAATCAGGTCGCAACCACTGGTGGGACCTGACCCACAGTTCGGGAAACACTGGGTTAATGCATTCTTAATACAAACCTAAGTAAACAGATGGAGTGGCATATGCAAAGTACATACATGTGACATGTACGCTGAGGAGCAGGGTCATCTACAAGCGCTAAATGAACAGTGGAATACATGCAAAAGGCAGACGGAGATTGGGGCATTTTGGTTTTTCACTTGCTGATTTCCCTTTTAAATAAGCTTTACACTCTGTGCCTGCAGTTCCCCACATTTGCTGAATATGCTGTCTGCTGGCTGTACGAAGCAGAACAACCAGTACTCAAGCAAACTGATTATATTTTATTTGCCGCTCATAGCCAAAACAGGCATTTTCTTAATTACTGTAATAAAATATAATACAAAGCAGCCTACATCCTTTGGCATTCTTTTGACCTGACCTTTGATTTTTAATTCGTTTTTTACCCATATTCTAGAGACACACAGGCAACAATTTAACCTCTGAATTGATGTGGCCACTGACAATGATATACAACCTGTTTTCCATTTTACAAGAAGAGCAACAAACATTCTGTTTGCACACCTAAATATACACAAGAGCATGTGTAGATATACTGGATCTACACCTGGATATTTTGTATGCTGACGCTCTCCCATTTTGCACCACCAAGCTGTTTCACTGAAGTGTCTGTTACCGTTAACCTGTTTTATAGTCATTGGCACACAGTTCTTACAAGAGTCGCTGTGAAGATTGCTAATGCCTTTGGAATGGTTCCCGGTAACTTTAGTGATCTTTGGATTGGACCCAAGAAGTGCTACAACCTGCAACACTTGTGTCTGTTATATAGTTCAACGTCTTCATCTGGGGCTCATACAAAATCACTATCTTTGACTTTACAGGTTCCTGTTTTGTAAAAACAGCTCTTTATTAAAGTGCAGTATGACAAATAGTCTCGTTCCTGAAAATAAATAGTTAGAAGCTACTGGCAGTCACTCAGTGAAGATGAATTCTCATCACCATTCCACAAAGAGGAAGCCAACTTTCAGGTATTTGCAGTAATAGGAAGGGGATAGCTGAGTAGAAATAGGATTCTTCAAAGCACAGGTTCTTATGCTACACTTTCAAGCATACAGATCCAAACTTGTTTATTTTGAAATGTGAAAATGTTCAGACTTGCTCTCAAATGTAGGTTTGTTTGCACAGTTGGGGTGTGCGCACATGTTCATGCTGATGTGGCTGAAAAGATAGATAGGTCAAAAGCCAGAGCTAGATAGGGCTGCATCCAGCTAGGTATGATAATTTTAAGATTGCAAATCTATACAGCCAGTGGTTATTCATTGTTTCTCACGTCTCTATCCTGCACTAAAGAGCTCATGTCATGACTGGAGTCTAGGTCTGTAGTTCAAGATGGAGCCCCCTAAGCTGAAGCCCAGGTCTTTCTCACGCTCAGGAGCATCTAAGGGCAGGCCAAGGGGAACACAAGGCCACCAGAATGATTCTGATTCAATGAATGTAGGCCCCAACAAACTCTTGAGAAGGAAGTCCCCTCTTCCAAGCTGACAAGGAAAATGTACTGAGCCCCACAGAATGTGAAACTGAGCCACACATGCCTGTTCACTCATGAGTAGGCAAACATGCCTCAACTCTTATCAAAGGCTAGGTGAGGGGGAATGCAAGGCTACCAAAATGGTCTCAATCTGATGAATGTAGAGCTCAACAACTGCTCCCCCCCCCCCAGTAAAAAGGATAAAAACAAGGGGCTTGAGCAGCTAGTAAAGTGAAACAACTTTTTCAGGCTCATAAAGTTAGGTGGGTCCCAACAGATTGTCATTTTAAAAAGTGGGTCCTGGTGCTAAAAAGTTTGGGAACCACTGCTATATTTCATGGTGAGTTTAATTATAAAAGACTTGACTGTGTGGACTGGCAACCAGCACTCCACCATAAGCTATTTGGGAAAGGTTATCTGGAGAAACCAGAGCAGACAGTCTAATCACAGCTTATGTTAGAAAAGTGAAGAGAAGGTTTCTCTTTTTAGTAAACCTTCTCAGAGTGTTTTACTTATCTTAAAAAAAACACCAAATGTTTATTATTAGCTAATACAGAAGGAAAAAAAACACCATGAAAAGTAAAGTCAATTTCATAATTAAATCAATTTTAACACCCTGCCAATAGAAAAGTACCCATATTTCATTGTTAATATGCATATCTTCAGTTATGGATTCCTTCACTTCAATAGCAAAACTTTTATGGTATTAAACAGAGACGATTTTAGTTTATGTGGCTAGATTAGAGTGAATGTCCTTTACTATATTCTAATGGTAAAATCATCATTTTTCACGGTTGTCACGGGAGTAAATTCATACTCCTTCGTCTGAAAATTTTAAATCTAAATTGCTAGTTGGCATCTCTGATTTCTCTTGCTTGCTCCTTTTCACCCCCTTTTAGCAAATTTTCTAGATTTCTAAATCCCATGGGGAATAAAAATAAAGTAAGAAGCAGAGGACAGCAATACAACTTTCTGGATTGAGTTAGCTTTGCATAACCAAGCAAATGTTTAGATGGCAGGAAATAACTGTTTGCACACAGTGCTGGCCTGTGCAGACAAATGCTGGATGGAGGGAGAGAGTAAGTGATGTGGTGTGGGGGGCGTCACTAGTCAGCATGCTCCTGTCCCCCCTATACCAGGCTTTGGTCTGAATGACCGAACAGGACCTAAATGTTATGGGGTAATCAGGAAAGAACTGGATCTAGGGATGCTGTTTTGATGGCAAAGGGATCAAAGAAATGGCAATCCCATGCCACCTGTAACATCTATTGCTACTGTTACGGAGAAAGGAAATAGAGAAACGTTTTCTCCACCTTCACAATCCTAAAACTCCAGTCATCCAATGAACTTGGCAATTATTGGGGGGTGGGTGGGTTGTATCAGTGGATCCTGTACCCTCAGATCAGGTCCATGGTCCCCCCACCTGTTCCCCTGGTGTGCGTCCCCAGCGTGCATTCCATTGAGGGGAAAGGGGAACTCGGGGCTTCCCCAGGCCTCCTAACACCTTATAAGGCATTAAAAAGTCACTTCCAGTTTTTTTGAAAAACCAGAAGAGACTTTTTTTCATTCTAGGGCTCAATCTGAGCCCGGCAGATACCACGGATGGTTGCCTGCTGCCTCTGCTGGGCTCAGAGGACCCTCCAAAGGCGATGGGAGTTGAGTTTGCCTTCAGAGGATGGGGGGCTGTTCATCAGTATCTGCAGTTTCAGTCAACCGCAGGGAGTTCCGGGGCATGCCTGTAACTCAAGGCAGACAAAAGGAAGTATTACTTTACAATGCATAATTAACTTAGGGAATTCATTGTCAGAGAAGTGGCAATGGCCACCAGTTCATATGGTGGCATGTGTGGTTGGGGCATATTTTCTCTGAACTTAGATATCCCCTTTATCCATCATGATTAATATCAATTGTTAGAATTTGTCTAATTCATGGAGAAGGATAGGTCTAACAGCAGGTATTAGTCCTGATGTATAGAGGGGAATTTTAAAATTGGATGATTTAATGGGTAGCATACAAGCTAATCTTACTTTGCATGGTTAGTTCCACTAATGGACTGTTTCAGTCACAAAATATCTTTATCTTCCACACAATCTGACAAGAGCAAAAATCGGCTTACCTTCCATTGACAGCAAAACAAAGTTGGCACATCCCGGTCAACACTGCTGTGGTGTTCTGCAGGAAAGTGGCTATTTTTGGATTTTCATCAATTGGGCCTTGGACTGAGAGAAAACAGCAGCACAGCTTCTCAATTAATCCTATATTCACCACATAGCTAGAAAACAAAAGGAAAATGGATTCAACGTGGTCATATTAGACTAATTTCAAGGACTAATTTTGTGCTATCCATATACAGGTACCCCCTGCTTTCTGACGGTTCGTTTTTCGACAATCTGCTCTTTCAACACATTCCAATTATACCCAGAAGTCATTCACTAAATGCATGTTCCGCTCTTTCAACCTCTCTCTGCTGTTCTAAAGGCTAAAATTGCCCTCCCCCTTGTTGATCTGTATATGGTGATTCAAACTGTCTTGGTATAAGTGTGTGAGAGAGAGAGAGGGAGAGAGAGGGCACATGCCAACTTTAGCTCTGGATCTATTTGTGTTCCCGAAGGCGTTAATGAGAGTACATTTGCAGAAATCTGTGTGTGACAGCAGGAACTTGCAAGATGACAAAGGCATTTGCAGTTTGCTAGCTAAAAAAGCCCTGGAAGCAACATTTGTAAACTGAAAACTAAAACAAACTAAACATTTGCAAACCAAAAAAAGACCAGACTCTGCTTTTCAACTGTTTCCGCTTTTCACCACTGCTCTGGTCCCTATCCTGCCAAATGAGCAGGAGATGCCTGTACCTCAACATTAAATCAGTGTTACAAGCTTCACCTGGTTTGACTTACTGTGAACTGGAAAATTCTCACTGAAGATGTTTTGGCCTTGATTCAGGGTGGCAAACAAATTTCAGAATGGGGAATTTTGAGGGCGTCTCAAAAAATGCTGACAGTTTAGAGGGCAAGTTGCTATCCATTTTTCTTGGCAGCAATGGCAGCATAGAGTTCTGCTCCACAGGAGATTTCTATTAGCTAGCTATTATGAATTTCACCCAAGAATGCCTCGTGAATGAACCTGCATCATAATGTAGCATGATTCTCAGGGAGGCTGCTGGGGAAAAAATACCAGCTATCAGTGGCTTGAAAAATTTCTCAGCCCCGCATTCCCATTCACCAAAATTACTCTCCTCCCAATTCTGCAATCTGAAAATTTGGTAGAGAAAATAGGGGAGAGGGAATGCTTAGATCAGCCCTATTTATCAAGTTGTTTTACACTACAGTTTAATTCAAAATGAAAGAAATTTTTTTTAACCCCCTGAATACAATTGTGTTTTGCCACAACCAATTATTCTTAAATCACCTTTATATTTCTGCCACAATTCAGTGAAAGAAAACTCAATTAAAACACAGGAGTAAAAGGATGAAACTACCCAGACAAAATCTGATTACAACATAATCCCCCCAAAGTCTAGTATGTATGCATTCTATCTTTTGAGCCAATAATAAACGAGAACCTCTTTTGTTGTTAGAAAGAATTTCTTTTATTGTGGTTGTAAGCAGAGATCTCAGTACTGGGGAATCATCTCATTAGAAGAAACATGAACCCCTGACCCCCCCTTTTGTTTTTTATAATTTTCTTCTTCTTAATAGACAATATCATCCCTTCTCTAATTTATCACAATATAACATCTGCAAATCATTCTCTTGTATCTCAGTGGGCAGAGCCAAGGAGAATAAGTGAAGACTTTTTGTGGCAAAAGATTTTGAGAAGCATCAGGTAAATACAGAAAAAAAACAGCTTTTTAAAAAAAGGTTTATAATGACGGGTTTTGTGCAGGGCTGTCTCATCCATGAGTGCAATGGAGCTGGTCACCTCAGACTGTGGATTGGCGTGGGGTGCCTACATAAGAACATAAGAAGAGTCCTGCCAAAGGCCCATCTAGTCCAGCTTCCTGTAAACTTAAAATGGCCCACCAGATGCCGCAGGTAGCATCCTGCATCAACACAACACAACAGACCTGCATCCTAGTGCCACTCCCTTGCACTTGGCATTCTGAGGTAGCCTACTTCTAAAACCAGGAGCTTGCACATGCCTATCATGGCATGTAAGCTGTGATGGACTTTTCCTTCATAAATCTGACCAATCCTCTTTTTTAAAGGCATCTAGGCCAGACGCCATCACCACATCCTGTGGCAAGAAGTTCTACAAATTGCCTCTCTCTATCTACACACTTGTCTCCACTACTCCTGTAACTCCTGCTCTCTCAATTTGAAATAAAGTGTGGAGAGGAGAATATTTGTGGTTTCTGATTTTCAAGTTCCATCATTCTTTTCAACTCCATACTTCCTCTTCCATTCCAGTCTCCTCTTCCTTCCCAAATCCAGGGAGCAGGAGGAGGAGAAGTGGCGGTTGCTACTACACTGCTGGATAAGATAGGAAAGCATTTGATGTGCTGCTTCAAGTGCTGAGAGGTCTTGGACTGGCTCTGGCTTTGTGATGTCATTTTCCATGGTTGAGAATAAACCGGATAGAAATGCCAACCTAGAAGCAGTTTCAACTTCACAAATTTGTGGAAACAGCAGGCAACATCAAAGGCTCTCAATGGCCCTCAAAGCAACTCACCTGCATAATCTGGAGACTGACAATAGCAACATAATTTTGTAAAGACAGATTTACAAATGCCTTAAGATTCTGATATTCCAAATAGACCACCATGTTGAACTCATAAATATTAATGGAACTCCTTCCAGTTCAAGTAATTTGAAAACCAGAGAACTGGATGTTATATATTTTAATAAGCAATCAGAAACAAAGTTAAGGAGAAGAATTAACTTAATGTTGATGTATTAGATGAAATTTAATTTTTTGTTTTAATAAATATCTTTAAGTAAGCAGTTTTGAATATTTAATTAATTACATATTTCATTCCAAATAAAATATTTATTTTATACATTTTTACTTATGGAAATGGTGTCACATTTAATGTATTTATTTATTTGAAAATTTATATCCCACCTTTCCCATGCCAAAGCAAATGCCCAAGATGGCAAAGATCATAATCCAACTCAAGGAATCTTTCGTGAAATGGAAAACCATGGTTTCCTGCTATGTGACCGAACCCTTGAAAGACACAGGCTTGTGTGCTTCCACTCTACTCCCATTACATTCTCTACTCATGTGGCTGGGAATAGGGGCTGCTTTAAACCATATCTCATGCAAAGGTGGGAACAGTTTTTAATTTTGGCTGCAAAATCTGGATATGAAGTCAGAAACTGAAGTTGGTTTCACACTATGGTTTGAAAAGACAGAGAGTTAAACCACAATTCCAGATTTTGTAAGCTATGGTTCAAACAAACTGGGACATTGAAATCACAACTACACAACAAAGGCAAGGTAATAAGGGGAGGGCAACCCTGGCTTACTGTTATGCGTGAACCAGCCCCTCGCTGCCCACAAACTTTCTAGCAGTCTCTTGTAGCTGTATACTGTTAACAACAATTCTTCTAACAACACTATCCATGGGAGAGGCATTTACTTCCCTTTCTTGAAAAGGCTGAAATTGTGTCATGCTCTTTATCCTCCACCTCAATTGACTGATTGCTGCTAGAGCCCATAAGGTGGTCCAACTTTAGTACTATTTGTGCATTTTCCTCACATGCACACTGTACACTTGAGAAACTGATTAAGGCCTGAGTGGCTGCTGTGAATAATATGAACCTGCCTGTTTGAAATTCCTTCTAATTGTCTGATTACCTTGTCATCATGCCTTTCATTCCTCCATTAGAATCAGATCCCTTAAAAGGCCTCAGGTGAAAGGCTGGCCTGATTCTTATGAATCACCTTAGCTCAGGGGTATGTATGCACTCGGGCCAATCAGTGTCAGGTGTCAGTAGTGCAAAATATCAATAAGCAGACCTCCCAATTGGAGACTACAACAGCCTGAAATTTCACACTCTAAAAAAAAAAACCTGTTTGGAAAGGGAGTGTGGATACGCACCAATTTTAAAAGGTCACTAGGTTCTATAACAGCCATCTGCTTTGCCTTCCTCCTGCAATTTAACTCTTTGATTTGGATTTATCTTCATTACAACAGCCTTCGACACTGTTTAATGAACAATTTCTCTGCACGTGCTGTTTTTTCCAATTTTGCACGGATGGGAAAATGCCCCTTTCATTCCCACATGATTGAAATCTCCATGCATATAATGGAAACAAACATAAAGCGTTTTCCCTGATGCATCATTGAGTGGGACAGACCTCACCAGAGTTCCAGTCAGTGGTCAGCATGTGGAGGTTCAAACAACAAGGGTATGAAGAGTATTCCTCAGGATCACATAGGAGTTGCTCCAGTCTAGTGATTCCCAAACATACAATGGTCAAGGCGCCCTTCTTTTGTGGTAGCCACTTTTTCCCGGTCCTCCTGGGTGCCACCATATTGAATTAGTTCTCACCTGATCCAAGATGGTGGTGCTCTTGAGAACTTTGGGAATCACCGTTTGGGAACCACTGCTCTAACCCATCATTCTCCCCTTCTCCATGCATCTTTTTCTGCTCTATTTTCTTCTTCCATGTCCAATCTAGGGAACAGAAGGATGAGGAAGAGGTGGAGGCTGGAGTGCCACCAGGTAATGGGAGGCAAGCAGCATTTGGTATGTCGTCAGGCTGTGGGAGATTTTCAGCTGGCCCTGGATATTCAAGATGACTCAAGGTGCTTTGCTGAACACAAATCGGTCCTGGTCCTGAGGGCCAACTTTATGAAGCCCAAGTTCAGTAAACATAGCACATGATGGAAGGAAAGCTGGGAAATTGCTTAAGTTCTTCTTTCTATGGCCACTTTTACTATGTGTGAAAGTTATCACTAAATCTAATTTAATAAACTGTAAAACAGAAATAATTTGTAAAATATAAATCTGTACATCGAAGGTGACATATAAAAATGAATGCCTTTCATTGACTTGATTCTAAATCAGGAAGTCACTCCCATAATTTTAATGGGGCAATTTAAAATTCAATATATTGTTTTAGTATTTTCTGTTTAAATGGGTTGTTAGAAGCCCATACTCCTGAGGGCTTGATAGGAAATAGTTAGATATGAACGTGAAGCAATGAAAAATGTGACAATGAACACAAGATTCTTACATTTAAAATGTGCAAATAAAAGGAATAAAATAATTATCACTGTCACATATGAAATGATCACTGTCACATATTCTCAGACCAATGTTTAATTTTATTTCCCTGGCAGCCCAATCTTATCCTGCGCTGGAACAGGCAGGCCACATGGCCTGTGCTATATCCAGTGCAGGGTTGGGGCTGGCTGCGGTGCAACCTGGAGCAAGGATAATTGATTCCCCTTACCCTGGGTAACACCGCAATGGTCCAAATGGGGCTACTTAGATCTGCGCCACCTAAAGAAGTGGTGCAGATCTGAGCAGTGTGGCACTAGGCTGGGCCACTCAGTAGGCGGATTAGGATCTTGCCTAAGTGCTAGACCCTGGCTCCACCACCTTCCGGGTCTGGTCTGGATCTAGCACAAATTATGTTTCACCAAGCAATTCAGAATGCCTTCCTATTCTGGTTTGGCAATGTTTGAGACCATGACCCAAAAGAGCCAGATCCAATTCCATCTTGGAAACTAAGTCCAGATCAGATGGTACACCAGTACCACTTGTCAATTAAGCAGAAAAAATGGTGTTAGGGAAAGCTTACTTAACCATGGCATGATGTGACACCTGAATTGAACTACTGTGAACAGAATGTAATACCAACTGAGGAGGATGTCGCAGATGTGAAATTGATGGATGGCGCTCATCTCTCTCTGCCTCCACAACTCCTCCACCTGATCCATGATTCGAAAAGAAAAATAATGATATTCAAGCCCATTACTTTTTTCTCATCCTCTCTTCCTCTTCAAATCCAGATAGTGGAAGAGCAGTGGAGGCAATGGCTAGCATGCCCCAGGTAAGAGCTAGCAGCATTTGGCATAACGCCTTAGGAACCTGGAGGTCTTGGGCTAGACCTGTGAATGGATGTGGAAAAGATGCCAAACATACAAGTTCCATTTTCCTGAATGGAAAAAATAGGGTTCTCCTTGCAGCTTTACAAATATTAATGGCACATTTTAGAGATGATTTTTAAGCAACAACGAGTGCCTAAGAAAATCTATATAAAAAGAATACTGCCATAAAAAAAACACACACATACACACATGTACAACCAGGAAAAGAGTGAGACACAATTACTATTTAAATAAAAATGATACAGCATGCATTTAAAGATGAAAACTTATAGAAATCTATTTAAACGTGATCCCTGTCAACCAATGATTAATGTATTCAGTTCAAAATTTCAAGGATATATAGTGCAAAGGGTCATTGCAAAAGGGAGCTTAGGGTTAACACTAGGGACAGAACAAGCTCAAAGAGATGGAAAGAAGTAATTTATTGTGAGATTGTCTTGAGAAATTAAATGTCTCTATTATCTCATTTTTCAGAAAAGAGGATGGACAACGATTGTGGGAACAAAGGGAAGAAAATTTGTATATGGAATGCTCCGCCCACCCACAACTGAGCATCAGAAAATAATTGTTGTGCAAGAAAGAGAGAAGCAGTCATTTCCGTATGATATTGATACTGAATTGAATAATCTGATCTGACACTTCCCATCTGACATCACAAATACTACATCTACAGAAATGTAGTGACATGAAATAATTAAATGGAGACCAATTTCCACCTGGTATTATCTAATTATCATCAAAACATGTGACCTCAATGCTTGCTGAAACCAATGATAAGTGCTTATTGCCTAATGAGGACAAGTACTAAGAAAGCTTTTTTTACAAAGCAGCATACAAAAGGTTAATTTCATCAAGACATGAAGATCACCATAGACATTGACCCACTGGATCAAATGAAGAATTGACTGGAAGAATTGACTTGATATTAAAAGATGAGAAATCATGCACCATAACAAATTAACATGAATGGAGGTAGCCAGTTCGGTGCACTACATTCTTATCAGGACTAATTGCTTTCACTTTATTAAATGACTTTAACAAAAGAACATGCATTATTGTGCAGAATAACTGCTAGACACGGAGTCTGAAGGGACACTGAACACTTAGGAGTAATTTAAATTTCAGGAGAAGCCAAAGTGTAATTCTTTCCCCCTGCGTTCTAGTCATTTTTTCTATCCACATTTAAACTCCGCAAATTGAACAAGAGAGAGGTCCAGATTTCTTCCATAGTTATTTAGAAACTGATTTTCATTTATGGCTATATTTCAATTAGGAACTTTTAGCACAGGTTGTGATGCTAGTGGATTAGGCTTCAGGAGGAACTTCTGCAGTTTATGGTTTTGGCAGGATAACAACAATAAAACAAAAAGACATGCAAATGAATATATTAGCACATGCTTTGCATGTAGAACGTTCCAAGTTTCTTGCATCCCCCAGAAATGGACCTCAGGCAGGTGCAGGGAAAGTCCTCTCTCTGCCTGAGTCCCTGGAGAGCCACAGCTGGTCAGAATAGACATGGCTGACTCAGTATAAGGTAGTATTTATAAAGTATAAATATAAGTATTTATATTTATGTATTGGCAATACCGATATAATGCTATCCATTTCCTTACCTGATGAGGTCTTGTATCCTGCTGTTAAAAACTTCAGCTTGTGAGGTCTTGTTTTTCATTTCTTGTATTAATTTTGGTGCGCAGGTCTGGCTGTTTCCATAAAGGCCGCTGGAAATTAGACCCCCAAATACCACAGCTACAATTCTTAGAACTCCAGTTGTTAGACCTTCAAATACTTGCTTGTTTGCAGTTCTTCCTAGGGTGGCATTATAGTCATCTGGAACATAAACCTATAGAGAGAATTAAATACACGGCCATTAAAAAAAAAAGAACATTTCCTCCCCCCCTTTTTTGTTCATGAGACATATTTAACTATAAAATAGCAAAATGAAACCAGAGTGCTCCATTTCCTGGGATATGCTCTTAGTTTCTGGCAATCAAATACTTAGGAACAGCTTCAGTTTGCTGTTAGCTAATCCTGTTCTCCACAAACTTGTACTTCCTTTTTCAATCCATGATGGAATTCAAAGTGGTATACATGAGGTCTTCAGGCAGTCTCCCATTCAGACCAGACAAGACCAAGACCTGCTTACCTTCAGTAAGGTTGCTGAATCACAGATCTTCAAGCCTTTGCAGTAGACCAGAAATGGGCAAAGTAAGATGTGGGGGCAGATCCAACCCAGAAAATTTTCCAGCCCTCTGACTGCTACCCAGCCGTGGCTAACAACTGAGTCCTCAGATCCTTGTTCTATGCACATAGACATTGGTGTTGACCACACAAATGTAGTAGTCTTGCTCCCAGATGAAGCATTGGTGTGTTTATGTGCATGCAAGAAAGATCCAGGGGCATACCACCTAACCAATCATACTGGGACTGAGCACAAGAGTAAGTGTGTCCCCTGTCAGGGAGTGGATCAAAAATAACTGACTGTAAACAAGAAAGACAGCAAGAATAGAAAGCTTCCTTTTGCCTGCCCAGAACTCATCCAATTAAAAAAAACGACAAAAAAAAAAAAACAAATACATAGTCAATGTCATGTATTTAAAAATAAACTGAATGCAAAATTTATTTTACATATTTTACGTATTTTGAAGAGCTGGAATCAAAGTTATTCCATGGTAATGACAAGTTGTACAATTTCCATACCCCAAGGGTTTGCCTATCCTAGGATTACCGTGATTTCTTGTGGCAGCAAACAATCACAAATCAATAGCTTCATGAAAAGAAACACTACAGTATTTATTAAGAATTATATATATTCTATTCCCAGAACACCCCCAGATACCAAAATTCACGGATGATTTAGGGCGCAGTCCTAACCCCTTATGTCAGTGCTTTCCAGCACCAGCATAGCTGTACCAATGGGACGTGTGCTGCATCCTGCAGTTGGGTGTCAGTCACAGAGGCCTCCCCAAAGTAGGGGAATGTTTGTTCCCTTACCTTGGAGCTTCATTGCCTTTATGTCAGTCCTGGAAAGCACTGACATAAGGGGTTAGGCTTGCACCCTTAATCAGCTATTTCGGGCCCCGGAACCCTCCAAACTGTGCTCTGGTTGGATCAGGAGAGTGAACTGAGGGCTGGGGAAGTTGCATACAGCTTCCCCAACCCTCAGAATGCCTCCTCTGGGTCAAAAAATGCATCTTCCAGTTTCTTGGGGAAAGCAGAAGTGACGTTTTAATGCCCTTATGGCGTTTATGCATTCTGAGGCCCAGGGAAGCGCAACTCTGATCGGGTTCGGAACCCGCGGATGATCAAATCTGCAGGTTCCAAATCCATGGATATCAATGGCCCCCGATACACGTACATGCCTCAACTTCCCAAAGAGACCTCAATTAGGATGCCTCTTGTAGTTTCTTCCTAAACCTCAAAAAGTTTTATAGCACTTTGAAGACCAACCAATGTATTTCCTGGGATTCAGGAAAAAAAAAAAACTGTCATGGAGAATACATTTTAATTAAAACATTCAGCACAAATGCACAAAGAAGAGTAATGACTTTTGAGCTACAGTCTAAAGCAGGGGTGCCAGTTGTAAGCCCGACGTGGCCCCTGGAAGCAATTTCTCTGGCCCGGTTATAACTGGGCTCTCCCAGCATGATAATTGGACTGTCTCATATCTTGAAAATATGAACAAGATTTGAACGTTTTCTGTCATTTGCAGCAAAGGGCAGCCCAATCCTGAGCTGCCCAGAGTGCCCAGGCTCAGTGGCACCAAAAAGGGCTGCCGCTGAATCCTGCACCTCCTGCGCAACCGCGGGAGGCTCCTTGGGAGAAAGGGACGTTTGTCCCCTTCCTCCAAGTAAGGTAAGCAGCCCTGTAATGGGGTTACTCACTTTACCGCTGACCAAAAGGTTGGTGGTAAAGGCGCTCGTGGAGGGCGCGCAGCCCTCCACGAGCGCCCTGGATCCTGCGAAGCTTCACAGATCCTCCTCCTACCCACCCTTCAGCATGCCTCCCACCTGCCCCCACCGGCCTCCCCCCTCCCTGGAATGCCTCCCCCATGCCCCTGACTCCCGTTCCACAGCCTGGCAGTATGGGAGACCGCTGAACCGCGGAACCTGGGTCACCGCCCTGCGCTAGCCCAGTATGTCCTTACGGCACGTTTGTGACTGTGGCTGGTGGAACGGAGCTGTGCCGCCGACCACAGGATTGGGCTCCGAGTTTCTATGTAAGAACAAAATGCTTATTTCTGGTCATCGTCTGCTTAATGATGTCCCTTCCAGCCCTCAGCAAGCACCAGAAATGCTAACTTTGGTGCTCTGCATGAAATGAGTTTGACACCCCTGGTCTAAAGGTACCTAAGATACTAAGGCCCAAATCCTAACCAACTTTCCAGCACTGGCATAGCTGTGCCAAAGGGGTGTGTGCTGCATCCTGCAGTTGGGTGCCAGTCACGGTAAGGATCTTCAAGGTAAGAGAATGTTAGTTCCCTTACCTCGGAGCAGCATTGTCCTTACCTCAGTGCTGGAAAGTTGGTTAGGATTGCACCCTAAACCAATCAGCTAGAAAGGAAGTTTGCAGGATTGGTGGTTTTCTCCGGGAAGGCAGTCCCTCTCTATTATTCTCTTGGAGTTAATAAACAACGGGGGCTGGGGAGAGCAAGTGCTAGTAGCCATTGCTTGTGTCTTCAGTCTGGGTCATGGATATAGGTGTTTTTCACAGGGAGTTGTCCACCTAGGGAAAGATGTTTGGGCTGGAAAGGAGTTTCCAGTACTGATGCATCATTATCATAAAACATCTCTAATTTGAATTTGTGGCTTACTTGAAAACGTATAAATGTTAGACATTCTTTATTTGGCTTTTTATTTGTATTGCTAAAATACACAGAAAGAAGAAGGTTCAAGACACACAAGGTTTAAAGTTTTATTATAGGTCCTGATTAGTTTCATGAATTGTGCCTGGAAAACTGTATGGCCAGTGGGGTACTGGCATTGTGTGCTCCAGATTACCTATTTGATGTAGCCTCCCAACCATCTTTAAAATACCGCATTAGTGATAATAACAAGTATGACAATCTAATGAAGGTATGCTTAAGTGCTAGGCTTCCAAAATTGGGTGCCAGCCTTTAGAGAAAGAAAGGAATGGTTTCCTTTACAACTCTAGAATGAATATCAGACAAATAACTCAGTTTTCTCAACCCAGAAATTCATGATTAAAGCCAACTGCAAAATCAATCTCACTGGACGTCTTTGCATTTAATTGTACAGCAGTGGAATAAAATTCAGTTGCCCATAGGTTAGTACTGTCTCTCTCTCATGGGGAATATGGCAACACTTAGTGACAAAAAATAACATGCACAATTTTTTTATTATTCATTAGCTCTGGGCCTTGAGTTGGTACTTAAAATTCATTGTCCTAGCCTGTTCCTGGTAGCGAGCCAAGCTAGAAAGTGAGAAGACTTCAGCTGCTTATTCAAGTTTAGTTGAAGAAAAGAAGATTATGTTGCACCAGTAATTTACACAGACCGGAGTAATTCATGCCTAACGATTCTGACTGTCTACCAAAGCCGATGGTTTGTATTTAAAACATGTGCACCTATTTAATTAGTAAGCCAGATACTATAATTTGGGAGCCATGAACACTGCTAATGTTGTCTTATAACATACATGCTTTCTAATATTTTTCTCCTTAAAAGATCTTGGCTCAAACAGTACATGGGCTTGGGAGATCTGTGATAAATATCCTGGTGGTGGTTTTCTGCCCCCCCCCCCCCATGGAAGTGCATTCAAGAGGCTAAAAAGTTGATTCCCAACTGTATTTTTCCCTCCCATGAGTGGAGGCTTAAAGGAAGTGGTCTGCCTCAGGCCACCCAATGAGTTCATGGCAGAGGTGAGATTCAATCTGGAGAAGGACTGATTCTCAACTTAAGTCTCTTAGCCACCAGGCTACACTAGACAGAAAAGCTACCATCAGCCTGATGGGAAAAGGTTAATCACCGCCTTCCCTACTGCCACTGCTGTGATCAACTCTGTAGTCCCACCATATTTGCATTTCCATAAAAAAGTAAATGCCATAAGATCAGTTACAGATCTACCCGTAGCATGCTAGTTGACTGTATTATTTGATATTGGTAGTTGCACATTTACTCTAGTGAATGTAATTTCAGATGAATAGCTTTGGGGAGCTGTGTGTTTCCTATGCAATGCTAAAACCTCTCTCTCTCTCTCTCGCGTGTGCATGTGTAATGTACTGTTCTGTGGCAGAAGCAACAATGGTTATGTCTCTGGCACCCATGGGATGAATGGATGGGAGAACAATGGTTCTCTATTATAGTTAATATGTTTTTGCCTGCTTACTTTGCAACTTAATGACTTTGCCAGCACCAGTGAGAGATATTGTTTAGCACCTCAGAAGAAAAGGCTGAGTCCAGGATTTGTTCAGACTGTGATGTTTCATTTGCTAGAAACTCCAAACCTCATTTTATTTCTGTACAAAATTACAGGAGAGAAACTGTAGCATCACAGGCTTCTATGCTTTTGTGACATTAACAGCCATTCCACCTATTCCGACTCTTTTTCCATACCTATTTGCATGATTAAATGTACATAACCTGGAAAACAGAACATTACTGTACATGTTTCAATAGCGGCAAGTAGCTGCACAGCTGTTTCAACTATCAAGAATACTCAGTGAGACAGGACAACAGGTAGAATAAGTTATCCCATTTGACACAAGGCTTCAGCTGAAAGTGATGTGCCATGTAAACATCTCCTTGTCATGTTTAGTCACGCTTGTCTACATCATGATGACATCATTACATTGGACATTTCCTCATCCCTATTTTTCCCACATCATTGACTGCCATTAGTGGGGGGTATGGAAACGACACAATAATGACATTCATAAATCTTACAGAGAGGTAGAACTCTTACATCTGGCTGCTATTTTCATGTAGTAAGTAAGCATATTTATTAATAACAACAACAATAAATTATATTTGGCATGTATAGAGCACTTACAAGTGTTCAAAGCATTTCACATATATTAACTTGATGGAATTCTTACAACCATCCCATAAGGTAAGTATTATTATCCTAGTTGGAGAACTGAGGATTAGTTCATGCCAGAGGTTCGGTGGAACAAAAAAGTCTCCAATTCGCAAGTCAGTCACTAAGCTACACCAACTCTCAATAGCTTAAAGTGGCAGTCTTTGGTGACATGGGCGGTCAAGGAGGCAACTTGAAAAAAGGGATGAGGGGAAGCAAGATTCTACCAATTTTCACTTCCTTTCTGCTCCATTCCCCTCTTCCTTTTTGAATCTAGTGAGCAGGAGTAGCAGTGGCAGCTAGCACACTTTTGAGTAACTGGGGGCTGCAGTTGGTGCAGTGACTCAGCTTTTGGAAGGTTTTGGTCTGATTCTGAAACTACTGTAGTATTATGGCCATGTGAAGTATGGTGATTACTGAAATTAAAACTCCAACCAAACTAGTATCCTCTGGGTGCCTGCCAGCTGGCCAATGCAAAGCTCAGATACCTGTAAACTGGCAGATAGTATAGAAACACCACATCTTCAGCACTGTCGGAAGCAGTCTCTGTACAAGACTGTTCCTGAAACTTCCTACTGACTGTGGAAATGGGAAGCACAGGACAACATGCTACCTTGTGTTCAGTCTTTTTATAAAGATATGCATTCTTTAAGAATTAGCATGAATCAACCTGTTGGGAGGAAGCACTGGCCAAATCCTCATGAACACACCCACAGTTTAATTTTCCTGTTGATGTCTCTATTGCTACTTCTTAGTAAAGGCAGAGCCATAATGTTGATAGTTTTCCTTGTGTTAATCTCTAAAAGGGAGTGGAGTAAAACTGGCAAGAAAAGTACTGTTCTGTATACATTAATCTCTTTTATGTGCAAAAGGCTGCAATCCTTCCCTACTTGGACTGGACTCAGACTTACTCTCAAGACAGTGTACATAGGATTTTAGTCTTTGTCATGTTAAATGGATTAACAAATACAGAACACTACTTTTCTGAGTAAACATGCTTGGAATTAGGCTGAAAGTTAATAAACAAGTTTCAAATAAACTCATTATTTGAATACATTTTTCAAATCTCCTTCTGAAATACCATAACATTTTGTGTGCATAGTGCTTATTTGTGCATGTGAGGAAACAGACAGACCTATGAAAATATCAAAACAGTTAAAAGTATATTTGTTTTGCATAGTGCAATACAAAAGATAATGACAACAGGGGGAAAAGCTAAGATAAAGAGTTTGACAATATTATAATTAATTTTAACTGAAAACCAACCCAAGACTACTTGGCATCTACTGTCCCCCTCACCTGGTGGTGTACTGGCTTGCTGCCTTCTGTGCTACTCCCTGGATTTGAAAAGTAAGAGGTGAATGGAGTGGAACAAGAAGTAAGGAAGAGAGTAGAGTGGTGCATTAGAGTACCAAGGGATGCTTTAGCCAACCACTTTCCTGTCCTACACATTCCTTCTTTCACTCCATTTTCCTCTTCCTTCACCAATTTGAGGAGTGGGAGGGAATAGTGGCGGAGATGGCAAGTTCCTCCACTAATTGCTACCTGTAACCACCTCAGTTGGCCTCACAGATGAGCCAGCCCTGCTTTAACCTATGTTTTATAGGTTCTGTAAGTGTTTTTGATCAAGTAATCTGCTTCCTTGGGGCAGGAGACTATTCCAAACAGCACCCACACAAATCTTCCAGTTTTTACAACTGATACAATACCTGCTCACTTGCAGAACTCAGGACTGGCTTTGGGAGAGTCTAAGGCAGAAACAGCTCCATGAAATGAAATGGGCAATGACAATGAAATGGGGGAATGGATCAAATTCTTAGGAGTATAATCATAGTTGTAGCTGTGCAACAGCTTGGGTAGGGAAAGAAATAGTCAGAAACATCTTCAATTCATTGTCAACATTTACCCCTACCTGAGTCACAGTTCTCATCTTCGAAAAGGGCAAGAAGGGAGTAGGTATAGAGAAGCTAAAATATCCAAAACTTTATTTAAAAACACATTTTCAAAGTTCCACTTTTAACCTGTAATATCTGACACACAGAGACTCACACACAAGCACACACACTTAAAAGCCTTGTAATAACAATGGAAGACTGAAGGACAGGGCAGAAATGTTGGAAGGGTTGGGTTATTTAAAAAAAATCCCTTGTTTAACCTTAAGTAACTCTTGGCTGCCGCCACAGGATAATATTTTGTGAAGGCCTTTACTCTTAAAAGCAGAATATGCTTCTAAAGTGGGATGCCTTCGGGGGATATGTACGAAGGGGTGTTGTACACCTTGTGCTCTTATCTCTGATCGTTTCATTCCTTGTGTTTGAACCCTGTTCTCATAATCAGTAGGGCTGCTATGGCTTCTGCAGACATAAAGCCTTTGGGCTTGCCTGAACAGAAACACTTTGGAAAATGGGCACTTTTAGAGAGAATATCTGCAGTAAATACTGCTGTTGGTTTTCTCTCTCTCCCCTCCCCTCCCCAACTGAACAATTAAGCTATGAAGCTGGGAGCAGACACTGTTTCCTAAGGTGGGTGGTCTGCCGAGGTCAGGGTTGAGGCCAATAGCAGGGCGGAGGAAGGAAAGATAAAGCTGACTGGCATTACCTGGTCAGGGACTAAACAAAGCTCTTAGCTCCCGACAGTTCCAACACTTCAGCCTTTAGACAGAAACAAGAAGGAATAACACAGAAAGAGAACAATGGCAAGTAAGCCTGAAAATCAAATGAAGCCCCACTGATGCACTAAAAATATGTACACTGGTATTACTTTGACAATAATATTAATTTCTATTAAGAGTTTAATTCTTCTCCATTATTCATTCAAATCAGAAATGGGTATCCATTCAAAAGGAATTCAATTAGGAAATATGGTAAGGAAGAGAGACTGTCTCTGAGTTATCAGATTAGTAACAAAAGTAAAGATGAGACAGCCACAAGACAGGTAGTTTCAAAATGTCCCATATGAAATATGTTACTCTGTTGCAGTAGAAATCAACTCAAGCAAACAGAGACAAGGGTCAACAACTTATTAGGCGTTCTAATACTAGTGCCAGGGTGCTGGAGGCGCAGTATAGGGCAAAACCTGGCATTGGGCCCCTATGATTCATTGGGTACCTGCATCCCCCCAAACTTATCAGCATATGATGGCCACTGCCAGCATTTCCTGCCCTCTCCACTGGCCAATGGAAGAATACTTTAGAGGCTACCCACAAATACACAGAAGCCTCTGGAGCTTCTTAGTTGACTCAAGCTGCTGATACGGGGGGGGGGGGAGGTTCAAGTGTGGGACTGACCAGGTGGGCTCACTGATGATCATGGTTCCTACCCCTGACATCACCTACGGCCCAGACTTTTTATATCCTTGTTCATGACAGCAACTATTATTTCCTTTTGAGAAAGGTGTGGTAAATATTTTAGGAAAAAAAGACACACGCATATACATTATGAGATGGTTCTCTATGTGTGGTACTTTGACACACCTTTAGAAAGAGATAGGGTATGTAATGTGTATTCTGTGGGACAACTGAGTAAATGTAAATTATTGCAATACATTCACCAACGTACATTAAAATGGTCCTATACACTTCTTTAATAATTAAACCTTGTTAGCAAATGTGTGACACAGTAGCTGGCCAATATTTAAATAAATCATATAAGATATCTTGATTTTAAAATGTCCAGGCAATATCTATGTAAACTGTCATGAAGATGCAACCAAAAACAAAAGATTAGTAATTACAGTAGACATACTATACAAGATGTTTCACAATGAGGAACCACTACAGAAACAGCACAGTGGGGTTACAAACTGAATATGGGCATAGGTGATTAATTTTTACATACTAAATTTAAGCTCGTTCGGTTTTTCATTATTTCTCATTCCCCCCCCCTTTTTTTAAAAGGAAAATGTAATTTTAAGCTTATTAAAGTGTTGGTGGAAGACAAAAAAACCCCAAGAATTATTTTAAAAAAACTGAGGTGGGAAGAGCTCTCCTTTTCTCTGGAGATTTTCCCATGCCTAGCTTTCCACAGCACTTTCTAGAAGACCCTAGCAAAAAGCATAAAATCTGTACAAAGCAGCAATGATATGCCTTCCAATACAGAGTGTCATACATTCGATCCTACGCATGTTTACGCAGAATTAATTTTCACTAGGTTCAATGGAGATTTCTCCTAAGTACGTACATGTGTATTTAATCACAGCTCTAGTGTAATAATTTGCTTTAGGACAGGTTAGGTATCTAAAGAAACACCTACCGAGTTGGATCCAGAGGTCCCTGTCTGCATTAAGAAAAAATTTCCCACTCACAAAAACAACATATTAGACCACATGCTAGAGTCAAGTGACAATGCCCATCCATGCAGCTAGGTGATGCATCAGTAGAAGATGGGGAGGGGGGAAGAGGCCAACAGATTCAGGATACCCTTCACCCTAAGCTTGCTGCAGCTACCTCCCTCACCCACAAACACGAGTTGCATTGATCAACTTTCTTCCCACAAAAGCAGGTGTGCGCAAACCCCGGCCCTGGGGCCACATGCTGCCCTCGAGGCCTCTCAATGTGGCCCTCAGGGAGCCCCCAGTCTCCAATGAGCCTCTGGCCCTCCGGAGATTTGTTGGAGCCCACACTGGCCCAACACAACTGCTATCAAGGTGAGAGCAACTGTTTGACCTCTTGCATGAGCTGTGGGATGAGGGCTCCCTCCACTGCTTGCTGTTTCACATCTGTGATGCAGTAGTGGCAGCAAAGCAAAGGCCAGCCTTGCTTTGTGCAAGGCCTTTTATAGGTCTTGAGCTATTGCAAGACCTTCATTCATTCATATAAGTTCATCTTTAATATATTCATTTATGTATATTTATGTAAATGTATTCAAATTTTAAATGTAAATTAATTCTTTTTTTTCCGCAGCCCCCAACACAGTGTCAGAGAGATGATGTGGCCCTCCTGCCAAAAACTTTGGACACCCCTGCACTAAAGTATGCAGAAAGCTAATCACCTGCTCCTTACTGAAGAAATAGCACCTCACATTGTTTCTTCAAACATGGAAGTGTGGGACTTCCAGTTTGATTTACAAGAGCTCCTTCATTTTCATAGTCCCTTTAAATCAGATTGGAAGTACAGTGATGCCTCGCAAGATGAATGCCTCGCACAATGAAAAACTCGCAAGACGAAAGTGTTTTGTGATTTTTTTGGTGACTCGCTAGATGAATTTTTCTATGGCCGTGCTTCGCAAGATGAATTTTTTTGCATTTTTTTGGTTTTGTTTTAAATCGCGCTTCGCAAGACGAAATTTTCGCAACGACTCACGGAATGAATTAATTTCGTCTTGCGAGGCATCACTGTACCACACTTCTGGTTTTGAAGAAACCATGAGAGGAGCATGGTAAGGGGCATTATTTATTTATTATATTTCTAGCCTGCCTTTCCTCCACTTACATGGACCCCCAAGATGGCTTACAAGAAAAACAAGAATATACAAAGCTTATAGTGCTGAGGCATCACTGGGCAAAGTTCTGGGCTGTGCTAACCCCACCTGAGTGCAACTCACTGCTTCCATTAACTGCCTCAGCTGGTCTCCAGTCCACCTTCCCTTCCCCTTCTCTCCCCCAGTTAGTTTTAAAGCTAACTTTTAAAAGCAGGAAGAGAAAATGCTTGGGGAAGAAGAGTGGTGATTTCTAGAGCATCTCCTAGGCTGCCAATCTCTTTCTTGCCATACACTTCTGCTTTCCAGTTCCTGTTTTTTAACATGAGCTTAGTAATGGAAAGAGGAGCGACAGTGCTGGTTGTGGTAAGGCATGCACTTGCACAAAATAAAGGGGAGACAGTGGTGGCTCAGCTCAGATGGGCTGTGTGAGTGTACATGTGTTCCATTTATCTAAGCCAGTGGTTTTCAACCTTTTTCATCTCACTGAGAAGGCACTAAAATTGTCAAGGCACACTATCAGTTTTCAATTGACAAGGCACACCATACTGCCAGCAGGAGCTTGCATCCCCCAGCGGCCCTACCAACAAATGACCCCCCCCCCCAACTCCAGCAGCACTCCTGCAGACCATCCAGAGCACACCAGTGTGCCATGGCACACTGGCTGAAAATGGTGGATCTAAGCAATATGATTTCAAAGTGAATACAAAAAGGAAAAATGCATTCCCACAAAATGTTCTAAATAATTAAGATTTCCTGATTAATTTTTTCCAAGTTACAATGAATGCTATTCATGCATAATTTGTCCAGAATTTGGACATAGTTTAAGTATCCCACATAAGAGGTAATGAAAACAAGAATGGAGAGTTTCTTCCCCCCACCTCTTCATTCTCAGGTTTACAAAACTATGGAAACATTTAATCCATTGTGGGCAGTGACACTTCTGAGGGGAAAGCACAAACTGAACGAACAAAAGCACCTAAGACCAAGTTCAGGTGGGCTCAGATTGCTGCCTTGCTCAGCTTATCACCGAAAGCATTTGAAAATGTCTCTTTGATCTACCTGAGAACGTATGATTAGAAATTAATCTGTCTTGTTCCATACAGGGTATTTTTTTAAAAACATAAAAAGACAAATATTGAAACATAGTTCATAACCTCAACTTTGCACTAAAATATTTTATTTAAAGGTTGCATCATGAAATCCAAGGTTCACAATGAAGTTTTAATAGGAATGGAAGCATCTCTTTGCAGATAAGCAAGTAACTGTAATTTTCTAAGTTAAAAGTTCTAAGTTGCTATAAGAAGCAACCAGAGTTTTCAGTTCAAACTAGAAAATGTTATTCTCTCATACATTTCATTCATCTCACTCAAGAAAAATTTATTTTTTCTTTGCTATATAATAAATCTGTTTCCAAAAAAAAAAAAAAAATCTGGGCACTCAGCAGCTAAATTCACATTAAACATAATTTTCACTCTCTTGTGTCACTAAGATCTCATTTTAACAATCAGAACCAGTTCCTATAAACCCTTCCAGTATTCTAATAAAAACTTTCAGTCATCTACTCCTTTCCTCATGCTTCCTCTTCTGCTCCATTTTCCTTCTTGAATCTAGGGAGTGATGGAGGTGGGTGGACAAATCAGGTAGGATGACGAGGACCATAGCAAAGGAGTATTCATTTCCATAAGGTACATGCTGTAGGAAAAACCACTTTTTCTTTGTTCTGAATCTACCACCTATCATATTCACTGGATGGCAAATCTTCTACAATTATGAAACAACAAAGCCTTCAGGATGAAACAAATTTCCTATAACATAAGCTTTCCAATCCATTTTATCAGAGGCAGATACCATGACAGAGGGAGAAGAACTTCTCTTTGTCTATTGTCTTTACACCATACATAGTTTTAGAAACCTTTACCATGCTTCCCCTTAGTTGTATTTTTTCCTAAATTAAAAAAGTTCCAAATGTTTTAGTCTTTCCTTGCAAAGGAGATATTCCAATCCCCTAATAATTTCTGTTGTTCTTTGTTGCCCTCTTTCAATTCTTTTGAATGCAAGAACGTTTCAAGTTTGATCCCAAGCATCTGTAGGCAGAGGTGGTAAAGACCCCTGTGTGGAACCTTGGAAAGCGTTACCAATCAGCAGAGACAAAACTGATACAGAAGGACCAATGGGCTGACTAAGTGTAGATGGACCAATAGGCTGACTCAGAGGTAACCTATCTCTTTGGAGATGGGCAACCAGAATTGCCCACAGCATTCAAAATGTAACTGCATCAGACATTTGATATTAAGATGGATTAACAGCTAAAGGATTTATTTTACAGCTTCAACCATAAAGATTAGTGTCCTGCAGTAAAAACAGCAACCATATTATGCCTGTCTATGTAAAAGCTAAGGATGGTAAATGGAGCATATCTCCAACTGTATTCTTTGTTTTCCTCCAGACCTTTCTGTGTAAGAGGAAGGAGGCAAGGAGGACTCAATGAATATGTCACTACTAAAAAGCAAAGTTGACAAGTTGAGTTTGGGTTCCCTTTGGAGGGTCTCTCCTTAAGTGTTTGTCAACTGTCCTATGCCTTGTTGATTCTAGCAGTGCCACATAAATTATTTAAGGCACGTACATAACTTTTCAATTAACAAACTGCTTGGCTCATGAAAACATGCACACACACTCACAATTTATAAGCAGCAATCCTAGACTAAATATCTCATGATGAGCAGGTCATGATGAATTAAAAATGAGTTTCTAATAAAATATTTAATGACCTCTGAAATTAAGCGAAGTTAGAAATTTTGCCATTAAGTGTATCTTATTTTTTAAAAATTTCATTTGCAAACCTGTTAAGACATGCAGTTTAGGTATTAAAAATATAGAAGAGAGTATAAGAGAACTCTTTTGTGGAGGCTCAAATTCTGAGCCTCACTCTATACATGAGGATCAAAGGAAGGTTTGTTTAAACCTGGTCTGCCCCTAAAGTGGGAGGCTTGAGTGGGTGGGGGATGCTGATTTTTAGAGCCAAACACTCTTCCCATCCATGGATTGGAGCTTGATTACTTGGCAAAAATTTCATGTACTATACGTGAGTATCTACGGTAGTATTCTCCCCATACTGCACATCAGGAAAACAGAGGTTGAAAGGGAGTGACTTGCTTAAGGTCACCTATGGAGCTCATGGCAAAGTCTTGATTCAAACCAAGGATGTCTCAATTTGCAGCTTAGTTTTTCAGGGATTAAGCTACACCAGTTTCTAAGTATTATCCAGACTCAGAATAAAGTCTTGAACTAGCAGCCGTCTGTAACACTTTCCAGCCCCATTGCTCTTTTATCTTAAGGGCACATCACAGAAGACACTGATGTCAGTGGTCCTTTATGAAAGACTTATCACAATTAATCCCAAAACATGGCATTTTGGCAGAATGGAACTATAAAGTGAAGAAAAAAGTATTACATACCATTAACTGGTGCATCAACAGGTCCATTAAAAAAGTAATCTTGTTACTTAACAACACATAGGTGCAGTTTTCCACACAGTTACTGCAGGCCAGGTGGTAAGCATTGATTGTACTGCAGAGTGACCTAAGGGGAAAAAAGCGAGATGTTGAAAAATGAAAAGGGAAAATTTGCCAACCAAGACTGTCAATAGTTACATGGAAACAATTGTCTGAATTTGACTTTTATGCCCCAGAGATAAGGAAAGATTATATAACCAAATACTGTGAAAATATCATAAAGTTAACCCAATAATGAAGTGTTTTTTGGCAATCCATTCCAAAACCTTGGAAGTTGATGTTTCTGCCACAGAACTAAGCCATTTCCCTAAAAGGTGATTTTTAGAATGGAAATATCAGTTTCATATAGGATACTAAATAAATAAATATTTGTATTTATATTTATTAATATTAAAACATTAAGTTTTTAAAAAGATAAAAAAGTTACCTTTTTATTTGTACCAAAACTTTTAAATGTTTAAATATTGTTTAAAATGGTAAATGCAGGTTATAAACATTATACATGGCCAAGATGTTACAAACTTCTTCTGAGAAGCTACCCAAAAATTTGCATTCACATTGCTGATTGGCTTAACTATTGCCCACCCACATGGTTCTGTTGGCAGCAATTGTACGCCCATCATAAAGCGCAGAACTTATTATTACAGAGTGTCAATTGTAATACGATTGGATCTTATGCTGAACCAATTTTAAATCACGGGTCCACTTTATTATTATCCCCGTACAGCAGATAGATAGAGAAGACTGAGGCTGAGAGGGAATAGCTTGTCAAAGGCCACCTAGTGAGTTCATGGTAGAGGTGAGATTTGAATCAGGGAAGTCTCAATCCACAGCTCCACTACACTTAACCAACTCAACAAAATGCTGGACTACTAGATGCTGAACTAGATGGGCCTTTAACTTGATCCCACAGGTTAAGATGAACTTTCTTCAAAGAACGTTACCTGAAACAGTGTTTCTCTTGAAACAAATTCTGGGGGAATGTTTTATGGTGTGCACAGTACAACAAGGAATCAAAGTTTAGGATGATTCCTTTTTGTACTGTGCATACCATTAAACATTCCCCCAGAATTTGTTTCAAGGGAAACAAAGTTTGACAGTGTGAACCTTTACTTTTTCAGACTTAAAAATGGGTGTGTACATGCTAAACTGAAGATTTATAGTGAGAATCCATACAGCAACATGGGCTTTCTTTTCAAATTATCAGGTTCTCTTTGTGACATGTAATTAAGTCTGCATAAGATGGCTTTGGCATTTGCTCTGTGGCCAAAATGCATACGTAAAACTAACCAAATACAGTACTTGGAAAACAGTGGGTTTTTTTGAAAGAATGGAACCTCCTTTGCACAGACTAGTATAATAAAATGTGACACACTTGATTTCTTAAAACTACCCTCAATAAAAGATGGTCTGCAAATAAACACAGTTGAACATTTTTTAATAATACAAAAAGAATTCTGCCATTCTGCCATCAAAAAGATTCTGCCATTCACAGGTGAAGATGTTTTGCAAGAAATCTAACCTTAGGGAAAGACAATCAATGGCCATAGTAACAAAATCTTCAGGGAGAAAAGATACACAAACACCATCTTCCTGTCTAATTGAGAACACTCAGTAGGGACCAGTTTATAAAGGCATCGCTGCAATCTCAAACAAGCGTAAGGAAAGCAAGGTGTGAGAAAAGCAGGAGTGGGAAAAAAGACCACACAATACATGAGTGCATCTGAATTATTTTTATTCTTGATAATGGCCATAACAGTTCACCGCATAAACAAAAGGACTGGTTCTTTCTACTGTAACCTTCAGGGAACCATTTACACTTGCCTTAAGGCTGTGAAAAGAGTTACCAAAACAAAAACAGTTTTTTAAACTGGGGAGCCACTTTGTACACAACTGGCCACTTTATTATGTTTCTTGGCCCTTTCTATCCCCACTGCTTCAGAACGCCGATCCTTGCAGGAGTAACCTCTGAACAAGCAGAGCACTCCATCCCCTCAGTCATTACGCGCCTGATGTGTTCCGTGCATCAGCAAGTGAGGGAATGAAGAGAGAGAGGTTCTGGCATGTCAAGGTCCAATGCCCCCCCCCAGGTGAGTTTAGCCTAGCAGAGATTGTTTCCGAGAGGTTCAGGTTTCCTAAGCTCCTCACTGCCCAGGCTATCCTTACTATCAAGGCCTGGCTCTTGCACCTGCAGTGGCTAACACTGGTGAGAGTATTCCCACAGCCTTCTCTTCCTCTGAGCCCATTTCCTGGCTGTTACTGGTGATTGGAGTCATCACATGAACTTCAGAAACACCACACACAGAGCTATTTATTTGCAAGATGATGGATGAGCGTGTAACATGGGGTTCAATAATATTTTTTTAAGTACTTGAAAAATAAAACTGACGATTTAACCCAGGTGAGGAACTCAGGTCTAAAATTCATAATGGCCTGCCCTGCTCTTCCCACAAGGTAGAGGTGGAAACTGGTTGAACCAGCCATGAAGGAATGAGTGAATGAAACCTTAATGCCGTGATCCTTGCCTCAGATGCTGCTGCTGTGAAGAGGATTCACTAGATTCTCTTCTGAATGCTACAATAAATTTAAATAGGTGAATGTCTTTTAAAATAATCATTTTTGAAAATATTTTAATTGATTATCTTGAGTTCCATTTCAGGCTGTTTAGAAACAAATTGGTTGTTTTAATGTAACATGACCAAAGCCAGACAATACATGAAATCATTGCAAAGTGAAAGAATTTCAGAACTTCGAGAATCGCTGCCATAACGTTGCATGAACTCCGATGGAAGAGCAATCTGTATTTTATTGTTTTCCAGATTGTGTCAGGTAAAAAAGCACTAAGAAGTTCTAAAAAAGCAAACTGTGCATTTGGAATAAAAAGGTGGTACTGCTTGATATTTATTTTTCACCACAACATGGAGAGATTTAAAAAACAGAGGGGGGGGTGGAATGGTGAGATAAGCTTGTTAACTATAGACTGTTATAATTAGAATCTGTTTAAAAATATTTGTTGCTCATGTTCTGATCTACCATTTTTAAATTCAGAATTGGAGGTGCCAGTAATGGAGCAGACCCCAGGTGGTTTACAGTGTTAAATGGCAGATTAAAGTCAGCACAACTAATTCCTTTATTTTAATCTTATTAAAGGGAACAACAGCTGTCAACAGTCACCACTTCTGTACAAGGTCTCCAAGGCAAGCAGAGTATGGTTTCTATACTAAGGAAGGATTTTTTCCCCTTTATCATAAAAGGTTTATAGAACTCCACCTTCAGTATTTTTGTCAATGGAGGCATTTCCTAATTTCCACTCTGCTAGGAACAGAACAAATCAAAAGATGTATTCAGAATACCAATAGGTTTTTATAAATTTTTGAATGCTATATGACTGTTTGATGCCCACTATTGTTCTAAATTTTGTCTTAGAGCCCCTAAATGCACTTTAAAAACATGTTAGATGCTAGACACTACCCCTACAAATAATGGAGACCCTGGTGCATGATTTCCTACTCATCAGAAGTAAATCCCAATAAAATCCTGCTCATTTTTTGTTATATTGTATAATGCATAATATTGCTGCAAGAAACTGTTGTGCATCTGGAAGCACTTTTGTAATAAATTCACTTCTACTGTTTTGTGACTGTGAAAGAAGGGAAACTTTGTCTCTCCTAAGGGTTTGATTGCCCATCAAACATGCTTAAGTCCAAGATGTTCTGCATACAGGTGCATGATTAAAGGAAACGGTTTTGGTAACATCATTACAGATAACACATGTGCAAATGGCAGTCCTCATGCCCACCCCCAGTGAGGGACAGAACAGATACCTGCTGAGTTTAGAGTTTTAAATACACATGTGAACCAACTATTAGGCATTGTCTTTTACAAATATTCAACAGGGTAGAACACACACAGGGGGAGGGGAAGGACCAGCATTGTAGCAGCAGGTAGTGCACATTAGAAGAGACAGTTGGCATCCTTCAGTCTCGGAAGACTATGGTGTCACGCTCTGAATGGTGGTTCTGGAACAGTGTCCTCTCCAGAGCGCGAAGCCTGGGTAAAGTAGGTATGGAGGATAGGCTGTCACCCATGCAGCAAATCCCCCCTCTCCACGTCGCTGAAATGGTCCAATGGAAAGGCAGAGGCCAAAACGGATGGTTCCAGCGGCGTCGCAGGAGTTGCCAGAACGTGACTGTGTCCAGCCATGAACTGCCTCAGGGACTCCGGCTCTGGATTTTGCCTCGAGGTTGACTCCTGAAGCCTTTTCCATAACTGGATGTAGCCACAAGGCAGTGGAGGTTTGGGATCAGAGTTTTCCTTCTCTCAGATGAGCTGCCTTCCCAGGCTGACGAGTCTCATCTACCCAGTGGCTGTTTAGTCGCCTCTTACGACAAGTACAGCCAAACTGAGGGCCTATTCTTATCCCCAGCCCCCAGGGGAAAGCACATTAGAAGAGAAGTGGGCCGATATTAGCTACTTATGGGGGGGGGGGGCTAAGTCTTGGCAGAGAGAGAGAGAGAGAGAGACACTGTTGTATATGCTGCCCATGCTCCAAAATTGGGCTGAGCTGGACTTTGAACTTAAGTTTCCAAGAGCAGGAAAGGACAGAAGTCAAATGTAAAACTGTTGATACAAGGGTTGGGTTGGGCAGAGAGTTTGGGAATGATTTTAGTTACTGTCAGAGCTACTGGAAGCTTGGAAGTGACCTTCAGCCTGCCTGTGCATTAGAACATCTGCAGATAATCCCCATACATATGTTCCAACTCTTTCTACGGGTGTTCTTATGAAGGTGTGCAGGTTGGAGAGGAGCCTCTTGCTGCTCTCACCCCCCCCCCCCAAGCATGTTTACTTTATCCCTACTCAATGTCTGTAAGGGCTTATTATGCTGCCTTATATTTTGACTGAGGTTCATATGACATCATTTCAGCATTATGATCCTTGATTTCAGAGGGAATCCTGATTTATTTAAATGCAAGTAAGCTTAGGCCACAAGTGCAGAAGGCAGAGCAAGGAGAGTCCATCAAGTACCCACAAATTGGCTCTTCAGGGGCAGGTGCCCCACACTTCTAGCAAGCAAGACTTTCAGGACTACAGACATCCCGGCCCTGGAGGTCTCATCTACACTGCAGTTTTGAGAAGGTAAGAAATGATAGAAGTCTTTTCAAAACACTTTTTCAAAAAGTCTTCAAAAGACTTTTGAAGTCTTTTCTTCAAAATGATAGAAGTCTTTTCAAAAAGGGTACATAGCCAGTGTGTATGTGCACTTGCTCCACATGGCACTGCTAATCAAAGGACACAATGCCTCACCCTCTGCACCAGATTCAGTTTAATGATCAAAATCAGTGGCTGTCTAGTAAGTCAAACCATATTTGTGTACCCCTGCTAATGATCCTAGTTAGCAGAATGCAGGTTCACAGATTTTATATATATTAAGTTAGAATGCATTCAATCAGAATGCATATGCATGTTTGCACTTACCTCTCTCTCTCTCTCACCTCAGATTTCTTAATCTTTTAAGTGACTAATGCATGCCTTTTAGACATCTGAGACAGGAAGGACAAACTATAGGTTATAAAATACTTTATGATTTATCTTTATTCTCCATCTCTCTCCAAAAGTATCAAAAAGGTCACCAAGCAATCCCTTCACAATGCCTAAAGGAGCGAGTTCTTTCGATGTTAGCCACTTATCCGAATAGCAAATGCTATTGATGGTTAATCTGTGTATGATATGTCTGCACTGCCTGAGTGCTGAGCGGTTTTACCAGAAAACTACTGCAAGTAACTTTGGCAGGCTTTGCCTAATCTCATTTCCTGTGACAAATAACACTCCACTTCTAGATTTTCTAGCAGTCAGTCTGTCCATGAGACTGACTGAGATGGTCACCTCAGGTGATTGGTGGAGGGCACTTACTTCTGTCCACCTGCCAACATCCATCACTTCTCATCTTTCTTCTCGTCCTACTCCCTGGATTTAACAAGACAGACAAGAATGGACTAGAACAGTGGTTCCCAAACTCCTACAGGGGAGTTGGGAACCAGGGGAGTGTTTGCGTGGGTGGGGAGGGGGCAGTGACAGTGCTGCAGAGATCACAGTGCTGCCAAAGACCTTTTTACTTACCTGGGTGGCAGTGCTGGTCTCCTGCAATGTCCTGAAGGCTCACAGCCCCCTCTGCAGCTTGTTTACAAAGCCCTTCTATTTAAAACTACTTCCCAATTCCCCTGAAAACTAGAAGTAGCTTTAGATTGGAGATAAGGGTTTTGTAAACAAGCTGCGGAGATCAGATGGGGCTGCAAGCCTCCAGGACTTTGCAGAGGGACAAAGTTGCCTCCCAGGTAAATAAAAAAGACCCTTGGCATCTCTGCAGCAATGTTGCTGCCATCAGAGCAGGGCCACTCCCCTTAAGGGTGAATGCCCTGCTTCTGGTTCTCCTATGGGGTCATGACCCACCAGGACTAGAAGCATAGAGAAGAAATGCTAAGCTAGAGTGTCTCTGATGCACCAGCCCAACATTCTCCTTCAGCAGTCGCAACTTCACTCTTTAAAATTCCAACCTTTAACTCATAGCTAAATCACACTTTTATACAGACGTCTCAACCTGTGTTTGCAAATACTTGTATTACACAGATGCACTTGTCAGGAAGCAAAGGCTGGTGACAGTTCTGTGTTCAAGTATACACTCTATGTTCAAGTTCAACCCAAGACCAAACCTGGATTTGATGATACACAAATGTGTGAAATGATTCAGAGTATGAGACAGAAATTCTTGTTTCATTACATTCATACGGGTTCTGCGCAGTTCATGTGAAATATTTGTCCATAGTTCTCGCTTATTTTTTATAGATTGTGAGTAACCAAGGGTCCCCGACCTTGAACTGCCAGTAGGTACCCAGAAGTGGGGTGGGAAGACCCACAGAGGCAATGTTGAGGAGGAGGGACAGACATACATCCCGCAACCTCAAACTCTACCTCCACTGCCGTTTTTTGCTCCTTCTGCCTCACCTGCCATTCCATGAGAGGGAGGAAGGGAGAAGAAGAAGTTCACTGTCCTCTGTTCTCTAGTTCCTACATTCTGCAGAGCAGGGCAAAGGGGGGGGGGGGAAGGAAAGCATAATGGGGACAGGGGATCCAGTAGTAGCAGCAGCAACAGGTGTGTGCCAAGTGGCATCCCCATAGGAATATGGAACTGAGGGCACTGTACAGTACAGGGAACTCCGGAGTAAATCTTTATTCCTCCATACCTCTCAAACACAACAAACAGAACCATCCATTTAGTAACATTTAAAATGGTTCAATTAAACTGCTCATAAACAAATGCAGCTCCTCTTTCCCTTTAAACGTTCATAGTAGGGAAAAGAGTCATAGCCTCACCCTTCCTGAACCAATGCAACTTTTCAAAGCACTGGCTGCCCTGCTGTTCTAATCGTACTGACAAGTTCAAAACAACAGGCATACCATTAAATCGTTATTATAATAAAGCTTTATCTTGTAGACACAGGATTAAAGTTCTGAGCTGCACCATGCTGCCAGGATTTTGGGGAAAGAGATGTAGAGAAGAGTCCATGTAATCTCCTCATATCCACTTCTAAGAGAGGTATAAATATTTAAATTATTAACTTGAAAGGGCTTTTAATTTAGTAATGTGTAATATGAAAAATATATTAAAATATATAATACATTAAAATATTAAGTTTTGTGGAAGACTTCAAATACGAATTCATGAGATACAGTAGGATAAATTTTGATTAGGGTTTTATATTATTTTGCACTAAAACATAATTACAATAACCAAAAACTACACACAGTTTTTTGAAACAAGATCCAACTTTTAGTGGTGAAGCCATTCAGAAGGAATCCTATTTAAGAATTCATTTTCCTGGAAAGGTTTGGTGACAGCAAGTTACAGATCTGTGATTCCAGATACTGAGAGCAGGAAATCGGCACATCCTCCAACAAGGCACAGAAGTAAAGGATACTTCTGGGTGCTTGCAATGTTCTTATACCAAAGACCAAGCGATCCACCAAAAGTACGCATTTCTGAAGACTCTTATTCTCCTAGAAAAGTTATTTCCTCTGCAATGGCCTGTGCTGTCCTGTTCTGCCTTCTGAGGCAGGAGGAGTTAGTAAACTGACAGCAGTCATTTTCTTCTTACAAAGTTAAGCAGGTATAGCATGGAACATGAAACAGGAGGTAAGCAGTGGTGAAATCTGTGCATGTTACAGGGCAGAACTGTTGTTACAGAAGGAGGCAACAAAGGTCAAGCCTGGTGCCGCTACATATCATACTAGACTTTGCTACCCTTCAGAGGAGTCCAGGGTCAATGTCGGGTTGCAGTTAGCCTCGGGGCAAAGAACTGCACCAGATATTTGACCCTAATGACACCCAACGGTCACACAGTGATGGAGACAAGTGCATTACATTATTTAAAAGCTGGTGGCAGCCAATGTGGCTGCTATGAAATGCTTAGGATCACTGCTCCTATCCAGGTTCTCAACCACTGGGACAGAGCCTTAGGAATGGGATGAGGGCTTTACAAGGGTCCTGACCTCTTGAGTAATGATCACCTTGGTCATCCCCCAATTCTGCCACAGCTGGAACTATTCAGGCCAGCCCAAAATTTGACTTGTCTTACTTCCTCCATATTGGATTTAGCTGATGAATTCAGACCAATTTGTGAAATCAGACTCTCTCCCTAGCAGCTTCTTAGGCTGTAGAAGAGTCTTGGCCTCATCCTGCAAGTATAACAGTTGCACAGAAGAGGGACTTTCACAAGAGAAGGATTCCTCTGTCAGTGTGTCAGCAATAGGAGAAGCTACACTGGTAGATCTGCTCTTCCTAAGCATCTCATGAAAATAGAGGGGATGGTAAGCCTTGCCCAACCCTTTGGTGAACCTATGTTGTCAGGCACAGTCTGCAACAGCACAAAGTTGGTTCACTTGGGAATCCCTCCCTGCTAGTACTATACAGCAGTGTTTCCCAAATTGTGGGTCATGAGCCAATTTTTGGTGGGTCACAAATTTTTTGAAATGTTAAAAAAAAATTTTTTGCAAGCAACCTTGCCTAGTTTGCAGAAGAAAATCGTTAGCTGGAATGCTGACCAGTGATAATCTTCATACCCCCAACTTATTTGCTAAATTTCTCATGCCATAGATCATGTGTGAACCCAGTCTCAGCCTTTGGCCTGGATGTTCCTAACTGCCTATCTTGTTCTCCAGTTCAGCCTTCTGGGTACCCTGGAATGACCATAAAGGTTTGGGAGAAAAGTCCTTGACCTCCATTTCCAGGGAGAGTCTAGCAAATTTCTACATCAATGATTTTCAAACTTTTAGGGAGATTTACTCCCTACGTCTTTGCAGGGGAGGGGCAAGGGCAGTAATGCGATCCCCAGGATGGCGTGCTAAGGGGGGGTGAGGGAGAGTGCTTTTATTTACTGTGGGCTTGGGCAAGCAGCAGGAGTGCCAGGGAGCCCTGCGCAGCCCTCCACAGGGCTCCCTGAGGCTTGGAATGTTGAGAAACAGCACACGCAAACCACCTCCTGGTTGTGACACGAAACCGGAAGTGTTTCTCAAATTGAATGCTGTTTCGCAACATTCCAAGCCTTGGGGAGCCTTGCGGAGGGCTCCCCACACCTCCTGCTGCTTGTCCAAGCCGCGCCCCCTCGCCCCCTTAGCGACACTATCCTGGGGATCACATTGCTGCCTCCCCCTTCCCATGCCCCTTAAAGGGACCAGGGAAGTTTTACATGAACTGGTGGGGTGTGACCCACCAGTTTGAGAACCGCCAATCTACACACATGTACTAGGTAAGGTCTCTAGCAGCCTCGGAAGCACAGGACTCCAATCGTTATTAATAATTTAATTATTATTAATAATAAAATATTTCTTTCAAGATCAATTTTTTGTCTAGTTGGTTGCAACAGATTTTCATTTTTAAAAGCAAGTCCCGGTGCTAAAACGTTTGGGAAGCACTACCACACAGCATTGCTTGTTCTTAGTAATGTACCAGGTCTGTTATCCCATCTTTTCCTTGAGCGCTCCTTTCTTCACAAATGGGGGAGGGGAATTCATACGCTACCAGCAGCGGTGTAAGAACAGCTTCCCTGTGGTTTTCTGTGATGCCTTAGTAACATTTATGTCAGAACAACTTTCACCTAGCCACCACCCAAATGCTGCCCTTGTACAACCTTATGGTCTCTTCTTCACCAGGGCAAATTGACAATATTCTTTATGTTTTTAATCTTTGTGCAAATGGCATAAACCAAAATATCTCTATCATATTTTCTTAGAGCACCAAAGTAATTTATGCCTGAAAAGTTGCTCTGAGAGGCCTCAACTAGGACTTTTATTCTAAAACATTTGCTTAAAAGGGTTTGTAAATCTGCCAGTTCTGCTATGCTTGGCAGACAAGTTCTTACCCTCAGTTATATAACTGCCTGGACAGTTGGCATCTGTCTGCTTCTTTTGGTTGTAACTATATTATTTTGGGGGGGAAAAATGTATAATGTTTATAAAAGCTTTCTAATTAAACCGATAATTTCTTCAACAATCTGTCTATGGAGCTATAGCACACAACATACGCAAGGTTGACTCTAATGTGGCCGCTGGGGGTTTCTCCATACATTACAATCATCAGCTGCAAGTAGGAAATGGTTAATTAAATGCACAGTAACCCTGAAATCCTTCATAGGTGCTTTGCCTGTCCCTGCTAGATGGGCTCTCACCGCAATTGTTTTACTGAAAAAAAAACCCACCACCCATCAAGACTGAAAAAAAAATTGAAAGAACACAGTGTTAATATCTGGTTGAGGAAGGCCTTGGGGCATTGCAAAGCCTTGCAGTGTCTCCTCAAGTTTACAGGTGGTAGTGAGCTGCAGTTCCTCCTGCTCCCCTCACTGGTCAATGAAGGGGGGGGGGATCTGCAGCAGCAGACTGGTACTGGGGGTGATTCAGGGGGAAAGCTCAGCTGCCTCTTTTAACCAACTTCTAATGTCTCTTGCGGGTGGTTGCCAGGGCAGCTCGATAAGTCCACTGATGCCGTGGCTCCCTGAAAAAGAAAAAGAAGCCCTTTGCTATGTTCCACTGTGTGTTTTTCACAAACCTGGAAATGCAGGACTTCTGGTTTCATTTCAAGCAACCAAATTATGAAGGAGCACCTTTGTTGACATGGTTCCTGTAAATAAAACCGGAAGTCCCGCACTTCCAGGTTTGTGACAACTGAGCAGTGAAGCGTGGTAAGGAAGTGAACAATCAACTTTTCACTTGTTTTTAGTGAGCAGGAAGCTGATCAATGTAGCTTGTGTGTATGGCAGACTTGAGGGAGACAGTAGCAGACTCAGTATGAAGGGCACCCAGAATCCACTGTGCCTTGCCCACTACCATCTTCCTCTGCTGCAATCAGCATCGGGTCACTTCATGGCTGGGCCAGTTGTGGGAACTGTACAGGAAAAAAAAGTGGATACAATAATTTGGCAACACTGTTGTTTGGATTATCCATAAAAAGTGAGTGAACAAAGGAGAGAAATTCCAGAGAAAAGGGCTAACGTGGAAGCAACTAATATTATTACACTATATGGACAAGCCCTGAATAACCTGATAATCAGTAATTATGTGTAGATCTAACAAGAACTGATTTTATATTATATATTGTTTTCACATTTGCTTGGAAACCACACCGGCTCCTGCTGGAATTACACAGGATCCTTCCTATTAAGATTAGCTTCCGATTAGCTCTTTTGAAGCAATGAAATTCTGCCAAAGTTTATCTATGATTAACTGTATGCTCGTCCTAAACCTGCCATTGAAAGCATTGCCAAAGGCATCACAGAAATTCAGCATCTCTCACAAAGAGTTCTATTCACATAATTTGGAAGGTATTTCTGTATTCATTAGGAACTTCCTTCTTTAAGTTCCTTGTTGCCTGTGCGTCTTCCCCCCTTTTTTTACTGTTTATTTTCTACATATTTAGAACACCTTGACTACTTTTCAGAATATTTGCATTTCATGCAATCCCTGTAAACAGTGACAGATGCTTGAAATATGTTTGCAGTCTCTTTTGTGATTACCTAAGCTTGTTTTTAATATGCACCTGTCAAGAACAGAAGAAAACCAGGTCAAGACCGTCTTCGACATAAACCATAATTTGGTTTCCTTTCCTACGTGATGCATCAGTTGCCAATGTCTGTGTCAGCTTACTGTGGGCATTGGGATCCTCATGGAATCCCTTCTCCCTGATAGTACTTTGGGAGCTACCATTCTCACCAGTATTGAGGGTTGTGGGGCCAATCTGGCCAAGTGGGCCATCTAGTGGGCATGGGCTCTCAGTCAGCACCGGACCGGGCTGATCTCTGATGACATTCTGTGTTGCAGTTGAATACAAGTATAGGCCAACCTCCATATCTGCATGGGTTATATTCTGGAATTCCTATTTGGGGGTTGCTATTTAAATGCACTGAAAAAGGGGGAAAGCACCAAAATCACAATTCTTACCAAGCTTTGGAAAATACCACATTCAGGCACTAGAGGTGCTGAATGTAATGCAATGCAATGGAATAATTTCATACTGTACACTGCATTACATTCAGGACCTCTAGTGGCTGAATGCGGTATATAACAATGCTTGGAGACACAGAAATGCATCTTTTGAGCTATTTTTAGCCCCAAGATTCTAGTAAATCGTGTGGTGAAACCTCACAAAGGTAAGAAATGTGATTTTTGGTGACCCACCACCTTTTTCAATGCATTTAAGCGCCAATCCTGGCATCCACGATGAGTTAAATCCACAGATGCTTGATCCACTCATACCAAAGCTGCACCTGAATCTCGCTGCAAGCTAGGAAATGAAACCATGTCAACTGTGGTTAAGCAGTACATCTGCACTGAACAAGCCATACCTAAAGTAGTTGCTTTGTTTCTCTAGCCTATCTACTTACAAAGTGATGAGCTGATCTCTAACTCTGACCCTTGCTAACTGAGCAAAGAAGCACCTTTCAAAGCTGTGCCCTCTTACATTTAACGGGGAAAACAATTACCCCTATCCAGCCTGGACCGCAATCCTAACCAACTTTCAAGCACTGACATAAGGGCAATGCAACTCTGAGGTAAGGAAACAAACACTCCCTTACTTTGAGGAGGCCTCCATGACTGCCCCCCAACTGCAGAATGCAGCACATGCCCCACTGGCATAGCTATGCCAGTGCTGGAAAGTTGGTTAGGATTGAGACTCTGGTGTCTTTTCCAGTGGCTGTTGCTAGTGTTTCTTCTGTATTTTTTCCCCCCGATTGTGAATCCTTTGGAACAGGGAACAATTTATTAATTTCTTTTACTATGTATATTGCTTTGTGAATTACTCCAGTTGAAAAGCAGTATATAAATATTCTTAACAACAACAACATTTAATATTAAGAAAAAACAAACGTAACCCAGTCCTTGAGCTTTGTTATTGTTAATTAGCCCCTATTTAAACCCTGCTAACAGGGTACTTTTTAGTTGGTGCTCCTTTTATTTAGCAAGGGGGAGAATAACTGGCTCTCCTTACCCCAGCAGTGTCTTTTCTAGTGGCTGTCTGCTGGTATTCTTTTGCAACTTTTTAGATTATGAGAGCTTTTGGGACAGGGAGCCATTAGTTATTTGATATTCTTTGTAAACCACTTTGTGGACTTTCTATTGAAAAGCGGTATATAAATACTGTTATTAACAACAACAACAACATTTAAGCCTCCTGGCAACTTGGACTTAGGGGAGAAGCCATAGCTCTCTAGCAGAATCCATGCTCTCCATGCAAACAGTCCCAGGTTCAGCCCCTTGCATCTTCAATTGAAAAGGGGTTTTAAGATTGGGAAAGATATCCAAGACATTAGATCACTGTTGCAAGCCCAAGTAGACATTATTGGCCCAGGTGGACCAAACCAAAAAAGTTTTATGTGGAACTGCCTGGCAACAGCATGGCACAGCTTCAAAATATATACCAACTGCACGAAATTCACCTATGGCCAGAATACAATCCCAATTATAGGCTGGCACCTACATGTATTTTGGACAGTCCCTTGTAACATTCCTGACTCACAAGAATAGGATTTTCTTCCAACACAGAGACATGCCTGAATTTTTGAAAACTTGTTCTAGGATCAAGTTCACACAACCATAAAAAAAAATACTCTATAAACTGAAGCTTCCACTGCAACACAATAAATAGCAAGGGCAGGAAGAGCAGGAGCCAGAAAATAGACCTTGTTTTGGATGCCATTAATTTACTGACCACACCAAAACAGGGCAAACAAAGCACTGTACTTACTTCAGAGGAATTCGTGAAACTGCATTCAGGCTGGCGGAAGTAGTCACTACTTGAAGAATTTGCTCTAGGGCCGTAAATCCCCCGGCAACATGAAATGCAACCTGATCTGCAGTGTTCTGGACAAAGAGAAACGTAAAATGAATGTCAAAATATTTAATTCAATGATCAGGCCGGATAATTCAAAAGTTCTAAAGGTCAGATTTCATAAATTTAATTTGTGGTACTATAACTCTTGCATGCACTAGAGTACAGCAAGGCTTTGGGAAAAGGAGCCATTAATGTTCTTTCAGGGCATTGTGATAGGTATGCATTTGAACAGCAACACACGAAACAAATTGTCTTTTATCAATCGCAAACATATTGCCTTTTACCGCAAGGAAAACATCATCCAGTTACTGTTAGATTCAGTCTATGTACCTGTATGTATACAGAACCAGCTTTCAACACAAAATAGTTCTCAACAATCTAAAAATTTATATATACAAAAAGATTCAGGCAAGAATACAAAAACAATAAAAACAATCAAAAATGGGAAACCTAGAACAATGGAAATCAGGCACTCCTTGAAGTACCTGAGACCCTTACTGCAAAGGACATGATTAATGCTAAGGGGACAGAAGTTCAGTGGTGGGCTACCTACTTTGTGGAGAAAAAAAATAGTTGGTTCAGTCCCTGGTATCTATCATTAGAAGGACATCAGGAGGGTTGAGATGGATCTCTCTCTAGTAATTTTAATTGACTAAACTTTTTATTTATTCATTTACCACATTTCTATCCCACCTTTCTTCCCCGAGGTGATCCAAAGCAGAGCTTTTTCTTTTCCCAATATGATGAAATGTTAGAAATCCCTGGACTGTTAAAATTTCCAGGATTGTATTGACAAGTCATATAGAGATTGCTGTTAGATCCTGGAGACTCCAGGCTAATTCTGGAGGAGCTTCCCTTCCCTTGACCCAAGACCATGAAGAGATGCTGCCAGTCTGACCAGACAGTTCTGGATCAGATGGACAAGTATATTGTCTTACTATAAGGATCCCGAGTTTCATATATTTATATTCTTTTGAAATTGAGAGGTGGGGCTTTCAAAAGCAGTTTGAGATACAGTATTTTGTCAGCTGGTTCAGATGAAAAAGTCAACAATCTCACAGGTGATGTCCAAGTCCTCAGGCACACCTGAGCATATGAAGCTGTATTATACGGAGTCATATCTAGATAAATATTATCTACACTGACTAGTAGCAGTTAGTTAGTTAGTTAGTTAACCTTTATTGGCATTATAAATATTACAGCAGACAACTGACAACAAAGTGGAACAATACAACCGTTATCCACTAGACTAGTTCAGGAAAACTAAATAGAGAAAAAAGAAATAGGGTCTAGAAAGAAAAGGAGCCAGAAGGGACAACCTTATCCTTTAAGTAAAACAGGTATTAGATAGCGAAAGGTGACTACAAAAATTTTAAAGAAGATTTTATAGAACTAAAGTCCGGCGTTTTTTGTAATATATAGGCCAGGAAACTAGCCACTGAATACGTCAAGGGAGCAATAGAGTCTTCCAACAACTGGGGAAGGGGTGATACCTGAGGGGGGAAATTAGAAATCCAGGATTCTAAATAAATCCTACGATGGGAGTCATGAGAGGGACAAAAAAGCAAAATATGTAAAAGAGTATCCGGGGTCTCCCCACAGAATAAACATAATCGTTTCTCGCGAGGAACTCGCATGAAACGACCATAATGAACAGCTGAGGGAAATATGTTGAGTCTAGCGAGCATGAAGGCTCTCTTCAGTCTAGGATTAGTGAGGTGAAAAAAATAGTTTGAAGTGGCAACAACAAGTTGAGGAAAAAGACCTAGGGAAAGGGGGGAACAGGTCAAATTAAGAGAATTTTTTAAAGTATTGAATTCAGCTAGAAAAAGGTGGTCTTTGATAATTTTATAAGCTTGAGATAAATTTAGATCAGCAAGTAATTCTACTGATAGGTTAATGGAGTGGAGTTTAGTTTCCACTATTTTAAACCAAATAAAGATATACGTGTCACTCATTAATTCTGTGATTAAAGAGTCAGGGGAAGGAGATAAATGAATCCTTAACCAAAACTTAAAGGTAAAAAGCCAGGCATAAGTGGAGGGAAGGTGTAAACCAAGTTCTAAAAGAATAGTGGGCAACCGTATAAGATTAGGAATACCTAATATCTTTCTAAAAAAGGAAGAAGCAATATGATCCAAATCCTTAGAAACTGCCTGTATCCATATCGGGATACCGTATAATAAATGAGAAATAATTTTTGCTTTAAAAATTTGAATCGCTGCTGGGATGTATTGGTTTCCTGCATTAAAATAAAAATTTGTTATAGCCAAAAGGTGGGTAGTTGTTGAAGAAATAACTGACTTTTTATGTTGAGTCCATGATAAATTATAGTGAAAATGTAAACCTAGATATTTAAAAGATTTAACTTGAGTGTAAGATTGGGAATTGATTGACCATTTAGAAGGAGCCCAGGAGCGGGAAAAAACCATAATTTTTGTTTTGTTGGCATTAATTACAAGATCATTTGAATGACAATAAACTTGAAATTTGGAAATGAGCTCACGAAGACCGGATTTTGTGAGTGAGAGAAGTACTGTGTCATCGGCGTAAAGAAGAATCGGAATTGGCTTTTTATTTATTACAGGAAAGGAATGAGAGGTGGTGGTTAAGCTGGCAGGAAGATCGGCAATGAATAAATTAAAAAGAAGAGGGGCAAGGATGCAACCTTGCCTCACTCCTTTATTGATAGGAAAACTAGAAGAGAGAATATTGGTAAAAGGAAGACGGATTTGACATTTATTATGGGAATGAAGTTGCTGTAACAAAAACAGAAGCCTCTGGTCAATGCCCCAGTTGAATAACTTTTTCCATAAAAGGGCTCTATTTATCGAGTCAAAAGCACCTTGTAGGTCGATAAAGGCTACATATAGATTTGATTTATGATGTATGGAATATTTCTGGGCTAGAAAAGAAAGTGCAAAGGCATGATCCAGAGTAGAAACACCCTGGCGAAAACCTGATTGTTCGACTCCTGGAAGGTTTTTCAAACGAGCCCAGGATGACAACTTTTGAAGAAGGAATTTGGCATAAAGCTTCTCTATACAAGATAAAAGACTTATAGGACGATAATTTGACGGGGAAGCGGGGTCACCTTTCTTAAAAATTGGAAGAAGAAATGAACAGCGCCAGATATCTGGGAATAGACCTGTAGAATTTATCGTGGTAAAAAGAGAAGCCAGGGGAGCAGCCCACCAACCAGGATTAGTAAGAAGAATTTCATTGATGATAAAATCTGGGCCGGGGGCTGACTAGTAGCAGTTATTTTGCATTTCAGACAGGTATTTCCCAGCCCTTCTTGGAGATGCCAGGGGTTGAACCTGGGACCTTCTGCATGCAATGCAGGTGTTTTACCTCTGAGCTATGGCCCACCCCAAGCATCCTAAAGTAGCTCCCATGGACACAGTCTTGGTCTATACAAGCTTCAGTACTGTGAACCTTCAACAGACTAAAGAAGCAGAAGGGGTGTCTGCAAATGTCAAAAGTTTGTTTAATCTGACTGCATTCATGACAATGCACATATGGATGCACAAAACAAATATAATTGCTTTTTAAAGAAGCAAATAAGGTTTGTTATTTTTTGTTAAATTGAGACTTCATTGTATTTCAAAAGGAGTATATTTTATGATCATTTTCCTAAAACCTTTCAGAGTGAGAAAATATTTAAAATATCAAAATTAGAATCCTGAGTTACTAACTGCATTTTAAATATTGTACACACTCTCTCTCTCTGTCTCTCTCTCTCTCACACACACATACACACCCTTTCTGCAGCAACTTTAGCTCTCTCAAGCAAACATTCACACAAGGAAAATGCTAAAAGGCAATATTCTTTACAAGGTTTGCCCTCGGTTTCAGAAAAATTGTCCCCTGAGAGTTTCCATCTCCATTAAGAACAGTTTTCTGAAGTGGTCCATTACCACACTGCAAAACAGATTACCAGAGTTATCAAGAAGAAGCAATCTTGCCTGGTGTTCTATCAAATACCTGATCTAGTTGCAAAGCAAGACAATCCAAGCCTTTTTCCCCCCTCCTGATATGAACTGAAGTGTCCACACTGACTGGCATAGCTAGCAAAGTGGCAAATTATTTTCTGAACAAACAACTGCTTACAACTGTATTCTACTTGTGTAAGTCATTAATATTTCTACCAACATTCTGACACAGTTCTCAAAACCATTTCTGAACAAATGTTTCCCTCATACCAAACTGCCCTCATAAAACCTTCCCACTTATTTGCATACGAAATTTATATGCTGCCTATCTGCCAAAGCACTGTTCAGAGTTTAAGGGAACGGCTTCCAATTTAAGAGATTTGGTACAAAAGGAAAAAAGGAAAGAGGAAAATAAGTTCATTCAGATATTGATTCTTTTATTATGCAATGGCGCTATTTAAGGACCAGGTTGGACAATCAGTGTAGAGGTAGTTCTGGGAGGATAGGAGTCCCATCTAAGCTGAAAGAGTGGGCCAAATCTCTCCTGCTGATGTAGCCCATCTCCTTTAGTTAAACATATCTAAATATGGTCAAGGATGGCCATGAGACAGACTGGTTTCTTCAGGCAACAGATTGGAGGGACTGCCACCATGTGCCACTTTTCTCCTCTTGCTCGTCACCTTGGAAAATGTCCTAGCCTACCACTCATCTTTTCGCCACACTTCCTCTTATGCTCCATTCCTCTACCTTTTCAAAACCAGAAAATAGGTGGTAGAAGAGCATAAGGAGCTGGTGTATTGCTGAGGAAAGGGGGAGCAGCATTTGACACAGCAAAGTAGTACTGTGCGGGGGGGGTGGGGTGGAATTTGGTGCACTGCCTCAGAAACCAGGAGGTCTTTGGTCTATTGTTCCTAATAAAGAGAAACCCAAAAATGTATCTTACAAAAAAGGGCTTCAGTTATTCTTGTTGTTTACGCTACGATGTACTGGCTAAGAGCACAAACTGTGAATTAGGACTACCTTTGTACAACCATGAAATCACTAAGGCTGCAATCTTACACACACATCCGGGAATAAGTTCCTCTGAACTTAACAGGGCTTCCTTCTGAGTAGACATGCACAGGATTGGGCTGAATGTGGTCCTAGACAAGCCACGCACTTTGAAATCTCAAGACTTCCCTAGCTGCAATATGGGAATACAGGTGGAGCCTCTTTATCCATGGGGGTTCCATTCCCAGACTCCCACAGATACCAAAAACCATGGATAACAAAATCTGTGGGTTTTGGAGCCCACCTTTGCTCCAAAGAAGGCTCTGGGTGCAACTAGAGCTGTTCTGAGCCTCGGAGAGGTCACGCGCAGTGGTGTGCGGCCTCTCCGAGGCTCACAATGGCACCTGGAGCAGTTTTCAGATGACTTCTGGTAAAACCGGAAGTTATCTGATAACTGCTCCAGGTGGCTTTCTGAGCCTCGGAGAGGCCATATTCCACCATATGTGGCCTCTCAAAGACTCAAGAAACCTTCCAGACACAACAGAAACAAAGTTCTGGTCACATCTAGGAGGTCTGCATGGGGGAGAGATCTGGGGGTTCGGCATTTGCAATGGGAAGAATCCACAGATAAAGAGGCCCCATCTGTATCAGTACTTACTTTACAAGATTATTGTAAGGATTAAATTAAGACAATACATAAAAAGCATTCTGCACACTCAGGAAGTTGAGTCCATGGACTTCCTGTTCTAGGGAAAAAGTAACAAGTGAACCAAGAGGTCTTGTTACTGGGATAAATACAGGATACTTTGGTTTGGTCATTAACCTATTCCCAATGGCAAGTGAAATACTAGAGGGAGTACGCATGTCTGACGACTGCTGCAGAGTTCACCCTAGGCAGAATGCAGGGGGAAGGCTTAAGTGGTTCAATTTCTATGATAACTGCAACACAATGCTTACTTGCAATAATGCTGTGATAAGAGGTAGAGAGGAGTCTACAAGGCCCCTCCCATCAGCCTGGATAGGCATTGCTAACTGGGCAAAGAGTAACTTTTTTAACTCTTATGTTTAGCAGGGGCAGAACAACTCTCCACTCTCAACTCTTCCAGCATGGCATCTTTTCCAGTGACTCTTGCTGGTGGTTCTTTTGCATCTTTTTTTTAGATTGTGAGTCCTCTGGTGAAAGGCGACGACTAATTCATCTATTCATTCGTCTGTCCAGTTATGTAAACTGCTTTGTGAACGACTTTTGTTGTAAAGCAGTATATAAATATTCTTATTAGTATCAACTGCCATTTGGTTTCTTCTTTCCCAGACTGGCCTCCATCGGCAGCCACTGGATGCAACAGAGTGAGGGCCCAATCCTATCCAATTTTCCAGTGCTGGCGGAGTTGTGCCAGTGGGGTGTGTCTGCATTCTGTGGTGGATGGGCAGTCACTGGGGCCTCCTCAAGGTATGGAAACATGTGTTCCCTTACCACGGGGCTGGAAAGTTGTTTAGGATTGGGCCCTGAGGCTCCCTTCCATTGGTTTAGTTGTGATCTAATACCATTTAACTCCTCCCTTCCCAGACCAGCTTCTGTCAGCAGGCATTTCATCTGAATGCTGTAAAGGTGAGACAGTGAGGTCCCTTCCATTGGTCTGGCTGAGACCCACTGCTCTTCAGTTCCTCCTCTCCCAGAACTGTCTCATGCAGTAGCACTGGTACTCAAATTATGCTTTCCTCTCCCCCACCTGTTTCTCTCCCCCTTCTGATGACTATATTAGAATGTAAGCCATTATTTTAATATTTTAATTGTGAACTGCCTTGAGTACATTGGCTGAAAGGCGGTATACAAACATAGTAAATTAAACAGAGAAACAAGTTACTTAGCACATGAACTTCTTAGCCTTTATACATTATACTTTGGCTTCCTTCATTATGATGCTGTTCAAATTTGATTACCAGCACAGGATAAAACATGAACTCTGAAGGCGTGTGGCTCAGTTATTTCCCTACCTGATACAACACCTTAATGGGTCAGAATCCCCCCCCTTATCTTTACGGCTCTGACTTTAGTGGCAACTAATAGGATTACAGGCTCTCTTCCAATAATACAGCTCAGCTACATGCCAGCAAAAAATGACAGCCTAAACCTGAATTACACAGCCCGGGAATCCATCCAATTATTAACTAAAGTAACTGTTATTATCTAACCTAATCAAAGGAGAAGCAGCTGTTAATCTTTGGTGGCCTATAGTGCAGTGGCAGTCAGGCTAGATGAACCGTCTTTGTACTTGACTCTTCCAGAGCCAATAATTATGTCCTTTGTGATCAAGGAGGAAGAGCCTCCTTGTGTTTGTTGGCAGAGGCAACAGATGGGGAAACAAAGGTTTGCATGTTCATTAGCAAGACGAGAAGTGATTCTAGCAGGGTCTGGCATCTGCGGGACCTCTAATAGCACCCTTTTCTGAATGATACCCGTATGACTGGAAAGACTAAAATTATCTAGTTAACTAGTTTTGTGTGTTCTCTTTGGTTTTTTAGTGCTTAGCAGACAATCCATATGTAAGGCTGTTACTTAAACACACTAGAGAGAGAAGGACTTGCTTCTAAGGAAGCAAGAATAGGATTGCAGCGCAGAAGTCTACTAAAGTTAATAAACGCATCTGTTTCATATATATTTAGATGCAATGTCATTTTACAATCACATCTGCAGTTTCCCATGAACTTGGGAGGGATGTATATTTCAGCCTGCTGCCAGGAATTCAACAGAGGTCTTGATGTGTAAGTTTCACCTTAACTGCCATGTTATCTAGTCTATTATTACAACTGTCACTTAGTTTTAGTCAATTCCACAATCAATTGCATTTGCATATATCTGCCTGCAAGTTAATACAATAGCTTGGTTTTTAGAGGACACACACATATTTTGTAATATACCTAATCTTAAAAGAGGCACTCCTCTTTCGAACACACAAGAGAATGCCTCTTCTTGGATGCGATCTGAAGTTTTTAGAAGCACTTGTACTCACTCCCCTTCTTCCTTGTGTTTCCTGATTTATCAAAATACCTTTGTAAGCAATCAAAAGTGTTTTCCAGGCACTTACCAAAGAGTAAATACCATTCAACTCAGTGGGATTTAGTTCTGAGTAAACATTCTCAGGATTGTGCTGCACTTGATTCATCCAACGCAATAATCGATAAATGTTGCAGATTAGTTTATTACATTGCTTTGCAGTCATCACTAACACAGAAATATGCTACATCTGTCCAATGGCAAAATACATTAGACACAAAATACATTGGAGAAAAATACATTGCAGAAATGGTACCATTTGACAAAATGCATTGGAGAACTTGTACCCTTGAATGCTTCCCAGCCTGAGAGGCCTATTGAGAGAGAGGCTTTATAACTTCCAAAGAGGGCTCTGCCACCTAAATGGCCACTTTTTGAACAACAAAATTTGGAAGGATTAACCTATACATTAGGCACAATTTGAGGCCGGTATATGAAATGCTTATTGAATGACAAGTACAAATGGTTTCATAAACACCAAATACACTGAACTTCAGAATTGTTCAACTCAATTCTGTATTTATGAAACTGCAGAGGTCAGAGTTGCTGCAGAATGTGATTAGGCAGTGAAATACATTTAAACTCTGGTCTATGTCTTCATGATATTCCTATCTAAATGCCATTGGCCAGCTAAGATGTACAGTTCAAAGACTGTACGGAGGAACAGGAAAAGTTACTCCTTAAGACTGTTTCAAAATTTGTAGCAGATTCCTTAGTCCTGCTTTTCACTGAAAGCTTTTCTATGGAAAGGTTTATTTCTTTGGCTCGGGCCGTTGTATTAAATGTCACAAGGTAAAAATGAGCATTTAATAATACAAAATAACATTTTATTAACACATGGGGATTATTAAGAGCCTAAGACAAATGCCCTGTTTTGAACTTCATTCTTGCAGTGGCAACTTAAAAAATGTTTTAATTGCGCTGATGAAATTAGTGACATTAGTAGCCCACCTTCCAACTTGAAAAAAAATCAATAAATTGACAAAGTACTACAGTTTTTTTTAAAAGTAATCTTTACTAACAAGGTAGTCATACTCAATAGATTCAAAGCCAAAATATAATCGTACAGGCAGCCACCTGGCTTCAAATCAGTTTTCTAGAAGTGCTGGTTATTCTGTTGCAAGCAAGTTCAGTTCACTAAACTATCTGGGTGGCCTTAGGTACATGATTATTTTTCTCAGCCTCAACCTAAGCATGTATGTCAGAAAGAAAGAAAAGCATTGCCAGAGCCAATTGAGATAGATTGGGGTGTGTGTGAGTGAGTGTGTGAGTGAGAGTGTGTGCCTCTGTCTGCTTCCAGTTTTCACTCCCTGGAACAGAACAGTAGAGATGTGTAGACAAGAGTGGTGGGATAGATAGTCCATCAGCAATGGCCCATCCTTCTTGACACTGCAACCTCTATGCTTTTCAAAAAAAGGCAGGAAGAGGAAAGCAGACCAGTTATTCTCATACACACTCCAGCTTTCCTCTTCCTTCTTAATTAGTGTAATAGTGTGAAGAGGCAGTAGTGGTAAAGGTGACAGTGAATGGTTGCCACACGTGACAAAGCAAAGGGAGATGGTGCCTTGGCTCACCTAACTTTGGGTGTGTATGTGGGGGATAGGTGGAAATGGACTGGGCCTGTAAGAGAGCTTTATTCATTTATCCTTGAGAGGCGCATGCAATCAGGTTTCCACATGCTCTCTTTGGGAGTAAAAACCATCTTCCCCCCCCTTTCCCCAGTAGACAGGTATATCCATCTAGTTGCACTGGAAGAAGTGTGCACAAGATAAGGTGTGCTCCATCAGTCTGGCTGGGTCCAATTGCTGTTTAGTGCTTTCCCTCCCAGAATGTGCCTCCCTCAGCAGCATGTTACCTCATTATGCAACAGCATGAAAGAGTCTGATCTGGAATTTGCTTATTTTTTCCCCTCTTCCCGCCACATTCTTTTCATATCAGCTGGGATTGTAAGCCTTTATTATAAAATACCGCTTCAGTGCTTTGGCAGAAAGACCATATATAAATGTGGCAAAAATGAATAAAGAATATATAACTAAGAGAACATCTGGACCACTGCGCTTAACACCAGCTTGGAACAGGGCAGAGGAAAAGATGTTTCTCACACAGCACTTGTCAAAGAAAAGAATGTTGGCCAGGATTCAAAGATCTATTTCAGGTGGGCTCCAGTCCACACAGTGATTTCTGACTTTCTTCCCTGGAAAAGCAGTCCCTCATGCCGCAATGCCAAATACTACTGGAACTTGCCTCATACTGTTACATGACACAAGGAGCTGCTATTTGAGAAATGCAAGCCCAAAGAAACCTCCCCCCGGCACACGGAATTAGTTGCGCAAATAGAAATAACCTTTCGAATTCAACAGTTTGATTTCTGCAGTTTGATTTCTGCTTCAGGAGTGAGGGAAGTACTGAGCTCTTCAATGCTGTGAGCAGTCAGCAGAGGTCAGTAGCTATACAGCTGCACAGAATAAGCTTTGAGTGAAGCTTAAAAGTTGAGGTGAAACGCATTTCAACACAATAGGGAAATCAAAATCCCAATCGGGGCATCGAGAGATCAAAATCCTGCCAAAATCAACCAAAATTGATTTCTACAGTGTTCAAGAGAATACTGGTGGACATAAATGTCTTATTTACTTGTCTCATGGCAGATGGTGTCTTTATCACCACCCCCCAAACCACAGTGAAGAGGGACCTGTGTAGCTCAGTAGCAGAGCACATGCTTAGCATGCAGAACATCCCATATTCAATCCCTGGCTTCCCCAAATAGGACTGGGAAGATCCCGTCTGGAACTCTGGACCAGGGGTGTCAAACTCGTTTCATACCGAGGGCCGAACGGCATTCATGATGCCTGCTGAGGGTCAGAAGTGATGTCGTTAGGCAGGAAGTGATGTCATTAAACAACTCATAACCAAAAATAAGCACTTTTTCTTACTTAGGAACTCATTAACTACAAATGACAGAAGAGAAAACACTCAAATCTTTATCATATTTCTAGATATGAGAGAGCCCCAATTTTTATGGGGTTGCACTTTCAACACTGCTCAGCAGCTGAGAGCCTGAGGGCCAGATAAAAAGCTTCCGCGGACCACATCTGGTCCCCGGGCCTAATGTTTGACACCCGTGCTCTAGACAATACTGAGCCAGAAGGACCAAGGGTCTGAATCATTCTATGCTCAACACTGGAAGTTGAGACTCAGAGCAGCTGCTCAGCCTCTCGATGTTGGTTCAAATACTAGGTGTCTAAAGGTTCCTTGTTTTGAGGCTACTGAAAAGAACAGTAGCGTTGTTTTGAGGCTACTAGGGACAGGAATCTGTTACCTCATTAATCTGAATGTATACAGGCATTTAGGATTGTCATACAGTGAAAGATTTTAATCAATGAACCTTTTGAATTCTGATCAATCAAAGACATCTAATGAACAATATTTCTCCCCCTATGGCTCACTGTATGCAGGAGAATGTGAGCCTTGTCAGTGTTCCCTTCTGACCTAGTGCATCAATCCACTTTGACATCCCAACATTACTATGTGGTAATGAAACATTTGAACATGGCTCATGCGTGCAAAATCCAATGCACATAGACTACAATTGCATGGCTGAATTACTGGACTTTTTCTGGGGAAAACTACATGATTTGTAGCCTGCATACTTAGGTTGTATTCAAATGATACACCCACACTGGAAATACCCTGGGTTGATAGCAGGGCTGACTGCTTGTGAGGAGAAGAGGCACTTCTACCGCAGGTGACAGGATGGCATGCCCCATGCACACGCTGCACCAGCCTGCCATCTACCTGCTGCTCTTGGGACACACTTTAGGCCACTATCGCTTTGCTTTCATTCACACTTTGCTCCCTAAGCTCAGCCAACTATTTTCTGAATTTTTGAAGAAAATACAGGGAGGCAAATCCATGAGCTGCCTCAGGTGAACAATGGGCTTTGGTCAGCCCAGGTGTGCTCTCACTCCCTTCCGTGTTAACACTTCTAAAGCCAGTCAAAGATGCAATCAGAAAAACAAATCATGAATTTCCCCAGTGGTATTTATTGTGCCTCAGCACATTTAGAGCTCCTCTGAAATGGCAACAATACATCAACAATTACATGATTTCTGAGAAGCTCAAGGCACTCACAGGTAGGTTCCCAAGTGCAGTTTAAAAATTAATGCTATCTCTCCACTAGAAGTTGAGAGTAGTCTGGCAACCTGTTCCTTGCACTCTCGAGACCCTAGAATATGACTTTTATTTGACAAAGAAATTTATATTGACCTGCGTTTCCTTTTCGCACACCCTACAGGGGAAAGGGTTTGCTGTCATCACATCTCTGAAAGCCTGCAAGAGGCACTGTTTGCCAATTAGCGAACATTTTTCAAAGAATAAGTAGCGGTGTGAGGCTTTACAACAGAAAGTCCAAAAGGCACAAAGCACAACAGAGAGCAAAAGACAAATCACTGCTATGACAAAAACAATTTTAAACTCCATTCTTGACTTCCCTTTCTACATAAATGCTGATTTTTTTTTAAACCATCCAAACTTTTCTAATCTTTATGCTTTTCTGCATCCTGATTTTAATTGTTAAAGTTTACACTAATAAATAGTGGGCAAAATGGTCTGGTCCCATATATGAGTAGGCCCCTTACATGAGTAGGAAGCATCTCCGCTTGCATGAAGTCACCCCCACCAATTCCTCCCTCCTGCTGCAACATCCCATGCCACAGAAACTCCTGAAAGGTTCCCTGACCAGCAGAAGTGGCTTTTGAGGAGGTTGAGGGGGCTATGGAGAGAATGAGGAAATGCGAAAGGTCCCTGATGCAGAGTTCCACTCAGGGTTGGCATTCAAGGTTGGTGAAGTTGAGTATTGCAACAGGTTAAGGGTCCATGCCTATCACAGGGGCAATTTGACTCTTGAACTCTCCAAGTCTTGGAAGCAACAAAAGTGTTGAGTGTGCCAGTAGGAGGCAGAGTGGGAGATGCCATGGGAAGACTAGTGTAGGGTTTGCCTCACAGCCCTAGTCACCCAGTGCAAACATTGCATGGTTCCGCATGCAAGAGTACAACCCACTGATAGCATTTATAGCAATTTTTAGGAGAGAGAGAGAGAGAGAGAATAATCATTAAGTCAGCCTTACAACATTCCTGTAGGTGGGTCAACTTTACTAGCCCCATGCTGCAGATGAGGGGGCTGAAACTGGGGAACAATATGCACAGATGCCTGTATCAGGGTGACAACACATGCCATGTCAGGCAGTAGCTGAGATTTCACGCCCACTTGGCCAGGCCAACCCCCTCAACCTTCAGTTCCAACAGCACTGACAACATCCAATGTACCATCGTGGGCCAGATGAGAATGCAGGACAGCGGTCCAGTACAGGGCTTTCCTAGGTCCCCCAGCAACCTGTCACAAGCTCTGGTCTTTGTGTAATTAAAGTGGGAACAAGATAAAATCATATTTGGCTTGTAGCCATAGAAGATTTATTGATTGCCCCCTTCACACACACACATTGATTCATCATCCAGTCTTGCTCAACTGAAGTTTGTGACTAAATTGAATGAACAACAACTTGTACAAACAGTGGCAGCAGAAGAAGCACGCATACTAACATACAAGAAACACCACATTTAAAAGCCTTTACAACTTTTCAGATTTTTGGGGTGGTTTTTGTTTTTTTTTAAATGCAGTCCCTAACCTCAGACTTCTGTTCCTATGGCTTGAAGGGATGCAATGATTCTTGGCAGGGATCCTAGACTAAGGATGTTCTAAATAAAGCCAAAACCACCACCGTCATCACATACACACAAAACTAATTACCCAGTTTCTGTGCCAAGGAAAATTCTCTGCTCAAAATAATTAGTGCAAGCTGATGTATATTCAAAGACACTTATTTTACAAAGAATGAACAGTCAGTAAACTTTATTTTGACCTTATTTCACTGTGGGTAGAATTTGGGATACATTCCCCTTCCCTCAAGACTAATGGCAGAAGACAAATGTGGGGGGAGGGTGAGCATGCACTTCAATTTTTCACAGGGACATGATGCTCAGAGATGTCAAAGATGCTCTAGATTGCCACATTTCTCTGCTCCACACTTCCTCTCCAACTCTATTCCCATGTTCCATTTCAAATCCAGGGAATGGGAGAAGGAGAAGCAGATATGGGCAGTGGTGGCAAATGAAGGCAGGCACTTCCTTCCCCCCCCCCAATCAATCTGCTGACTGAGGTAACTGCCTCGGTCAGTCTCATGGGTGTGCTCTTAGATTTGGTTATATCTCTGGATGCACAAGTGACCTCAGTGGCATGAAGCAATAGCCACAGTCCTTCCTAGACCTTCCTAGTCCTTCTGACCACTTTCAACACCTGATATAGGTGACTGCCATACGTTATACATGGGGCTTCTTTTGCCATATGTTATACACAGGGCTTCCTTTGAAGACTATTAGAAAACATGTAAGTTAATAAATGTGCAGCTATATTTTGTACTGTGACCTTGCCAATGGAACATATTGCGCAAGTTTGAAATCCCTACGCTTGTTCGCGGTCTCTTTCCAAGCACAATCCAATGCTGGTTTGAACTTTTGAACCTCTAAGTGGCTTGAATTGAAGGTACTTTAAGGGTCACTTTCTTCTGCATGAATCTGCCCAGACATTAAGATCATTGTCAGAGACTCTGCTTCAAGTTCCCTGTCTTCTGAATTGGGTGGACTATAATTGGAAACAGGGTCTTCACTATTGCAACCTGTGATGGACTTTTCTTCCTGAAATATATCCAAACCTCTTTTAAAGGCATCTAGTCCAGATGCCATCACCACATCCTGTGGCAAGGAGTTCCACAGATTAATTACATGCTGGGTAAAGAAATATCTTCTTTTGTTTGTTCTAAACTATCTGTCAGTTAAACCGAACTGTCAGTGATAAGGCAAGAACAAGTTCTTGGGATTGTGGTGGATAGCTCAATGTGCAGCAGTAATGAAAAAGGCAAATTCCAGGCTTGGATCATTTGATCAAGAATAAGGGATCAAGAATAAGACTGCTAATATTATGGTGCCCCATATAAATTGATAGTGCAGCCACATTTGTAATACTGCGTATAGGGCTGGTTGCTGCACTTCAAAAAGTTTATTGCAGAGCTGGGAAAGGTGCAAAAGAGGGTAACCAAAATGATCAGAGGGTTGCAACACCTTCCTAACAAAGACAGGCTATAATGTTTGGGACTTTTTAGCTTGGAAAAACGGTGATGGGGGCATGATTGAGACTTATAAAATTATGCAAAGTGTGGGGAAAAAAGCTTTTCTCCTTCTCTCACAATACTAGACCTAGAAGTCAACCAATGAAACTGATTAGCAAGAGATTAAGGATGGACAAATGGAAGAACTTTTTCACATACACCATGCCTGTAGAATGTGTTGATACAAGTTGTGGTTATGGCCACTAGCTTGGATGGCTTTAAAAAGAGGTTGATCAAATTAACAGAAGACAGATCTATCAATGACCACTCCTCATGATGGCTATACAGTATCTCCAAGTTCAATGACAGTGTGCCTCTGAAACCCAGTTTCAGGTGAATAATGGCAGGAGAGACATGTCTTTCTCTCCCGTTTGTAGGTTGCCCAAAGACAGCTATTGGGTCAATGTATATAACAGGATATTGAACTAGATGGTTTTTTGGCCTAAACCAGCAGGGCTTTCCTTTTGTTTTTACATGTTTGGATTGCTGATTTATCTTCAGGTCAGAATAAATTCTGCTCAGGCTCTACCTGCACATTTTGTGAAAGATTAATGGCTTGAGCTGATAGAGCCTTGCTGGTGACCGCAGCATACCAAGATTCAAACACAGTACTGAATCAGGCCATGAATGTAAAAAAGTACAACTGCTAAACTTCAATAGTTTAAAAAGCATAACCCTATGCAATATTTACTCAGCAGTAAGTCCCACTGTGTTCAGTAGGGCCTACCTGCAGGTAAGTGCACAGGATTTCAGTCTAACACAGGAGACAGACTGCCTCTTCTTTGCATTAAAGGCCTCTTTCTTGTGTAAACAGACACTCTGCTGCAGGTTATGTGAGTCCTGACTGCCTCATTAAAAGCCTCTTTGTTGCGCTTTGACCATCATCATATATGCGATCCGTCATTAAGCGAAAGGCTGTTAAGCAGTGGACGCCTGTACATAGATCTAACAACAGGATAATCTAATTCCTAGCTCAGGAGTTCCAGGTACAGTATCACCAAGAAGAGAGGAGATGAACAGAGGAAATACTGTAGCTCACGCCACATCATCATGCCCAGGAATGGCCCATCCATGATGCTGACTGGGGCATTTGCCTCAGGTAGCCAGACTGTCGGGGGGTGCACTGCTTGCCTCTGCCAACCTTGGCTGCTCCCAGTACCTGGATTTGAAAAGTAAGCGGGGTACAGAGCAGGTGACGAAGGGTGGAAGAAAAGTGAGGAGACACTGTAGCTCACCACCCTCCTCTCTTCCACACTTATTCTATTGCTCTGTTCCCCTCTTTTCCATTTCAGGAAGAGAAGCTATCCAGAGGATGAATGAGGCAGCTGCTGACCCCTTAGTTTCCAGTGAGCACCATCAATCAAGTGTGGCATTTGGTTGGGCATTCGCGAAAGACTCCCATTCACCAGGGTCAGCCTCTGAACCCTGAGTACCAGTGTCATTGGTAGCACTCAATATGCCAGCAGGGTGTGGATGGGTGGGCTCCCCAGGGAGCCTGGTGCAGGCTTTGCCCAGAGCCCCCAGCAACCTGTCATTGGTACTGCCTGGAAAAAAACCACAGAAGCCAACTGTTCTCCCACCACCACCCCGTCCCACTTCAAGATTTTAATTAGTTACGCCTTTTCAGGGGAGGTCTGCTTCACTTCTTCAGAATAACACTGCCAAAAAAGTTGGATTAATACAGAAGAGTTGGAAAGCAAAGAAATGCCACAATAAGTAGCTGAAGTTGGAGAGGAAGAGAGAAAATATGGGTGGAAGGATGGAAGCTCAGAAATGTAAGTTAGGAAATCGGTTTAGCAAATTCAAAACAGGACGATAACCCTGTGCTCTGAATTAACTTGTACAGAAATGGCAAAATCAGGGTACACAAACACATGATTCTGCCTTGTCCCTGGGATTCTGGCATGCGTAGCATGTGATCTACCTCAGAGCAATGACCCTTCCCCATGGGATATCCTTTAATTTCATTTATTTATCATAATAAAGGGAAAAGAAATGGGATACCCCAAAAACATGTGAAGCTGCTTTATATTGTGCCAGACCACTAGCCTCTCTGGCACTACTGGATCACATGGTTAGGGTGCTGGACACTGGCCAGGAAGACAGGAATTTGAATTCCCACTCAGCCATGAAGTTTACTGGGTGATCTTCAACTAATCACCACCTCTGAGCCTAGCCTCCTCACAGAGCTGTTGTGAGGAAAAAAGGAGGGAGAGGAGCCATATAATATTATATCACCCTAAGCTCCAGAAGAAAGGGGGTGGTATGTGAATGTGGAAAATGAATAAAGCTACTCTTCTTGACAGAAGCTGTCCAAAGATCTCAAGAGGTTGTTCCCATCCTGGCTACCTGAAATTCATTAGATGGAGATGCTGGGGATGGAATCTGTGACCTTCTGCATGCAAAATATGAGGACTACCACTGAATGAACGATGAACTCCTTCCCAATAAATGAAGCATCTTGCGCTGTTCATCATGACTATGCCCTTGCAGCAGTTGTTAGCAACACATAAAATTAAGCCCTGCTTCTATTTTTTGACTCTTAAGAGTTCTTCGAAAACCTTTAGTGCAACACTCCAAAATTGGGCCCATTAGCTACAATTCAAAACTTGGCCCGTGTTCCCCTCCCTCTCTTACAATCCGCCTGATCAAGAGTTCTATTGAACTTGAAAGCTTGCTGTTTGATATAGGTTTGACTTTTTGGTTATTAACCCACAGGCTTTATATTTAAAAAAAAAAAAAAAGATGGGTGGGAGGGACTATTTGTTGCTTTCTTTGCCTATGTGTGCACAGAAACTTTACAATACACCTTGAAATGAAACTCCAGGTGCTGATTCATGCCTGCAAAAAACTCCCTCATCTCAGTCTTTAGATTTTAAAAACTGAAAACTGTTGGGACCACCCCCCCCCCATCCTTTTGCTTATCATCTGTTTGACAAAGAACTCAAAAAACATCCCATTTGGTATGTTTTTTTCTTTGGGTTGTGGATTATTTCTTTGAATGGACTAACATGGCCACCTACGACTTTACAATTTCTTTAATACTAGTAGTTTAAAATTTGCAGTTTTTAAAATTACAAGAGCTCCTGTGCATTCCTGATATTAAGGAAAATGATTGAAATGAACCTCTCTCCTTAACCTCTAAAATGCAAACAATTGAAACAAATATTCAGTATAAACTTAAAGCACACACACACACACACACACACACACACAAGGGACAGTAGCCCTAGAAATGGGTCACTCACTATACCACAGGGGCCTGACAATGTGCAGATGCTAATGTAAATAACCAAAACGGACCATTCCGGACTGTCTCTGCACTGTGATAAACACTGTCTGCCCACAGTCCCCCTGTATTTGAAAGTTACGACAAACATTGGACTGAAATGTAAATACCTGACATCATGACTGGGTGAAGCAGGGGGCTGCAGATTTATCTAAAAAAATTAAATGAAACCCCAAAATGTTGTTTGACACATTGGGGAAAAAAGCCATTAGCGGTCACTGAGGGACTGCTTGTCAGAGGTCAGAAGTGGCATGGCTCAGTCTTGTAAAAATATGCATCTAATATAGAAGATAGTCACTTAATACTATTAGATAACGGTACAGACTGAGAAGTCGTAAGCCCAAACTGGGGATTCCTAGAACACAATTGGTTATATCTCAAGAAAGTTAGGATCCCTAAGCCCCAATAAATTAATGGGACTTAGTTGAAAAGCAGTTTATAAATACAGTTAATAATAATAACAGTTGTCACAACTTAATATTCTATTGAGTTCCATGATGATTAGGTAGGATTCATCTTCTTAGGATACAACCCACCGTTTAAGTTCCAGACCTCAAGTGCTTCATCCCATTCATTCTTATCAAAAATCAAGAGAGAACGAAAGATGACATTTCTACTTTTAACACTTCCTATCATTCCTTAGCGCAAGTAAAAATAATGCAAAGCAAGCAAGTCAACAGCTACGCACCATTTGAACCAGGCTCCAAAGATCCAAGCCCGACACTCTGCACATGGGAATATAGCAGCTACTTTCAGACATTATTTAGTAGAGAAATCAATGTGTATAAGCAGCACAGGGGGGACACACACGGAGAAGAATGGCATTGGTGTGGCATTACTTGGCTCACACCTGAGTACATGTGCATAGAACTGTAGTATGAAAAAGTACATAATTTTGGCTGAACTAGGACCCCCTCCCCAAGTTTTATTTTTTTAAGTGCATAAAAGCTAAGATGCACCAATTCTTACATCATTGTTTTAGTTTCTGGTGCCAGCATCAAAACCCATATTTATACAAGCAAAAAGGAAAGGAAAAAAAATCTGTTCAATTATTACAACTGACTAATGCATATAATCAAACATTCTATTGTAGTTATTTTCCTGTTATATTTAACAACAATCTTCCCTTGCCACAATGACTTTTAAAAAATGTCTTGCAACAACTATATTATTTCTTTTTTCTAAAAAAAAAACAAGAGCAATTTGCTGCCACTTGCAAGTTCGAAAGACTTTTAGTAAGTGGGAAGGAGGACCTCGTGCAGTGAACTCTGTCTTCCCCTCTGGGTGATTCTTTATCCAGCCCCAGCCATTAGTAAAGTTAAATCAATGTAACCAGTTTCCCCACACTGACAGCTTGGGTGGTTTCCACTCCTCCCCCTTACACCATCATATTGGGTTTTTGTGTGGTTTTTTTTTCTTTATGCACCCTGGGGAAATTCAATTAACAGTGTCAGTCTCCTCCTCTCAGTCAATGAGTGACACTATCAAGATTCTTTTCACCGCCCCCGACAAGTAAGATGTGTCCACCGATTTCTTGACTCACAAGTTAACAAGAGAATTACTGCCCACTTCTATAAATGACCATATACGATCTGTGTCATAAACAGTGTGACAGTTACTGAAATCAATCTTTCATAACCCTATTGATTAGGACACTCAGAAATAATGAGACTTCACTAAAGGCAGAATAATGCTTAGGGGGGTGGTGAGAGAAGAGAGATCAGTTCCTTTCTTTTGCCACTTTCCCACTAAACAATCTACTAGCAACTGCATACCAGCATAAAGGTAACTATTTATTCTGCTTGCTGTGTGTGACAAATGTGACTTTTAAACAACTTGTTTACAGACAACAAAAAAAGTGAAGGAACATAATGCAGCTTCAAAAATTAACAGATTAAGTGCACAATTCAATCTTGCGCTGGGACAGGCAAGCCAGGAGGACAGGGCACCACAGTGGTTCAGCCAAAGGTAAGGGGAAACTCTTCCCTTTACCCCCCGGTAAACTACTGCAGCCCTATGGGACTCCTCAGACTTGTGCCACCACCTGAGGTGGAACAAGTCCAAGGAGAGTGGAGCAACTTGAAGTCACTCTGCACTGCTTGGGACATGGGGTTGGGATCTGGCGTAAATGCCGGGTCCCAGCCCCACCTCCCACTCCCTGCCCACCCCTAGGACCACCCTCAGCCTGCCCTCCCCCACCCCAGAACACCTGCCTCATCCCCAACCACCCCAGAGTCTTGCGTCGGCCAAGCTCAGCCAACGCAAGACTCTGTGCCTCTGTTGGCGCAGAGACTTGAGTCAGCCTCCGCGTGCCGGCCTAGCCAACTCATGAGGAGGCGCGAACGTGCCTTATGGTGCCTCAGGATGGCGCCCTTAATGATATAACATAGGAAGGGTTGACCTTAGGAGCTAGGGGGCCCAATGGAAAGCATTTTTGTGAGGCCCCCACCCCCTGCTGCCCCCTACTCACCAGAATTAGCAGCAGCGAGTCCACGGCACCCTGCACAAAACAAGGCACCCGGAAGTAGGTGGTGGCGGTGTGATGACATCACCACCACCTGCTTCTAGGAGGCCAATTTTAAGCCAATCTGACCCAGGGACAGGTGGGAGCGCTGTCCAGCAGCAACACTCTGCCTGCTGCACTCTCCTTGCGATGTCTTGGCATGGGAGATTCCATGCTGTAGCATCGGTTACAGAGAAAAGCACTGGCTGCAGCTCTGCTTGCTGCCCCAGCGCAAAGCCCCTCCAGACACAGGAGCCAAATTGGTCAAATTGCCCTAAAGTAAGCCCTGAACATAGGAGTGGCTCATCACTAAAAATCCATGTGGAAATGCCAAAACAATTTTAGACCATTTTTTAAAAAATTCCTAAAGGACAATGATAATAATTTGGAAATATTGATAAATACACTTGTGGTTTGTAAAAGCAATATAAAATAAGTGAAGAGCTGTAGCCGAGGTAAGCCCATCCATGAGGCTGATCAAGGTGATCATCTCAGGCAGCAGGTTGGCTGGGAGTGTTCACTCGTCTCCACTGCTCCTCCTCCCATTCCCTTGATTGGAAAGACAAGGCCTGAGCAGAAGAGGAGGTATGGAGGAGAGAAGAGTGGTGGGGCTAGAGCATCCAAGATGCTGCCCTGCTGTTCCTTTTCCCATGGGATACAATTACACTTTTGGCTCTGAAATAAACCCAGTTTCTGTATACTGCATTGTATAGTAACACAACCATTAATTAACTATTATCACTTTTCTGATTTTTACAAGTACTGATTTTTACAAGCCAATGCAATATGGTTGCAGATATGCAACTTAAATACCATCTCTGTGTATACAGTGGTAAGGTAATTGCACACACAAACCATTTTCCAGCAAGGCTGAAGATAATTCTTGGTAACTTATAGTTCCTCAGATCCTGCTTTTTCAGGTACTACAAAAGGAAGAGCCATGTCATTTTCTCTTTTTGCTCCATTTGTATCACTGACAGTTTATTTCCTTTTCTTGTTACACTAAAGTGGGTGGTTTTGGCAATGTCAGGAAATGCAAGAAAAATAACATTTAAAAAAGAAGTAAAGTAGTTTCTTAACTTCATTTGTAAGGAAGTATCAGCCATTTATCACGGGTGCATCTTCAGTTGTGCCAACAGTTAAGAGAGTCTGCAGTGCCGGTAAGTACAAAAAGTCTTCTAATATCTTTAGCATACAGACTTGATCAGCAGTTGCCAATTCATTAACCACACTAATCCAACAGTCCATGAACCCACAATGCCTGAGGTGGTGCACTCAATGCTGCTTCCCCTCACCTGGCAGCGCGCACGCTCTCTCTCTCTCTCTCTCTCTCTCACACACACACACACACACATACACTCTATTCGGATTTGGGAAGGAAAAGGGGAACAGAGTGGAAGAGGAAATGTGGACAAAAGGAGAATGATTCATGCTTACAGTATGCTTGGGAGTACTCTGGACATTCCCATTCCTGATCTGTTCCATAGTTGTCATCCCCGGCACAGTTCTCAAGCACAGTGTTCACCTTCAGACAATGATCAGACAAACACTGATCAGGGGACAGAGCTTGCTGGAACACTCCTGGATGTCATATAACTGTGGATGGTGCCCATCCACAATGTCCAAATAGGGCATTTCAAGGCAGCAGATCTGGAGGCTTTACCAGTCAGCGGCACTGGACTGAAATTTCTGCATCATCTGTCTTCCCAAACCACGAAGGATAATGGGCAAGGATGTGAACATCCCTGCTGAAATGGTCTGCATTTGGTTCCCTTATCTGGCCATGTTGGTGGCCCAGGCAGCTGATAACTGATTTAGGGCCCAATCCTGAGCTCTCCACGCCAGACCTACACCGTCGCTGAGTGTTGCAAACATGCTGTAAGGCACACCCACGACACTAAGCACCAGGTCAGCACTGGCACTAGCTCAGCACCAGCCAGAAGCCCGCTGCATGCCTCCTGGAGCAAGGGATGAGCTCCAGGTGGCAGACAGGTTAGTTGGGGGGAGGCATTCTGGGGCAAGGGAGGGTGAGGAGAAGGCGGGACAGGGGACAGAGTGGGGCAGGAGGGGGTCTGCACCAGCAGAGCTCTACTCCACCAGATCCAGAACCCTGCGTCGGACCTCCCAGTCCCAACACGCGACCTCTCAACTTTGCACCAGCAAAACAGCCGGGTGCAGCCTTGAATAGCCCCATTGTTGGGCTTGCGCCCTTACCTGGAGACACCAGTGGCTGCCTGGTGCACTTTTTGTCAACTTAATTTGGAAAATTAAGTGATGTCATATAGTTTTAATTCAGCTCAGCTTTTTGATTATAAATTCAGATGAGTGCATAACAGACGTACAAGGGTGATCTGAATTTTACACTTAAAAGCACAGTCTAATTAGGCTTGCATTAGTTCTGTGGTACTATCAATGTTTGTGTGTGAGTACGCACATCGCTATATTTTGTTGTCCATACAAGCTCCACAACATTTCCTGCAGTGAAATGACTCTTCGTGAATTTGTGAGCAAAATTCAATAACATTTGTTTAGGTTACTGTATTACGACACAATTAGCAATGGTATGACTATAGACAGAAACACAATCCATACTCCTTACAGCTCTGCCTTTGCAAGGCAGATACCCACTTGCGATAACAGAAAAATACACATTGGATAAAACCACAGACGTTTTTTGAAAAAAAACATTTTAAGGTCATGTTTATGTTCCTGAGAAGAGTTATACCTATTATTCTATTAGCTGATGGATATCAAGGCTAACAACAAAAATGTATGCTTTCCTGTTAAAATATATACACACCCTTGCCTTAAATGGACCAAGAACCGATATTTGTAATATTGTACATGTGTTTGCTTTTCCTCATTCCCCTGAGGCTGAATGAACAGTTTGTCCTCTGTGTAAGATTTAAATTTATTTATAGGGAAACTGGGTCCCATTATAGGGTCAGAGCTATCACAGTAAACCTTGGAGTAATAAAAGTGCCACCAGCCCTTACATTTTTCCCCTTCCCATATAAGCACAGGATAGCTTTTCAATTATTTATTTAATGATGGTGATGATTTTTTCCCCCCAAATGTTCTTACTCCACTCTGCCCACTAATCGAAGCAGCAGGGTTGAGGTCACAGTTGGGCTAAGTTGGGCATGTTCCCACCCACTTGGGACTTGGCCAACCACTTTGCCAAGGAAGCTGCAATGGAGTCAACAGACAGATTTGCATTACTAATGCCTTTGCCACTGGGATCCATCTACAAATGGAAGCACATCCCAAAGAAGCCCATGCATAATTGGGAAGGGGCTCTAGGGTTGCTCCCATTTGTTGAGGAGAAGAGCAGGATAAGGGGGAGTTGCCACATAAGTCTCAACTCGGAGGGCAGATCCCAGTTTTCCCACCTTTCCCCGTCAGCCAATGGCCTTTCTAGTTAGTGCTTGCTAATGTGGGTCAAGATCTAACAGTGTTTTGGAGGAACCTTTGTGATTATTAGTTCTTTATACAGGGCCACCAATGTTCATGGTGTTTTACAAAGTATAAAGGGATAGGTCCCTACACTCAGAAACATGCAGTCTAAAATTAGAGACTGGTGGGAACATAGGAAAGGGAGAGAAGTGGAGGCATGGGTGAATTGGGAAGAACAGAGTGATTTGAAGTGGGCTTGAGATTCTGGGTTACATTGGAACACTGATTAGCATTAACCACAGTTAAGAAGCCAGTATTTCCCTTAGGTATAGTTAAGATGGGGGGGGGATTTAATCCAAAAAGGAGAGGAGGTTGGAGATCACATAGCCAGGACTAGCTCCCAGTTTCTAAATACTGATAACGAGGGAGCCAAGCCTATACTGACATTGGACCCCGAGAATTAGTACTAAAAGAATGGGGGGGGGGGAAGAAGAGGAAGCGCTCCTGTAGATTTCAGCACACATCTCACATGCAAATCTCCACTGCAGATGCATCATACAGAGCCTTCCTGGGAGAATACTCCAGTTGTTCTATTCCAGCTCACTGCAGACATACAGAATAGATACCAGACAGCTCAGATCTGCCATGTTCAGGCACTGACTTCTACAACCCATATTTATTTTTCTTGCGTTGCCTGTGGTATTTGGATTTCAATGAACCTGAACCAACGGAGGGTTTGCCAGAATCTGATATTATACCACATTACACTTGGCGACATGGGTCAGGGAATATTTTGCCTTCTAACTTCCACCAGCTTATAAACTTTGGCAGATACAAACTTATTTAGTAAGGTCTGTGTGACATACTGCCAGCTTCAAGCAGTGAACTAGCTGCATTCTAAAAACAGGAACAGTAATTGGGGGAAAAAATGCCCATGTCAAGTCTATCTGTTTAAATTCTGTTTACTTGTAGTAATGGTATACACATGTCTCGAAAGCTGCTGATAAGCCACAAGGAGCTTAGGTTACTCTGTCCCTATTCAAAACCCCCAAGTTAAATTCATCTTTAACCAATAACCAGAGAAATCAATTTACATAAGACCCAAATCAAGATGCTATGGTTTTCAATTTGCGTGTTTAAAAGTGTTAAGGATTTTCACAATGGTAAATGAAATAGGAGAAACGCAGACTGCGGGAACAATACATGAGATGGAGAAAACGTATTTTAGGGGGTGCCTTAGCCAATATGACTCCCCCCTTCCCAAAACTAACATCCACAGGTGAAGCTCTGCTCTGAATGCCATCATCCTGTGATTTAGGAGTCAAGAAGCAAGACTTCCTGAGCTTGGGCACCACAACAGTGAATCTTTGTTCCCTTAGACAGGACTACCCATGCATATATTCAGGACATGCAGGGCTGGCCTGAAACCTCTCAGCACCTGACCTGGTGTGCCCCTTACTCAGGGGCACACCAACCTCCACCACTCTTCCTCCTGCTGCTTCCTGGATTCTCATAGAAAAAGAACAGAATAGAAGAGAACACATGAAGGAGAGAAAAGTAAGAAGCTATAAAGTCTCCGGTGCTCTAGCCCAGTGGTTCCCAATCTTCTTGGCCTCACGACCCATCTAGTCCTCCGTGGTGGATTGCAACGTGGAAAGAATTTACCAGGAGGGTTGGGAGGCTCTTTTGGGTCTTGCTAGACCAGAAGCTGTGGGCCTCAGAATGGCCTGCAGAAGCTTCAGAAAACTCCTGGTTTTTGGATGCAAACTGGAAATGGCTTTCTGAAACCGGAAGCAAGGCTTCAGTGGGCCATTCTGAGGCCTGCAGAGGCCAGTAGAGTGGATCACCAGCCTCGCACAACCCACAAGAGTCTCACTGTATGATACACCGGTTCAGACTGGAAACATCGTTTATGGCCCTCTTGAGTCAATCAGTGGGACCTGAAACAGTCTCAGTGTCTCACAATCACTCTCACTATATATTTTTACTTATGTGATACATTGAAACCACAAGTTTATTAATACTCTGTCAAGCTACAACATGCAAATGCTTTTCAACTGCACTGGCTCTCCAAGTTAAAGAAATCTGAGTTATGGACGACTGTGCTGATGCAGATGCTGTAGTAGATGTTTCAACAAGTACATTTTGAATCAAGTACAGACCCTTGAAACCTATCCTGTACTTAAATAGGAGATTTAGTGTATAGCTACTTGTATTATACGTACATGCACGAGTGTGGGCTAAGTAACCAAAACCAAGGAACCGAAACCAAATGATGCAGGCTGCAGTATGTTCTATAGGTTTACTGAGTTGAGTAACAAGAGTTATATTACCTCTTTTTCCAGGATTCGTGAAATCTCTCCTAAAATTCGATCCAGAACAGAAACCTTCTGGCTGTCTTGAATTTGAAGCTGCTTTAGCAGGTCTTTTACTAATCGCAGAAGCCTTTCACATAAAAGATGAGAATTGGGAAAAAATTACATTCTAGTAATATTTCCCTGAGAGATTAATCACCACAAGATACTGGCGAGAGATAATATTGTTTTTATATTTTAGTAGCACCCAACAAATGAGACATACTCCAACACAAGGGGACAGAGTTTCTATGTGCAGATTGCCTTCCTGGATTCTAAGACCTCCTCATTTCATTTGCAATGTGTTCAATGGGGCTTACTCACTAGTAACTGTGTGTACATTACTGCACCTGCAGTCATAATTACCTTTAGTTGGACTGAAGTCAAGGCATTTTGTTTTGTAAAATGGTTCTAATTTAAAGCTGGTTAATTTTTTTATCATCATAAATCCCTGCTATTAGCAAGAACTCTTTTTTTTTTTTTTTAAATCAACCTAGTACAGGATTATAAACTCTCACTAAATGAATGTGTTCTGGCTAGAAGGATACATTTTAAAATAGCTTTGACTATGAAAACAAGTCTCAGATACAGTGTAGGCTCTGTTGAATTCCTTCAGCTTCTCCTGCTATAGTCAAGCCAAACTGAAGCTCTGTGTTTGGCTTTATAGAATAATTTTTTTTTTTAAGAGTCCTATAGATGCAGACTTTCATTTCTGCATCACAAAAGCATCTTATTCCCCATTTCCCTTCCTGGTGGAGCATATAGAGTTACCTTTTCTTAGATTACTTCAATTGTTACAGAACTGCTTAATTTCTTGGCATCGTATGAGGGTGAACTCTGAATCGAACTGTTTGTTGACTCAAAGAAAGTAATCCTATTCCCTCTTTCTAAAAGCACATTCAGACTGCTATTCGCATTGCCATTGCAAGAAGATCAGAGCACATGCCAAATTTCAGATAGTGAGGGACTGTGTAGGAGCTTTATTTTATTCTGAATTCAGTCATAAACAGGAAAACATTTTTTTTTAATGAAAGGGAGGGATTTATTCATGGATTAGATCAGGGGTTGGCAAACCCTGCCTGGGGACCATTTGTGGCCCTCAGGGTTCCCCAATCCGGCCTGCAGGGAGCCTCCAGTTTCCAATAAGCCTCTGGCCCGTCTGAGACTGTTGGAGCAACTGCCAGTCACAACTGCTAGATGTGAGCTGCGGGCCAAGTCAGAGCAAGGCATTTCATAGTCTCTTTTCTGCTTTTTGTGTGTGTGTTTTCTGCTTTTCCCTGGGCAGTATTTTAAACACCCCCCCCCCCCCCGCCTCTGAGCAACTTATGTCGCCATGTGTTTCTGGCTTGGTCTGCATATTTTCACCGTACAAGAGGTGTGTGGCAAACATGCTTGAATTACAGTTCTCATGTGTATTATAAATAAGCTCAGTAAAATTCATTCCTATAAGTTCTGTCTCAGATGTATTCATTTATGTAAATTTATTCAAATTTGAAATGTAAATTAATTCTTTTTTCCTGGTCCTTGACACAGTGTCAGAGAAATGATGTGGCCCTCCTGAAAAAATGTTTGGCCACCCCTGGGTTAGATCAAATTACCACCACATAGTAGTCCACAATGTTTCTCAACTATTGCAGTGATTCGGGACACTAAGGAAAACACACCTTCCACTGAGATTGTAACCTGAATTAAACTGGCCCCATAATTGAAGGTTTTGAGTTAGGGACCTCACACCATTAGCTTCTGTAGACACCACAGCAAGCCTGAAACAATTCCACTATGTTACTTAAATCACAAAGTTGTATGTGGTCCTGTATGCCATCTAATCCTACCCTCCCTGCCCTGTGCAGAAAATACTGGCTTCTATATTTTATTAGAAAATGACATGGACGTCAAATTGCCAAATCACAGACATTTGATACTTCACAGAATCAGACGTTCACAGATCTTGGAACCTACATTTCAGTTGAATTGTTTATGGAAACCTCAGCCTGGGTATGTTTTTTCACTGTGGTGGTCACCCCTCTGTTTTCCAAACTTTAGCTGGACAGGCTTGGCCCTACACCCCCCAATGTCTGAGGAGATATCTGCTTTTCCAGAAGCATGCCAGACTCTGCCTACATTGTTCATGCCAGTGGCATCACTAAAGGGCAGGGGTGCAGGCCGCACTGGGTGATGTGCATGGGGGGTGACACTACTACTTGCCAATTTTTTTTACGTCTTATTATTATCAAATAATACCATCATGTTTTATATCAGCCAATGCGTACTTTCATGCAGAATGCAATGAAAAACACCACGTTGAAATATCTCTATTCTATCAAAAGTTATAGCCAAAAAAATCAGTGGGAGTGGGGCAATGGTACATCACCACGCCCACTGCGTGGGGCATTGCCCCATCCACTGCATGCTTAGGTTTCAATTATATAGGCTACCCCAGGGCCATTGAAAACACTACATCTAATGCTACCTTATTCCTTTTTTCTTCCTGCATTAAACCAGATTGGCTTCATAACCATCTTGGGACTTTTATCCACATCTAGCTATGAGAGAGAAGCAGAAGGAGGGGGCGGGCACAGGGGGCAACAGCATATTCCGAGACCCACATGAAAAGCACAAGTTGGGGCCAGTCCAAGACCTCTCAGCACCACATGCTGTGTTCCAAATGTTGCCACTTCCAACCTGGGATGCCAGTGCAACTTCTCCTGTTCCCAAATAGGAGTGGAAACTTGGAGAAGACAAAAATGGTAGGCTGGAGTACCACCAATGCTCTAACCCACCATTCTCCTTCACACTGCCACCCTTTTATTTTCTGAATCCAGGATGCGGAAGGATGATGAGAAGAAGAAGCAAAGGCAGTTGGGACAGATGGAGGCAGGCACCACCAAGAACCTGCTGCCAGAAGTGAATGCCTCAGTCAGCCTTATGAACAGTCAGCCCATGACAGAAGGGGTGTTGATTATCACCACCACCTTCTCTCTTAGCTAAGGAAAAAAGAGATTTCACACTTAACCTCAAAAGCAGTAGTACAACTGATGTTCTGTGGCAGGAAACTAAACTGAAAGAAGAATACTGAGTATATAGGAAGGTCAATTGCTACATCAGCTTTTTACATATTCCAGGAACACAATTTTTCCTATGTATTAGATGTGGAACTTAAGGCATCATGTCAATGTCAGATGTCAATGTCAGATGTCAAATGCTTACTTTGCTTTGTAAGGGGAGTCACAGGAAGAGTTTTTTGCTTCTAGTACACTTTCATATTCCTTGGCCCTAAGGAGAAAAAGCAAATATTAAAATATTCATTATTAGCTTCAACAAGTCTCATTCTACATTGCAGCCTTGAATAATGTTAGCCTTCAATTTATTTCATAGGAATAGAGATGCAAAAGTTTTAGATGTTTTAGAAAATGAGATTTTAAGGCAATTTTGTCTTGTCAACACCACCAGTTACTGAAACTTAGCACAGACTTTCACATCTACTTTAATAAGTACATGGTGAAACATTACACCTGAAGAAAAGAAAAACATTTACTATTAAAACATTGTCAACAAGGATGCCAATTCTGTCATGATCAATAGAAAGACACTTTTTTAAAAAGTGGATCACATGCTGAGGTCTCATAACATTTCATGACTGAATAAGTGTATAAGGAATGTATGCATCACTTGTGAGAGCTTCTTTTATGCAAACATGAAAGTCATCTACCAATGGCTGTTTTCTTTTAGGGGAATAGAAGTAGGAGTCAGCAGCACAAACCTGTTCAGACAATTAAAAATATTCAAGCTTACACTGGCTAAACGTTAAATGTCAGAGACAGAAATGATGTTTGTTTGACGCTGCTTAATTCAGCTTGAACTGGCTCAGGCCAAATGATGATTCACCAGCCCAACCACTGACACAAAGCATCAATGTTTAAGAGCATTACTATGTTCAAAAGATATCCTGCCTTCTGCACATTCTATATACATGCTATTATGAAGGAGATTGGTCAAATCTATGAATGGTAGATTTAATCCACAGTTATTAGCCAGGAAGCCATGTTTAGATGCAGTGCTGGATTCCAGTTGCTGCGAGGCAACTAGGCTGTTGTCTTCATGCCCTGTTTGTGGGCTACCTAAATATTTATGTATTTTTAAAACATTTTTATTCCACCTTTCCCCTTGGTGTCAAGGCAACCTAAGCAGATAACACAGAAGTTAAAAACATAAAAATACAGTTACAATAAAGCATAATTATCAGTCAAGTAAAGTAAGATAACTGCAAAACAACCAGCATAATAAATCAGTCAATGGAAGTGTCTGGTTAGTTGTGGGAAACTGAGTGGTTGACTGTGGCCCTTTGAATGAATCCAAAAGGGTTTTATGCTCTTCATTCTGCAGCTCTGATGCTATTCTTTTCATCACAGATTTCTGGTCACCCAAGTCTGCTTAGAAGAGAAGGTATAGAGTAGAGCAATGTTTCTCAACCAGTTGTACAGGTACCACCAGTGGTGCTTGAGGTGGTGTCTGTTTGTACTCAGGGGACCTCTGGACACTTGCTGCCCAGCAGCAAGACCAGGAATGCAACGCAACAAACAGCAGTAGGAGGCTCAAAAGCATGCTTTCCCATGTTCGAAAAGCCCTCCCGTCCACCCTGAGCCTCTTACTGGGGTTTGTCACATTGCATCTGGCCTTCCAAACCAGGAGCAACTGGCAATGATGACACTGTCAGTTACTTCCGGTGGTACTTCAAATAGGTGGCACATGTGAAGTGGTATAGTGGAGGAAAAATGTTGAGGAACACTGAACTAGATGGAAGGACTGCACCCTCCTATATCCTACTCCAGTGGTTCTCAGGCTTTTCAGCATGGGACCCACTTTTTAAAATGACAATCTGTCCAGGACCCACCGGAAGTGATGTCATTGACCTGGAAGTGATGTCATGGTCAGAAGTGAAATCATCAAGCAGGAAGTGACATCTTTGTTATGCCAGCACCAGAAGTAATGTCATCAAGCAGGAAGTGGCTGCCATAATGGATCAAAAGCAAAATCCTAAGCATGTCTACTCAGAAATAAGTCCCCTTATAGTCAATGGGACTTACTCCCAGGAAAGCATAGATAGGATTGTAGCCATTGAGAGTGGCAGTCTCTCATTGAACCCAGTCCTAGGCATGTCTACTCAGAAGTACATCCATTCTAGTCAATGGGACTTACCCCCCGGAAAGTGTGGTTAGGATTTTAGCCTGAGAGCCCAAGCCTAGGCATGTCTACTTAGAAGTAAGTCCCCTTATAGTCAATGGGGCTTACTCCCAGGAAAGTGTGGATAGGATTGTAGCCTTTGAGAGTGGCAGTCTCTCATTGAACCCAGTCCTAGACATGCCTACTCAGAAGTACACCCATTCTAGTCAATGGGGCTTACTCCCAGGAAAAAGTGGATAGACTGTAGCCCAACTCATCCCTTTCTAAATTCTCACCCCCCCAAAAGAGCAGCTACTGAGCGGGGTGGGAAGCAATGAGTGAGGCAAACCCCAAACTCATCCAAGCTCCCAGCCAGGCAGCTCCAGGCGCTTCAGGCGGCGGCTCCCCTGCTTCTCCTGCTTCTCCCCCCCGACTTCCCCCCTCAAACCGATTCGGAGCCTTCTTCTCTCAGAAGCGTCCTGGCACTTTGGGTCAGCGGCCCCCTGCCTCTGCCACTCTCCCATCCTCTTGCTCGCCTGCCTGCAAGCCACTCCGTTCCAGGCGGCGGCTGCTGGCGCTTGGGGAGGCAGCTCCCTTCCTCCTCCTCCGCCTCCTCCCTCCCTGCCTGCCTGCCACTCACCCCCCTCCCCACAAGCTGCTCTGGAGCCTCTGGTTCCAGGCAGCAGCGGCTGCTGGTGCTTGGGGGGAGCAGCCCCCTTCCTCCTCCTCCTCCCTACCTTCCTCCCTCTCCCTGCCTGCCTGCCGCTCACCCCCCTCCCCACAAGCCGCTCCAGAGTCTCCCTTCCAGGCGGCGGCGGCAGCTGCTGGCGCTTGGGGGGGTGGCCCCCTACTTCCTCCTCCTCCCTCCTTCCATCCCTCTCTCTCCCCCGCCTGCCGGCCGCTCTCCCCCCCCACACCACTCCGGAGCCTTCCCTCTTAAGGCTCCTGGCACCTTGAGGCGGCCATCACCCCACCTCTGCTGCTCTCACTCCCTCCACCTGCAAACCGCTCAGTACCCATTTGCAGGCAGCAGCAGCGCCACTGCTCCTTGTGGGATGCCTCCACCAACTTCCAAGATGGCAGTGCACTGCTCTTTGCGACCCACCAGACATCGGGTCGCAACCCACCAAGTGGGTCGCGACCCACAGTTTGAGAAACACTGTCCTACTCCCAATTGTTTAAATGCGGATAAGCCAGTAGCAGCATTATGCACCATTCTTTACTTCCTTTTTTTGCTCTTGGACAATTTATGCTATTGCAAAAGCCAAAGAACAACATTTCAGAACCAAAATTGTGCATGACAGTACTTTCTGTCAGTACAGTAAGATCGTCACACAACCCGCCTGATACAAAGCGCAGACTTTAAAATGCATAAATTCATAGCAATCAGTGTGCACTGAAGGCCTCCTCCTTTGATGTTGTGAAGATCATGTAATTGCACTTCTTATTTATTTCTTTGTTTCTTGTAGTTCCTGAAACCTGTTAGATTCTATAAGCAGATTGCGTGCACCCAGACAGACATGGGTGGGTAAGTAGGGAGAGTTAGAAATATGAAAAGCTTTTAAGACAAGGATAAAAAGCTTGACCTTTATCTAACAGGAGAAAGGAAGGATTCAGAGAGAGAGAGAGAGACATGACATGATTAGAGTGACAAGCAAGGAAGATGATTTTCAAGTCTGCACAAAGTCAGTGAGAAGTAGCTTTTGTACCTTCTGCAAATATTTATCTTCACCAAATGTATGCCCTGGGCTATCTTTGCCCCTTAATTACCTTCCTTGTTTAGTTCAGAGTTTTCCTTTGGCTGGATAGATGGTAAGCAATTTTACCTTTCTTTGGCTAACCCAGGATGCTCTGTACAAGTAACTTACTGAGCACAAATTTTCCCATCCCACAATAAGTAATTTAAATCTAGTTTCTGCAAGTGAACTTGATTTGTCTAGGAAGATTCTTATTTTGGATGACTGTTTCCAAAGGCATTTTCCTTCCATTCATATTATACTCAAAAAGGTGAGAACAGTTAGAAATTCTACTACACTTCTCCAATAAAACAACTTAACACTGCAATCCTATGTGTCTAGTCAGAACCTTGTTATATTCTGTGGGACTTACTCCCATGTTCAGTCTCTATAGAATTGTAATATAAATCACAGAATCATCATACTAAAAGCAGACATCCAAATAAAAACCATACAGAAGAAAATGAACATAATTGTATGATCGTATACATATAAAAATTAACAGTGTACAAGATTAACAACAATAATTGAGGAAGGGAATAAAGAACATATAATGTTCAAACCAGTGACAAAAGTGGACAAGGTCTAGAACCATTGTTACATTTATCATTCTGGAACATTTCACACATTACCCATATCTGGATAACATTATTTACTGTCCTGCCTACAACACCATAGAATATGTAATCTTTGCATAATGACCATGTCCCATTTCCTTAAAAAAATTATGATACTGGAGGAGATAAGACTTTCTTCCACAGGAATGAGCAATTGTCCTCTTAGGTGCTGTTAGCAGTTCACCACTACTTTCAGATGCACTTCATCAACTAATTGGTTGAGGATGTTTCATAGAATGCTTATTAGACCCATAGGTGTATCAAAATCAGTTATTTGAGAGCAAAATGCTAAATCTAAGAACCAGGATGGTGCAGTGGTTCTGGTGTTGGAAGATCCAGGTTCAAATCCCCAATCAGCCATGAAGCTCCCTGGGAGACCTTGGGCCAATCACAATTCTTCCAGCCTAACCTACCTCATAAGGTTGTTGTGAAGACAAAATAAGGAAAGAAGCCATGTACACCACTCTGAGCTCCTTGGTGAAGGGCAGAATAAAAATGTGAAAAATCAATAAATCTAAGTACTGGCAAAAGTGATACAAACTAAACATAGCTCAGAAAGACAAAACAATGTTTGCAATGAAACAGCCATCACAATTTTTGGACAACAAAAATTTTAACATGCAGTGTGAAGTAGTTAATGACTAGCAAATGAAACCAAGGACTTCATTAATGCCATTCTTCTTAGCAGGGGGAGAGTAACTAGCCCACCTCACCCCAGCAGCGTCTTTTCTAGTGGCTGTCTGCTGGTGTTCTTTTGCATCTTTTTAGATTGTGAGCCCTTTTGGGTCAGGGAGCCATTACTTATTTGATTTTTTTCTCTGTAAACCGCTTTGTGAACTTTAGTTGAAAAGCGGTATATAAATACTGTTTAATAATAATAATAATAATAATAATATTTGCTTCGATTTTGACCTGAACTCTCATCAATCTGCCCTAGAATTATTTTGATAGCATAACATACAAGCTAATATGGAATAACTTATTTTGCTACATATCATTTCTAACAGCACCTGCTTAATGGCTTGGGGTTATAAATATTATTAATAAGACCAAGAAAACTTCTTAAGAAAATAGATAATCTCATTGATCACAGTTTGTCCCTTAATTCACCTCTGCCATTATGGGTGGTTTCATATGCTGATTTTGATTTAAGAGATAACATTTTAAAATGCAATAAGATCCCACCTGAGTGCATTTACTTGCTTGCCCTCCATTTGGATATTTTATCATTGCACCATTATGGGAGTAGGCTCTGCAGGTTTTCTATAAAGAAATACCTTATAATTTAAGTGTGCAGAACAGAATGATATAGATTAGCTACCTCCAAACTCAGATGGACGGGCAGACCAATCTAACACACTTCCCCATGCGGTGACACAATGGCACTGGCATTGGACTACACTGCATCCCACAGGGAATTTTTGGCTGCTGGTGGTCTCCTTAGAACAGTGGTTTACAACCTTTTACGTTTCACGGCACACTGACAGGGCACTAAAATGATCAAGGCACACCATCAGTTTTTTGACGGGTGAAAAGGCACACCATGCTGTTGGTGGGGGACTCACATCCCCCAATGGACCTACTAATAAATGACCTTCCCCCAAACTCCCGCAGCATACCTGGGGACCATTTGTGGCACACCAGTGTGCCAGGGCACACTGGCTGAAAATGGCTGCCTTGGGGTAAGGGGACATTTGTTGCTGGTAAGCACCAGCAACCGCAATGGGTCAACTTGGACCTGCACCAGCAATAACACTAGGGGCAAGTCCATGTTAATCTGCCCAGGTGGATCAAGCCCAGGAAGGGGGTTTGGATATGGTGGGTGCTGGCACCTGCTCCGGCAGGCCTCCCAACAACCACTGGCGTGCCTGGGCCTTGCACTGTTGCAAAGTGCTTCATAGCACTTTTACGACAGAGCGTGGCAGCAGACCCTAGTTAGAAGTGGGCTGCAAGAGCAGTCCTTGCTCTTCAACCTTTTGTTTGCCGCCCCCCCCATTAATTTCTTTAAATCTGAAACATAACCAAGTTTGTAAGTGACTAAAAGTAGATATCTCCAATCTTTTCTTGATCCAACATATTTTCATACTGAAACAAGAGCCTGGTTGGCAACCTTCAGTCTCGAAAGACTATGGTATAAGCCTACAGCACCCGGTATTCCTAGGCGGTCTCCCATTTTAGTACTTTGTTTATTATTTATTAATGGAGTCTGAGCCACCTCTTCTTTAATATCTGTAATATTTAGCATTGCTTACAAAAGTGTCAAGTGAAATTGTTCTACCAGTAGAGGAAGATGAACACAAATAAAATGTTCTGAATATAAAATAAGCTCTAATTTATTCATTTCATGATTTATATCCCACCTCTCTGTACATATGTACTCAAGACAACAGAGTTTAAAACAGTAGAGTAACATAACATAATTACCTAAACTACAGTAAGAAACACAATCCTGTCTAAAAAAACCATAGGAGCAATAAATATACAACCATTAACAACAATAAGAGTACACCCATCCAAGGGTCCTAGCTAAAAAAAAAACCCACTTGAATACTACTATTTTTAAAGCACAAAAGTGAGCAATGAAGGGGCTAGACACACCTCTCTTGGGAGGCTATTTCATAATCTGAGTGCTGCTACCAAAAAGGCCTTCAACCTTGACCTCATCAGCTACAACTCCATTGGCAGAAGAACAATGAGAAGGGTCTCAAATCAAAATTCTCAGGGTTCAAATGGGAAGAGGTGATTTCTAAGATGCCTTTTAAAGCCCTGCAGAGCCAGGGAACAAGGTCAGAGTCTTTAAGCCAGCAATCCTAAGCATGATTACTTGAGAAGAAGTCCCATTAAACTTGGTGGGGCTTTCTTTCAAGTAAAAAATGCACCGCACAGTCTGTCCAGAACAAACCTTGCTAACTGTTCTTGCATATATAGGTATGAGCCGCATAACAATGGGGATATGTTCTCCTACCCGTTGTTATGCGATTAGGTCATTAAGGGATCATTCAACTCAATCTAGTGCCTTTCTTGTGTAAACAGACACTTCCTGCCAGACAGTTGCTGGCTGCACAGGCTACTGGAGATCGATGGCCTCTTCTTTGCATTAAGAGCCTCTTTGTTGCGTAGTAGACACTCTGCAGTATGCCATGAGAGACCTGACTGCCTCATTAAGAGCCTCTTGGTTGTGCTTTGACCACCGTCGTATATGCGATCCAACATAAAGTGGAAGGCTGTTAAGCGACACCCGCCTGTATTCTCCAGTTAAATGGGCACAGTAAGACGTCATATCAACTACATATTCTGTGCAAAATTTATCAACCAAAACCAATTACTTCAAATAGTCACTGAAACTAAAAATAAAGAGGATATACTGTAGTTTCTCAGTTTGGGCAACAGATACTAACAATACTACATTACAGAGAATAATGGATCTCTCAAACAGTAAAAATTTGCATCATCAGGCATTATATAGTACAAATGAGTTAGATCAGTACTAGTGGATCCAGAATGATGACATCTACTGTTTACACCATACCTTGAATCTCTTTCCTTGGCACTACTGAATGTCAATACACCAATTACCAAAAGTCCCACAAAGTTCCAAACAACACAGTCCTGGAACGTGCTGGAATCCCTAGCACGTATTCACTGCTGAAACAGAGACGCCTGCGTTGGCTTGGTCATGTCGTGAGAATGGATGATGGCCGGATCCCAAAGGATCTCCTCTATGGAGAACTCGTGCAAGGAAAGCGCCCTACAGGCAGACCACAGCTGCGATACAAGGACATCTGCAAGAGGGATCTGAAGGCCTTAGGGATGGACCTCAACAAGTGGGAAACCCTGGCCTCTGAGCAGCCCGCTTGGAGGCAGGCTGTGCAGCATGGCCTTTCCCAGTTTGAAGAGACACTTTGCCAACAGTCTGAGGCTAAGAGGCAAAGAAGGAAGGCCCATAGCCAGGGAGACAGACCAGGGACAGACTGCACTTGCTCCCGGTGTGGAAGGGATTGTCACTCCCGGATTGGCCTTTTCAGCCACACTAGACGCTGTTCCAGAACCACCTTTCAGAGCGCAATACCATAGTCTTTCGAGACTGAAGGTTGCCAATACAAATACAAAAGTCCCACTGAATGCCAACACATCAATTATGCCACATTTATTACCATATCTGCAAAAGCAAATAATTGCAAATTCACTAATTTATTTACCCACAACTCACACAGGACCACCCACTAAAATATGAGTATATGCAGGATAGTGGCTGCTGAAGAAACAGCAAAAGCATACAAAATACACATGAATGCAAATTAAGTGAGAAAGAAACACACTCTGATAAATGTTTGCTGTGTAAATGAAACATAGCAGTTTTATCATATTGCGATGAAAACCAATATCTCAATAATACCAATATAAGGAAGCAACTACTGAATTGATTCACACATGTCCCTTTGACAATTAAAAATAACAGTAACAATATTTCATTACCTATAATGGATTTCAACTAAGTGAACGGAATCCTTTAAATAGGAAGCCATTTAAAGAACAACAGTTATCAATGACAGATTATATGGAAGTGGAGATAACCTCCGACAGGGAAATTTCAGCTCCGAGACAGGCCCGGCAGCTCATGATCGAATGATGCCCCTCATTTTATTCTGATCCGCGGATGTCACATTTTAGGCCAATGACAAACTACAGGTCTGACAACTCACTTTCCATTTTAAGATATTTCTAACTTTCCCTTGTTGTGGCAGGCAACATAATTGATTAAACCCAGCCTGGGGATTTGACACTGCAGCTCACTGGCTTCTATTTGTTGATTACTATTGATTTTCTTTGATACTTCATTTTAAAAATCAATAGCTTGGAAGAAAAATAGGCATGGTTTACACATACTTAAACATACTATTGTATGCTAGAAGAGGCTACAGTTTTGGCAGGGCTCTGGCATCCAATTACGAGGAAAGCTCTTAACAGGTGAAAGCCAGGGCTTCAGATCGATATTCAGTTTTCTTCCTCAATCAGAGAAAGTGGCCATAAATTAAGCTCATCAGTGTTATTTTCAAGATGTTCCTGAAGCAAATAACTTTAAAGTTTTTTTTCCTTTTAGATTTTCAAAGCAATTTTTTTTGAAGGACAAAAGAAAAACAAGGTTTATTGTGAAATTAGATGAAGAAAAAAAAATCAAATACCTTGAGTTCATCCGTGCCTTTAGTTTTTTGGCCTTCTTTTTTGTTTTCTGTCTCTCCTCACCATCTTTTAAGGGCTCTGTTGGGGCCGAGCTCTCTATGACAATATCTACAATGTACTTCTTTAAGGACAGGTGTTCCTGTAAAAGATGGGGAAGTGATGTTTAAACACAGCAGTAGTGAATTTCCACTAAACTTTAGGTTCTGCATTAAAAAAAGGAACAAAATGATAAACCATTAAACCTGTTTAATAATTACGGAATGTATTTTCCCATCCAAGCCTGCATGGCAACTGAGTTACGTGAGCAGGGGTGACATAAGGCCACTAGTCAGGTTGGGTACTAGCTGAGCACCTCCACCCACCAGAGGGCCAATGCCTAAACCTCCGTACCAGTGGCAACTAACATATTCTCAGAGGTTGGACAGAAGATGCCATGGAGACAGACTGCAGGACTTTGTCCAAAGGCAGCTGGCAACCTAGAACATCAGAGGATCTTCTCGGTATGCTCTTGTATCCATAGCATTGTGTTGCAAGACTATGAAATATGTTGCCACAAGATGTGGCAATGGCAACTAGGCTTGGGAGGCTCTAAAAGGAGATTGGATAAATTAATGCAGGACAGCTCTGTCAATAGCTACTAGTCATGATGGCCATGAGCTACTTTCAGATTCTGCAAAGGTATGCCTCCTGAATACCAGCTACAGGGCAGTAATAGTGGGAGAGATATTAAGCTACTTCTTTGAAATATACACCTTCACATATTTAAAGAAGGCAGGCCATCTTTAAATATCAGGTGACATTCCACCCCCCTACACTTTATGATGATAAACACTCTTGTCTGTTGGACAGGAATTATGAATGAAAACAGCCTTCCATTCCTCAAGCGTCTTTCCTAATCTAATCTGCAACGTAACAGACATCTCTATCAGAATGTTTAAGACTTCAACACACACGGTTATTCATCTTTCTCCGAGAGGCAAAAGGAGCCTCATGTTCAGTAACACAACATGGAACGGCTCAAAACACCCCATACGTCTCAACTTATCAGGCAACTTCATAAATGAGCTTTCTCAGAGTTCTCAGCTTTCAGCTGCAGCAGCTCAGATTAATCTCAAACTTCACTCCTTCTAAATAAAAGTAGAGTAATAACACGTTGCATCACAGCTAACTGTCACTCCTTCAAAGTGCAGATCAAAGTGGAGGATTATCACAGTGGGCAGATCTAATGTGTGAAAAACAGAAGTCCAACCAGGAGCTTGGAGGATATCAAATGTCAAAAGTAGACTGCCAATATTGTAGTTGCTGTGCTCAAGTACGCTGCTTTTGCCATAGTGTTCAGCTGCATATTTGCAGGAATAAGATAATGAATTTATCCTGGAGACACTTCACATCAAGTTGCACCAAGAAACGTACTATTGTACTTCATTATAACCATACTATAAGTATTTCCATGCCTCAAAGTTGTTTCACTGATCTTCCCAAAACATTTACCATAAAATATTTTTGCATAAGAGATTTACATCTTTGTTTTATTAACAAAGGGAGGTTTTTTTAATTCTGCCTTTCACTCAAACGCAGCTAACAACAATATTTATGAAACAATGATTACATTGTTATACTTTTTATCACTTTCCCCCAAAGTTTCTCTGAAACAATCAAATTATCACTGCTTTCAGAAGGTGAGCAGTGAAGAAGCACTTCCCCTTCCCCACCTTTCCATAGTTATGGCCTCATAAACAAAAAAGCCCCCTCCCATATACCCTCCTGCCAGCACAGACAGTAGTGGGACACAAAACAGGCGCTGTCCCAGATATTGTTCTGAGTGTACAGGTAGATATACTGTACACTAAAGAGAAGAGCCTTAAGACTGCCTGAATATCTCCAGTCAATGACTAGGCAGTGCCAGTCTAAGACTGCCAAGTGGCTGATGTGGAAGAACCATCTGCTTCCTCTCATTATTTGATGGCACACCAGCCACCACTGCTTGTCCTCCTGTTCCTTAGATTAGAAAAGGAAGAGGATAATGGAGTGAAAGAGGAAATGTGGAGGAGACTAGCAAGTTAAGAGCATTGTTTCTCAACCTGTGGTACAGGTACCACCAGCGGTACTTGAGGTGGTGTTTGGTGGTAATCCCAGGACCCCTGGACACCTGTCGCCCAGGAGTAAGACCAGGAACACGACACGAACATCAGTAGGAGGCTCGGCTTCATGGGCAGAGCTTCAAAACTTGCTTTTCTACACTCAAAAAAGTCCTCCCATCCACGCTCTTACTGGTGTTTGTTGCATCCCATGTGGCCTCCCAACTAAGAAGTTAACTGGCGATATCAGTTGGTACTTTGAGTAGGTGGTACTTTGAGTAGGTGGATCATGTGAAGTAGTACGGTGGAGAACAAAACTTGAGAAACACTAAGTTAGAGCATTGTAGAATATTTTCTTCAATTTTCCTCATTCCTTTGTCCTTTTGAATTCTGAAAGCAAAAGTACCAGCAAAGCCAGTGAGCTTCCTCTGCCTGAGGCAAACAGCTCTGCTGATCTTATTGTGGGCTAGCCCTGGACAGGTCATAAAAAATAGGAACTGTCCCTGAAAAATTGGAACGGATGCTATTCTTTAAAAAATGATGCTACCTAGTTGGCAACCTTCAGTCTCGAAAGACTATGGCATCACGCTCTGAAAGGTGGTTCTGGAACAGTGTCTAGTGTGGCTGAAAAGGCCAATTCGGGAGTGACAATCCCTTCCACACTGGGAGCAAGTGAGTCTGTCCCTGGTCTGTCTCCCTGGCTATGGGCCTTCCTTCTTTGCCTCTTTGCCTCAGACTGTTGGCCAAGTGTCTCTTCAAACTGGGAAAGGCCATGCTGCACAGCCTGCCTCCAAGCGGGCCGCTCAGAGGCCAGGGTTTCCCACTTGTTGAGGTCCACTCCTAAGGCCTTCAGATCCCTCTTGCAGATGTCCTTGTATCGCAGCTGTGGTCTACCTATAGGGCGCTTTCCTTGCACGAGTTCTCCATAGAGGAGATCCTTTGGGATCCGGCCATCATCCAGTCTCACGACATGACCGAGCCAACACAGGCGTCTCTGTTTCAGCAATGCATACATGCTAGGGATTCCAGCACGTTCCAGGACTGTGTTGTTTGGAACTTTGTCCTGCCAGGTGATGCCGAGAATGCATTGGAGGCAGCGCATGTGGAAAGCGTTCAGTTTCCTCTCCTGTTGTGAGTGAAGAGTCCATGATTCGCTGCAGTACAGAAGTGTACTCAGGACGCAAGCTCTGTAGACCTGGATCTTGGTATGTTCCGTCAGCTTCTTGTTGGACCAGACTCTCTTTGTGTGTCTGGAAAACGTGGTAGCTGCATTACCGATGCGTTTGTTTAGCTCGGTATCGAGAGAAAGAGTGTCGGAGATCGTTGAGCCAAGGTACACAAAGTCATGGACAACCTCCAGTTCATGTGCAGAGATTGTAATGCAGGGAGGTGAGTCCACATCCTGAACCATGACCTGTGTTTTCTTCAGGCTGATCATCAGTCCAAAATCTTGGCAGGCCTTGCTAAAACGATCCATGAGCTGCTGGAGATCTTTGGCAGAGTGGGTAGTGACAGCTGCATTGTCGGCAAAGAGGAAGTCACGCAGACATTTTGACCTGATTCTGCCAGCTAGACCTGATTCTCACCAGATACTCCAGCCTTCCCAGCATCAGGGTGCTGCCTGCGACACTGACCACTCCCTGGTGTGCAGCAGAGTGAAACTGCAAACAAAGCGACTGTACCACACGAAAAAGGAAGGAAGACCTCGCATTGATACCAGCAAGACCCGGGATCAGAGAAAAGTGGAGGAATTTGCACGAGTGCTTGAGGAATCTCTTCCAGGCCCGGTCGATGCAAACGCATCCAACAGATGGGAACATTTCAAGAATGCCGTTTACAACAACGCCTTGTCCATATTTGGCAAGAAGACCAACAAGACAGCACACTGGTTTGAAGCCCACTCTGAGGAGTTGACACCAGTCATTGAGGAAAAGAGGAGAGCTCAAGCAGCATACAAGGCCTGTCCCAGTGAGCGCAACCTGCAGATGCTACCACAGTAACATTTATTCATCAATTAAAACAAGACCATTTAGTACTCCAACGTTTTTCATACATAACAAAGGCAGCATTCAGTACTACAAACTCTGGAAAAAGCGTAAAAAGTTTTATCAAATTCATAATTCTATTAACAATCACTGATTGCTTGTAAAATAAATCTACAAGATCATAAAATTAAAAAAAAAACATTTAAAAAGTACTATTTCAGAAAGCCCAAAATGATGATTTTGACATGAAGTTACAAGGGAGTTTGCACAAGGAAGCTATTTTATTAAAAATGGTTTATAGGGGTAAAAATTAATAAATAATTGAGTTTATGAATAGTTGCTTTGTTTCTATAACTGCTACTCAAGACAAAGCATTTGTCACTATCATATGACAGACATATTTAGAGAGTGATAATTTATGTAAATTTTATAATGCATTTATAATTACCTTAAAACACATTTTAAACTGAAGAAGCAGGTTTTTACAACTCAAGTTATGCTTATACCATGATTACGCAAACAATGATACGTGCCAGCTGATTTCTTAAATTTATTGCAGTACTCTCAATTATCACACACAGAGATTGAAACTGACCTCAGCAGCCTTTAACCAAATACGTGAGAGAAGACCAGGACTATACTCTCAGCTGGGCATGTCCCCGGTACAGAGCAGGGTTAAAAGGGACAATATACAGCAGCAGTATTTAAAATCTACATTTGAGTACCAGGGGTAGGAACATTTCTGTCATGCATCATCTCTGTGAAACATGCTCCCTGGGTCTTCCTTAATTTTAAAGAACAAGACAAAAGCCTTTAAAAAAAAACCTTCAGAGGGCTTCAGTGAGCATAGTGGAGGGCACAACACCATAGCTGCAGCCTCTGCTCCAACTTATAGTCATGAGGTCTGCTCATGCATGTTAAGGGGTGAAGCCGGCCTGCCCACCTTCCCCCCTCCTTTTGCAGTCACTGAATATGCTCTGAAAACCTGAAACAGAGCTCAAGTGACTGAGTACAGTTTAATTGCTCACTGCACAATTAACAGATTCTTCTAGGATGAGACTGTAGAGAGGATGGGGTTGGAGTTCAAAGGCAGAATACCTGCTTTGCTTATGGAAGGTGCCAGGTTTAATCTGTTATACGTCCAAGTGGGCTGGAAAGACCCTCATGAGTCACTTCTAATCAGTGCAGATAATACTGAGCAAAGATGAACCAACAGTCTGACTTGGGATAAGGTTGCTTCCTATAGTCTAGGAACTTGGCCACTTGCAGCAGGATCAAGATCTCAAAATTCCAAGGGTCAATCACATCAAGTGGATACCCAAGTACAAACATGGAAAAGTGAAAAAGATGGTACAAAGCAGAGTACATCATCACACTGAATGAAATCCATGTAGAAGAGTTCTCACTGGGACAAGGGCCTCCTTTTATGATCAGGAAAGACACAGCAGAGAAACAATTATCTGCTGGCTTGATCTTTCACTCAAATTCCAGCTTAGGGAGAATTCATGCATCCAGACGTACACGGTTGAGTGATTTAAAATCAAGACAAATTACACCGTCAAGACTTTATTTAAATCAATAACTTTAATCAACCTCTCCATTAGTAGTTCATTTTTTAAAAGAAAGCACATTCTCACTTGTCTCCTAAAACACTGATTTACAACTAAACAGAACTTCTGTGCTACATAGAGCCAAATTTTGTGCCACCAATGGGCCACATTACAAGTATTTGCATAAATTCCTATACTTTATATTTGCAGATTTATACCCATTAAGACTTTTTTTTTAAAGAGAAATGTAAATTACAGTACTTATTTACTCACAATTTAGATCACTAAATACACGTGCTGCCATCTGCTGGGTCTATATGCCCACATACTGTGAGGGTGGAGAGATCTTCAAAGTTCTGGTTCCTTTAAAGCAGAACAATACTCGCTGATGGAGAGATGACATACAGAATAGACAGGATAAAGAGATGCCGGTACTCCATTAGATGGAGCATGTTACGAAAAGATTATGCAGACTGACATCTCGCAAGATTGGATGCTGGTGGCTAATTTTACAGCATTTGGTACCAACAAATGGCAACCAACTTGAGCTAGCAGCCCAAGTCACCATCCCCCAGTTGCCAGGTCTGGATACCACTCTGGCCCTCTCGCTAGATCACAAACCCTGGTAAGCGGCTTGTAAAACCAAAGGGAGAAAGAAGTTGCATGATGAAGAAAATTCTCTTCCTTGTGTGCACTTTTAGGTCTCCTCCCCGCCCATTAATGGAGAGAAGGTTGACAGCAAGGAGACCCATCAGATCTCCTCAATGGGCCTGAATGAGCTCGGGTATCACCAGTTGCTAGTTCCTACTACAGGACATGTACTAGTAAGAGGATCATCTGGCTCATTTCCTAGAGCTGAGAAGAAACTAGGGGCAAGGCAAGGCATAAGAGTACATAAGTCTATAAGAAGTATGGTGAAGAAGAGATACTAACCACTTTTTTCATCACATGATAGTGTTATCTCTTCACCAAAATGTTGGAGAGCAGATGTGTAAGTCAGTGTTGTTACAATCATGAGCTTTAGCTAGATTCTCAGGAACGGAAAAATCAGATCAGCCATCCAGGGGAAAGAGTGTCTGATTAGCTACAGAAGTAATTAGATGAAGGCTAACAAAGCTATGGGAGAGAACCATCATCTTTATTTACATCTCCAGCCTGCTCTTGTGTGGTAGCACTTTATGGCTATAAAAGGCTGACAACTGCCTTGGCTGAATGAAGTGGCTGAATTGGCATATGAATTGCATTGCAAACTAATTCAAGAAAGGCTTTTTTCATGTTCTCCCCAACTCCCAGGAACCCTGGTTCAAATCCCATCCCAGCTTCATAGAGAAAATGGATGGAATATTGAGCAGAGTATGCCACTGAAGCATGTGTGTGTAAATAAAAAACAACAAAGTTATTGTACCTGCAGCCATTTTGCTACTGGCCTCACCTCCCAGACTACCACTGTGTAACAAAATCGCCTCCCCATGTTACCACTGGTACCATTAGAACAATCCATGACTCTGGCAGACAAAAAAGTAGGTCCCAAAAGTCTACACTCTTCCTACCCTTGCCCTAAGATAATGGAATGTAGAAAAAAGTATAACAATTTTGGGGGCAGTGAGCCTTTATAATACGCATCTGGCCAGCTTCCAGTCAGCAAATAACTTACTTAGCATGTCAATCTTTTAAGAAGGAAAACTTCATATTTTTTTCTAGCAGAAAAGCTGCAACAGATCAGTATAATAGTATAGCTATATTCCTGCATCATTTCTAATGAGGTGGCTTTGAAATTTGCTGGTGTTTTGCCCATATGATCCTCCTGTTGATCACAGCAAAACCAACACTTTTCAGCTGGTTCCTGTGACAGCTCAAGAAACAATGAGAAAATCCTGTGCTGCAATGACTAGCCAAAGAAGACACCTTTCTCTCACGCTAGCAAGCAGCTATGATTCGAACCAGGCTTAAAACAAAATGTGTCAGAGATCAAGTGCATGCTCTCCACAGTGTCAAGTGCAGAAGGTTAAAGGTGAAATTTCATTAGGTCAGAGGTGGTATAAATAAAATCTTATATGTCAAAGAAGAAGGGTCATTTAATATCAAGACGTCATAGATGACAAGCAATAACTTTAAGTAGGACAAGTGCACTCACTGACAGATACCTTCACTGATTAAAAATAAAATAGAACCCAGTAACAAGTGTAACAAAGCTTGCATTCACCCCCATTATTTAGTTCTACGTTTTGAAATTTTACACTAAGAATATTAGCCGTAAATACTTTTATTTCCAGCTGAATGAAAATTCTGCCTTGAGCTCTGATACTGGCGGAAAAAAACATTAACCTATCACACATCTTAGCTAGATCAGTTTTATATAAAACAGGGTTAAGTTCAGTGAACTGGGCAACTAGCACAGTCCTTGGAGGCTACTGAAATATTAACACAATCACATTATCCCAATGGCATATCATCACCAGTACAGAGCTCTCGTCAGGATTAAAGTAACTCTTGCTCCACCACATGTTCTCTTGCTCTGTTTCCTGAAGGAGAGAGGCACCTTATGTTAATGAGATTGGGAAACATGGTTCATGTTCTATTACCATACAAGTCCCTTAAGAAGATCTGCCAGATCAGGCCAACAGTCCAAAGGGCCATAGCTCAGCAACAGAGCACATTGCTTTGCATGCAGAAGGTTCTAGGTTCCACTGCATCTCCAGGTAAGGCAGGGAAAGAAAGGGACTCCAATCTGAAAGCCTAGATTCTTGCTGCCAGTCAATGTAAACAACACTGAGCAAGATGGAACAAGGGTCTGACTCACTAGAAGGCTGCTTCCTATGTGTCTTTTTATTCCCCATTATCCTGTTTCCCACAGTAGACAGATGATGTTATTGGAGATCCACAAGCAAGTCCTCAAGGCAATAGCTCTCTGTCTGTTGGCTCCCCAGCAACTGACAGTTAGGGGCAGACAGCATTTAAACACGGATATTCCATTTGACCATCATGATTTAGTCATTTGTAGATCTTTCCCCCATGAGTCTGTTTATTTCCTTTTAAAGTCATCTATGCCAGTAGCTATCACTACCTCTTACACTAGAGGACAATATGTTGTGCCAAAAGTTACTCATTTTGCATATCTGTCCTATTCTACTGCCAATACACTGAATTGGACAAACCCAATTCTAGAATTACAGAACAGGGAGGAAAAATTCTACACATGCACTCACACATTTTTGGATGTGAGATTTTCAAGTAGAAATAGTAGACTTTTTGTGTCTGGGATCCTTACCATCAACCATACAGTCTCAGACAAGCTGGCTGCCAACCCTGCTATAGCCAGGACTCTTGGCGCTTCAGATGACCCCATCACTGCCCCCCTGGCACAGTTCCTGAGAGTGTTGCTGTTCACGCCCTGGGCAAGAATCCTCCCCATCAGGAGAAAAGAGTAGCACAAGAAGCGCCCTAGAGCCAACAGCTGAACAAGAAACCCTTGCCTCTCACAAGTGATTTGAGGTAGACTTGCCTGTTGCTAAGGCAGCAGGCATACTAGATATGGGGACAGAGAAGGAGAAGGGGCCCAGAGCACATGGGATGGTAACCAGGAGAAATTTAAAGGCAGTCTGTGCTTGTGATGTAACGGAGGAAGATGTAGGACAATGGAGGGCTCTCCAGAAGCCTCTAGAAGTTCTGGAAGCTGACCCCAAGGAGAAAGGGAAGAAGTGGGTACAGCATACCTTCTCTACACATCAGACTGAGGCACAAATGGGAGGAAAAGAGACAAGGAACAACTGCATTCTTGGGTTTGGGGCATAGGTCCCCCCTCAACCTTCAGGTGTGGAGCTGGCACTACAAGGCAAGTGCCAGTGAAGTGCAAGCTCTAAAGACCCATACAAATTTGAACCATATAATACTGCTTTACTATTTTTTGAGCAGAAATTGTGATTTTTTCCCCCCACCTATTGTTTTTCAGGAATGTGTGTATTTCTTTTCCAAAATATTACAGCTCAGACAACATATTAAAACTGGGGGGGAAATGCTTATTTTTTTGTTTGTTTAAAGACCTACCACTTCTTCATCTGAAAGCTCTCGTCCTTGGATGCTGCTATTTTCTCGCACTGCTTGTTGATGCTTTTTCCCTTTAATATGGCTAAAAAGATAGACCTCTGAAGAAATCTGAAAAAAAGAGATTGAACGTGCAACATTTTCTTCTGCATGAGAAATCTTGCATAATCCATCAAAATTCCATATGCTGCTCATTTGGCATTAAGACAAAAGCATCACAAATCAGTACAAAAGACATAAAAAGAGCGCTGCTGGATCAGGCAAAGGGCCCATCTTCCTGTATCTTCAGTGGCTTCCTGTATCTCAGTGGCTCACCAGATGCCTCAAGGAGCACTCAGGACAACAAGATACCTGCATCCTATTGCCATCCCTTACACCTGGCATTCTGAGACAGGTTAACTCTACCAGAGGTTGGGTGTAGTCACATACTATGTTGGACAAAATTATTTTTTTTACTCAAAGAAACTATGGTAAGGACTACATTAAATAATAATCTCTATTGTATGTAATGAAGTTTAACTGGCAAGAATGAGAAGTGGTTCTTTTGGGTGGTGATCCCTAGCGTTCTAGGACTCTCTCTCTCTCTCTCTCTCTGAGAAATATGAATGGCTCCCTCTCTGGCAGCTTTTAAAAAGAGGGTAAAGACATTTATATTACCACTAGTTTTTTGCTTAGGAGGTTGCCTTCTTATTTTTTGTGCATTCCACATTTGTATTTTAGATGTGATGTATTTTTAAAAACTGTTTAAACGATGCTTTAGAATTTTATAATATGGTGTTAAATATATTGCCCAATTTTACATATTTGATGAAAGCTGCCCTGGTGGCCTCAGCAGGGATGGAAGGGCACAACAGAAATTGTTTAACATAACGAACATTTCACATTTTAGGAGGTCCAAAAACCAACAACAGTGTTGTAAGACTGCTAACAGGATTAAGAAGCATCTTGTGAAGTGGTGGCTCTCTTATATTAGCAGGAGAACAGCAATCGTCCCTATTCATCCCAGCACAATATCTTTTCTGGTGGCTATCTGCAGGAGTTTTTTTGTTACTCTTTTAGACTGCGAGTCCTTTGGAACAGTGAACCATTTTTTATTTGTTTTGCTCTGTAAACAGTTCTGGGAAATTTGTTTTTGAACAGCATAATAATATAGACCAATATTATGATCCCCAGTTTTCAGATAAGGAAACAGAGGCAGTGCCCTAACCAAGCCCAGCTAGCGAGTTCAAGTGAGATTTGCCCTGTGTTACCTTAAGAGTTGCACTGTGGCAACAACCCGCATTTGGGCTGGATCATGTTAAGTTTTCCGTTCCTAACAAAACAGCACAATGATGAGTATTGTTTGCATTCCATCCTGAATAATAAATCTTACCAAGACGTTGCACAATGAACATTGCTTTTTCCGCTCATATGGTGTGAGTTTAGGTGCATAGTCCGTATTTGCGTGTCTTCCACTGCTCAGTTCAGCTGCTTTTTCTTTCCTCTGCTCTATTTGTTCCATGTGCCTCCGAATGCTCTCATCATGCTAAGTAGCAAATGATACAACAATAGTCAAAGTATGCCTGCCACAACTATTGGTATCAAATCAACATTAAACAGTAGTACTAACCACAGTAGTAGTTGAATGACAGGAAATATCAAAACTAAGAAGGGAAACTAAAATTTGATATTTCTCAAAAACTCATCTTCCAAAAGATTACATGATACAATATAATTGTACACTGAGAGGGTCATTTATGGTCTTCTACTTCCCATCCTGTTCACCCCCATTCTTTGAGAGTGCTTCAACATTGGAAAGCACCCGTTCTTGCCAAAGACCTTCTAAATCAAACAGCAAAACAAAACCTCCTAGTGCCTCCAAGCAGAACGCCAAATGTCACCTCCACCCTTCCTCAGATTCAGAAAGGAAGAGGGGAATGGAATGGATGAGAAAGTGGGGAGCACAAGCTGGTGGGATACAGTACTAGTGATGCTCTAGCTCCTACTCCTTCATACTTGCTCAATTGCTCTGTCCCCCTTTACAAAATCAGGGAGAAGGAGCAGCAAAGATAGACAGAAGTGGGTGGGTGGTGGGTGCCTCTGCCAGTTCTGCCATCTGAGGCAGCTACCTCAGGCAGCCTCATGGATGGACTGGCGCTGCAGCAAAGGAAAAGCAACTTTTAATAAGAGGGAAAAAACCAGAGAAGTTTAATCAAATATAGGATTATATCCAAAGAAAATTAATCCTGATGACGTCCCATTGAAATTAATGGGCGCTGACAGTCACAGTAAAGTTGTCTCATTGATTTCAACAGCTTTTTGTTAAGGTTAACTTTCTTTGAATATAACCTAAAGAAAACTAACTATTAGACACATTACAAAGGCATCATTCTTCAATTATTCAACCTCCTTCTGCTTGTATTAAACTGGAATGCCATGATATCAATTTGCTAAATAAAAAAATATGTTGGAGAAAATAGTAGAAAGTTCTTAGTAGAAACTTCTTAAACCAGGGGTGACAAACATAAGGTCCGGGGGCTGGATGCGGCCCGCGGAAGCTTTTTATCTGGCCCTCAGCTGCTGAGCAGTGCTGAAGTGTTACTTCTGAAAGGGCAGCCCACTTGAAAATTGGGCTCTCCAATATCCTGAAAAATGATCAAGACTTGTGTGTTTTCTCTTCTGTCATTTGTAGCTAATGGGTTCCTAAGTGAGAAAAAGTGCTTATTTTTGGTTATGACCTGTTTAGTGACATTACTTCCGGCCCTCAGCAGGCAGCATTATTAGGCCCTCAATATGAAACGGGTTTGACACCGCTGTCTTAAAACCACCATCTATTTTCAGTCTATACCTTCAGTTGAATCTTCTTTTGCAGTTCTTCCATGGCTTCCTGTTGAGCCGCCGTCAGAGCAGCTAGCCTCTCCTCTCGATCTCTACCGAAACAAGAGCATATGCATTAAAAAACGGGAAAAAAATACAGAGAATGTATTGTGCCCTTTCTTTTTTCTTCACTCCTGATATTTTATTGTATAGTGCAGAAAGGGAAAGTTTTTTTGTTTGTTTTTAAACTTCATGATGTGCATCTCCCTGATCCCAATCATTACTCACTGGGATACTTACTATACAGAGCTTGAGAAAGCCAATTTACTCACTCTTCCAACCCCACCTGTTTTTCTTTTCAACTGACATCTTCAACATTGTATTGCAAAACTGCCCTCAACATTCCATAGGTCCTGGACATTCACACATCATTTTTGGACCATTTTGAGTAAAAAAACAGAAACAAAAAACTCCAGTTTTAAAATTTATAAACTACACTCCTAGGGACTCCCACCTGTTTACCTTCCAGGGAAAACTATACAGGTATCCCCCTTCCTCCTGATTTTCAGCTTCTTCTCCATGACTAAACTGTGTTGCATGACAAGACAGAGTTGGGACAAGGAAGCCAACATCAGCTGGGGATGGAGTATGTTCCATAGTGCTCATTCCTGTCAATGACCACCCCTGCACTGGTTGCCAGTGGAAGAGAGGGTCAACAAAGCTAGGCTTGCTGCTACTGCAACATCAGCCTGAAGCTTCACCAACTATGGCCCAAGCAGACTTAGAACACTCCCCACCTTCCTCCTTCTCTTTCTCCTTCTTGCCACAGCTCACCTAGTCCGTATCCTGCTTTGTCATGAAGCTCACAGGATGAACCAGGACAAGGTACTCTCCATCCAGCCTACATCATAATGTTTATTATGAGGCAAGAAGTCTTACTGTCAATTGATGTCATAGCCCCTTCCATAAAAATAGATATGCTCTTGCCTTATCCCTTGTCTTTCTGTGGCCTGCCTTGCTTTGAAGTCACCCTAAGGTGAGATAATATTCTTGGGAGGAAAGAAGGGAAGGGAAGAAGGGACGGCTAGCTGTGAGTCTTCAGCTTCCGCTGATCTTTTAACAACAGTGTGAAGTGTGAATATGTGCTAAAGCCTAAATATTCAAAACATCAAGTTGCCTCATGCTGCTTATGATTAATATAGTACCATCTCTAAGTACATAGTGCTCCCAACAGATGAGAGAAATGATTCCCCACCCCAAGGGGCTCACAATCTAGAAAAAGACACAAGGGAGAGAACAGAGAAAGGGACAGGAGCAGTGGCAGGGTAAACGGGTAGCCTATATGATGGTTGCGTATGCATGCACTTGGCTGTGCTGGTTGCTGTGTAGCAAACAGCTGTAAGAATCAACATAGGATACTAAATTATCACATGTTTCTCTTAAAAAGATAGTCAAAGCAGCTTACAAAAAGAAAAAGAAAATACCTGCCTACATAAAAAGGCCTGTTCTCCACTAAGATGTTCACGTTAAAACATTTCTTACAATTACATCAATTAAATTGCATTTAACATTTGCCTAATAACAGAAAACCAAGAGCTTCACTGTAATCCATAAAAATGCTGAACAGAGCCAAGTGCAAGACAGACAAGGGAGCTACCTGGCTCTTTCACGGGCTGCATCTTCTCGAGCTCTCTCTTTCTCCTGCCGCTGCTGTTCAATTCGAGCTTCTTGCTCTTTCCTTTTGGTTAGTAGCTCTTCAACCCGGGCTTGACGTTCTGCTTCCAAAGCTCTTTTACGCTCCTAGAGAGAAAGCAGTTCAAATTTTTTTCCCCACCATGTAAACCTGAACATTAGCATGAAAAGCAAACCACTTTTAACAGATCATTCCTGAAGCTCTCAAGTATGCAGTAGAAAATGGGAATTTCTTATCTGAGAATTCCTGTTCTAGGGAGAGGAAGGGGACATTCCTGACCCTTCAGTAGATGCCCTTCCCACCACTACGGGGCAGGGTCAATCCAAAGTGTGATCAATCAGGGTCAATCCTGCTGTAGAGAGCCTCCCATCCCCGGATCATCATTGAAAGCTAGAATATTCCTCTAACCCCCAGCAAAACAACTAGGATCTCGGAGTAGAGAATCCTTGGAAGACAGAAGGTATTTGTTGCTTTTGCAAAGTCAACTTATACCTGGACAGCTTCATCACGGGCTTGCTTCTCCTCTTGCCTCCGCTGGCGCTCTTCCTGCAATTCATTCAGTCTTTGTTCATACTCTTTTAGTTTGGACAGAACATCGTGACGTTTATTCTGGGCTTCTAAAGTGTTTATAAATGCAATTTCGTTTACCTGAAATTAAAACAAAGTTTGAATAGGAGAAACAAAAGAATGGATAAAAGAACTGTATTAGAAACGCAAAGCATTTGGAGAGTTATACATCAGCTGGGAGCCTGTAGTCCAAGAATCTGCTGGTTACTTAAAGGCAATACACATTACCCACCTTTTCTGCTCTGTTCTTCAACCAACCTTCCATCATATTCTTATTTTTCAGTCAACTTATTACTCTGCAGACAACCTTCAAGTCTCCCTGAAACTTCCCTACCTCCTGTGCAGTCCTTAGCCTAACTCCACAAACTGCCCATGTTTCCAGAACATGCGAGATTTTAATGTCAGATAGACAATTTTCACTTCTCTCAAAGAAACTGAACTGCTAACATCCCAGAAGTTGGAATATTTGTAAACATTCTTTGCAGTTCATGTCAAGAATGGTCTGGGCAGATCTCCTGCTTAGAGAAGCAATCAGGTGGACAAGGGGGCACAGTGTGCAACAGAGCACAGCAACCAAGAACCCCTATCCTTGCTTCTTACTTTCAGATCTATTATCATCTCCATCTCCTTGTTCCTATCTGTTGAAACAAATAGGATTGTTGAAGAATGCTGGGAGTCCTCCTTAGTACTGCAAAAGAAGATATTGCAATGTAAATATTTTCTTTGCTACTGACTAATTTGTCTTACAGAATCCAAGAAGTTCCAAATGATGAGTTAGCAATCGGTGGAGATATTTTTAACTCTGTGCACCAGGCCTGTTCCCAAACTAGGAATGTCTCCAACTCTTGGAACAGCTGGAGAGAATGATGGGGTTATGTGACTTTAATTTGGCAAGTCACAACAAAGGTTTAATTAAATTACTCACAATGGATTCTAATTGGCTCTACAAGTAGCAGAAAGGCCACTATTTTCCTAACAGAAAATAAAGTCTTACTTTGAGCTTTCTTCAGATACTTCAATTTTGTGGCATCTTCCAAGTACAATCTCTCTTTCTTTGCTATCCTCAAATCTTCCAGCATGAAGATGATTAACATGAAGCAGGGAGTTTCCATGGAGACTCTGCCCTCTCAATACTCACTACATTTGAGAACCGACGAAGGAGGCTCCTCTCCAACAGACCACATATAAAGCTATGGAGCTTTGTCACTGCTTTTGGACACTTCTGTACAATATCATCAGTGTCCAAATAAGTATTCATCAGTGCATCAGAAACTTTAGTAGCATCTTTTACTAAGGTTTGCTGTATAAGCAAGAAATGCAGCCTGTGGGGGACACAACAGGAGGGGCCTTATGGGGCACAGGCCTGAGGGATCAGACAGAGACACACTTAGATGAATCTGGATCCCCAGAGCTACCATATAAGTCATGACAGGTTAGAACTAGAAAGCATAGTTGCACAGCGAATCTATATTTTCTTAGCTCTATGTGAGCTGCAACTTAACCTACAGAGCTAAGAAAACAGAGTGACCACATAGCACAATATTTTCTAGTTCTGGACTGCTACAAATCATGAGTCAGCTTGCCAGTGAACTTTGTCTCAGGCAACTCAGCAAAAATGCTGGATTGCTTGAAACAACACCTGATTGGCTGAGATGGGAGCCCTGGCACGTTTCAGCTTGCATGGGCATTTTCTCCATTCATCCATCCTGGTTCCCACCAACTGTCAGACATTGTCCTAGAGAACCCTGAATTACCACTAATTTGCCTTGGACAAAATCAGTGGCTGGAGCAGCTCACCTTCTATCCTCTGATGGGAGGATCGCACAGTCCACCAGGTAAGTTCAGGAGAATGGGATGGGGAAGGTCTGGCACACGCATGCAGTAACAAGAACTGCACCCACTCCTAGGGCCACTGCAATCCAGTGCCAGCCCTGAATCTACAGTAACTCTTCATATGCTCTGCCAAACAAGTCTCACTTCACATTAACAAAATACCAGGCTTTGTGGAAACATACTCCATGCCTTAATTTAGTTTTCTAGTCCAGATGTTGTAAAGTTACAGTAATTCAAAAGAAACCAGGCAAATTATTTGATAGAGGATAGAGAAGGAAACCTTTACACAGGACAAACTATAAAATATTTAAGACAGAGCCCTAAACAAACTATTAGAAGGAAAAACAGTAAGAAAACATTTTATAGCTGATTCTTCTATGACATATATATTTCCTATATTTGTAGCAATCTAAAGATAGAAATAATTGTAGAAATACTAAATAGCCAAACAAAAGATAGATTTGCTGCTTTATTTAGTAACCGGAATACATTTACAGAAACGATTTTGCAGCTCAGTGAGCAGCCAGTCATGGGAATTTAAGAGACAAAAGGGACAGCAACAGGAGTCACAACCTTCCTCTTTTACCACATCAGCCAGCGCTTCTGACCCAATTAATCTTGATCTCCAAGAGGAAGAGGGAGAATAGATCTAACATACTGGAACATACGCAAGACTTTAACACATCTGCTTAGCTGGGAATTATGTTACGTTATGTAGTTAACACGATTGCAGAAGTCACATGAGTGTTAACGAAATAAGAAGACAAACCAAATTAGAAATAAACCATTACAAACTAAGTGACAGAAGCAGTAGCCATTGAACTAATGGGCTAAGCCAATTGTCTTGTTCTTAGGAGCTTTAATATCTACTCTTCAAGGATCACAGACTGTTCTCCACATCAGAAGTCAAGCTTATCTGTGAACTGGTCATCTGCCTTCACAGCACAATAAAATCAACAGTAAGGCACACAACACCTCAATGTTGTTACCATAACACAGTATCAAAAACATGTCCGGGATCTCCGTACTTCACACTTAGCATTCTGATGTGACAGCACTAGTTTCCAAAGCACAGATCTAGCTATAGCCAAGCAATTACAGTTGCTAACAGTCTGATTGTCCTCATTAATAAGGTGTTGGTTCCAAAAAGCAAGGTACTTACAAACCCAGGTAACTATATCTTAAAATTTATTATCCATGTATAACAGGCAATATATTAAGAGGCGTGTCAAGATTTCAACCTGATTTGATTCACAGAGCCATAATGTTCCTAACAAAAGCAGCTCCCCTCTAAAACTACCCTCGTTCTTTCAATACCTAGCATTTCAATGTTAAGATAATAATAATAATTATTATTATTATTATGTATATTATATTATTATTATTAATTTTATTTTTACCCCGCCTTTCTCCCTTCCGAAGGGACTCAAGGCGATTTACAAACAAGGTTAAAACAAATTAAAAAATATAATTTAAAAAAAGATAAAAACATATCATAAAAGCAGTAGTCAGATAAAAAAGTAGTCAGGTAAAAGGGCATAGCGCAGCAAATTAGAAAAGGATCAGGCCAGTAACCAGATGTTAAAAAATATATTAAAAGATGTTAAAAAGGCCAGGAACTCAGAAGGTTTGTCTAAACAGAAGGGTCTTCAGGCCTCGCCGAAAAGTTTCAAGAGAGGGAGCAGTTCTTAAGTCAAGTTCTTAAGTCATAAATATGTCCCCTCATTGATCCTATGGCCAGAAGCACTGCCAGACTTCTCATTCCCACATATTCCAGAGTTGCTGCACGGCAGCATGACAAGCTTCAGAAACAGGATGCCTATATGGGGATATCAACCCACTAACCATTCCATACAACCAGCCAACTCCCCCCCAATGATATTACTCCTCTGAACAAACCTGTCCCTCCAGCTTCCCACTGAAGAAGCCTGCATGCCCCTCTTCCTTCTTTTATATCCTTAACTATTTTGCTTCTCCCTCAATTATTATCAGCACTGCCGCAATTTCAGACACTATAGCTAGCATTGTGCTAGCATCCCTAGTCCCATGGACCTCCCTCCAGTGTTCCCTGCAAAAATTACAGGGAGTGTGCGGAGCCCTACCTTTGCTGAGCTGGGGCAGCTCTGGAGCACACAGCGATGACATCATCATCATTGCTGAACTCCAGAGAGGCATGAAGACAGCTGTGCACGGCTCCTCTTCAAGCTGCAGGGTCATGTAGCTTCAAGGGAACAGTGCTCCCCTCTCCCACTCTCCAGCAGAATTCTGAAAGAGGTGGTGTTATTCCCACGGCTGCTCTTCCCAGGGTTTCTGTAGGTGCCAACTTGCCAGGTGGTTATTTTAAATATGCAATCGTGCAATACTGGGCAGCATATGGCATGCTGTCTCAGGTACTGGGCCATCCCTGGGGAAGAAAAGTCCCATTTTAGCCCCTAACCTCTGCTATAAGGTCTAAAAATTCTGAAAAGGACTGGGATAATTTTAGAGCCAAGAAACAGACTGTGTTCTGCAGCTGTCTTGACCATCTTCAATGAAATATAAATGTATTGAGCAGAATCCTCCTGTGCTCTTGCACAGCTCCCATTTATTTCAGTGGGTCTGGGCAGAATTTCCCAAGAGATTCTGACCGTGAAATATAGCAACTCTCTGACGCATGCGGCTCACCTTGGCTTCTTCCTCTTGTGCTTTTTTCACTATTGCTTGCAACTGCACCTCACGCTTAAATTCGGCATGGAGTAATTTTTCTTCCATCATTCGCCGCCTCTGATCCAATAATTCTTCTTTCCATTTCCGGACATCTTTTTCCTACATGAGACAATTAAAAAATAACAGTTACATGCTTGCAAATTTCTAATCAGCCATTCAGCCTCAAATCTCAATGATGCAATGTTTAATATAAACATTGCAATGTTACATATAAATTTATAAATGCAATGTTACAAATAAATTTATAAATGCAATGTTACAAATTTACACACACACACACACACACACACAATTGCATATAAAAAATACTCCTTGCAGCAACTTCGCTATAAATCTAAACTGAATTTGTAAAGATCTTGGGATGCCTTTTGACCATATTTAGCATCTATAGGTGCAATCCTAACCAACTTTCCAGCACTGGCATAGCTGTGCCCATGTGGCATGTGCTGTATTCTGCAGCTGAGGGCAGTCATGGAGGCCTCCTCAAGGTAAGGCAATGTTTGTTCACTTACCGCAGAGTTGCATTGCCCTTATGTCAGTGCTGAAAAGTTGGTTAGGATTGCAGTCTATGGCACTGACTATGGAGAAAATGGACCGAGATGTCATAAATTGCATTATGCTTCATGAGTTGGCAATCATTTCAAATTTAGCACGTCAACACTTTTTAAATGTCTATTGTAACATTATACACAACACAAAAGCTCTCCCTGCATTTCATAAACAGAATCAAGTGACCTGGAAACCATGGGTATTATTTACTAGCATCTTTCGCTTGCTTGGAGAATAAATTTGCATACAGTGAACAAAATATAATGTTCAACAACCCCAGATCTACACTGGGATTTGAAATTTCACTGTAAACAAGCTTACCCGTTCCATTAATTTTTGAAGCTTTAGAGTTTTCTCTTCACGCAACTTCTCTCTCAGTTGTTGAGCTTTCATCTGTTTTTCTTCATGTTTCTTTTTAGACTCTGCGATTGTTCTTGAAAAGAAATATGTTAGAACCCCAATGAGACAAAGAACCAGAGCAAAGGCATATGGACGTTTTTAATTAAAAGGAACATCAAAAACCAATGATTAAGGGCTCAATCCTATGCAGTGTGCACTGGCTCACCACCAGCTCACACTGTTGCAAACGTGCCACAAGGCACGTTTGCAGTCCTCAGCACTAGTGGGGCACTGATGCTCGGCAGTTGCACAGGCTGCCGAGCAGTGGAGAAGTAGCTGGGGGCGTGGGGGGAAGAAAGGAGGAGGTGTTCTGAGGCGGGGGGAGTGGGGGAGGAGGTGTGTTGGGGGGAGGCAGTGAGGCAGGAGGAAGGATCCTGAGCCTCTGTGTTGGACTGTCTGCCCAAAACGGAAGCTCTATGACGACCCAGCCATTTTTGGCACCGCTGCAGCCCCTCACAGCAGGCAACTCAGGATTGGGCTGCCCAATATTTACAAATCTCTAGTTCATTCACTTAACTGAAATTAAGCTAATTTCAGAATATTTACAAATCTCTAGTTCATTCACTTAACTGAAATTAAGCTAATTTCAGAATATGTTAAACACAAAAACTATAAATGCATGCATGGAGTAGTTTTTTACGGAGCCACCAGTCCAGCACTGTCCGTCAGACAGTAGCTCAGCAGAGTCTCTCACAAGGGTCTTTTCTATCACTTGCTAAGTGATTCTTTAATTGATGGTGCCAGAGATTCAACAGTGAACATTTGGTATGCAAAACATATGCTGCACCACTGACCAATGGCCAACATAACACATTAAAATGCATTCTACTTTTATTGTCAACAGTTAAAAATGTGATATTAGACACAACCCCATCCCTGGTCTATAAAGACCAAGTGCTATTGTACTCCTTTGAAATGTAAAGTAACATGTCTTTTATTCCACCCAATTAACAGATACTCATTACTGTAAAAAGTTGCTCTAGGAAGGGCTTGCTCATCCATGAGGCTGCCTGGAGCAGTTGCCTTAGGAGGCAGATTGGTGAGGGGTTTCCACTGCTTACCTCCATCGCTTCTCTCCTCACTTCTTGAAATCAAGAAGGAAGAGGCAAATGGAGTGAAAAAATAAGCTTGTTAACTACTCTGGAGAAATGAAAACAAACCCAGATTTGTCACGGGGGGTGATGTTGAAGAACATGTTTCTAGGATTAAATGAACAGGGGCAATTCACAAAAAAAAGAGTTGGTATGTTTTGTCCTTTGGTGTATCACAGGAGTCTTCTATGGGTAGTGAACAAATATCCCCCAGTTTGCCATTCACAGCTTTGTGAACTTTTTGCTGAAAGCTGTATATAAATATTCCTAATAATAATAATAAATAGGGGTACCAATGTAGCACTTATGCTTCACAACTCCATACTTAATATTCACTATATTATTCAAATATGGAATTAGAGTCTATTGCAACTAATCAAATATCTAAAAATTGTAGACCTCTTGCGAGAGGGTGAAGAAAGCTTCTCATGCATGTGTATCCCATGGCCTGGGGGACGAGCTGGTTCTTCCTCTACTATGTCACCCCAAGAGTTATTCTGACGCCATGATTCACGAGCTGCACAGAAAACAGATCAAATTTGTGAAGCAAAAGCTAAAATTCAAATGACATACTTAGTGATATTCATATGAGATTATATGAGTTGCTGTCTGAAAACAAATTTCTGTTGAGATAAAAGCATATACTTCCTCAGTGTATTCTTGATTCCAATCCCTCATCTTCCTCTGTTGTCCCCCTAGTATATGCAGGAGTAAATTTTGAAGTGCAGGAGCCTATCATGACGCTCCCCATAGCCATGCCCAAAAACATCATTTACATTTCTGTCTTAGGGTATGCTCGTGACCCACTGATGGGTCCCAACCCACAGTTTAAGAAATGCTACCCTAAACAATCTGAGTCAAGAATATGTGAAAGTTTGCCTTCTCCCTGATAGATAAGGGTAGGGGAGGGTCTTCCTGTGTGTCCCTCCAATATCAGACACCTGTTTGGTTGAAGAGGAGGCTCTTGGACCTCAATCACACTTAGGCTCTAGAACACCCTTCCAAGAGAGATACATCTGGCTCCATTTCTACAAGCCTCCCAATGGGCATTATTGAGAAGTTATTTTTCTGTGCTTTTATGCTAGTCTTCCTTTTGCTATGGATTTTACTGCTGTTTCTATTGTTTATTGAATTTTTCTTGACCATTTAATTGTAAAGCCACTGTGGGAACCATTTTCTTTTATGGTGCACATAAATGCCTTAAACAATCTTGTTACATGAAATAATAATATTCTGTATGAAAATGTTTACCTTCATAATCTGCCAGAACATCATTCCAGTCCATGGAGATACCACAGAAAGATATACTTCCATTGCCCATGCTAGCCTAAAATGGCATAATGCAAGACAGAAAGAGAACCTTAAGCAATCCATTACTGGTGGGGGTAGACGGCACCACTTTCGGCTTTAAACCAGAATTCAGTGCAATCTACAACAGTGACCCAGATAACTAAACTAGGTTACATGTGCAAAAATAAATCTAATATGCAACAGGTATTCCTCTTTAGTCACCAAGAGCTGGACACAACTGAATGGATAAAACACAAACATGTCTCTTTACAAACTCCTCTGCAATCACACCTGATAGGTCAGACCAACATTAAGCATTATAGATCACAACAGAATGAACTCTAACATCTAAGTGAACAAGATTTTGCCTTCAGCAATATAATAACCCCTGCTAATTGGGTAAGAGGCACTTTTTCAAGTGGGTGCTCCTTTTTTAGCAGGGGGAGAATAACTGGCCCATCTCACTCCAGCAGTGTCTTTTCTAGTGGCTGTCTGCTGGTGTTCTTTTGCATCATTTCAGATTGTGAGCCCTTTTGGGACAGGGAGCCATTTAGTTATTTGATTTTTCTCTGTAAACCGCTTCGTGAACTTTTAGTTGAAAAGCGGTATATAAATACTGTTAATAATAATAATAATCAGTCCAACAGAAGTGACAAAATGCACTAAAAGGACAATGTAGGAATGAGGGCATGTCTTTCACCAACTTGAAATTCTCAGGCCAATGGTTAAGAGCTACAAGACTGGATGATTAAAATTTGAGGATTAATTACGAGAATAAACCAAATAAGAATGGATCTGTTGTTTGAATTGTATTCATTCGTAAAATTGTAGCTTCTCAATAGTCCACCAGTTTCCTCTCCTGCTCCATTCCCCTCTTCCTTAAATCCAGGAAGCGGAAGGACGAGGAACTGAAGAGGTAGCTTCTGATGAGCCATGGGGGGAAGGGGGGACATCAGCTGCTAGAAGGTCCTTGGCCAGCCCTGCTGAACACAGAGAACACTATCTACTCGACTCCAATAGGGAGAACCAGAAGTTGCCATGTAGATTGCTATCCAATAGTGGCATAATACGTAGATTTTGGCTGTATCATGAAACATCCTTCCAAAAATAGGGGCAAATCACCTCCACATGATCTAGCAGACATTTCTGACTGCCTTCAAAATAAAGCAAGGGCTAGGAGCAAAAGTCCTACTAAACCTCCAGTGTGCTCTTATCATAGCTATCTTTTCTTCTCCAAAGCATTCACATTAATTGTTTACATAAAATCCTTAGAGCAGCAGTTCCCAAACTTATGTGATTATGGCACCCTTCCTCCACGGTGCCACTGCCTGCCACAATCATGTGAGATCTCAGCCCAGCCAAAATGGCAGTACCTGGGACAGCCAGTAAGAAAAGGCCACAGGGGACATCCCACAGTGAGTTTGCCACAGCGCCTGAGCACAGTTTGCGAACCACTGCCTTCGAGCTTTAAAGGAACTTCTCCAACTGAAAAATAAGCAACTGAAAGCTACACTGCACAGAAACAGAAACAGCAACCTTCTGAATACTTCCACATTTTTATTTTGACTGGCATGCTTCTGTTTGTGTTGCTGGTCTGGTTATGGTACAGCAAGTCAATATGCTTGAACGCTTTACAAAAATGAAGATGACAGTCCAATTCTGACCTTACCTTATTAATATTAGCTCAAACGTATATTCATTGCAAAATAAAACTTAAAACTCACAGAGAAGTCACTGTCATTGTCTGTTTCAATATTAATGTCATTGTTCTCCTCTGCTTCAATTTCTCGGGTTAACTGTTCTTCTTCTGCAATGGCACTGGCAATTGCTTCTTCATTGGCCTTCTCCAGGCGATCTGCTAACTCCTCTTTCTTAGCAAGAACCTCTGCCATGGACTGGTTCCAAAAAAAACAAACGAGCCCAAATCAGAACTGTCCTGAAAGGGTGAATACACTACACCACTTTGGGACTGCAGAACGGGCAAATCAATGATGTATTCTTAAGGAGCTGCTATATCTTAGACATTGTTTCTCAGTGTATCTTTCAAAGTAGCTACTTCAACCTTGCCAATGACCCCTTCATCTAATGTACCCTGTCTTCCCCTACCACATTCCTATGTGGCTTCGGCCCAACCCAGCTGCTATTTGGGAGGAAAACAAGCAAGCACACAAATGCCAGCTATATCCTCAGCATTCTATGGTTCTCCTAATGGAACAGAACTCCATTTCAAAGCAGTCCAGTCTTGTAGTTTTCCCCTTCCTCTCATGTTATGGAGTGCAATTGTCCCAGTGCTCTTTTCCATCCAACCCTTCCCCCTCCTAATGGTGACTGCAGATACTCCTGCCCTACTGCAATCTTTGCCTCTCCTCCCAAATTGCCCCCAAATGTTAAAGAAAGCAAGGTATGTGAAAATGCCTAGGGATGAGACACACAGACCGAGAGTTCGTTTTTCAAGGATTTCCCCACCCCAAACTAGGAACTCAATGGTCTCTGTGCTTTCTGGGTTCCAGTTAGTGCAGAAGGGGTCACCTAGTGCCAGCAGTGGAGGGCAAATGTTCCTCTCATCACCACACACCCCATGTGCTATGTGTTACTTTCCCCCCATATGTATGAATATCATCCATCCACTTTCATGGAAGAAACAAAACAGGGAAACACAGGGATACTGTATGAGTAGATACAAAACCTGCCCCTTGCCCCCCCCACAATGGTTCCAGTCTATAGTGAAGGACATCATCAAAATTGTGCCCTGCATTGTCCTACAGACATCAGCAGAAGCTATTGTGAAATGAGTCAGTCACCCACCTCAGCCCTGTCCATGAACCTTGTCCTAGCTGACAAACTGGTAGAGGATGTGGTTGCTTCTCTCCACCTGCTTCACCATTACTAGTGCAGCCATTTTCAACCACTGTGCCATGGCACATTGGTGTGCCATGAGAATTTGGGAGATGGTTATTTATTAGTAGGACCATTGAGGGATGTGAGCCCCCACCAGCAGTGTGGTGTGCCTTGTCAACAAAAAACTGATGGTGTGCCTTGAACATTTTAGTGCCCTCCCAATGTGCCATGAGATGAAAAAGGTTCAAAATCACTGATGATGTGTGTGGCATTTGGCATGCTGTACCAGGTCTTGGGTCAGCCCTGAGGTCTGTCTGCATAGATGCCCATCCAGGGTTCAATTACTTAATCATGCAGAATTGGAAACCGAGAGCTGCCAAAGCACATTTGAATAATCTCAAGCAAGTTCTTGACTTTCCATTAGTACTTACATTTGAAATATCTGCAGGATCCATTTCAGTTTCTAGCTTATTTTTTTCTGTTTGACTCTCTTCTCCGCTACTGGAAATGGTAGAGGGTCTTTCTTCTGCCTGTGGACTTTTAGCCATATGTGCAGCTTCAATGAGAACAATGGGCACTTCAGAAGATGACTGTAAAGACCCATCTTGCAAGCCGTTGTTGTCAGAAACCTTAATGTCCTCTAGTACACGGGCTGTGAACTAATATAAGACAGGTTACAGGGTTACAGGTTGAGCCCTCAAATAAAACTGCACCCCTATATTTAATTAACAGCCAGTTAGTTCTTGCTGAAGGAGGATTTGAGGAGAGGACTGTAAAGGCCTTTGTTCTCTAACAAAACCAAAACTCAACAGAGCAAACCTTTGTTTGATTAAGCATAGAAGGGAAAGTTTAACTCTTCAGCAGTGAAACTTCTAGTGTTTGCATGAATTCAGTTTTAAAAGACTAGTAAGCCAAACATCCCACATTTCCCTTCTTCTCTCCCTTTTCCTATCACAGAGTAAGGGCCAAATCAGAAACAACATGAGATGTGCAATATGATTGCCCTTCTTTTAATTTTCCCAACAGCAATTGTGGCGCCCAGGCCACAGAACTGAGGGAAGATGGTTTAATCCTTTTACTATTTCAATTCCTGGATAAAAATCACACACACACACACCAGTTGCATTGGTTAAAAAGCAATCTTCCAGGATAGTCTTCCAAATATTTCGATAAATCATTTCTGAAAGGTCATCTTAAACAATTACCTGATTCCTTTCAACAAGGGGGTGCTCATACACAGGGCAAACCTCTTTCAGGATGGTTTCTGTACTTTTAGCTACACTCTCTTCGGCTAATGAAACCTTCTGCTTATTCTCTGATGGATGAAGTACAATGTTTTCTTTGTCACTGTCATCCTTGAACCTTGATAATTCTGCAGATGAAGTTGTTTTTGTCACCAATGCAATAGATTTGGATCTAACAGGCCTTCCACGCTGGACTGTTTCCCATCCTTCAGCATCTTTTCGCTCTGATCACATGATGAGAAACCAAACCAAGAAATCAGAAATATATTTAGTACAAATAGATTTTATACACAGAGAACATGCAGGCATTCAACAGTATTTTTCCCATTCAACAATATTCTGTCTTGAGAAGAGTGACAGGTTTAAAAGACAAAAAAAGAACAGACCAAATCATGCAGTCAGAATTATCCTCTCCTTGAGAATGATCAAGGAGACACTTCAAGGAAACTCTTTATACATAAATCACGGCGCTCAAGAGCAAGGGCTTTCGTAGAATCACAGAATGTTAGTGTTGGAAGTGATCTTGGTGGTCATCTAGCCCAAGCCCCTCCCCAGTACAGCCCTGGGTCACCCTCCCGTGACCTGGGAAAGAGGGTCGGTTTCCCTGACAGCCAGCCTCCCTAGCAAAGGAGTGAGCCCCATCTTGACCACCCTGGCTAATGTGTCTCACCCCTAGGCAGCATCATGATGTCGTAACCCTCTCCCTTGGACATAGACCTACCCTGTTGTGAGGGGAGTCAGGTGCATCACATAGCCCTTCAAATACTTGAAAATAGCTATCATATCTCCCCAAAATTTTCTCTTCTCCATATCAAGCTCTTTTAAACTTCTCATAAGAACAGCCCCAAAGGATCAGGCCATAGGCCCATCTAGTCCAGCTTCCTGTGTCTCACAGTGGCCCACCAAATGCCCCAGGGAGCACACCAGATAACAAGAGACCTCATCCTGGTGCCCTCCCTTGCATCTGGCATTCTGACATAACCCATTTCTAAAATCAGGAGGTTGCACATACACATCATGGCTTGTACCCCATAATGGATTTCTCCTCCAGAAACTTGTCCAATCCCCTTTTAAAGGTGTCTAGGCTGGACGCCAGCACCACATCCTGTGGCAAGGAGTTCCACAGACCAACCACACGCTGAGTAAAGAAATATTTTCTTTTGTCTGTCCTAACCCGCCCAACACTCAATTTTAGTGGATGTTCCCTGGTTCTGGTATTATGTGAGAGTGTAAAGAGCATCTCCCTATCCACTCTGTCCATCCCCTGCATAATTTTGTATGTCTCAATCATGTCCCCCCTCAGGCGTCTCATATGACTTGGTTTCCAGATCCCTTAAACTGCTCTCCTCTGAGAGAGCCTTGGTAAGGTCTGGCTTACCAATGCCCTTCTTTCAGCAAAAGCAGTAAATATCTTAGCACCTTAGTTTATTCACTAGCTACCACTGCTCCAATTCTACAAATAGAGCAATACAACAACTGAATGCATGGAGTGCTACTGCTCTTAAAAACTACAAAGAGCCTTGCAGCATCTTAAAGACCAACTGATTTACAATGTCATAAGGTTTTGCAGCCTAAAGACTATTTTGTCTTCCTGTAATGTCCTCAGTTGGCACGTATATATTAGCCATCAAAATGTCTCCCTTTCCTCAAATGACTCTGACCTTCTGCATTCCTGTCCTTATGCCTACAACAACTCCTTCCCAGAACACCTCTGTGATGTCACCTCTCTTACATCCTTTATAGACTATAGCTCCGGGATAAAGCTATAGTCTTGCACGCAGAGGGTCCCAGTTCAATCTTGGGAATCTTCAGTTAGAAGGATCTCAGATTGCAGGTTTAGGAAAGGCCTAGTCCAGAGACCTTGAAGAACCACTGCCTATCAGAATGAAGGACACTGGGCTAAATGAACTGATGATCAGACTCAGTTTAAGACAGCTTTATAGTTCTTACATTTAAAAGATAACATGGTTTCAGCAGTTGTTAAGTACATAAATTTCATTAATTAGGATCCAATATAGGAGGGTAAAACAGGCAAGATTTTACTCTACCCAGATTCAAAACATTTTGTTTTTTAGGAGATTTACAGGTTTATTTTTAGGAAGGGTGTGGTTTTGTTTTGAAAAAGAACAGGAAAAAAACACTCTTTGAAAAGAAATACTGTTTAGAAACTGGAACTCATCCATGAGCCAAATAAATTGCCAGGCCAAACGTTTGCAAGTTATAAAATATAGAAACAATAAAAGAAAATGGTTGCATGAGGAATCTCTGCATCAAAATTTAATACCCAAAGAAGGCAAGATGTTAATTATGAATATTTGTTAATGTAACATTTATATCTAAAAAGGTTTTGAAGAACCATTTCAACAACGGAAGGATCTATAAAGAATATTAATCAGGCAGAATAGCAAATCATGCACAGGAAACCAATAAAAGGCTCTTTGCCCTGGTTTACAAGTAAAGGCCAGTTTCGCATATAGAGTTTAAGAGTTATTTCCATACACTAGCTTCCTCATGGCCCTTCACATCAACAAACTAAAGTTAAATCAAAAGGCAGCTGAAAGAAATGCATCTGTAACAAAATGTCAAACTTAGGAATAGATGGGAAGGAGCAAGAAGCAGGGATTCACTGGAAGGCATGGCATTGGAGGGGAGATATATTTTAGATATTGCCCACCCTCCAAGGAGCTCAAGGCAGTGTACTTAGCTCCTGCCTGCACTCTGATTTTCCAGCAATCCAATCCTGTAGGGTAGAGTAGGCTGAGAGGTAGCAACGTGTCCAAGGTAATCCAATAAGCTTCATGGTTGAGCAGGGATTTGAACACAAGTCTTCCTGGCCCAAGTCCAACACTTAACTACCACAACCCTGAAGAGAGCCCCATTCTCTTGATTTCCAAACAAATTCTTCTGTTTGGTTACTTCTGTGGCCATCAGACACTGGAGTTGGCAAATTGTTTTCCAAATGTTGGAAAAGAGTTGGCAAATTCTATTGCTGTGCTCAGGCAGCAAACCTTCCCCAAGAACCTCCTTCAGAAAAAAAATTCTCCCAGCCTAAGTTCAACAATACAAGTTCCAGTCCTGTTACCCAGACAACATGGGTGTTGAATGATGTCTTCCCCAGGTGTTCAGCAACACTTCTGAACAAAGTCTTCAGGTCAATTCAAAACATTGGGCGAGGGAGTAGGCTCAACCCAACATACATCCTCCCAACACACATTCAGTCAACATAAATACAGGCATGTGCCACTTAACAACTGTTTGCTTAACAACGGATTGCATATATGCCAGTGGTCAAAACACAATAAAGATGCTCTTAATGAGGCAATCGCATCTCCCATCGCCTGCAGCCGAGTGTCTATTTTACACAACAGAGAGGCTCTTAATGCAAAGAAGAGGCAATCTATCTCCAGTAGCCTGCGCAGCCAGCTAGTGTCTGGCAGGGAGTGTCTGTTTATATAACAAAGGCAATAGATTGGACTGAATGTTCACTTAATGACCTGATTGCATAACAACAGAGATCGGAGAACGTATCCCCATCGTTAAGTGGCACACACCTGTATATTTTTTGAACAGGACTTGTATATTCTACATTCTCTCAACTGAAACAGGTAGTATGGAGGAGAGGAGAGCGATAGTCTATCTAGAGCTGTGTTCTTCAAAAGGATAGGCCGTGACCCAGTAAAGGGTTGCAAGATATTTATTGGCAAAGAACACCAAGAATTCAAGGTTTGTCAACAGTTCGCTCAAGTATTAAATATTAGTTACCTTACTGGCATACTATGTAACCATAATATTATTTACAATTAACATTTTTAAATGTATTAGTCATTTGATTTGTTGTATAGTTGAATAATTATAAAGAATCTCCTTAAATTACAGTAATACTGTACGTCTTGTCTAATGAGTCAAACACTTTGAATTAGCTTACTTGTTATCTTGTTTGATATTACATGTCAGGTATTTTTAGACTAAGCAGAAGAATAGAGTCATGTGATTTTATTACACTGGGTCTCCTGGAGAGACCAGACCTAATTATATTTTGTGCCTCTGTCTCATGGCCTCCCTCTCCTATTGTCTCACAGCAAAACTCTTTTGAAACTGAAGGGGTATTCAGAAGCTGCATGTGATATGGCACAGGGGTATGCTGCTTAGGGGGGGGGGGTCAATCCCACTAACCATGTACATGTACCTAAAGTAGGTCTTTGGATTGTGGCCAACATGTAGGCAACAGCATTACTCGTAGAAACAGATTTTTTTCTTTTTAGAAACTGCTCAGAATATAATCATCCAAACCTGCCCAAGGGGCCATACATGCCAATTGAGCGTTCAAGGCGGGTACTGAACAATGACAACCCATGAGAGAAATCTGCATGAATTTCTTCCCTGAAGCATGGATTATCAAATGTCTCTTGTGATGCAGGCCGAGACGCACATGTGTATTATATGAATAACAAAATATGTATATAGGCCAACGTAGGTAGGTTTAATGTATTAAACTTCATACAATTAATTGACTTACAGCCCTAAGCTGTAAGCTGGCCTTACATCCTAAACTGGCCTTATAGAGGTGAATCTGGCCATCCACCACCATACGTTTTGGGCCTATGATGTGAATGCTGCTCTGCAGGCCAGGCACACCAGCACAAAGGCCTGAAGACCACGTGTGGGCACCACCAGCTCATAGAACTTCCTCCATCCCCTGTTATTGCCAGTAAGGTGGTGGCAGGGGCGGTTTGATCAGGGGTGGAGTGTGGTGGAGAGCAAGCAGGGGTTGGGAGGGGGAGGATAGCAGGAGTCTCCTTAGACTTACGCCACCAAAACAGCTGACGTAGGTTCAAGGAGACCCACTGAAGTCCAGATAGGCCTTTATGTACCTCTCCTGGCCTATCTGGTTCCTCCACCAGCCCATAGCATGCAGTGTGCACTCGATCGGTGGTGCTGCATGGTCTGCACGTAGGGGGGGATAGGATTAGGCTCTTGGCCTGCAATCCTATGAATGCTTACCTGGGAGTAAATTCCATCGAACTCAATGGGGCTTACTTCCAAATAGATTTTAAAGCCTGCAGTCCTACACACTGACCTGAGAGTAAGTCCTATTAAAGTCAACAAAATCTTCTGACATGTATAGAAGCACACTTTTGGATTTCTTTACTTAGGTGCGACAGAATTCATTAGAACTGTTTAGACAGAAGATTGGGAATAATACTGCATTAATTACATGTGCCATGGGTGTCAAGATACTAGATGCAAAATACTTGGGGGGGGGGGGGGAGAGGAGTCCCTAATAGAGTGACAAACTGCAATAGTCAGGGAAGCTTTTACAAATGTGTTTCCAAGTGTGACACACTTTTATGGACAGTCCCAGTATCACAAGTGAGATTTGGTTACTTGCCCAGTTTTGTTGATGAATAATTCATTGGGCCTATTCTGACAATTCTCTAGTCTCATTTGAGCTTCCCACTCTCTGCATCCTCTTGCATTACATGAAAGTGACAAACCATCTGTTACTGTGTGTGCCCCCCTCCCCCATCACACAAACCACTTGGCCTTTGTGCCTTCAAAGTTACTCTGTCTGGAAAAAAAGGCCCTATAAAACGTATTAACGGCCACAGCAAGCCAAACCCATCCTTTGTAGCTCTGTATACCACTGGGTCCTTATGTTCAACCACTTCTTTTAGAAAATGATCCATCATACCGAGCACAGAATTAGCAGAATGCAATTGATAACTCACTTCTAACTCAAAACAACTTCCTTGTACTCACCAAGAAGATTATAGTGGAAGGGACTGACAAAGAACCAAAACTGCATCCAGCCATCAGCTGATTTCATGCATTAATCAGAAAAAATGGCAATGGGGCTTGTCATTTTTAGCCCATTGGAGAGAAGCAGAGGTAGAACAATAGCTCTACCTCTGTTAGCAATGTTGTACACACTACAGCAAGATTACATTATTTTCCTTGGAACACATAGTGGTTAGGAGCCCAAAATACCAGCAGGCAGAACACTGTGGGTTCAAACCCAGGTGAAACCCTGTAGAGCTGGGAAGGACATTTCCCTGAAAACTGTTGCCAATCAGTGTACACAGTATTGAGCTAGATCAGCCATTTTCAACCACTGTGCACTGCCGCAGGAGTTTGGTGGAGAGTCATTTATTAATAGGACCATTGGGGATATGAACCCTCCACCAACAGAAAGGTGTACCTTGACAATTGTCCAAAAACTGATGGTGTACTTTGACAATTTTAGTACCTTGTCAGTGTGCCATGAGACGAAAAAGGTTGAAAATCACTGAACTAGATGGACCAAGGGCCTGATACAGTACAAGGCAACTTCCTACATTGAAAAAGTTCCCCTTGAGTAGACGGGGCGTGGAAAAAACTTCAACAACAGAAGATACAACAGGGAGTTCTTTCAGGAAAGTCCATTCTTCCAGTATAAAACATCTCTTAGCCAAAGAGATTTCTCAAACAAAAGAAACTACAACAGGATGAGACAACACCTCTACTCAAAGAACAAGCCATCCATTATCACTTTTAATGTAGTTCTTTCAGGCTAAGGGCCCAATCCTATCCAATTTTCCACTGCCTGTGTAGTTGTACCAATGGGATGTGCAGTGCATCTTGTGGTGAGGAGGCAGTCAAAGAGGCTTTTTCAAGGTATGGGAACATTTGTTCCCTTACCTCGGGGCTGCATTGTGGCTGCACCGGTGCTGAAAAGTTGGATAGGATTGGGCCCTAAGTCTCTACAGACATACCATTTACCTATCAGTTTTCCTTGGAGATATTAGCCAAACACTGCTCTTGTGGGCCACTTGTAAGCTTCTAAACCTGAAAAACACTGGTTTTTTTTTTAAAGCTATAAGTCCCTGATGATCTCCAAGACAAAGCAGAAAAAGATTTTTTTTCTTCTTCAAAACCAATGAAACAGTATTTTTTAATTACCAACAAGAAAAACTACAGTAACTTTTTATGCACTCAACATAAGCATATGACATATGCATATCAACAGCAATGCTAGGTAGGTCTACGTAGAAGTAAGTGCCACTGTGTTCAACAGGCTCGAATTGTGTTTCCTCTTACTCCAAGGAAAGCAAAGGTTTTCCCAGATTTATTGGTATATGCTTTTATGAGTTAAAGCTTATGCCACAACGATAGCCCAATCCTATGCTGGCTTCTGCTGGAGGACAAGCCCACACACTGTTGCAAATGTTGCATCAGCACAGGGCACCTGTCCTACCAGCAGAAAGGTCTGCACTGGTCTCCTGCCATCAATTGGAGGCCAGCGCCCACCACAGTAGGTAGGCACTCCATAGGATGGCAGGAGGAGGGCAGAATGGGGGCAGGTTGGGGGTGTTTTGGGGGGAGTGGATCAGGCCTGCAACCTGGAGCCAGCTGGAGGAGACCTCCAGCAACCACAACTCACATGCTGGTTGTGGTGGAGGCTACACCAGCCCCACTGCACTGCAGGGCGGGAATTTGGTTAGGATTGGGCAGTAAGTGACACAAGAATATGCATCTTCTAACTTCCTCTTGCAAATGAAAAGCATTCCTGTTGACCCAAGAGAAGTGGGTGATTTCCACTTACCTCCACTCAATTCTGCAACCCTCTGAATCCCATACAGACGTGTTCCAGAGGGTCCCCAGACCATCCAGAGCAGATTTTCAGGATGCATGAGGGCTGCTGTGTTGAGGAGCAGGGAGGGGGAAGTTACCTTATACAAGCTTCCCTCTTCTCATGCTCTTTAGCACAATACAATCTTTGGCTTGCTGCAACAAATTAACACAACCACCCTTCTGCTATAGTCAGAGAACATCACTAGGTTGAATCTTTTTCATCATTCAAACATACGAAGAATCCATCATGTAACAGATTAAACATAGAACAAGACAGTAAAACACTGATTTTTTTGGTTAATAATTTGTGCACATTTGTTCAATCAAGAGCAATGCACTGTTAACTGAGGTTTCAATCAGCAAAGATCTGTCACCCCAGTGGTCATCAAACCAATTCTAAGTAACCAGCTCTTATAGAGATACTTGCCGTTTCTCCGTGAAGACTTCGGCACTGGTGATGGCGTACAGGTTTGTGTTGTTACCAAGTCTGAGCTGCGAGCTGTTACGGTATGATTTGCTTTTACTTTGTCTGCCCAACTCACACCTGATGGAGCCAGACGATTAGAAGTAACTGTTGCAGATGGAGCCCTAAGTGGTGAATAAGATCATGCATCCAACAATGTTACATAAAATTTGGATATTATCTGCACCACGGGTCTCCAAACCCCGGCCTGGGGGCCAGATGCAGCCTGCAGCAAGCCTCTTTCCGGCCCACGACCAACCTCTTGTCCCCTGAAAGCCTCTGGCCCACTCAACTGAACATGACCAGCACTATGCTCTGATTGTGTCTGGAGGGTGTTCTGAGAGCCAGAGAGGTTGAATGAATTAGCCCATTCATTCATTTAATGACTCATCTAAGTTCCATCTCTAATTTATTTATTTAAATTTTATATTTAAATTTTTTTCCAGCCCTCCACACCACGCCAGGTATTTGATGCGGCCCTCTGGCAAAAAAGTTTGGATACTCCTGCTCTACACATTACTGCATCACAGTCCCCTTTGCCAGTTCCTCTTTGCTTCCATTGTCTCAGCCAACTAAGTGGCATCACCAATAAACATTAGATTAGCAATAAGTTTAATTTTATCTAAAACCTGGACAAATAAGGTTGCATTCACATCTGCTTCAAATTTTATCCAGTGACCTTGTCTGCCTCAGTAAGAACTATGTAGCTGTGAAAACTCCAGAATTCTGGGAATTCTCTCTCCTCCCCCAACAATCTCTCCCCACTATTTAATCCAGATCTTGCCTTTTCCTGTTTTACACTGGAGAATTATAGAACAGGGCAGTCCAACTTTTAACAGCCAGGGGAGGCACAAAATCCTGGTGTGCACAGAGATAGAAGTCATTGAAGGTGATGTGATGATGTCACTGCCAATTACTTCCAGGTTCTGAGGCACCGAAGTAGACAAAGGAGAAGGCGGGGTTTGCAGTGGGGCTTTATGATCTCCCTGCCAGTGGGTGGTGGCTGCAATGGGGCTTTTTGAGGGCTGCCAAAAAGGGCTTTGTAGGTCAGCCCATGGGTCTCATATAGGATCATCCTGTTCTATGTGTGTACTCTTCTCAGATGATTATACAGTGGAGTGTACCATTATGTACACTTATTTTTAATAAGCACTATTAAAAATTGCAGGTGGTAAGCACCATCTTAGAAGAGGCATTCCCATCTACGTATGAGAGGAGAGAATGCCTTTTATAAGACAGTATCTGCTGCAATACACACATGAATCACCGAAAAACAAAATTATTATTTTCTTTAAAAGAACTCTAGAAGGTTCTCATATACAAATTTATGCAGATTTAATCAATTAAAATGTGTACGAATAATTGACCCAGAGTTTTTGAACTGGGTTGCAGTCCTGATTTTGTTTTCTTAACTGTAACACATACCAATATTTGGAATCTATGGAGCTCACCCAATGCTACTACACAAAGTCTATGTAAATGAACAAACCCTTTTAAAAAACATCTCCCTTTTCATTTCCAAAATAGCATAGGAATTTAAACTTTCATACCCAAAATTTAGACTTCTTCGAGCATTTGACGTTACACTGATTCTGTCTGTTGATGGACTTGGAATTACATGGCGTCCTGGAGACATCTTCTTTACTTCCCATGCCAGTGAAGTAGGTCTGCAAATTCAACATAGAATACTAAGCAACAATAGTAACACTGTGAAGTGATGCTCCTACTTCAACTACGATTAAGGCTGCTTTGCCGGGTACCAGAAAATGGGATAGGCACTGCAAGGTCCAAATGTTGTAGCAGGTTTAGCAATGCTTTCCTCCAGGCTGCACAGCTGTGATGACACATCGCAATGGCTCCTTCATGGGCCTCTCTGGAAGGAAAGCTTCAGCCAGCTGAATACAGCATTCAGGTCTCATACTGCCAATCCTAGTTGCAACAAAATGTGTTCCAAAATAGGAGGAGGTCCTCATTAGGAAGGAACTTGCCCCCATGTCCTAAGCACTTACAAGCAACCCTGCTGGCTCAGAGAGGCCAAACTGCCCAGCATCCTGTTTGTAAGTGGCCCACAGCAGGTTATGATGGCAACACACCTCCCCTGTTTGCCTCCAAGCAAGTAATATTCAGCAGCACAATGTTTCTGAATCTGGAGGCCCAGATGAGCTATCAGGGCAAGAGCCACTCAGATTTCTCTCTCCTAGAATTTAATAAAACTCCCTTGATTAAGCCAGGAGGTAAATGGTTAATCAGAAATGTAAAAGATATACACACGAAGAGTGCACAACCTCAATTTAAACATTGGCATCTAAGGAAAATACTTTTGGAATTCAGCCCTGATGAAACAAAACTCACTGTAAATTATCCTGGGGAAAACACTGTTTATTATTAATGCTCTCAATGTTTCACACACTCCAATTACCCCCCACATTTTTTGGTTCGAGAGAACCATAGTTTGGCACAACATCCACATTGGGCAAACAGTAGTTACCACAAACCAGTTTTTCACCAAAAAACCCAGTTACTAAAAACCCAGTTCAAAGCATGTTTTCAAGTTCTGCTTTTCAATTACCGTAATTTCCCTGATTCAGACATTATGGCTAGTGGTGTTTGTTTACGGTGAGTTAGATTGGATTACAGCTTAAGTCTTACTGAACACAATGGGCTCCTGAGTAAAATTAAATAATACCGTTTTCAAACACCTCTAATCATGGCAAACTATGATTACCATGAGCCAGGATACGAGGAGAAGAACTGGATCGTGCAAGGGGAGGGGAGGCTGTGAGCCTGAGGTACACCCCTGACAACCAAACCAGTTTGGCCTGATATCTAAACTGGGTCAGTATCAGATCTGGGAGTTCTGTAGGTAGAATGAACTAAAGTGCATTCTAGATGGTAACATTTTTCTGATTACCTGCTTTGGGCATCTGCCTTCTCTAATTTTTCCTGCAGCTGTATCCAATCAATCAAAGCCTTGAAATCTCTTACATAGTTATCTAGCATCATCAGCACCTCCTGCAACACAAATGTTTGTCAAAACAACAAGCCATAACCAAAACAAAATAACAATACAACAAAATAATGATGCAGTTATCTAGGAATCAATAATTCTGCAAAAATATTTCTACAGGAAGTGGGAGGTGTAGCAGTAGAGGGTGCACCACAGGATAAAGAGGATGAGTATCTTGTGTGCTGCCTCAGCCACTAAGAAACCTTGGCCAAGCCCTGCTTCTTACATAGGTTTTGTTCAATCTAGGTAAATTTGAATCCATTATTTCATTAAAAATGAGAGGGTTATTAATCTTAAAACTCTTTAACTGGCTGGCCTTACAGTCTTACCTTCAATAGCATGGGGGATACATTTCCAAAACCCGAGTGCTGGGTGGAACAGCACTATAGGAGACATTATTTTAATTTGAATGGTCTCATGCTACCCAGAATGCACTGCTTCCACTAGCTACAAGGGCGGTCAATCATAACCAAGATGAATAGAACTGTAAAGAATCGGCCCTAAAAAAGGCAGTACCTGTATTAACAGTACTTGTTAAAATGAACTAAACCCTCTTAATAAAAAAAAAAAAAGGCAAAAATATAGTTGAGTGCAGCACCAGACCATCAGGTCACAAATTCTGTTCCATGAAACCAAGACAAACAAGTATCAGAGACAATACGTTATTTCAGTTTTGCTTGAGACAGTCCCAACCTTCCATGTGAACTTCGCAGCACAATCCTATGCATGTCTACTCAGAATCAAGGCCCACTAAATTCAATGGGACTTAATCCCAGCTAAGTGTGTATACGACTGCAGCCATAATGTTTAAGGTTGTTCTATTCTGGAACACAGAACATAATTGGTGATTGCAAAGAAAAGTGTCTTTAAGAAACCAGGTCTCTGACGGTTTGGCCCCTTTTTAAAAAGAATATAAATCAGCCTGAAACAGTTATATTTTGAGGACTATGATGGCACACAGAAATTACTTTTGATGGGCTGAAGGAGCCTATTTTAAGGAATGCTTCATTCTGCTGTTATCCAAAATTATCAGAGCAGTACCATGCCACTGAAATCCGAGCCCTGTTTTACGAACAAGGGAATACAAACAGGACAAGCAGCTGGAGCGGCCCCATAGTCACTGATGCACATCTTTCTCCCTAAAGCTATGAAGGCCATTTTGTCAAGCAGGAGGCAGCAGAACAAAAGTGACTCTGAAAGCGTTGTTACAGGCATCCAGATAACTACATATAGATGTACAGCTAAAATTACCAATTAGTTTACCAATTGGCTGCAACGGATTCGATTGGTTTGTAATTAATTCTAGTTACTGGCGCACACAGCAGGATGGTTGGCGCCATTCCTTTGTCCTACTGACACACAATCCTAGTGCGCCGGGCCCTAGGGTCTTGGCCATCAATACAGCTCTCCAGTTCACCTACAGGCCTGAGTGCAGCAGATATACCCCATGGTGCTGAAGCAGTGGAAACATGTACCACTTGAGAAGATGCTGACAAAAAGGAACCTTTATGGGGAAGTCTGTTGCTGCGCTATAGTCGCAAACATTTAAAAATCCCATTATTTTTCCAAGGTCAAGTGCATCCTTAAACGAATCCTTAAAGAGCTGGTTTATAAAAGAGAACTGAGAAGGGGGGAGAAGAGGGGCACTTATTTAGAAAGTTGATGATTAACAGTCTAAGACCTGGTTGCTCCAGCACAGTATGGCTATCACCTGCATCAGTTATGTCATCTCCTGAATCAGGCAGACCTGGCTACAGTAATCCACACATTGGCGACATGAAGTTTGGAAACCCGCTTCATACAGGACTGCCCTTAGAGGCAATTTGGAAACTTCTCCACAAGTTTCGACTGAGTACTAGATGGCCTGACCAAGTCACACCACCATTATAGCAGCAACACTTGTTACTGGTTCATTTTTGGGTACAATTCTAGGTACTGGTTATTAACGTTAAGGCCGTGAACTGTTTGGGTCTAGGGTACCTAAAGAAAATCTCCCCTGTGGGAATGGCACATCCCCCAAGATTTGCTAGGGATGGGCCTCTCATACTCTGGCCTTCTAGGGGATGATTGCTCTGGCCAAGGGAGAGGGTAGAAGAAGACACCAATACCAGTCATCTGGCACCAATAAACCTGGGGGCATGGGCATTGGGGGCTCACTGAAGAGTTTTATCCCAGAGCCTTCTCTGGCACTAACAGTGAAAGTCCAACAGATGTTAGTCATGCTCACCATCATCCAAACATTTTTTTAAATTGCAATTTTCAGGTGTGTTTAGATGCAAGGAAAACCATGATTTGGTGTTAGAAGAATAATCCCTATGAGCCTCAGATCTGTACATTCCCTCTACCTCCCAAGGGTCCACAGTACAGTGGCCCTCCTTATCAGCAGATTTGGCACCCAACAAATTTGACTCAACACGGGTGCCAACCCCGTGACTGGAGGGCCTCAAGGACCTCCCCAGACACAACTGGAAGACACTTCCGGTTTTCACCAAAAATGGTATCCGTGGGGTGGTGGTGGTCTTGGAATTGATACTGCTTGGATACTGAAGGCCCACTGTAATTAACAACTTTCAGTTTTGGTTTAGTGGTAAACCATCGTTTCCCATTTTCTCTCAGAAAGGTAAACAAATGTTTGCGCTCACGCACAAATCAGAATTAAACCCTGGTTTGCAGGAATGCACAAACTGCAGGAGGGAATGTGCAAGTCTGAGGCTCATTCTCAAACTACCCAACCACGGTTCAGCAATACTGTGTAAATCTCATTTACAATCTATGGGAACATGACTGCCAGAGTCACCAAGGCAAAAATACCTCAATTGAACTGTGTGTTCATGCATTCTCATTCCCAAAAAAAGTATGTGCATGTTTTGGCTTTGAGCATCTCAGTTCCACATCATTACAGAGACAAAATTGGCTACAGCTGAAGGCAGTTGCCAATGCTTGGAAGAGATTATACACAAGAGCAGATTTTCTTGCAACCACTCCCACCGTTTGTATCTTTACTGACTCTTTCGTCTGCAGTTTCAACCGCAAACACAGTCACCAGAGCCCTGTCCCATTCAAATACAATAAACATTATCCTCGGCAACAACGTAATCAATAATTTGCCCCCCCCCACTATTCCCTCATCAAATTGCACACACACTTGCAACCTTGATTATTAAAAACAGAAACGGTACACTCATTCTTTGGGGTTTAAAATGAATGAAGAGAACAAATGACTTAAAGGGAAAAATTTAGCTACTGACTATCACTCTTTGAATTCAAATAAATACATTTCCACTACACAGACCCATTTGCACAGATATCTGTAGATGAGTACACACAGAAGTGTGTCCTTGCAGACAGAACAAAGAAAAATGGCAAAACCCTTCAGCTGCAGACAATACAACAGATCGTTTTTAAAAAGGACATTTTAGTCATTAACTATTTATAGCACATTGAGAACCCACAAAGGACTTCGAGCAAGAGGACATGTCTTGCCTGCTCTTGTTTCTCGCAGGCAAGAAAAACTAAACATAGCTAGACACAATCCTCTTGCTACTTGCAAGTTGAGAGGGAAAAATCCAGGTCTGGTTCAAGACCTCCCAATACTGGAGATGGACTGCCACGTGCCAGCCTCTCACCTGGCTGTGCACCAACCATTGTGTTGCTCTTTCTCCTCCTGCTCTCCACTTCCTCACCTGCTCCATTCTCTTTTTCCTTTCCAAATACAGCAAGTGGGGGAAGGAGAAACAGTGGAGGCAGGCAGATAGATGAAAACAGATGTCCATGCCAATCCATCCCCTCAAGTGAACTGATGAACAGGCCCATCTTGAAAAAAATCAGCCCTTTACACAATATCAAAAGTGGCTCTGACACTGTGCACATGCAACAAGGATCAGAGAACCTGTGAATACCTCTACTTTGTTTCAGTTCTGGAGTTTTAGTACTTTTTTTTTGCTTGGCATTTTATTGTAATACTGGCTTTGCTTTCAAATTTTGTAAACTGGGTGTCCCTTTTTAACAAGAAAATGGACTATAAGTAGCAAACACCACAGATGTACAAAAACACAGATTTGCCATGTGCTCACAATTTTTTTTATGGGTCCACAGAAATATTTTAGTTGTACTGGCTTAAAAAAGGATAGTGTGAAACCACTGTTATTTGGTGCCCTTTTCACAACCCAGAATGTCCTTGGTCTACACTGCCTATACTTGTATGAACAGAAGGTACTTCTGTGCTAGGGTGATTTTCACCGATTCTCCCATTATCTTAGTAGCACATCTGATTCCAGAAGGTCCCCCAGAGTGAATTCTCAGGGGCCATGACACGCTTCTGTTGGAGGGAGGGAGCACGGGCAGTAAGTGGTGCTGCCATGTCTCTCTCACAGCACTGCTCCCTCTTCCGCCCTCTTGTCCTCAAAGAAACTTCTGCGTCCTCCCTTATCACAAAAATGTGATTCACTAAGGGCGATGAAAAGCCATTGCCACTGAGAGACCCAGTGGCAGCTTCTTCCCCTCCCTCAGTGGGAGAGAAATGCAATAGCTTCTCCTCCCACCCTCCAAGCGTGAGCAAAAGTTGCTGCCACCATCCCCGCATCCTCCCACCATCCCCCATGTGTGAAGAAGATGAGTGGGAAGGACCAACCAGTCTGTTGTCCTGCCCTCCCTATTCAGGAAAGCTGGAGTGAGGCAAGGCGCAATGATGGACCACCACAAACCCAAAAACCTATTGCTGGTTGGAGGGGGAGCTATATTGCCTTTTGTTGCCTTGGGTTGGCCTTGTCCTATCCAGATACAATGACACCACATTAAAGATCTGGTGGAATTATAACCAGCTTTCTTAGTGCTCCCCCCCCCCCCAAAGAAAGCCTCATCTCCCACAATAAACTGATTTTTTTTCTCACAACACACACATAGGCCAGATGCACTTTATGGGCTGTAAACAAAATGCAAAATACCTACAGCAAAAAAATAAAAAATGACAATACAGGTTGAGTCTCATTATTCCCTTGGGTTCCCTTCCCAGAACTCAAAAACACACTATAGCAAATCAATTTAAAAAGCAAAGTTTCTTTGCTCAGGTGTTTTAAAAAACAGCCTTGTTGACCTTTGTGATGTTAAGAAAGAGTCCTTAGGACAACAATCCAACAATCAGTCTCTCTCAAGGTGCTAAGTAAGGCTTCACTGTGACTCCTCCCTTCACCAATGCAAAGTATCTTTCTTTCACATGCTCAGGGAGAAGGGAGGGGTCTTGGGTTGAAGTTGCCTGAAGAGAGAATGATTGATCTCTCTCTCTCTCTCTCATTGTTAAAGGACTGTTTTCCTTTAATTTAAAGGGTGCTTCTCATTGCATTGAGAGAGAAAAATCTATGGATAATTAGGTTATACCTGTAATCACTTGCATTACTGTCTCTCTCTACAAGAGTAAGAAAAGGTTTTTTAAAACTGATTTTAAAGGGGTGCATTTTTCCCCTTCTCCAGGGATCAGCACACTCCTTTTCATCTGCAGGGGCCATTCGTGTTGAGTCAAATCTGTGTATAAAAAATCTGTGTATAACAAGGCCGAACCTGTATTGCAATTATAAAGTCACAGGCTGCCTCCAATTCATGGCACTGGATTAAGACTCACATGGCAAGATAAATAAAATTTTAAAACAGTATCTTTGCAAAGGTATGTCTTTTATAAACATTTTTTAATGCCTTTAATTTGCAAAAAAGAAAAAAGAAAAAGCGCTAAATAGACACACTCACAGATTCAGATAAAAAGATATCTTTTCCAATACAGAGTGAGTGGTATGACTGGAATTCTGGACTTGGATCTTGGGAGATATCATACAAATAAACTACTGTTCTCTCAGCCACAACAGTTTAGAAAATCATAATCTGATTACATTACAAGGCATATCAGTTCTCTTAAACATATCATTGGGGAAGTCTCCTGAGCAGAAAAGACAGTTCAATTTCAAGATGTCAAAATTATGTTCAGCAAACAGACAGCTTGGAAGCATCAAGCGTCCATTTGACTTTGATACCAGTTTCCAGTGAACTCATACACTATTCCTTCAGCCCATTTGACAACTTTTTTTAAAGCAAAACACTAAATATTCATAATTGATAAAAGTTCTCTTCTTATACAATGGTTAGTTAATGCTTTACAGAGTGTCTCAAAATAATCAGTCACATTTAAAGTGAACACAATGCATTTTCTGTCATGGTTTTTAAAAAGTTGAACTCTCCTGGTTTTTTCTGATCTTTAATATTTCCAAATCTTTTACTCATAAAAAAGTTAAATGGCAAATACATTTATTCTTATAAAGAAGCAAATAGGTTTGCAACTGAGTAGGCAAAAAAAATATACTATACTGTGTGTCTGTTTTCCATCTAAAATTAGAGGGGGGAAGCCAACTTATGACTATGTCCCACCCAGACACTGTTTATACTGGGCCATCAATCTCCTGTTCTTGCCACCAGCAAATGAATGAGAAGAGCGATAGCTATCTCTACAGAAAGGGAACAATGTGTAATTAAGACATTAAACAGGAAACTAAAGAATGTGAACACAAATTGAATTGCAACAGTGCCACCTACAGTACAAACCGGGAACTGAAACAAGCGGGGGAGACCAGCACTGTAAATCAATTGCAGCATGAAACTATTCTCTTTTAATCTCACTGCATACAGTACTCAAAGCAAGAGACATGCTCAATGCACCAACTGGAGCTTTTTCTGAGGCAGCAGAGAAGCACTGATGTATTTTTGCAATAAGTAGTTTTAAAAGCAAGGAGAAATTGCTGTACTTAAAAGGTGTCAATTAAACACCAAGCCCAAACACTGCATTTTCTAAAGCAGCAGCCATAGGAGTCTGACACAGTAAACACAAAGAAAATAAAAGGGCCACCTGAAAAGTTAACATTTATTATGGGACAAGGTTTAATAATTAGAACTCCCTTAACGAGACACAGCTAATAAAGTGGGTTCTTGTCCATGAAGGATTACACAACAGCAGATCCTTAGTTTTGAAGGTGCCATTATTAATCATCATTTTTTGCTTTATTCATAAGAATGCAGGAAGAGAATGCTGACCTAAATGCTAAGGTGCATTTAATCCAGAATCCCGATTCCCACAATAGCCACACAGATGCCTCCAGGAAGCCCACATTTAGGGCAATAGCTCTTCTGTTATTGCCCTCCAGCAACAGGTATTCAGGGCCATCCTACTTCAAAATCTAGAGGTTCCATATGGCCATTGCAGCTAAGAGCTATCAACAGACCTGTCTTCCTCCATGAATTCACTGAATCCCCATTCATGACAATCTAAGCTAGCAGACATCACAACATCTTGTGCCAGCAAATTTTCATAAAATTATGCACTGTGTGAAGTACCGTAGATACTCGCCTATATGGCGATAAATTTGTGCCCCAAACTCACGGGACAATTGCCCCCTCGTCATATCTCCGCAGTCACCCAGTGGGCGGAGGGGGTGGGGGGCCATTTGCACGGGGGGGCTTGATATAAGGATGGGCAGCTGCACCTCCCCCCAGCCTGCACCCTGCCTGTTGCGCCTGGAACCTGGGAGGAGGCAGGGCACGGGGGTCAGCCTGCCCGCTGGCGCTCCCCCACACCCTCTCAGAGCCCTCCAACCCCTGCCACAGTCCTGCCGCCAGCAGGGAGCAGAGCAGGGGCGTCCTGTGCTGCTCCCTGCCAGGTGCTCCCCGGTGCCTCCCTCCCTGCTGACCGCAGCCACGGGGCAGCACAGGTTGTTCCCTGAGTGCTCCCTGTTCTCCGTTGGTCCAGCAAGCAGCGGCAGTAGCCATGACGTGCCCGTTCCACTCCCTTCCCCCGCAGGCAGCAGGACTTTGGCAGGGAGTGCAGACAGAGGGCTGTGAGAGGCAAAGGAGCATCGCTGGTAGGCTGCCCTCGCATGCCCGGCCCCCTCCAGGGCTCCTCCGAGGCTCCAGGTGCAACCGGCCAGGCTGGGGAAGGCACAGTTGCCCATCCTCCTCCTAAGCCCCCCCCCGGTGCAAATGGCCCCCTCTGCCTGCCTGGGTGACTGCCCCGCATGCCCTGGCTCCTCTGGCTCTAGGAACGATGAGGGGAGCGGCTGGGTGCAGGCTGGCAGGACGTGTAGCTGCCAGGAACTCCACATGAGGCCCCGCTGCCCTTCCTCCACAGAGGATCTACTTCCAAGTACATCAGATCCAACTATTGTGCAGCTACAAGTGCTCAGTCACTCCATGTTGCTTGTCTCTCTGCTGCGAACTGCAATGCACACTCCCAGTTGTGTGTTCTACATAGAGCCTTTGGCTTAAGGCACCAGGAACTTTAAAGAAAGATTTCATTAATGGTTCTACTGGGATGCTGTTTCCAGTGTACTTAGAGCCCAAGTACTAGGCTTGTCTACTCAGAAGTAAATCCCATTAAAGTCAATGAGGCTTACTCCCAGGAAAGTGTAGTTACAAATGGTTGTTGAGAGTACAATTTTAAAAATTAGTGAATAAAAATGTATCTTATGATCTATGAGATAGATCATAGCTTTTAATAAATTAGAGACTATTTTTAATAGTCTATGTGTGTGTATGCATACATACTATGTATGTATGTATAGATGTATACATACTATGTATGTATACTGTGTTTTTAATACTATGTTTTTAATAAATTAGTGACTGTACAGTTCTTAGGTAACAATTACTGGTAGATTATTTTTCAGGATCTGGCTCGGGTAAAATCAGACAAAATTAGTCAGACTCAAGACACCCCCCTAAGTTTAACCCCTGACTTATCCAAGGGTCATACAAAATCCCATGATTTTTTAAATCAAAGACTACCCTTGACTTATCTGTGAGATCGACTTATAGGTGAGTATGTGCGGTAGTGCTTTATTTTCTGCCTATCGTGAATCTATTCCCAATCAACCTCATTGGTTGATCAAGAGTTCAACCCCAAGTTCTAGTGTTAAGGGGAAGAGGGAGAAAAGTCCTTTCTACCCACTTCCTCTCATCATGCATCATTTTATAAATATCATTTCCTCACTTGGTCATGTTTTGTCTAAGCCAGGGGTGGCCAGCCCACAGCATGCCATGTGCCACTTTTTATGTAGAAAATCATGAACATGCCACTCCCCCTTAATGTCGCTTTTAGTGATTACCACGATAGCTAAATAGAACCTCCAAGTTCAAGGGCAGTATATCTCCAAGTGCCAGAAGGTACAGAGCAAGAAACATGGGAGCACTGTTGCCTTTTCAGGGCTTTCCAAAGTCTCCTGGCTGACTGCTGATGAGGCTAGAAAAGTGGCCTGCATGGACCTTTAGTCCAGCCAACAGGACTTATTCCAGGTCCGTATAAGGTGCATTCATTGCCCTTCTGCACAGTGTAGCCCAGTCCCCCTCTGCCTGCCTACTCATCTTTAAGATTATCTTAGCCAGGATCTCTTTGTGGATAATTTTCCTGAAGATTTTATCTCCACCTGGCTTGGTCACCTCAGCCACTTGCTGATCTCATTGGTCATCTCTGAACTGCCCAGCTCAGCCCCTCTACCTTCTATAGCACAGTCCTCGCCTCTTCAGCACTTCACCATTAATGGCCTTCATGGGTGAGTGAGTGACTGCCAGTTAGCAAAATGCAGCTCATTAGCATCCGCCCTACTGGCTTTCACTGCTGTCCATCATTCTTTTCCTGCCTTTCTCCCCATTTTCCAACTATAGCAAATCATGTAAAGTAGGCATGGTTGCTCTGAGTGCACCCATTGCAGAGACAGAAACTTGGGGGCATGCTGTGTAAGGAGTAGTAAAGAAATCAAGCAAACCATTAACAGCTGTAGTGCTTTCTTTGTTATTTAAATGTTTTTCATAAATGCATGGCAACATTGCACATGCCATTCAGAAAGTGTACACATGCCACAGATTGGCCACCCCTGCCCTCTTCTGCACTTTATAAACCAGCTACAATGATTAAGCAGCATCCATCTATATGAGAAAATCCTTACCTTACACTCTACCACGCTTTGATCAGATTCACAAGTGACATATATTTCATCAACAGCACGTCTCAGATTGTCAAATAGGAAAGCCCAGTATCGTGCTCTCAGATCCACTTTCCGAGGCTGCCTGGCTTTTGTGGGGCTTTTATCAAAGTTTTTTTCTCCAGTTGATATTTTACAGTCTGATGAAGTACTCTGAAAATGAGACAGAGAGACAACATGTAAAGTATTCACTACATAAGAACAGCCCCACTGGATCAGGCCATAGGTCCATCTAGTCCAGCTTCCTGTATCTCACAGCGGCCCACCAAATGCCCCAGGGAGCACACCTGATAACAAGAGACCTGCACCCTGGTGCCCTCCCTTACATCTGACATAGCCCATTTCTAAAATCAGGAGGTTGCACATACACAACATGGCTTATAACCCGTAATGGATTTTTCCTCCAGAAACTTGTCCAATCCCCTTTTAAAGGCATTCAGGTCAGATGCCATCACCACATCCTGTGGCAAGGAGTTCCACAGACCAACCACACGCTGAGTAAAGAAATATTTTCTTTTGTCTGTCCTAACTCTCCCAACACTCAATTTTAGTGGTTGACCCCTGGTTCTGGTGTTATGTGAGAGTGTAAAGAGCATAATTTTGTATGTCTCAATCATGTCCCCTCTCAGGCATCTCTTTTCTAGGCTGCAGAGGCCCAAATGCCGTAGCCTTTCATCATAAGTAAGGTGCCCCAGCCCAGTAATCATCTTAGTCGCTCTCTTTTGCACCTTTTCCATTTCCACTATATCCTTTTTGAGATGCGGTGACCAGAACTGGACACAATACTCCAGGTGTGGCCTTACCATCGATTTGTACAACGGCAGTATAATATTAGCCATTTTGTTCTCAATACCTTTTCTAATGATCCCAAGCACAGAATTAGCCCTCTTTACTGCCGCCGCACATTGGGTCGACACTTTCATCGACCTGTCCACCACCATCCCAAGATCTCTCTCCTGATCTGTCACAGACAGCTCAGAACCCATTAGCCTATATGTGAAGTTTTGATTTTTTGCCCCAGTGTGCATGACTTTACACTTACTTCCATGTGATAAGAAGTTGTATTTTCTGTGTACCAAGATTCTGAACAATCAGTTTAACAGGACAAAAACATAATGCATCATTGTAAAGAATTTACTCAGGTTCAAATCTGAGATCAGGAAAAAAATACATTTTAAAAATCCCCATGTCTCTATTAAATGCTGTCTTGGTCTGCATTCAGCTCTGCTGTGGTGCCATCATTTAAAAACAAAACCAACAGCAGATAGAATTTAAACCCATGCCTATGGGAATGAGCAGTTTTATAAAGGGAAAGATGGTGAGTTAGGGGTAAACAAAACTAAGCCACTGAATGTTTGCCAAAGCAATTCCAGGATGAAGGAAATAAAAAACTCAAAGGCATTGGCTTTTTCTCATTCTCAAAAGGGCCTCTGCAATCTTTAATATTCCATCATAATTCCATCATAATGCAATAAATTTAACTCCACTTTCTGGAAATAACATTGGCATAAACTTACAAGTCTTTCTCCACCTGACTGGAAAATCTAAATTAAACCAAATGCACTGGTAGCATGACAGTTTACCACACAGACCTTTTCAAAAATTGAGAATTTGAACTCTTTTTGAAATCACTGGGTTTTTTTTTCCCCTGAGGTGACAGAGGGTATTCATGCTCCAAAAACAGAACTACTCGCATTTCATGCTACAAACATGGCCTCCCTTCCACCCCCAAATTAGTCCCCATACACAGAATCTCCAAAACATTTACTAATGATGAGTCTTAAAATTCATTTGTATGAAAATGAAACAGTTCTTTAATCCCCTCCTTGCTCTGCCTGATGCATATTTGCCCTTTTCCCTATGAAGCTTTTCTCTTATTTCCAACTCAGAAACACCTTAGACCAGCATTTCTCAAAAGTGTACTTCTAGGAGACCTGGGGCTCCCTGAGATCCTTTCAGGGGCTTCATGAGCACAGTATAAGTGGCTACCATCTGCCCCCTGCCTGGTTTGCTCACCCATTCCTCTCACCTCCCATTCAAGGCTCTCTTTCATTCCTCTCCTGTTCCAGCTTTTTGCCAATATTTGCTGTTGCCCAACTCTGTGAATGCAGCACTCTGGGGCTCCCCAAGATTCTGCATTTGCTGACATGGCTCTCCAAGACTCTTTTTAGGCGGGTAAAGGGCTCAAGAGACTGGGGGCCCAATCCTTTCCAATTTTCCAGTGCTAGTGTAGTTGTGCCAGTGGGGTGTGCGCTGTATCCTGTGGTGGAGGGGCAGTCACTGGGACCTTCTCAAGGTATGGGAACATGTGTTCCCTTACCATGAGGTAGCGTCGTGGTTACACCGGAGTTGGATAGGATTGGGCCCTGAAACATTTGAGAACTGCTGCTCTAGGTAAGACAAGACTTTCTCTAAACCCTTAATCCTGCCCATGGACTGAGGTTTGAGAGCCCTGGTCTAAACCATCGCTTCCCTCTCCCACTTGTTCCTCTTTCTCCTTTTCAAATCCAGGAAGCAGAACACAGGAGAAGGGGTGGAGCTGGAAAAGGGAGGGGAGAGATATACTTCTATTACACAGTTCAAATGCCCACCACTATTAATACCAAATGATCACAAGACTTGCCTCAATGGTACTGAATAGTGCATCCACCACTAATTTTCCCAACAGACATTTTTGTATTGGCAACCTTCAGTCTCGAAAGACTATGGTATCGCGCTCTGAAAGGTGGTTCTGGCACAGCGTCTAGTGTGGCTGAAAAGGCCAATCCGGGAGTGACAATCCCTTCCACACCGGGAGCAAGTGCAGTCTGTCCCTGGTCTGTCTCCCTGGCTATGGGCCTTCCTTCTTTGCCTCTTAGCCTCAGACTGTTGGCAAAGTGTCTCTTCAAACTGGGAAAGGCCATGCTGCACAGCCTGCCTCCAAGCGGGCCGCTCAGAGGCCAGGGTTTCCCACTTGTTGAGGTCCATCCCTAAGGCCTTCAGATCCCTCTTGCAGATGTCCTTGTATCGCAGCTGTGGTCTACCTGTAGGGCGCTTTCCTTGCACGAGTTCTCCATAGAGGAGATCCTTTGGGATCCGCCCATCATCCATTCTCACAACATGACCAAGCCAACGCAGGCGTCTCTGTTTCAGCAGTGAATACATGCTAGGGATTCCAGCACGTTCCAGGACTGTGTTGTTTGGAACTTTGTCCTGCCAGGTGATGCCGAGGATGCGTCGGAGGCAGCGCATGTGGAAAGCGCTCAGTTTCCTCTCCTGTTGTGAGCGAAGAGTCCATGACTCGCTGCAGTACAGAAGTGTACTCAGGACGAAAGCTCTGTAGACCTGGATCTTGGTATGTTCCGTCAGCTTCTTGTTGGACCAGACTCTCTTTGTGAGTCTGGAAAACGTGGTAGCTGCTTTACCGATGCGCTTGTTTAGCTCGGTATCGAGAGAATGTGTGTCGGAGATCGTTGAGCCAAGGTACACAAAGTCATGGACAACCTCCAGTTCATGCTCAGAGATTGTAATGCAGGGAGGTGAGTCCACATCCTGAACCATGACCTGTGTTTTCTTCAGGCTGATTGTCAGACCAAAATCTTGGCAGGCCTTGCTAAAACGATCCATGAGCTGCTGGAGATCTTTGGCAGAGTGGGTAGTGACAGCTGCATCGTCGGCAAAGAGGAAGTCACGCAGACATTTCAGCTGGACTTTGGATTTTGCTCTCAGTCTGGAGAGGTTGAAGAGCTTTCCGTCTGATCTGGTCCGGAGATAGATGCCTTCTGTTGCAGTTCCAAAGGCCTGCTTCAGCAGGACAGCGAAGAAAATCCCAAACAAGGTTGGTGCAAGAACACAGCCCTGCTTCACTCCGCTTCGGATGTCAAAAGGGTCTGATGTGGAGCCATCGAAGACAACAGTGCCCTTCATGTCCTTGTGGAAAGATCTGATGACGCTGAGGAGCCTGGGTGGACATCCAATCTTGGGGAGAATCTTGAAGAGGCCGTCTCTGCTGACCAGGTCGAAAGCCTTTGTGAGATCTATGAAGGCTATAAAGAGTGGCTGTCGTTGTTCCCTGCATTTCTCCTGCAGTTGTCTAAGGGAGAATACCATATCAGTGGTGGACCTGTTGGCTCGGAATCCACACTGCGATTCTGGATAGACGCTCTCTGCAAGTACCTGGAGCCTCTTTAGTACAACTCGGGCAAACAGCTTTCCTACAACGCTAAGGAGAGAGATGCCGCGGTAGTTGTTGCAGTCACCCCTGTCACCTTTGTTCTTGTACAGCGTGATGATGTTTGCATCCCTCATGTCTTGAGGTACTCCACCTTCTCTCCAGCAGAGACAGAGGATTTCATGCAGCTCAGTGACGATGATCTCTTTGCAGCATTTTAGGACTTCAGCAGGGATGCTGTCTTTTCCAGGTGCCTTGCCAAAGGCAAGGGAGTCCAGGGCCACGTGAAGTTCTTCTAGGGTTGGTTCACTGTCAAGCTCTTCCAGCACAGGCAGGCACTCAATGTTGTTCAGTGCTTCTTCGGTGACTACATTTTCTCTGGCATATAGCTCAGAGTAGTGCTGCACCCAGCGTTCCATCTGCTGCGCCCGATCCTGGATGACCTCGCCTGTGGCAGACTTCAGAGGGACAATTTTCTTCTGTGTTGGACCTAGGGCCTACTTGATACCATCATACATCCCCTTGATGTTGCCCGTGTCAGCTGCTATCTGTATCTCGGAACAGAGCTGGAGCCAGTAGTCGTTAGCACATCTCCTGGCAGTCTGTTGGACTTTGCTGCGAGCAGTTCGGAGGACCTGCAGGTTGCGCTCACTGGGACAGGCCTTGTATGCTGCTTGAGCTCTCCTCTTTTCCTCAATGACTGGTGTCAACTCCTCAGAGTGGGCTTCAAACCAGTCTGCCGCCTTGTTGGTCTTCTTGCCGAATATGGACAAGGCGGTGTTGTAAACGGTATTCTTGAAATGTTCCCATCTGTTGGATGCGTTTGCGTCGGCCGGGCCTGGAAGAGATTCCTCAAGCGCTTGTGCAAATTCCTCCACTTTTCTCTGATCCCGGGTCTTGCTGGTATCAATGCGAGGTCTTCCTTCCTTTTTCGTGTGATACAGTCGCTTTGTTTGCAGTTTCACTCTGCTGCACACCAGGGAGTGGTCAGTGTCGCAGGCAGCACCATGATAACTGCGTGTGATCTTGATGCTGGGAAGGCTGGAGCGTCTGGTGAGGATCAGGTCGAGCTGGTGCCAGTGCTTTGATCTTGGATGTCTCCAAGAGACTCTATGTTGGGGCTTTGTGTTGAAGAATGTGTTGCTGACACAGAGACCGTGATGACAGCAAAACTCTAGCAGGCATTGGCCATTTTCGTTCATCCTCCCAGTGCCAAACTGACCTAAGCAAGTGGGCCATGAACTGTTATCAGCACCAACTCTAGCATTGAAATCGCCGAGGATGAACAATGGCTCTTTTACAGGGATTTTCTTGAAAGTGGTGGCCAGGTCATCATAGAATTTGTCTTTGGCTTCTGCTGGAGACGACAGAGTCGGTGCATAAGCACTGATGAGAGTGATAGGTCCTGCTGATGACTGGAGCTGCAGGGACAAAATTCTTTCACTTCCCACAGTAGGTGGGATGATGGATTTCAGCAGGGTATTTCTGACCGCAAAGCCAACGCCATGTTCCCTGGTTTCGTTTGGTGGTTTTCCCTGCCAGAAAAATGAGAAATTTCTCTCCTTGACAGATCCGGAATCTGGCAGCCTAGTCTCTTGAAGGGCGACGATGTCCATCTGCAGTCTGCTCAGCTCCAACAGACATTATATGTTTTTTATCATAGTAAAATTAAACCACATTTCTAAAATACCCCTGAATAATAAATGCTGTTGGAGCTCCCCCCACCCCACCAACATATGGAAACAAACCTTGCCTTTGGTATTGAGACCTGGTGTTAAAATGGCTGAATGGTCTCCAGAGGGAAGATGCTACATTTCCATTAGTGATATTCAGCTATCATTTTCCTTCTGCACTTCTTTGCTTTGTGATTAATACAGTATAATTCGTGATGTGGAACAGTTGGGTATTTGTGTTAACATTGCCCTGCCCTTTAAATCTCCTGGTGGTTTGAGATGTCAATGTAAATGGCTGTCTCCCCAGAGAGTGAAATGGATACTCATCACAACTGGATGCTAGTTTCACCCTCCACTTATTTCAGCTTGATAGATTTTAATTTTTCCCCCTGAGTATTTCAAATTCATGCCTTGTTAACTATGCATGCAATGAATATTGTTTTATGTTATCAGTTATAAAACAGAATTTAAATGCAACCAAAATTATTGGTATATGTGCAAGAAACCAGACCTGAAGAGTTAGTTGGCTTTCAAAGGGTCAGGCTGCAGATAATCTAGTACAATTCATATTATTTTAATATCTATACGTCATACAAAAGCAGCATGGAGGTTGCAATCACGTGCCTGCTGACTTGAAAGCAAGACCACTGAACTCCATCAGACAGCTGGTCAGGACTCACAGGTGGGTGATTTTTGGTGGGTTGACAAAGGGTGATGGAAAGATTAGATTAGTAATTGCCTCAAGCCCTGAGGCTATTTAAAAAATCAGATACTGTAGCTACTAATTACCCTAAAAAGAGCTCAGCTCCTGCAATTTGCAAGAATGTATAAATGTAGGGAGATAGTTGAGAGTCTTTTTTCTGTTTCTTATTACTTATAAATAAATATATTTTCTTCTCGATTCCTTTTTTTAAAGTCTGGTAATCCTAGGTGGGTCCCGATACAGTGTCATTTTAAAAAGTGGGTCCTGGTGCTAAAAGGTTTGGTAACCACTGCAGTAGTACTTTTAAGCAAATATGCATAACACTGCATTGTTAAAAAACCAAAATTAGGATGTTCCTAAGTGCTTATCAAATGAGCACATTCACTGTTAGTGTTTATTACACAGGCATACTTTCCTGCAGAGCAGGGGTGCCCAAACCCCGGCCCTGGGGCCACTTGCAGCCCTCGAGGACTTCCAATGTGGCCCTCAGGGAGCCCCCAGTCTCCAATGAGCCTCTGGCCTTCCAGAGACTTGCTGGAACCCGCACTGGCCCGGCACAACTGCTCTCAGCGTGAGGGTGACTGTTTGATCTCTCGTGTGAGCTGTTGGATGAGGGCTTCCTCCACCGCTTGCTGTTTCACGTCTGTGATGCAGTAGCAGCAGCAAAGGAAAGGTCAGCCTCGCTTTGTGCAAGGCCTTTTATAGGCCTTGAGCTATTGCAAGACCTTTATTCATTTATATGTTCATCTTTAATATATTCATTTATGTAAACGTTAATTTATTCAAATTTAAAACGTAAATTAATTCTTTTTTTCCCCTGGCCCCCGACACAGTGTCAGAGAGATGATGTGGCCCTCCTGCCAAAAATTTTGGGCACCCCTGCTGCAGAGCACTGTGAAACAGTGCTACAGGAGACATTGTTAAAGATAAGACAGGAAACTTATGTTGACTGTTCCATTCTAGTCAGAATAAACTGCTCTCAATGGCTGCAGTTGCCAGGATAAGGAGTGCTGTAATGAAACAGCACTAAAGGAAGCAATGTTTTGGGAAGTATTACTGCACAGTAAAAATGAGGCCTGATACAACTGTCCTAATCCAATAGTTATAGGACACACACACAGCTAGAATACCCAAGAGAGGGATCTCAGAAAACTTGGATTACACCGAGCCACATGCAAATGAAATGCTCATGCAGGGGAAACTCCACCTGATTATAAAAAGATCTGATATATTACTTGATTAACTCTCCTCAGTTTGAATTGTGATTCTGTTTGGCAGGCGATTTATTTCTGTAAGTACTAACCTCTGCTCCTCCCTCCCCTCTCAAAAAAATCACAGTAAAAATTTGAAAGTACTGTACACACAAGCAATATATCTGATTATCACAGAAGGTTCTGGAATAATTGGGAATGGTTAAACATGAAACTCTGGAATTGATTAAAAATAATAATAGGTATAAATCTGTTTCAGTCTAAAGCAGGGGTCTCCAACTTTTTGACCAGAGGGCTGCATCAAATATCTGGCGTGGAGGGCCGGAAAAAAAATTTAAATATAAAATTTAAATTAATAAATTAAAGATGGAACTTAGATGAGTGAACAAATGAATGAATGGGCTCTTTCAACCTCTCTGGCCCTCAGAACACCCTCTAGACACAATCAGTTCTGGTCATGTTCAGTTGAATGGGCCAGAGGCTTTCAGGGGACAAGAGGTTGGCCGCGGGCCAGAAAAAGGCTCGCTGCAGGCCGCATCTGGCCCCCGGGCTGGGGTTTAGAGACCCCTGGTCTAAAGGAATGTACTGCCAGATGACACAATCATACCCTCCAATATTTCACAGATGAAATAGAGACATGCTTGGATTACCCCTTTTCCCTTAACAAGGGCCTGGAACCCCCATTACAATCCTTAATTATGGAGGATTCTACTCTTCCAAGCATTCGCTGGATTCATTTACTCTAAAACAGCCTGCTGTCCACTGATTGAAAAGCCAAATAGGTGATGGTTTATAAAGATATGGTAAAGCAGGGCTGCCCAAACCCCGGCCCCTGGGCCACTTGTGGCCCACGGAGGGCCCCAATCCGACCCCCAGGGAGCCCCCCCATCTCCAATGGGCACTCGGCCCGCTGGAGACCTGCCGACTTGACTGCTCTTTGCAGCGACATCTAGGAAAAGGCTAAGCACTCACAGGAGAGCAGGAGCGCCGCCCATACGCAACCCTCCCATTAGATTGGGGAGGCTGCAGCTGAGTGCAGGCATTGGATGGGGGTGAGAAGTGCTAGGTCTGTTTATCCTGCTTGAGTTTGGCTTGGGGGGGAAGGCACTGAGGAGGAAGGGAAAACTGTGAGTCTATTTGTGCTGTTTGTGTGTGCTGGGGGGCAAATCAAGAGATGTTTGAATGCTGCTGGAGAGCATGTCTACTCAGCAGTAAATCCCATCAGACTCAGTGGGGTTTACTCCCAGGAAAGTGTGGATCCGATTGGACTGTGAGTGTGCTTGGGGTCGGGGGCTGGCACTGCAGGGGAGAAGTCCTGGGGATGTTTGAATGCAGCTGGAGAGCATGTCTATAAGTCCCATAGAGTCAGTGGGGCTTACTCTCAGGAAAGTGTGGATCCGATTGAGCTGTGCTTGGTGTTGGAGGTGGGCGATGCAGGGAAGAAATCGTGGGATGTTTCAATGCAGCTGGAGAGCATGTCTACTCGGCAGTAAGTCCCATAGAGTCAGTGGGGCTTACTCCCAGGAAAGTGTGCATCAGATTGGGCTGTGAGTGCTCTGTGTTGGAGGCGCTCTGTGTTGGTTGGCGCTGCAGGGAAGAACTCATGGGATGTTTGAATGGGGAGGAAACCTACTGCTTTTGCTTGTTGGGGTTGCTGGCAGAGAGGGAGGAAGGTGGGGGGTCCGCTTGTGAATAGGGAAATACACATAGCTCTCTGCCTGCTTCTAAGTGTTTGGTGCTGGGCGCAGGCTGGGGGAAGGACTGAGAGAAGGAGACAGGCAGCTCCCTTCTCTGTGTGAATGAGGAGAAACAAACTCCTGTCCTGAGGGGGCAGGTGCCCACCAGCTCCCTAACTGATTGTGTTCCTTTACTGCTGCTTGTTGCCAGGATTGGGGGGGGGGAGAGTAAAAACATGCTCCTGCATGGGGGGGATGAAGCCCACTCTGATTCCTCTTAAGTTTGTTCTGTACTTTTCTCTAGGAAGAAGTGTTATGTGTCAGGAATTATTTTAACAACCCCCCTTTTCTGGATCGCATGTGTATTACTAAAAAGCTCAGTAAAATTCATTCATATAAGTTCCGTCTCTAATATATTCATTTATGTAAATTTATTCAAATTTGAAATGTAAATTCCCCCCCTGGCCCCCGACACAGTGTCAGAGAGATGATGTGGCCCTCCTGCCAAAAAGTTTGGACACCTCTGTGGTTAAACATACGTAACTATCCTATCTGCAAATATTCATTTATTTGATTCATTTCTATACCACTTTCAAATCAGGGTCTTTAAAAGCATTGCAACTACAATATAATCAGGTTGTGGCTCCTGATAGAACCTGCTGCAGCTTTAAGAACTACGAAATAGACTCCAGGAAAATGGCCACTAGGCTGTGCCAAAAGCTGACACTTTTATGGGCTCTACTCTTCAGGCATGGAGGCAGACTCACCATAAGCATGATGGTAATAGGTCTCAGTATACCTCTAGAGCTTGACAGAGCAACTTACAGCCCAATCTTGAGATGCCCATTGCGCCAGGATTGCCGCAGTGCCGAAACGATATGGGCTGCTGTAGAATCAAGAGCCTCCGTGTTGAGTTGTGCAGCCTGACATAGAGTTCAGGATCCAGTGGAGCTGAGCTCCACCAGTCCCCCCTTCCTCCCACCCCGCTCCCTCCCACTGGCAAGCCTCTTCCCCACTCTCTTCCCACACCCCACCTACCTCTCCACTGCGCAGTTGTCCGCAAGACCACTGAGTGGTGCTCAGCCAGTGCTAAGGACTCGCAAACGTGCTTTATGGCATGCTTGTGACAGTGTACACTGATGGTGAGCTGGCATGCACTGTTTAGGATTGGGCCCTTATTCTCTAAGAGCTATCCGTGGTGCTGCAACTTTAACAGTCTTGCCCATCAACAATTGTCTAGTCACTGTTTAGTCCAGGCATAGTCACTCTGGTTCAGGCATAACATATAGAGTATATTACCTCCATTGTAGAATATATTATTTGAGGCAGGGACCTGTCCTCTTACATTTTGCACATGCAGACTGGTGGTATGATAATGACACTATCTTGTAGTGATATAAAAAGAGCAATTCAAATGTAAAACTTGAACATATACCTGTTTGTTTGTTTTGTGTGTTCCCTGAGTTATTCTCTTAGATTTTCCTCCCCCTTGCCACTTAGGTTTTCCTGTAAAGAGACAAACTTATTTTAATCAGCACCAACGCTTTAATGCTTTCAATAAAATATAAATATTCTCTTCTTGACACATGCTGAGACAATGATGGCCCTGGGGCAGTCCATCTATAAGGCAAAGTGATGCAGACTGCATCAACAGCAGATTGGGGGGGGGGCTATGAGGGCAGATGATTGGTTCATTTTTTCACCACAAGTCTGCTGCTTCCATCACCTCCCTCCAGCCTGTTATGGGTGCAATCCCCACTGGTCTACCTGTTAAAAGCAAGCAGAAAGTGGATCACCCATCTTTTTCTGTAGCTCCAGGTGTGGTTTTTTTTTTCTAACACAGAAGAGCAGGACTTCTGGTTTTATTTACAGGTATCACATGAGCAAAGGAACTCCTTCATTCTGCATGGTTCCTTAATCAAATCAGAAGTCCTCGCAAACAAAGAAACCATACAAGGAGCACAGTCAGTGGTTGCTTCTTCTTTTCCTTTTTGTAATTGTGCAGAGTTGTCAGACCCAATGAAGTACTGTGTCACACCCCCATTAGTGGGCCCACCCATGAGGCCAACTGAGGTGGCAGGATTGACAGTTCTTCCAATCCTCCCTTTGTTTCCTGAAGTAAAAAAAAAAAAAAAAAGAGCAGAGGAGGAAGCATGCAGGAGAGGGGAGTGGTGGGCTGAAGTGGCAGAACAAACTCTTCCAGTGTGTCCAGGTGGGAGCACTGCATTTTGGGTTAAAAAAAAAATTGTTGCTCTTAGTGTGGGTACTCAGAAGAGCACTATGCTGTGGGGCACAATCTTCCCCAGGCTGGTAAGGCCTGGCACTGACAGTAGGCAATTGGCTCCTGGCACCTGCAAGCCATGGGAATATCTCCCAGCACTCGCTTACCCTCAACTGAACAATGAATGTCCGGAGCAACTCAGGAACTCCCATACACCACTGCTGCTTGCCCTGATCACCAAAAGGAGCAACTAAGATTAGCAATACCAAACCTGTCAGAGATTTATTGAGTTAGCAGAATACACAGGGATAAAACACACCTAAACTGGGAAGTTAAAAGAATTCAGAGCCATCAACCCACACTGGGCACAATTACTCCTTGAACCCAAATGGGACAAGGATCCTTAATGCATACCGTCATCCTCTTTGCTTTCTAGTGGTACACTCCATGCAATCAAATTCCTTGCTGTGCGACCTTCCTCAGCCACTATTTTCCTGACTTTGTCATGACTATTAGAGCGCTGGAAAGAAGCCTGAAAAAGAGAAATTGTTCCCTTAACAGTCTAATAATCCTGTTTATAGTTGCTCAGAAGTCAGTCCCACTTTCTTCGGAGGGGCTTACTCCCAAGTACATAAGACTGCAGGCTTAATCTTCATTTGCAAACATTACAAAGCAGTTATCCTCAGATACCAGAGAACAAAATTACAGAGTTTTTATAAAATTTTATGTGCTTAGAATGGTCTATACAAGAATATAAAGAGAGTCTTCTCTACAACTCTGTATTTCAAAACAACATTTCAGTCTTTAAAAAATGGGATGGGGTTGCCTGTTAAGCTGCTACTTTGTGATGACCTCAGAAATTTATGGCAATTTTTTAATGTGCTAATAATGAAGACCTACTGCTAGGGGTTGCATCAGGATGAACATGCCAAGCATTGGCCAAGGGCCCATGCCCATTAGACTGTCAACTGACCCCAAATCCTCAGTGCTGGTGGAACTGATAGCACCCAATAATTCATCAGAGGGTACCATGCAAAACCCAGTGCATGGCTTTAGCTCAGGACACCCAACCTGAGGCCAGCACTAGCCATACCTCAAGCACACTGTTGAAAATCTCTTCTGACAACAAGAGCTTGTAATAAAAGAATTGCAGACACCTCTGCCCACCCCCTATGCCATTATATTTATTTATAAATAAAGCAATATAATGGATCGAATGAAAAGCTATCTATGAATGGGACACGCAGGACTATTTTGAGAAATGGGTTATGTCAGAATGCCAGATGCAAGGGAGGGCACCAGGATGAGGTCTCTTATTATCTGGTGTGCTCCCTGGGGCATTTGGTGGGCCGCTGTGAGATACAGGAAGATGGACTAGATGGGCCTATGGCCTGATCCAGTGGGGCTGTTCTTATGTTCTTATTTATACAGTATTTTCTTTCACCTCAGATCATCTTCTAGCACCTTCACTAAAAGCTACAGTGTGCCATCTAGTGCCCTGAATAAAAATGAAAGAGGCATTCCTGAGCTGCTTTTGACACCATGTTTTGCTGTCACAAATACATCAAAGTAGAAACTGGGGCACTCTTACCCCATTCATCCAAACATGGCCCACCCACTTTCCGCCCTGCCCTGGTTGCTGCCACAGTCAAAAGATGAACCAATGAGCAGCAGCAACTGGCATGCAAAGCCACAAGTGCTAGCCCTTTACTGATGCCAGAGCAACTGAAGTGAAGCATAAACCAAGCGTCTCCTAGTTTGGTGGATTTGATCCAGTGCAGACAAGCTATCCCCAAGCAAAATTTCAGTTACCACAAAAATCAGGATATTGAAAACACTGCCACATTAGACATAAGACTTACCATCATGTTATAACTGTCTTCTACATCAGCAGACTCGCTTATCACATTTTTGGCTGACCCCATGAAGTCGTCATAGCTGTGTAATATAAAGATAAATATTTTAATATTTGAGTCACAAATTACAGGAGCTCTTTAAAGCAGAAAGCCAGGCAACATCTGCATCATGTTTCAAATTCAATGACAGGTTCTGCAAGCCCAGCAGATAATTCCTTAGGATGGGCATACCATTTGCTGTGCCAGCAGTGTGATGCTAGCATTGCAAGGACATTACTTTGGTGATGCAGACACAAACGTGTATAAACATCTTATTCATTGCTGACCAGGCTAGCAGAAAACCAAAATCAAAATGTTTTTCCTAAGATGTCTTAGGAAATAGTTTGATTTCAATACTATTTTTATTAATGTTAAGTGGCAGATTAATTCAAAGTGTATATATATATATATCAATTCTTAAATAGAAAGTGCCTGTGTTCATACCACTGGCAAAAACTGTAATTAATCCAGATGCCATTTACTAACAGAAAAAAAGATGGTGGGAAGGAACAAGGACAATATGTTGCTTTAAAGATTATTTGTACTTCTAAGCTTATTCTAAGCTCCAATTTCCAATTCAAGTACAAATTGTTCTATTATTTTGCCTAATTAGGACCCAATCCTATCCAACTTTCCAGCACCAGTGCAGTCGCAATGCAGCCCCGAGGTAAGGGAACAAATGTTCCCACACCTTGAGGAGGCCTCTGTGACTGCTTCCCCACCACAAGAAGCAGTACATACCCCACTGGCACAGCAGCACCAGCACTGGAAGACTGGATAGGATTGGGTCCTTAGTTGCTTCCTGAATGTGATAAGTTTTTTAAAATTTCCTTTCCTTGCCAATTTTATTAGAAAAAAAAAGATAAAATATCCCTTCTGATATCTGTTGACTATTATACATGAAGGATAGTAAAACCTTTTTGCTTACAGGAAAATTCACTCAGCTGATATTGAGTAGAGCACACTCTAAAATATATTTATAAATGGATCTACTTTTTATTTTCTTCTTTTAATCCTGCTTCTAGGATGAGACTAGGTTCATGAGAGTAGGTCCAAACTATCCTCTTTCTAGTGCAAGTGGATTCTACCATACTCTTTGTTCTCAGACCCTTAGATTCCAGAATCAGGTTTAAAAACCTAAGAATAAGGTTTAAAAAAACCAGATAAAATAAGCAAGGATATTGTCAAAATTGAATTTTATTTATGTTAACAATTTTCAAAAACGCAATAGATATAACATAACCATGGGTGTGAACATGGGCCAGAAATGCTGTTAAATCATGAAGTTTTCAAAGCGGAGAGTGCAATGAGCATTGGGGTTGTGGAGTATAAATTCTACATTGAAGGTAACTGGATTTTTTTGTTTTGACTCCTACCATATCCTTCCATAGTCCAATACAACTGTTTCACCTGGCCCTTAGTTTAGCAATACATACACACGCAATCAATTGGTAAATCTGATTAATTTATTGTTTGATTGATAACAGAATGCTAAATCCTTGTTCCGCTGGAGGGACAAAGCCCCCCACCCTGAAATTTTCTCTCCCTTGTTTTTAAGGTATGTATTTATATCCTTTAGCTTGGCTCAACTGAACGTTTTAGCTGAAACATATGACTTTGGGACAAAAAAACACAAGTGCGGTCTTAACTAGGTTTTTCCTCCACTCAGCCCATGAGTATACATACACATCCTCTGTTGAATTCACTAAGTACACCAGATAAAATAGGCTCATCTATGAAAGCCCATGCCATGAGGCTGATGAAGTTCATCAGGGAGGAGCAAGGAAAGCAGGAAGAATTCGCCACACACAGAGTGCATCTTATGCAGCATTGTCCTCATTACTAGTCCTCTTCTATCTAGTGGCAGGGACTGAGCCTTTAAGATGGCTCTAGGCAGTACCCTAAAAGCACCACCAGAACCAGCTGTTCCAGGCAGGGTGACCTGCCTAGGACGCCAACTTCATCTATCCTCCCAACTCCATTGCTCTTCCTGTCGCCTAGATTCAAATTCCGTGGAAAAGGGGAACAGAAGAAAGTGATGGGATAGTGTTGGAGATGCCCTAGTGCAGTGATTCCCAAACATTTCAGCAACAGGAACCACTTTTAAAAATGGCGCTCTATCAGGACTCACCTAGCTCTACGAGACTTTAAAAAAAGGTTTTACATCATCAGCTGCTCAAACCTCTGTTTTTGTCCTTTTAACTATGGTGGGGGGTGCCTTCTGGAGCATTTGTTAAGCTCCGCGTTCACTGGAATGGTACCATTCTGGTGGCCCTTTGCCTGGCCTGAGATAAAAGCCAAGGCAAACTCACAAGTAAACTCGCAGTGTGGTTAAGTTTGACTTTCCATAGGGCTCAACACATTTTTCACATCAGCTTGGAGGGGGGACTTCCTTCTCTAGTGTTTTGGGGAGCCTGCGCTCGTTGGATTGGGATCATTCTGGTGGCACTGCATTCCTCTTGGCCTGCCCTTTGAAGTGGACTGAGGCATGTTTGCCTACTCACAAGTAAACACACCCACACAGTTCAGTTTCACTCTCCATAGGGCCCAATACATTTTCCTTTTCAGCTATCAGCTTGACAGCTTCACGATCCACCAAATATTGAGTCACAACCCACTGGTGGATCCTGACCTATAGTTTGGAAAACACTGCTCTAGCCGCTAGTCCTGCCCACTATTCTTTCCGCCTCCACACTTCTACTTCTGCTCCATTCCTCTCTTCCTTTATGAATCCAGGAAGAATGGAGAAGCAGTGGCTGACACAGAATCATGAGGGGGGGTGGGGGAGAAGAATGGCACTCGGTACATCGCCTCAGGCATTGGGAAGTCTTGGGCTGGCCGTGGCTCATGGGCACCAGTACCATCTTATAGACCGCTTCCCAGCCCACAGAATCTCCAAGATGGTGCAAGATTCCCAGAGAGGTCAGTTTTTTCAATAACACTGCCCCAAAGAACTGCCCACTCTAGGAAGCTCAATGAGTGTACTCTAGAAGAATCTTCCCAGCTTCCAGAGAAGGAGAAAGAATGAGGAGATAGCCATGCAGCTGCCTCATGCAAGGGGTGGGCTTGCAGATGGTGACAGCTCTACTGGACCAAGAAGACAGTGCCTGCAGTAACCACCAAAAACATGCAGGGAGAAAGGGCAGAGGCTAACAATGGACAGTAGCAGAGGCTGACTGCAGTAGGAAGGAGGGTGCCATGCAGGGTCCTTTACCTCAGGCAGCAAAACATGTAAGTCTGCCTGTCATGCCACAATAAACTATACACACGTTGAGGCACCACAGGACTCTGTCTTTAGGAGAAACAGGAAAAAAGTACTATTCATACCATGAAAGGAAAAGTTATGTCCGTTATTGGCCTAAGTTTTAGTCTTGATAAACTGTGCAGTCACTTTTGGGAAAAGAAAAAAAAAGTTACAAAATGAAAACATTTAGCAGATACACAAACACTCCAATTCAGACGCATCAAGGAAGCATCACTTGAGCAGTAACTCAAAAAGCAAGGCCTCACACATTGTGATCCAAGCAAATAATTAGTGTATTTCTAGAAAAACGGGGATTGTGCAGTACAGAATCCCAGTAATACAATCATCAAAGCTTCAATAACCCTGCAAAGGATATCGTTATTCATTATTGCTTCCTATGAAAACTATCCTTAAATGTGCCAGAGGCCTTTGCAAAAATCAGACAGAATTCATATACACATTTTCAAGCGCTTCAAAGATGATTCAAGAATCATCTCCTGCTGCAGTTAACGCACAATGTCACCAGTCACAAAAGGAGCTTTCCTCTCTTTAAATGTCACTACTACAGCTTCAGTTACTGCCAAAGGAGATACTCCTACACTTGTGTAGAGTTTATTTTATTTATTTATTTAAAACATTTATAGCCCACCTTTCCCAGAGCTCAAGTTGGGTGCCCGACCATTATTATATGGTCCGTAGTGTGTACGACCTCTTCTTTTGCACTGCCTACCTGCTGACTTCACCACTGTTTCCTTTACCATTTCTCTTGTCTCATAATGTATGAGCACTTTCTAAGTGGGCAATATGCTTTACATGTTTTGTTTAGATGTAGCCTTTACAACAACCCTGTAAAGTAACTAAGGGTACAATCCTAACCCCTTATGTCAGTGCTTTCCAGCAATTTGAGGAGGCCTCCATGAGTGACACCCAACTGCAGGATGCAGCACATGTCCCATTGGCACAGCTATGCCAGTGCTGGAATGCACTGACATAAGGGGTTAGGATTGTGCCCAAGACTGCAATCCTAACTAACTTTCCAGTGCTGACATAAGAGCAATGCAACTCCCGAGGTAAGGGAACAAACACTGCTTTACCTTGAGGAGGCCTCCATGACTGTCCCCCAACTGCCGGATGCAGCACATGCCCCACCGGCACGGCTATGCCAGTGCTGGAAAGTTGGTTAGGATTGCACTCTAAGTATTATTATGCCCAAATTACAGCTGAGACTGTATGGTTTATGTTAGGTCACTTACACAGCCCAATCCCAACAGGGCTGCCCAAGTCACAATATACTAAGAGGGCCATACTGAAGTGCCCCAGAAGACACTTCCAGGGTGTTAAAATCTCTCTCTAAAACTACACTCTCACTTTCAGAGAATGGTTTAAAAAGGGTGATTTTCAAAAGCGTGCAGTCCTCTAAAAGAAAGGTGAGTGGAAGACTAAACGGGCTTGAGTCAGAATACATCTGTTCAAAGGTAACACAAAACACACTGAAAGGCAAATACAAAGTTACCTTCCTGCACAGCCATCAGTCAATTAAAACAGATCCAAGCAAATTTAAAACTAACCAATTCATTGTGTGGCATAAGTTTTCATGGATCAGAGTTGAAGTGGCTGTAGCCCATGAAAACCTCAGACAGTACAAATTTGTCAGATTTTAGGGTGCCTCAAGACCTTTGGTTCTTTTTTGCTGTGTCAAACACAAAGAATCCTTTGGAAATATGTCCCCAGCCCCTGATGGAATCTCCCAACAATTATCCAAATACCCTCGGGCAGCATCTGAAAGCTGAAAGCCTCCTTGAACTGAAAAAAGCAAGGAAAGGTTATGTAGTACCTGAATAAAAAACACACTGTGGCAGAGGCTTTTGTAGACTAGAGCTCACCATATAACACTGATAAACATGTTAGTGTCTAGGGTGCCACAGGGCTCTTTGTAGTTTTATTGCAGTAACAGAACAACATGCTGCCTGCATCTCTGAAACCTGCATTTAAACAACACTAGTGGGTTTTTCATATATGTGCACTAAGAATGGGTGCAGAGGCTGAGCCAGAATATATACATATTTTACCTTTTCCACACGATTTTGATACTTGACATGCTTTCTCTGGTTGTCTGATTGTAATTCTACATGGATATTTTGCTTTCTGGTTTGTTTTTCCAGTTTGTTTTACCACATCATTGACAAGTTTCCTCCACTACAGTGATTTCCATTTGTTCAAGTGACATTTGACAGGGAAGTCACACCAATATGTTATATGTGAAAATAATGTGTTATGAAAGCAATCCTGGAGATTTTTTTTTTATAAAACAAGATCTCTTTGGCTAAGTGACACTGCATCATGTTGAAAAGTAGGGGACAGAAAATAAAGGTTTCGTCAAGAGTTTGGTAACCCTAGTTCAGAAGCAGACCTGAATTCTCCAAATGTCTGAGTGCATTTTCAAACAGAGGACAACCACAGAGGATGTCTCAAGGGAGTCCATTCCAGCACAGCAACTGAATGATTGCTTTTGCTCTCAAAGCCAAAAAAACTCAAGCTAATTGGGTGAGAGACACTTTTTCAAGTGGGTGCGCCTCTTTTATTAAGTAGGAGGAGAGTAACCGGCCCTACTTATCGAAACAGTGTCCTGTCTACTGGTGTTCTTCCACATCTTTTTAGATTGTGAGCCCTTTTGGGACAGGGAGCCATTAGTTATTTGATTTTCTCCATAAAATGCTTTGTGAACTTTTTGTTGAAAAACAATATATAAATACTGTTGCTGTTGTTGTTAACAACAACAACAACAACAACAACTCCTGTGAAGTCTGTGGAACTCCTTCCAGCAGAATGTGGTGATGGTATCTGGCCTAGATGCCTTTAAAGGGAGACTTGGACAAATTTATGGAGGAAAGGTGCAACCTCCTGGTTTTAGAAGTAGGCTAGCTCAGTATGCAAGATGCCAAGGAATGGCACCAGGATGCAGGTCTCTTGTGTGCTCCTGGAGGCATCTGGTGGCCACTGTGAGATGCAGGAAGCTGAACTGGATGGGTCTTTGGCCTGATCCAGCAGGGCTTATGTTCTGGCCAGCTCTCCTTTCCCTCCTGAGCCAGGGCAGTTGTATATCTATCCATTCAATCTGTACGTCGATGCAGTGGATGGATAGAGGGATGTTCTTTTTCCTCTCACACAACACCAGAACCAGAGGATATCCACTAAAATGGAAGGTCGGGAGAGTCAGGACAGAAACAAGAAAATATTTCTTTACCCAGCATGTATTTGATCTGTGGAACTCCTTGCCACAGGATGTGGTGATGGCATCTGGCCTAGATACCTTTAAAAGGGAATTAGACAAATTTCTGGAGGAAAAGTCCATCACAGATTACTAGCCATGATGGATATGTGCAACCTCCTGGTTTTAGAAGTGGGCTACAACTGAATATCAGGTGCAAGGGAGAGCCCCAGGATGCAGGTGTCTTGTTGTCTTGTGTGCTCCATGAGGCACCTGGTGGGCCACTGTGAGATACAGGAAGCAGGATTAGGTGGGCCTGATCCAGAGAGGCTCTTCTTATGGGAGATCCAATCATAAAGCTATAATCTCCTCTAGTTATTATGCTGGGAATTATGTGTATAGAGGGATGTTCTTTCCCTGTCACACAACACCAGAATGAGCGAACGTCCACTAAAAAGGAGAGTGAGAACAGACCAAAGAACGTATTTCTTTACCCAGCATGTCACTGCTCTGTGGAACTCCTTGCCACAGGATGTGGTGGCGTCACCTGGCCTACATGCCTTGGGATGGAGAGGGTGGACGGAGGGATGTTCTTTCGCTCACACACCACACTAGAACCAGAGGGCAGCCCCTAACATGGAGTGTCAGGAGAGTGAGGACAGACCAAAGAAAATGTTTCTTTACCCAGTGTGCCATTAGCCTGTGGAACTCCATGCCACAGGGTGTGGTAATGTCACCTGGCCTACATGCCTTGGGATGGAGAGAAGCTCTTCCCTCTCACACCACAGCAGAACCAGGGGGCAGCCCCTAACATGGAGTGTTGGGAGCGTGAGGACAACGTGCTGTCAGCCTGTGGAACTCCTGGCCACTCCAGAGGACTGGAGCCTTCCTGGAGGAAAGGCCCATCACAAGGTGCAGCCGTGACGGTGTGCGCAGCCTCTGGTTCCAGAGGTGGCTGCCTCAGGGCCAGGGAGGCGCCAGGCGCAGGTCCTGCGGGCTCCCGGGGCCAGGGGCTGGAGCGGGCGGGGCTACGGCCCGACCCAGCGGCTCCAAGCTGAGGCCAGAGCTCTCCCCCGAGGCGACCCCAGAGCAGCGCCGTCGCCTGCCGCTCCCGCCTCGCCGGCGCAGGTGCTGGAGGGAGGGCGAGGGAGCTCCCTGCCCGGCCTCTGAGGCTGCCCTGAGAGGAGGGACCGGCCCGCCGCCATCTTGCTCCCCGGCCCCCGCTCGCCCCTCCCTCCGCACCGCGAGCGCAAGGAGCGACTGACACTCACACTCTCCTCCTGGCAGCGCTGTTCCGCTTACGTGCGTCCCCCCGCCGCTGTGACGTCATCTCGTCTCGCCGGTAGCCGGTGCGGCGGCTGAAACCGCTCTCTGGAGCCAGTTTCCCGCTAGATCTTTACCGCGCATGCTCGGTCCGCTTTGCGCATGCTCAATAGCCGCCGCCGAAGCCCCGGCCGCCTCTCTTTGCCCTCACCCAGAGATCTAAAGGGTCCCGGCCAATTACTACAGAGCATGCGCAGTTAATCCTGCTCTGTAGTGGTGACTGCAGTACCTGTATATATATGTGTGTGTGTGTGTGTGTGTGTGTATATATATATATACAGGGCTTTTTTTCTAATGGAACACGGGGACAGAGTTCCAGCACCTTTTTGCAGGGGCCCCTCCCCTTTGGAGGCATTCCAGGAGGGGGGGAGCAAAATAGAGGCATTCGCTGGGTGGGTGCTGGGGGGTTCTGGGTGGGCGGGCTCCTGGCCCCTGCCTGACCACACAACGACTCCCTCCTGCCCCTATCTCCAAGCTCTTGCCTGAGCTCAGCCAGCCTCCCCTCCCCCCGCGCTCTGCTTCCCAGGAGGAGGACAGACAGACAGACAGACAGACAGGGAGACGGGCTGCGGCACCCACGGAACGCCCAGGTACTGGCTTGGCAGAGGAGGAAGGGAAGGAAACTGGCTGGTGCAGCCCCGTGCCAATCTGCAGCACGAGCCTAGGCGTGTCTACTCAGAAGTATGTCTCATTGTGTTCAATGGGGCTTGCTCCTGGTAAAGTGTCATAGCCTTGCAGTCTGAGTAGACAGGCAAAGGAAGGGCTCTGTGGCTGCAGTCCTCTCCACACTTTCCTGGGAGGAAGCCCCACTGCCTCTAGTGGGACTGACTTCTGAGTAGACAGGCAGAGGAGGGGCTCTGAGGCTGCAGTCCTCTCCACATTTTCCTGGGAGGAAGCCCCACTGCCTCTAGTGGGACTGACTTCTGAGTAGACAGGCACAGGATTGGGCCCTGAGGCTGCCATCCTATCCACAGTAAGCCCCATTCACTAAAGTGGACTTCTGAGTAGACATGCATAGGATTGGGGTCTTAGGCTGCAATCCTAGGCACTTTCCTGGGAGTAAGCTCCATTGACTAGAATGAGACTTACTTCAGAGTAGACATACCTAGGATTGGGCTCTTAATCCTGGCAGAGATATATATGCTAAGGGCAGGTGAAAAGGGATTCCACGTGTGTACAACATGCTGTACATTGCCAGAGATCCTCCTCATCCTTCCCCCACAAGCATGCCCTCCGCCAGCCAGCGTTTGCAGCTCCTCTCCAGCAATGCACAGCAGCTGCTCAGGGCAGCAGAGGACATACAATTGCATGCCAAGCGCCTTCCCAAAGACACAGAGTATTCTGATACCTGAATTAAACCATATTTAATCGCTTGTTTGCAAACATAGCTGTTTCTATGTGCACCTAAGGACCCCTCTCGTGTAAGAATTCCTTTTTTGTTCTTACTTCCACAGTTGCTTAGAGTAATTTTACTACATGGAACTCATGTAAGCCATTTTTCGGAATGCATTCACTGCTTCCTCTGCTCGAAGTAGTGCCGCACTACATACTACACGCTACAAGTGCGCCTGTACAGTATTTTTCCCCATGTGTAGAAAAAATAGCTAGGGGGAAGGGGATGTGGAGATTGACAGCCCAATCTTATGCATGTCTACTCAGAAGTAAGTTCTTCTTTAGGGGGGAAGCACATAAAAATATTTTATTTCTCCAATAATAAATAAATAAATAAATAAAAAGATTAACAAGTTGTGAGTTCCTGCACCTTTTTATTTACAAAAAAAGCACTGTATATATACACACACACACACACATATCTATGTATATATATTTGTGTATATATATATGTGTGTAGATGTGATCTACACACACATATCTATATGTGTGTAGATCACATCTACACACATATATATATACACAAATACATACATATAGAGACATATATAAATACACATGTACACATACACACACATATACAGTCACACACATGTATACATATGTGCACACATATATACAGACACACATGTATACATATGCATGCACACATATATACACATACACACACATGTATACGTATATATACATACACATTTACATGCATACACATATTCTTGGCATCCTTCAGTCTCCAAAGACTATGGTGTCACACTCTGAATGGTGGTTCTAGAACAGTGTCCTCTCCAGTGCGCCAAGCAGAGTATAATATTGTATATATATACTGTATGTTTCTGTATGTTATTTCCCCTGGGGGCTGGGGATAAGAATAGACCCTCAGTTTGTACTAAACAGCCACTGGGTAGATGGGACTCCTTAGCCTGGGAAGGCAGCTCATCTGAGAGAAGGAAAACTCTGATCCCATATCTCCACTGCCTTGTGGCTACATCCAGTTATGGAAAAGGCTTCAGGAGTCAACCTCGAGGCAAAATCCGGAGCCAGAGTCCCTGAGGCAGTTCATGGCTGAACACAGTTACGTTCTGGCAACTCCTGCGACGCTGCTGGAACCAACCATATTGGCCTCTGCCTTTCCGTTGGACCATTTCAGCAACATGGAGAGGGGGGATTTGCTGCATGGGCAACAGTCTATCCTCCATATCTACTTTACCCAGGCTTCACGCACTGGAGAGGACACTCTGTTCCAGAACCACCATTCAGAGCGTGACACCATAGTCTTCCTAGACTGAAGGATGCCATTCAGAGCAGGACAAGAAAAAATAAAAACAGCCAGTTGATAGCCCAATCCTATCCAAACTTTCCTAGGAGTAAGCCCCATTGACTCAAATGGGACTGACTTCTGAGTAGACATACATAGGATTGGGCTGTAAGTCAAGCCTAAATCAAATCTACTTCCCTATAGTTTCAACTTTCTCATTCTCCTAACATCCAGAGATACCACAGTCCCAGAACTGTCTTCCAGGACTCCCTGTGCAGCGCCTTCTAGTCTCAGTACAGCACAGGCCACTCTTCCATGAAAAACAGAACCACTGCCTCAAAGAGCAGTGGATCCTGGTCCAGTGATTGCTGAACAACCATTTCCTCTCCACCACCAAGAGAAGAAGGCCTGTCTGGCAGTAGCAGTTAGCACCTACCTAGATGGGCATAGCACCTAGCAACTAGCATCCACTCCCAGTTCCTCTTACCACTGGGTTTAAATTAGGTTGCTTGCCATCACTGAAGGCCAGGAATAACAAGATGGATGGATGTTACTTTGGGGGAACTCCCCTCCCAGAATAATGGAGAGCCTCTAAATCCTTGGAGGCCTTCTTAAAAGCCAGACAGTAGTAAAGGCGGCAGTCTAAAGAAACAGGGTAAGCATTCCCTCCCAAAAGAATTGCAACCAGACATTAAAATACTAACAATATTAACCATCACAAAGGCTCATTAAAAAACTAAAAGCATTAAAACAAAAAGGGGGTCAAGTAAAAAGCAAAAATAAGGCATTTGAGGACTCACAGAAAAGCAAAGGATGGGATAGACCGGGGTGTCAAACATAAGGCCCAGGGGCCGGATGCGGCCCCCCAAAGCTTTTTATCTGGCCCTCAGGCTCTCAGCTGGTGAGATGTTAAAGCTGAAATGGCGGCACACATGAAAATTGGGCTTTCCCAAATCTTGAAATATGCTCAAGATTTGTGTACTTTATCTTCTGTCATTTGCAGTTAATGAGTTTCTATATGAGAACAGGGTCTGATTTCTGGCCATTAGCTGCTTAATGATGTCACTTTCTGCTTAATGACATCACTTCTGGCCCTCAGCTGGAGCCCTGAATGCTAACTTTGGCCCTCTGTATGAAATGAGTTTGACACCCCTGGGTTAGATGGATGAGTTTGACAAAGGATTAAAGGGCAAGTTGAAAATACAATAAACCCCAAATATAGCAAACTGATGCAGCGATCCTAAACACACTTTCCTGAGAGTAAGTTCCATTGAACAAAATAGAACTTACTTCTGAGTAGACCTGGATAGGATTGTGCCCTAAGTCCTTTCTCTAACCTAGGTGCACATACTAGTCCAAGACCTTGGGCCTTACATCCACATGAAGCCAGCATCCAGTGGCCAGCATCCATTGCCCATGTGTGGATGAGTGACCAGAGCAAATGTACATAGGGGTTTGTGTGATGCTTTTTATAGCCTGTAACATTAACCAAGTTTTACTTGTGGGGCTGGATACAGGAGAGAGGGGGTTCAGGTTTTTGAAATAATACAAAAAAGTCTGTAAAATCTAATAGATGGAGAAAAAAATGGGACAGAGAAGGACACTATATACAATAAGCAGTGATACCTTCATCTCTCTGAAAAATACTATAATTGCCTCCAAAGGCAATTGGATTGGGTGTCAAGAAGCAGCTGGATGTCAAGAAACAGCCAGTTTAATCTGCAAGGTTATCCTTGCTTATCAGACATGGTTTCAAGCTGGACTGGGCTAGTAGTCATTTTGTCTAACCATAGGAGTGGGCTGCCTGAACTCCCATCTCTAACTATGAAAATTGTAGCTATGATCTGTTGTTGTGGGGGAGGGAATGCAGTTTACCTGTAGGTCTTTTTATAGAGGTCACAAAGATCTGGAACTGACCTTGTAATCATTGTGTCAGAAAGCCATTCTACACCTGTCCCTTTGACCATCAAAATAAGGGACCAACCTCAAGGACTCAATCCTGTTCAACTTTCTAATGCTGATACAACCTTGCTAACAGGATGGGCACTGCATCTTGCAATGGGGGTGCAGTCACAGGGCCCAATCCTATCCAATTTTCCAGTGCAGTTGTTCCAATGGGGTGTGCACTGCATCCTTTGGTGGGGAGGCAGTCACAGAGGCCTCTTCAAGGTAAGAGAATATTTGTTGAACCCTGAGGCTCAACTGCAGCTGCACAAGTGCTGGAATGTTGGATGGGATTGGGCCCATAAAGGCCTCCTCAAGGTAATGGAAGATTTGTTCCTTTACCTTGGGGATGCATAGGAACTAGAAAGTTGAATACAATTGGGTCCTCAGCTGATTGATCAGTCACATTGACTGAAAACCTCTTTAGACAACTAAAACAACACCCCAATCAAAGAGGTAACGAATGTTCTTTAAAAAAAGTTAATTATTTTAACACATGTACTCATAAAAACAACAGATAGGCACTGCCTCAGAAGAGGTCTTCTCCTTTCACAGGAATGCAGAAAGAAGATGTGTGTTAAAATGGTGCCTGCTATAATATACATGCACAATCTACATATGAAGGGTACTTTTTTCCTTTTTCAAAACTATTGTTTTATATGCAAATTCATGCAGATTTACAACCCAATCCTATGCATGTCTACTCAGAAGTAAATCCTGTTAGATTCAATGGGACTTACTCCCAGTGTTATGCACTTATTTTGTGTGGATAAGATTGGGCTGCTAGATTATTAATGTATTTATTAAAACTCAGTTAATGAACTGGTAAAGGTTTCTTTAATCAATTCTAGCCCTAATCACAACTAAGTGCCATGTTTTCTAGTAAAAGGAAATGAGAGCACATTTGATCCAAGCCCATTATTTAGACTTTACCTTTCACTCTTCAATGGGGGAGGCAAGTGCAATCTCAGCAGTTTGTCAATAGTTTGCTGATATCTCCTCTGATCAGGAACTCCTCCCCTGATCTCAGGATTTCAAGCATCACTGCTCACCAGCACCAGAAGAGACATAAGCGCTGAAAAGCTACTTAAAAAGAAAGAACAACTGCAAATGTGGATGATTACCCTGAAAATCACTGATTAATCCTAACAATCACAAAACAGATGTTGTTGTACCTGCTGAGAATGGCTGCCAAGGCTGAAGAGTGTTAGTTTTGTTGCTAAGCAGCTGTTGTTGAGCTTTGAGAAACACAGAGAGGTTAGTAATTACTCACAACTCTAGCTGAGAAGTACTATACCAGTCATTTCAACCACTGTGTCGTGGCACACTACTGTGTGAACCGCAAACAGTCCACAGGCGTGCCACAGGAATTTGGGGAAAGGTCATTTATTAGTGGGGTCAGTGGGGGATGTGAGCCTCCACTGGCAGCATGGTGTGCCTTGTCAATTGTCAAAAGACTGATGGTGTACCTTGAGATGAAAAAAGTTGAAAATCACTGCACTTATACAGTAGTTAAATTTCCCCAACCTTCCAGGGCATGCTTAGGTTAGATTCTCAAGGTTGCTAATTTTGCTACTGGGCAGGTAGTAACTATTTTTCATGTCATGTGGCACATTTGAAGACATATGGTGTGTAATATTGAAATTTTTCCCCCCATTTATACGTTGTGATGCATGCCACAGATTTGGTTTGCTATTGCAAACCAAATAAGGCAGAATCCAGGCTAACAAATCTACTGTATATACATTTGCAGTCTAAAATATCAGAATTGGGCACACCTGTGCATATTGAGAACCAACACTTTGTCCTGCACATGACACTGTCAGGTGTGCTACCCTCCAGACTAATGGTAATGAGAATATAGAACTGGAAATATGTACCCCCAAACATGGGTCAAAAGCCCTTTTGGGGACAGGGAAACTTTCCAGGGATGTGCTGGAGCCACAATGCTAAGACTCCAGTTCCGAGTCTTCACCACCCTTGACTCCAGTCGCCCATGAGGCATAATGGCAGCCTTAGTGACTCATCCAGAGTCGGTTTTTGAGTCATTTTGACTTGAGTTCAAGTCTCTTTGAAAAGCAAGTCAAGCTCTGGAAGCAGTGAAAAAAGCAAGCAAGCACACAAACAAAACAGAGTCTCAAGTGCACAGAGTTGTAAGTATACCTAAAACAAGAGTTGCAAGCACACACAAACAGAGTTAGAAGCACACACAAAATCAAGTCTTGACTCCAGGTGAGCGCCGGGTGGTGGAGAGGTGGGGGGCATGGGGGGAGGTGTTCCTGGGCAAGGACGGCAGGGAGAAGGTGTGGTGGGGGAGGGAGGGGGGTGGTCTTGCCACCATATCCTTTCCCCCCTCCCGGCCTGGGAGACCCAATACAGGTCTCCTTGAATCTGACTCAAGTCTATCTTCATTTTTAGGGTAAAACCCCCAAGCCCCGAGTCAGCTTCCAAGTTTTTGACATGCGTGACTCGAGTCACCATGAGTTGCAGGGAAAAAGTGTTTTTGTGATTTGAGTCTGACAGCCCAATCCTGTGTGTCCCAGTGCCCAGGTCTGCAGCAGTGCTGAAATGACTACTGCAGCATCCCATGGGGCTAGGAGCAGGTTGGGGTAAGGGAGCTACCAGGTGGCACCGATGGTTCTCCTTGGATCTGTGCCTGCTATTAAGTGGGTGCAGATTCAAGGAGACCTGTATTGGATCTCCCAGGTCAGGAGGATATCTCACTCCCTCCTTCCCCAACTTCCCTCTGCCCTCCTTGCCCCGGAATGCCTCCCCCCATGCCCCGCATCTCTCCACCACTTGGTGCTCACCCGGAGCACCAGCAGAGTCCTACCAGTGCTGGCCCAGCGCGGGCTCCTGCTGAGCAAGCTCTGGCGCTGACTCTTGCAGGAGTGCCTTATGGCATGTTTGCAACAGTGTGTGTAGAGAGTGGGCTGGCATGAGCCCTTCAGGGCTGGGCTCTGAGTTGTCCAGATCCTGGCCCATCCGTGCTTTTTCCCCTCATATATTTATTTTGCCCCCCAAGTGTGAAATAAAATAACAGTCAGGACATCTGCCCACAGATGTTTACTGGCCATATAGACTATATACATATATATGTGTGTGCGCACACATGTGTGTATATATATATTGGCCATATGGACTATATATATAGTGTATATATGTATGTGTTTGTATACATACATACTGGCCATACAGACTATACATATGTGTGTGCGTGCGCGTATGTATGTGTGTATACATACATACTGGCCATATGGACTGTGTGTGTTTGTATACATACTAGTCATATATGTGTGTGTGTTTGCGCGCGTGTATACATACATACTGGCCATATAGACTGTGTGCGTATACATAGACTGGTCATATACACACACACGTATACATGCATATATAGACACACACATATATAGACACACACTATCTATCTATAGGCAGTGTGTATGTATAATGTATATGTGCGTGTATACACACACAAACAAGCAGTGCACACTGCTACCCCCCAGCGTGGAGTGGCGTTTCCATGGCGACGAGCCGGTACTCGCGGGCCCTGCGCGAGCCGAGCTCTTTGTAGGCGGCTGGTCTTCCCGCTCGGGGCGGAGTCCGGGGCTTCGGAGGCGGAAGGGAGGCGCCAGAGGCGGGCCAGGCCCCACAAAGCCGCCCCGCCCTCTCCGCCTCAGCTGGTGCCGGTCCGGCGCGCGGGAAGTCCGCATCCCCCCTCCGCGAAGCGCCATGCGGCCGCCGCCGCCCCCTCCGCTGCTGCTGGGCCTGGGCCTGCTGCTGCGCGGCCTGGGCGCGGCGGGAGGCGGCGGGCTCAAGGAGCGGCAGGCCTTCCTGGGCGACGGCGAGCAGCACCGGCCCGACTACGACCGCGAGGCCCTGCTGGGAGGCCAGGTGGGTGGGGGCCGCCTGAGGCCTGGCTCTCCCCGGGGGCCGCCGGGCCCCGCTGGCGGCTGGTGCATGGCCCTGCATGAACAGCCCCCGCGTGGAAGCCGCCCTCTCCCCCCTGCGGCCTCGGGCAGCTCCCACCCACCCTCAGCTGCAAGGGGGGGGGTAACAAGTAGGGTGCCCAGGTCCAGAGGGGGCCAGGGGGCCTCCCCTTGAACCAGAGGGGTTTGGGCAGCTCTTTCAGCCCTTCTGTGCTGAGCTGCACCTGCTCACACCCCCCATACCGTGGCTCAAGGGGGAGGCACTCTGCCCCCCTTGTATCTGACTCCCTACTTACTGTGCCCCCTATTGCAGCTGAGGCTGGGTGGGAGCTTCCTGAGGCCACACTGTGCCACTTCCTTTCCTCCTCTGCGGAGGAGTAGGGTTGCCTGGTGCAAAGGGGGCCAGAGTGCCTCTGCCTTGAGCCATGGCATAGAAGGGGGTTTGGGCAGGTGCAGCTCTTTCAGCCCTTCCATGCTGAGCTGCACCTGCCCACCTCCCCTCTTCAAGTGGGGGGCAGAATGCACTTGTCAACTGTCACTGGTAAGGTGATGAGGTCATATGAAGCTTCTTTATATTGAATGAGACCCTTGATCTATCTGAATTAGTATTGTCTAGTACAGGGGTCTCCAAACCCCGGCCCGGGGGCCAGATGTGGCCCATAGCAAGCCTTTTTCCAGCCTGCAGCCAACCTCTTGTCCCCTGAAAGCCTCTGGCCCACTCAACTGAACATGACCAGAACTGTGCTCTGATTGTGTCTGGAGGGTGTTCTGAGGGCCAGAGAAGTTGAATGAATGAGCCCATTCATTCATTTATTTACTCATCTAAGTTCCATCTCTAATTTATTTAAATTTTATATTTAAATTTTTTTCTGGTCCTCAACAGCACAGCAGATATTTGATGCGGCCCTCTGACCAAAAAGTTTGGAGACCCTGCTGGTCTAGCAGCATCTCTCTCCAGGATTTTAGGTGAGGTAGTCTTTCTCACCTGGAGATGCCAGCGATCAAGCCTGGGATATTTGCATGCAAAGCAGGTCCCCTTCTCTTTGGTTACAGGATCTTCCAGAGTAAATAAATGAACTGTTAGTTAAAAATACTTCTATCCTGACTTTACTCACTTCTTAGTTCATTTTTCCTCTTTCCCTCACATAACTTCAGGGTTAAATTCAGTTTCTCATAGCAGCATTGTCTTCAGATGTACAAATAATAGTGACATAGTCCAATCTTATTCATTTTTACATACAAATAAGTCTTGCTGAGTTCAGTGAGGCTTACTTCCAGTTACAGGATTGCAGCCTGTGTTGTTTATGTGGACAGGCAGCTTGCCCCAGGTTAGGGACACAGTCCCTTTGTGTGTTTGTTGGTCATGAGTAGTTGGTCATGAGAAAATTGGTCCAGTAATAGAAGATGCCTTGTATGTAGAATGATAACCCACCTGAATTATGTACTTTGTTTTCCTCCAAAGGAAGAAATGGAAGAGTTTGACAAACTGAGTCCAGATGAACAACAGAAAAGACTAAAAGCTATTATAAAGAAAATTGACTTGGATGCTGATGGGTTTCTTACAGAAGGTATGGATGATGTGTGTTATATCTCTGATTTGGCTTATTTTTAGAAAATAATACAGTTGTAAAAATAGGAATTACTAGCAATGTATGAAGCAGGACATGTTGGATTGTTTGTTATATTGGTAGTTTATACATAAGCATATTCTATTATTATTGTGGGTAAGTTGTGAGCTAAAGATAAATTGAAAAAAGAACTACTCACAAGAGGAACTTTTGTGTAGTTCTTATTTTTGCATTAATGAGACTTTAAAGGCCAGGAATGAGAGATGTCCTATTGTTAAATTTGTTTTTGTCCATAGATTTTTGCAGCCAAAGATCTGGTTTGTAATATTTTTGTGGTCTCTGCCCTGATCTTGACCAGTTATGTTTGACCTCTAGGCTCACACTACCCTGGCATCCAAATTTCCATTGTCTATCCATTCCCTTTCTGCCAGCAGCATAATCTTTTCCAGCCCCTAGGGTAAGGCCTTCTTCCCTAGTCTTCCTTTCTCACCAGCTGCTCCTTTCCTTAGACCTCTGTTGTTTTTCTCTGTTTCCTGTGCTACTGTGGGAGCAAATGAACATGAATTTATGACTTTTTGAGTTTCATTGGTGCTCTCATATCAGTGGCTAATTGCCCCAAATAGTATCAGTGGGGGAAATACTATTGATACTTCTACTTTGATCCAAAAGGGTGATTTTGAACATCTGCCAAAACCTGCAAATAGAAGCTCAGAGATTCTTTGTTTGCATTGTTCTTTTTAGTAGCAGTTGCCAGTGGACAATAGTGCCCATGAAGTAGAGTCTTTCTGTTTTTTTTAAAAAAATCTAGAACATAAGAACAACCCCACTGGATCAGGCCATAGGCCCATCTAGTCCAGCTTCCTGCATCTCACAGCGGCCCACCAAATGCCCCAGGGAGCATACCAGATAACAAGAGACCTGCATCCTGGTGCCCTCCCTTACATTGGCATTCTGACATAGCCCATTTCTAAAATCAGGAGGTTGCACATACACGTCATGGCTTGTAACCCATAATGGATCCTTCCTCCAGAAACTTGTCCAGTCCCCTTTCAAAGGCATCCAGGCCAGATGCCATCACCACATCCTGCGGCAAGGAGTTCCGCAGACCAAACACACGCTGAATAAAGAAATATTTTCTTTTGTCTGTCGTAACCCTCCCAACACTCAATTTTAGTGGATGTCCCCTGATTCTGGTGTTATGTGAGAGTGTAAAGAGCATCTCTCTATCCACTTTATCCTTCCCATGCATAATTTTATATGTCTCAATCATGTCCCCCCTCAGGCGTCTCTTTTCTAGGCTGAAGAGGCCCTCATAAGGAAAGTGCCCCAGCCCAGTAATCATCTTAGTCGCTCTCTTTTGCACCTTTTCCATTTCCACTATGTCCTTTTTGAGATGTGGCAACCAGAACTGGACACAATACTCCAGGTGTGACCTTACCATAGATTTGTACAACGGCAGTATAATATTAGCCATTTTGTTCTCTACCTTTTCTAATGATCCCAAGCATAGAATTGGCCTTCTTTACTGCTGCCGCACATTGAGTCAACACTTTCATCGACCTGGCCACCACCACTCCAAGATCTCTCTCCTGATCTGTCACAGACAGCTCAGAACGCATTAGCCTGTATGTGAAGTTTTGATTTTTTACCCCAATGTACATGATTTTACACTTACTGACATTGAAACACATCTGCCATTTTGCTGCCCATTCTGCCAGTCTGGAGAGATCCTTCTGGAGCTCCTCACAATCGCTTCTGGTCTTCACCACTCGGAAAAGTTTGGTGTCGTCTGCAAACTTAGCCACCTCACTGCTCAACCCTGTCTCCAGGTCATTTATGAAGAGGTTGAAAAGCACCGGTCCCAGGACAGCTCCTTGGGGCACACCGCTTTTCACCTCTCTCCATTGTGAAAATTGCCCATTGACACCCACTCTCTGTTTCCTGGTCTTCAACCAGGTCTCAGTCCAGGAGAGGACCTGCCCTCTAATTCCCTGACTGGAGTTTTTTCAGTAGCCTTTGGTGAGGGACCATGTCAAATGCCTTCTGAAAGTCCAGATATATAATGTCCACGGGTTCTCCTGCATCCACATGCCTGTTGAACTTTTCAAAGAATTCTAAAAGGTTTGTGAGGCAAGACTTACCCTTACAGAAGCCATGCTGATTCTTCCTCAGCAAGGCCTGTTTGTCTATGCGTTTTGAGATTTTATCTTTGATGAGGCATTCCACCATCTTACCTGGTATAGATGTTAGGCTGACCAGCCTATAGTTTCCTGGGTCCCCCCTCTTTCCCTTTTTAAAGATTGAAGAGTGACTTTGTTTAATCTTTCCCTAGTGAAACAGTTTAATGTCTAATTGTGTTATGGGAAATCTCCACAGATGAGCTAAGTTTATGGATCCAGCAATCCTTTAAGCATTATATTATAGAAGATGCTAAGCAGCAGTTTGGTGATTATGATAAAGATAGAGATGGACATGTATCCTGGGAAGAATACAATATTCAAATGTATGATCGTGTAATAGATTTTGATGAGGATACTACTCTGGAAGACACTGAAGAAGAATCTTTCCGGCAGGTACATCAAGTAGCTTTGAACTTATGTCAGTTGATTTACTTTTGCCTCCTTCAGTAAAGTATTGGAAAGTTCCACTCTAACAATCCTGTCTGCTGTACGTGTATGTTTGTCAGTTTTGTTTTACTACACGTACTTGTAAAACTACATAAAGTGGGCTTCACCCTAGAACAGGCGTTGTCCTGGTTTAGATAAGTTAATAGTTCCAAGTTTCTAGCCTCATGAGTGAGTAGATGAGTTGCATATGTCCTTTCCTCTGCTCACTTTCTGGCTTGTTAAACCACAGTTTAACTTGGGCATCTTGAGGAAACTGTGATTTAGTAAACCAAGATGTTTTGCATTTAGCTTGGTGCACAGAAGGAGGCCATTCTGAGGATTGTTCACAATTCAACAAACTGTGGTCATTTGAACTGGGTGATTCTCTCAAGTTGTTCATTGTTGGATCAGGGTAAATGTATGAAAGTTTGCTATGTTTTAAGTGGGGCTGCACCAGTTGGGTCAATCAAAAGCCACTTTAGTCAGTCAAAAGAATTTTAATGAATTGACCCAACTGGTCAACTGTCCCTGATTAATTAGAAAATTGATTTTAAAGATACATGCTGTTTATAAAATCTGAGAGTAGCAATTGCCTTCTTAGAAGAGGTATTCATCGTTTGCTCACACAAGAGGGAGTGCTTCTTCTAAGGCATGGCGCTCCAGATTATGACCCGGGGTCCGGATCTGGTGCAGAGAAAATGCTGTCCACGTTGTGAATGGAGCTTACCATTCCACAAGGCTCCATGTCAGTGTTTCTCAAACTGTGGGTTGGGACCCACTAAGTGGGTCACGAGCCAATTTCAGGTGGGTCCCTATTCATTTCAGTATTTTATTTTTAATATATTAGACTTGATGCTCCCATGGTATGTAACTGCATTTGGAGAAATGTTACAGACCTGTACTTTTAACAAGCTATGTACTTTTTTTTAACAATGATAGTAAATGGGACTTACTCCTAGGTGTGTGGTAGGATTGCAGCCTAGGTTTGTTAAAAATGTTCCTGCTTGATGATGTCCCTTCTGGTCATGACATCATTTCCAGTGGGTCCTGACAGATTCTCATTCTAAAAAGTGGGTCCTAATACTAAATGTGTGAGAACCACTGCTCCATGTTATCTTCCCTTCTGATTTCTGCACAAAGTCACTCTGGGCAACTGCTTCTGCCACAAAATTGGGGCTCAGAGCCTGCTGCGGCGACAGACAACAAAAGCATTTGCCCAGAGTGACTTTGTGTAGAGATTGGAAAGGAATATAGGACAGAGATGTGCAGAACGGTAAGCTCCATTCATGACGTGGATAGCATTTTCTTTACAAAGTTGTCCCACTGTTTGGAGACGGCTGTTCTAAGATACTTGCTATGACTCGTGCATCGTTTAAAAATATGCTTTTGCAGATGATAAAAACAATAGTTAAGTATATGTATGCATATCTAATTGATTAGTCTAATGGGGTCACTAGTATGATTCATATTTCTTTAATTGGATGCAGCTCTGTTTATAACTAACATACTCTAGCCGAAAGGTTGGTCACCACAGGATTACTTCAAGACTAACATGCAAGAAAATAAACCTTGTTAACATACCAATTTGTGTTTCCTGTACTGAGTTAAAATAGATAAAAGTAACATTTCAGTTCACCAGGAGGTGGCAGAGATAGTCTTTGTTTCTAAGTACATATAATCTAACAAGTTTAATTCTTAGCAATTTACAAATGACAAGGACAACCGAAATTGTTTCCTTTAAGTCCTTATGAGAATAAGCCATTCATTCTTTGGGATGACAGCTTGTTGATGAAGAAGCAAGTGGCTTTATTACCCATATTCTTAAAATACTACATTAGGAGTACCTAAACTTACATATTGGTGAACTTTGTTACTCATTTAATGGGTGAATAATTTACATAGTTTCAGATGTAAAGACTGGAATTTTGTTTTGAGAGTGATAACAGTTTACTTCCATGAGTCTTCATTCTTAAAAGTCCAGTACTTTGGTGTGAAAACTACTGATAGCAGAAGTGATGTTAAAACTTCAACCACCTCATTGGATTGCAGCCATCTGGAATAATAGTATTAAAGTGTATACTGATTTGCCATAAACACATCTTTGCTTCAAGAAAATATGCATTACATGAATGATGTCTTCCTCCTTTCTGTTCTCTTGGTATTAAATACTTATATTCAGTTTTATCTGACTGACAATGTCAGAATGGCAATGTCAATAGCAACAGCTGGATTCTTTGGTTAAATTAGATGGATTATATCTAATTACATATCCAATAATATATCTCCAATAATATGGGGGATCAATTCCTAGAAAACCAGGCACTGCCTGAAATAGAGCTACAGGAGGTGTAATTGACCTCAGGTTGAGTCTCATTATTCATGAGGGTTCCATTCCCAGGACTCACATGGATGGCAAAAAACGCAGTAAAGCAAATTAATTTTAAAAACAAAGGGCGCAATCCTAACTTGTGCTGCAACAGGCAAGCCAGGAGGCAGGCACGCACAGGATTATGGCCAGAAGCGGTTTAGCCAGAAGCAAGGGGAAACTCTCTGCAGGGGGCATTTGTATTGAGTCAAATCTGTGTATAAAAAATCTGTATATAACAAGGTTGGACCCTGTATATGGCAGAAAATTGTTTCTGATTGGCTAGAATGCCCTGCTTTCATCGGGTTTCCCAGATTTGCACCAGCTGCATAGCTGTTGTGGATCTGAGAAGCCCCATAGGGGTGTCTGGAGCATTACTTGGGATAAGGGGAAATATATCCTTTTTCCCCTAGGAGACCTCTAGCCACCTCCTGAGCTGCATTGGGCCATGCAGCTGCACTGCACCAGCAGAGTTTAGAATTGGGAAGTTAGTGATTTTGCATCCTCCGTCTGTACTATGGATATAAGTGAGGAAGATAGATCATTAGACTCTACTCTGCATGAAAAACATCAGTGTTGTAATAAATGTGTTTGTTTTATCAAGGTGCAGGCAGAATGCATTTATACAATGTGAAACTATAATGAATACAGTAAGGTTTCTGTTTGCAATTCATATAATTATTGTTTTCCAAACTGTGTTTAAGCTCCACTTAAAGGATAAGAAGAGGTTTGAAAAGGCTAATAGGGATGGAACTTCTGGTCTGAATCTAAGTGAGTTCATTGCATTTGAACATCCTGAGGAAGCAGACTATATGAAAGTGAGTTTGATAGAAAATTGCATACTTTCAGAACACATGCTGTGTTATTGCTTTTTTAATCATTCTTGATATCTTTCTGGGAAGCATTTTTGTACAGAATGCTTTTGGATCCATGTATAGATTCCCCCCTTTGATGTTAAGCTGCTTCTCAATTGTAACTGAAAATTCATCACTGGGCTTTGAAGTACATGAGTGTGAATTTTAGGCTTTAGGAAAATCCAGCTGAGTAGATGTGCTGTAAAACATAACATAGAAGCAGGGTTCTGTTGCTATCTCTTCTTCTGCCATTTAGATACAGGTAGTGTGCCAAGTATTAGTTTTAGGAAATAGGACATAATCATGGATGTAGTTTTAAAAAACCCTTTCTCAAAAGGTTCATAATTTCCTGGTTGACTTTGGCTTAACCCAGTGATTTTCAATCTTTTTCATCTCACAGCACACTGGCAAGGCACTAAAATGGTCAAGGCACACAATCAGTTTTTTTTACAATTGACAAGGTAGACTGTGCTGCCAGTGGGGGGCTCACATCCCCCCCACTGGTTCTACTAATAAATGACCTTCTCCCAAATTCCCACAGCACAACTGGGGACCATTCACAGCACATGTGCCACAGTATGGTGGTTGAAAATGACTGACTTAACCTATGCAACCTTTTGCTTGGTCAGGGCATGGTAGTTTTTAGTGAAGCAGTTTTTAATTGGTTTGGTGTACTACTTCCTTTTTGAGTTGGGAAATTATCTGTGTGGGGGGGGCTTGGATTCAAACCCTAACCTGCATCAACATTGCCTCCCACTCCTGTGGCAGGGGGAGTGGGAAGGTGTGATTTTATTTTTCAACAATTCCCCCTTTGCCCTCTAGCCTCCTGGAGTCTCCCAGTGAGCTGGGAGACTCATGAGAACAAGCACTTGCTTTCATTAACAAAGTTATTTTTCCTGGGCTTAACAGTGGTCCTAGTACAAAATATGACCTAGCCCTGTGGCAAGTACTCAGTAGTGTTTGCTCATGTTAGTGTCTTGTATTTTCTTTAGAATTTGGTTCAGTATTTATGTAGACTTCCAGAACCTTGTACGTTTCAGAAGTAGTTTTTTTATCAACTGAATGGGATTGGTCCATTAGGTCACATTACCTGATATATCTGTTTTCTCCAACAGGAATTTGTTATTCAGGAGGCTTTGGAAGAACACGATAAAAATGGTGATGGACTTGTGAGCCTTGAAGAGTTTCTTGGTGACTATAGAAGAGATCCAAGTGAGTGAGTTGAGGGTGAGGTTAGAAATACCTTTGTGTTGTGAGTGAAAAATACAATTGCTCTTGGGGGCCGTGGATTTGCATTTTGTAAACAGAAATTATGCCTGCTGTGAGGACTAGCACAAGGAAAGAGAAGGAAGCTGAGTGACACTGGTATTGAGTTAGAGCAGATGAAACTTTGTTGCTCACTGCACCTTCCAGAGGCAAAGATATGCAAGTTTGAAATATGATAGGATAGGGAACCTATGGAGTTGCCAGCCCAACTAAAGATGGTATATTCAAATGCTAGGCTGTGCCCAGAAGCCCACAGGTGTAATGTGGTTAACCACCCTTCCTCCACCGCTTACTAGAGGTAGGAATAACAAGCTGTTCTCTCCCCCCCCCCCCCACGGGCAGGCCTCTGGGGCCAACCCCTTGAGGAAGCCTCCTAAGGGGAGGTCAGGGCAGTATGGTGTTCCTCATAATGATCCTTGCTTGATCCCCACATCTAGCAACTGAGCAAGTTAGTTACAAATAAACAGTGCAGAAAATCGGTGACCATTGCTATGTAGAAGGTGAAAACAGAGTCCTCTTGGACCAATACAGGAAGAATTCCTTCCATTAGTCAGTAGCTGACCTTCTCCATAGAAAGGAAAGTAAATGTAATGAAAAAATAGGACATCTGGCCAAGCACATCAGCTTCAGCCCCATCCTTCACCCATGCAGGCGCTACCAAGGTAAGTTAGGAGGATAATCTGTTACATTATACCTAGAAGTTCTTCTGTGATTTTTTCCTCCTGTAGTTCATGCAGTATGCTTGTGCTATGGAAAAAAGAGCTCGTGAATAACAGACCCACTAGCCTCATCATACTGTATGTTGCCTTCTAAATGTGAGATGCATTGTGGAAAGAGTGAAGATCTGACCCCCTTTTTCTGGTAGTAAGACTGTTACGGCAAATGTTTGGAGTGACATGGCCTACAGATAGTAGGACATCTTTGTTTTTTAAACCTTAACTAAGGGCCCAGTCCTATCCAACTTTTTCGCTCTGATGCAGCCATGCCAACAGGGTGTGCTCTGCATCCTGCAGTGGGGGGGGGGCAGTCACGGAGGCCGCCTCAAGGTAAGGGAACATTTCTTTCTTTACCTTGGGGCTGCATCGGTTCTGGGAAGTTGGATAGGATTGGGCCCTAAAGATATTCTGCTTAAATTTATTACATTAAGGCTGCATTTGCTTCTAAATTATTACTAAAGTAAGACTGCAGTCCTGTACTCACCTGCAAGTGAGCACCCTTGAACAGCAGAACTGAGCAAATGTGTATAGCAGTGGTTCTCACACATTTGGCACCGGGACCCACTTTTTAGAATGAGAATCTGTCAGGACCCACTGGAAGTGATGTCATGACCAGAAGCAACAGGATCAAGCAGGAACATTTTTAACAATCCTAGGCTGCAGTCCTACCCACACTTATCCAGGAGTATCATTGACTATCATTGTAAAAGAATATACATAATAGCTTGCTAAAAGTTTAGGTCTGTAACATTTCCCCAAATGCAGTCACATACCATGGGATCATCAAGCCTAATATATTAAAAATAAAATATTGAAGCAAATGAAGACCCACCTGAAATTGGTTCGTGACCACCTGGTGCATCCCAACCCACAGTTTGAGAAACACTGGCATGTACGATTGTGCTGTAAGTTGGGGTTGTTGTTCTCTCCCCCACCCTGCAATTCAGGTAGTATGTTTGAAGTGTGTGTACTTTAAAACTTGTGTTTTCTATTCAAAATCTCCTGCCCTGGGAGAGTGATGTGGCCACCTTAGTTTCAGCAAGACTCCAGTCTGATTACCATCTGGTCTGGTGCCCTCCTTGCTTTAGTTTTTCTTTAGACTCTTGCCTGTTTCTTTGTTTTAAATGTTGCTTTATGATAGTTCTTTATATTCTGAATTTTAACAGCTTTTGATAATTCAGTTCTAAATCACTGGGTAGGAAGTGGGTACAAATGATTCTATAATTTATAGAAATGATTTTTTTTTATTTTTAAAAGAATCAAAGAGAATAAAGAGGCAACTGTACTGTGCACCAAAAACAAAAGGTTTAAAGATGTAAATCTTTTGTTTTAGCTGAGAATGGAGACCCAGAATGGATACTTGTTGAGAAGGATCGATTTGCAAATGACTATGACAAGAACAAGGATGGACAACTTGACTCTAAGGAGCTACTAAGTTGGGTAGTACCCAATAATGAGGGCATTGCTCAGGAGGAGGTAGGAATTTTGGAGAACTTGCTGATAAGCTTGATGGTCAGAGTCCTAACTGTTTCAAATGCTTAGCAGCCCAATTCTATGCATGTCTATTCAGATGTATTTCCCAAGTCATTCATTCAAGGCACGCTCCATTCTTTCAACCTTTATTTGCTGTTCTAAAGGCTAAAATTGCCCTCCCTCATGTTGATTTGCATATGACATGGTAATTCAGACTATTTTGGGGTGTGTGTGTGTGAGAGTGAGCACACACCAACTTTACCTCTGGGACTGTTCTCATTCCAGAAGGTGTTAATGAGAGTACATTTGCAGAAATCTTTGTGTGACAGCAGGAATTTGCAAAATAAGAAGGCATTTGCTAGCTAAAAAAGCACTGGAAGCAACATTTCTGGAAGCAAAAAAAGACCAGGTTTCGATTTTCAACCATTTCTGATTTTTGCCTCCAGTCCCTAATCTGTCAAATGAGTGCAGGATGCCTATAGTTGCTTATCCTGCTTTGTGGAACTCTGATATTGGGTAATGGGATCTGAGCAATATAAAAGGATTTATTTTAACCTGCATGTGGGGAATATTTACCTATTATAAAACAGTTAAAATAACACAGTTAAGGTTATTGAGACCTATTTATCAGTGGACTCAAGGAAGTTAAGCCTTACTCTGTACTTGATTGAGGGCCTGTGTGGATGATGTGGGAGGGGGTTGCTTCAAGTCTTTTCTAACAATTTTAGGATGTAATATCAATCTCCCTGAATCTCCCTGCTGTGGTCTGGAATTGTATGGCAGGGAAGTTTTCTGACATGAGAATGGTTCTGCCTTAATTATGCTTTGAAGGAGAGCAAAGGTAACAGCCATTTGCAGAGTGTATTGCCTGCATATATGAAAATATATCATAAAAATGTGAATAGGCAATAATAAAAATCATATAAATCAGAATTCAAAACTGCAGTTATTTCAAGAACTAGTGATTCTACATAAAATGTACAGGAGTGACTTGATTCTACAGCAGTGATTTTCAACCTTTTTCGTCTCATGGCACACTGACAAGGTACTAAAATTGTCAAGGCATACCGTCAGTTTTTGGACAATTGACAAGGCATACCTTGCTGTTGGTGGATGGCTCATATCCTCAATGGTCCTATTAATAAATGACCCTCCACCAAACTCCCGTGGCACACCTGGGGACCATTCATGGCACACCAGTGTGCCACGGCACAGTGGTTGAAAATGGCTGTTCTACATGGTGTTAGATTTTCTTGTATCATTTGTTCCAGAAGCTCCCTGGAGACACAGATGGCTACTTTCAAGCCCCTAAGATGTAATTCTGTGGCAGTCAGTGATTTGAAGATGACCAATATATTTAATAAACATTGCTGTCTGGTACTGCATAATCCTTTCGTGCATAGATTAACAGAGGTTAACTAAAACAGCTATCAAATGGCTATTGATCACTGTTTCTAGAAAAAGGTGAATGATTTCTCCCATAATAGCCATGAACCTAATGCAGAATGGTAGATGTCTTATAAGTGCCTGAGCATTTACTCATTGTTCTGTTCTGTTCTCATTGTTCTGTTTATTCTAAAGGCTGTTCACCTTATTGAAGAAATGGACTCGGATGGTAACAAAAAGCTTTCAGAGGCAGAGATTCTTGAGAATCAGGATTTATTTCTCAATAGTGAGGCCACAGATTATGGCAGGCAGCTCCACGATGAAAGTTTCTACCATGAAGAACTTTAGTTTCCAAAGAGACTCTCCTTTACCTGTTCTTTGTTCTAGTTGTATTTTTGCTTTCAAAACTGAATGCTATTTAAAAAAAAGTCTTTTGTGGCTAAAATATACTAGTGTGTGCTGCAGTTTTTACATTCTTTTTATATGTTGTGTTATCCTCCAAAAATTTGGTACCACAAAAGGAACACTTCTTAAACATTCATGTTCGTATTGTTTTTTGAAACGTACTTGAAAAAAATGCAAATAATCTGATTGCATGGGTAAGAGATAATTACCACTACTTTGTGTTAGTCGGTTTTAGGTTTTGAGAAGCGGAAAAACAGGGACTGTGTGTGTGTGTTAGCTTTCATATTCTTAGTTCTCCTGTAGGAGTATTTCAGGGGAATTAAAGCCTTATCTGTAAGGTTTCTATGTATATTAAATAACTTCTGTAGAAGGTGTTTATATGATCTGGAAATCTTATTTTTGCATCTAGATAGAAATTATTTTTACTGTAATGATATAGCTTTAGAAAATGTATTGTATTTAAGTGAAAACACTAGTCACTTGTAAGATTAAAGTACTATACTCAGATGTCCTATTTTTTCCTGTTGTCTTTGGTACAAGTTCCTTAAAACAACTAGGATTGACTATGATGGTAGGTTAGTACATACGTACCAGTTTTGTTGCAAGGGAAAAGCATAAGCTCCATTATACTTCCTGAGGAAATAAGGAGTTTGGGCTGCAATCCTAACCACACTTTCCTGAGAGTAAGCCCCAGTGAACAAAATAGGACTTCTGCATAGACCTGGTTAGGATTGTGCCCTTTGTTTGTTGTTAGTTTTCTACATAAATATTAGTGAGCACACTTGGATATTACAATATATCCCATGTCATGATCCTTTAATCCCATAAAAGAGTCTACAGTATGGTAAGAATAGTTACCCATTTCAAACTTTAGCCAGGCATGACAATTTGGAGTATAAATTATGAGATTCAAGGATGACCCAAAAGCCAGCATTAAAATATTAGTCCTTTACATGTCTGCAGACAGGTGCTCCTGACTAACAATTAAGATTGTGCTACAAGTATCCTAAAAATAGCATAGAAATATTGCTCATGTATTTGCTGGCCTCATTGGATGTTCAGTAGATGGGGGAGGAAGAAGGAAACCACATGAACTCCTTTTTTCACCTTTGTGTGCGTTGTTGCTATAAATACCCTGATTTTTCCACTACCTTTTTTTTTTATTCCCCCTTATATCTGGATATGCCTAGCCTTTACAAGACTTTTGGCTGTAGCCTCACAAAGAAATTGTCTAGCATCCTAGATATATTCTATTACTTCTGGCATAATTCTTTTGCTCTGCTCCTATAATCATCTTCAACGGAGTGGAAGACGGAGTACCAGAGGTGGAGGCTGGTCATATGGCATTGACTGCCCCATCAAACCACCACCTGAAGCAACCTCTTCAGTAGGCCTCACCAACAGGTCAACTTTGTAGTTCCAAGTTTTCTGAATGATGGACTTAGTTGCAAGGCAGCCTCTTAAAAGGGTTTCAAGTGGAAAGTACATGAGAGGGTAGTTATTTTAAAAAGTCTTAACAATTGGAAAATTCCTCTTGGTGAAGGCATGGAGATGTTTCTTAGCTCACCAAAAGTAACCCACAACAGAGAGAACAATGCACAGATGTCTATTGCAATAGGGCTGTATGTGCTACAATGCACTGCTTTTGGTCCCCCCAATACTAAAACCTACAAAACCAGACAGTATGGAAAAAATGAAGCTGTATTGTTACCTGAAAAGCCCCTTTTTCCTTAGTTGTGATTTTATATCTGGTTATGTACTAAAACATGCAGGCCACCCTTCTCCCAGCACACTTTTTCAAAAAACCCTTGTAAAGTCACATGCTCATGGTGACAACGTCCACCCTTCTAGGGTCAAGAAGTCTGGCATAGTAAATCATTGTTTAAATGTCTCCTATTTATTGTATTGTTTTATCCCAATCACTGTTTATGCAAAAGTGTCTCCTAATCCAATCATTGTATATGCAAACACATTAAACTTCTCAAACAGGCCAAATTCAGGTCAAGTCAAAAGCTACACAATCTCCACCACTATTCATTGTATTGTTTTAACTCAGGGGTGTCCAAAGATTTTGGCAGGAGGGCCACATCATCTCTCTGACACTGTGTCAGGGGCCGAATTAATTTACATTTCAGATTTGAATAAATTTACATAAATGAATATATTAAAGATGAACTTATATGAATGAGTGAAGGTCTTGCAATAGCTCAAGGTCTATAAAAGGCCTTGCACAAAGCAAGACTGGCCTTTCCTTTGCTGCTGCTACTGCATCACAGACATGAAACAACAAGCAGTGGAGGAAACCCTCATCCCACAGCTCACTCAGAGGCCAAACAGTTGGCCTCAGTTGAGAGCAGTTGCCTCAGGCCAGTGTGGGCTCCAACAAATCTCTGGAGGGCCAGAGGCTCATTGGAGACTAGGGGCTCCCTGAGGGCCGCATAGAGAGGCCTTGAGGACAGCAAGTGGCCCCAGGGCTGGGGTTTGGGCACCCCTGTTTTAACTCAATCACTGCTTAAGTACTCTGCAAATTTGAACTGCTTTCCTGGGTTACTGTATTGTGTAAGTTCCCCCAGCTGAATTTTTGCTGATAATCCTTTCAATGTTTTACATATTCCAAGTACCCCACTGTGTGTAGTAAGCAAGCACATCTAGGTCAGCTCTAGGCCACATCCAGGTCAGCTCTAAGTCAGCAAAAACTCTTTTTAAGGGAGGACTGCCACATGCTCACTCTCTCTGCTCCCCCTTCCAAGGACCAACACGCTGTGTTGGGTCAGAGGGTCTTCCTCACAGGACTCTTTCCCCCCCCCATCCAACTGCTCTACAAGACAGGTAATATCTTGCATTCTAGAACTCTTTCCCTTCTCCCCCCCCTTTTTTTTCTCCCCTTCTCTCCCCATCTTCAGTTAGCAACTGGGTTTGGCAGACCAAGGACCCCTAAAATCCTTCCCTACAACCGTTCCCTTTCTAATTTCCTTGGATGCACCAAATACTTTTCACGTGCAACCACCATAAAGCTAGGTACACTAGATGCAAGTACTAGGGCCAAGACTCATCATTTTTCATGTGCATTATGTTTACCTGTGTGCTTTTGTAATAAAAATATAATCTTTTATTAAAAGTTATCTTTCTCTCAATCTCCTCCTAAAGCTAAAAGGGAATTTCTCTGCATTACACCATCTTGTTATCCAGCCTATGGTCCTGAAGTTTCCAATAAAGGCAGTGTAATTATTCCCCTATACAAAACAGCTATTGAAACTCTACATGACCACCTCCAGCTCTCTAAACAGCTGTTTAGTGTAAAGCCTAAGCAATTGCTGTAACAGATTGTAATCTCAAATTCCCCAGGTACAGAGTTCTCTAAATCTGAGTGAATGAGCACAGCTGTTCTGGTGCTATGTGTCCTGGGAGAAGGTGCCTTCTGGACACATCCCCAAACCTACATCTGTACAGAGGCTGGCATTATTTCATACTTTGCAACAGAAAGCAAGTATGTCAGAGGTTTAGGTAGAACATTTTGTTCTAAATTTCTACATAGAAGGAATGGTTTTTTATGAGGGCGTTTAACCCATTTTTGCCTGGCCCACAGGTGTACATGTTTGATCCCTGTTCCATATATGCCACATTGGGTAATAGTTTAGTCATACAAGACTCCCACCTAGAAACAGGTTCTTATTACCTCTGCAATAACTGAACTGCTCTTGCTGTGCCAAATGCAGCTGCTCCTTTATGTGGTGACATACCAGCTTCTGCTGCTTTTCCCCCTTCTCTGGGTTTGTAAATGAAGAGGAAAATGGAAAAGAGGAGAGTGGTGGGCTAGAGTGTCTGATGCTCTCGCCACTTTCCTCTCCTACACGCTTCCTCTTCTGCTTTGTTCCCCTCTTTTCAAATGCAGGGGTGTGAGGGATTTGGTGGCTGGCACGACATTGCAGAAGTGAAGGTGGCATTGGGGTCACCGCCTCCAACACCAGGAGGTTTTGGTTTGGCCCTATCAGTGTTATACCACCTCATTCTGCAGTTTGGGTAGACCAGACCTCAGTAAGTGATTCTGGGCCAGTCACTATCTCTCTCTACTTCCCAGGAATGTTTTGAGATGGGATAAAATGAGAGGGGAACCAATGAAACTACCCTGAACTCCATGGAGATGGGATAATGTCAGAAATAGGTAAATCTTCATTGTATAGGCAGGGTTGGGAGGCTGAGAGGTCACTTGCCCAAGAACATTTGCTGAGTTTGTCTGAGATGTGCTTCAAACTAGGGGCTTTACAGCTCCCATTCTTTAGAAGCAAACATAAGTGGAAGAAACTCATTTATGGATTAATAAATCCTTCTTGTTCTATTTGCTTACAGTTGCATTGTGGGAAAACTGCCCAATTCCTCATTTCAGGGACTGCCAAGAGATAAGACTGCAGGGCTGCCTATACTGATGAATAGACTCCTTGATTTCATTGGAGCTGCTGCAGAGGAAGTGGATTTGCATACATGCCAGTCAAAGGCTTGCTTTCTCTGTAAAAAGGCTACACCCAGGTGCAGACAGACATTGTGGTCTCATTTGGAACAGAAAGGGTTTGCAGCACTATTAGAGGAAAACAGCCCAGGCAGATTCCCATTGACCTTATTTATTAGGAAACTGGATAGGAAATAGAATGAGAAAGGTTTAGGAGGGGTCCCCTGTAGTTGGAACTGATATCATAGCACTCATGTTTCTCCAAATGTCCCCATTTACCACGAAGGATCCCTATTTTCTAGAACAGAGCTTTCCAAACCCCAGTCCAGGAGCTGGATCTGGGGAAAGCTCTCAATTCAAGTGGCGCTTACTGTTGCTCTGGTCAGTCACGTCTACCTGGATGTCCTGTTGCACAGCTTTTTGGGATGCAGGGCAACAGATGCAGCTGCCCAGAGCATCCTGATGCCCAGATCTACTGGGAATGAATGTGTTGTGGAGGTAGAACAGTAAGCTCCAGTCTGACGGGGGACTGCTTTTTTGAAGGACAGCGGTCACAAGTTTAGTGACTGCTGTTCTAGAACAGGGATGTCAAACATAAGGGCCAGGAGCTGGATGCGGCCTGCGGAAGCTTTTTATCTGGCCTTTAGGCTCTCAGCTGCTAAGCAGTGCTGAGGTGTTACTGCTAAAAGGGCAGCCCACTTGAAAATTGGGCTCCACCATATCTTGAAAGATTATCAAGATTTCTGTATTTTCTCTTCTGTCATTTGCAACTAATGAGTTCCTAAGTGAGAAAAAGCAGTGCATGTTTTTGGTTATGACCAGTTTAATGACATCACTTCTTGCCTAATGACATCACTTCTGGCCCTCAGAAGGCATCATGACTGCTATTTGGCACCCTGTATGAAATGGGTTTGATACTCCTGTTCTATAGCATAGCCCTGGTACACTACTATCCCGGTATTTGATTTTTAGGGAGAAGTTGGGGATGTGGTTGCTATGTCAGACATCCAAAAACCCAAGATTTCTTGGTGATGTCACAAGATGGAGCCTAATGATGTCACAAGACTGTCAGTCTTTGAAAAAATGGTGTGTCAGGAATTTAGTACAGGGTTGAGTCTTGTGGTAAAGGATGTGGAGGTCAATAGCAATTGGCCTGAAATATATCTGCTTCTTGTTTGCCAGAGAAAAAAGTTAGGAAATCTAGAACAGCAGGATCAATGCCTGTAAATGGGCTGTCCACACATGTTGGTGTGCCTTTTTGAAACATTGGGAGCAGGGTCACATTGTATTTCTTCAGGGTTCAGCTTCTCCCGCAGGGTGCCTTCAAGTTAGCTTTCAAGCTGTGGTGTCACCAGGGGGTGTGCGCCGCACTAGGTGACATGCATGGGGGGTGGCAACAGTACTGGCCAAAATTTTTTAGATCTTGGTACTTTCAAATAATACCATTAAAGTTATACATCATTTGATGCATCATTTCATACGGAATGCAATGAAACAAACCGCATTGAATTATTTCTATCAAAAATTATAGCCAAAAATCTAGTGGCGCTGGGCAATTGTGCATCGGCACACCCACCACCCAGGGCATTGCCCTGCCCACTGCATGGGAGGAGGTCCATCATGGGGGTGACATGCTGGCCCCCCACATCGGGTGACACAAACCCTAGTGGTGCTTTCAGTTAACCCTAGTGGTGCTGAGTTAACTTTCAAGTTAACTCAGGAGGAAAAGGATGTATTTTGTCTTTAGAAAACATACACAGTAACACATGCGCATAACAGGAAGTACCATGGAGTACACAGCCTGCTGTTTCACAAACTGGTAAGGCTCATTGTGAATAGTTGATCACGGACTGTAGGACACCAATGCTTTGCTAGGATATCTTTGATGGCAGGAATCTGAGCTTGACACTAGTGACCAAAATTGTGAAAACCTTGGAATTTTTGAATAATACCATCATGTTGTAAACAATTTGGTGTGGAATGTGATGCAGAATGCAATGAAACAAGCTGCATCAAAATATCTCTATTCTATTAAACATTATAGTCAAATAAATAGAAAATAAAAACAACTGCATTCAGTGGTGTCACTAGGGTTTGCGTCACCCGGTACAGGAGACCAGTGCGTCACCCCCATGCAGTGAGCAGGGCAACACTCCAGGTGGTGGGTGTGGTGATCTACCATCACCCGGCCCCCACTGGTTTTTTGGTTGTACCATTTGATAGAATACAGATATTTCAGCGCAGTTTGTTTCATTGCATTCTGCATGAAATTATACATTGATTGATATATAACAAGATGGTATTATTTTTACAGACTGTGATTTTAGTGATTTTGGTCACTCTGTCACCTCCCCCCAGGGTGTCAACTTACTAATACCTGATTGGAGCAGTTCTCAAACATTTGGCACTGGGATCCACTTTTTAGAATGATGTTCTATCCAGGACCCACCATAAAGCAAATTAAAATAAATATAAATAATTAAATTAAAGTAAAACAAATAAATAAGGGGAAGCCAACCCTGTTCCACCAAGCCAACCCTGTAGCTTGTCTGCAATAACACCCCCCCAAAAAGAATCAGTAAGATTTTCACCCCTACCCAGTACTCAGTTCAATTTAAGTTCTTATATTTCAAGCATATCACTATCAGGACCCACGTGACTTTACAAGTCTGAGAGCCCAATCCTATGCCTGTGTACTCAGAAGTACATTATAGTCTTCTATAGTCCCATTAGTCTTCTATAGTCCCATTATAGTCAGTGGGACTTACTCCCAGGAAAGTGTGGATAGGATTGCAGCCTAAAACAGAAAAAAATTCACCTTACCCCAGTAGTATTCAGAGTGGGGCGTTGTGATGCCCCAGCCTGAGGGCCCTGGCCTCTGCCCCCTTAAGGGGCAGGGGGCAAGGCAGTGACGCGATCCCCAGAATCATGTCTCTAATAGGCTGCAGGGACTGGGATGCACTCTCCAGTCCCTGCAGCAGCCTTCCCGGGGTGCAGGGAGCCCTGCGCAAGCGCCTGCAGGGCTCCCCAGCTACTTTGAAGTGAAAGTAGAGCAATTGCGCTCCACTTCCTACTCATGAATAAACGTGCGATATGGCTCAGTTTCACTTTCCATTGGGTTCCATGCATTTTTTGTTTTCGGTTTTTTGCCAATAACTTTTGATAGAAAGGAGATATTTCACTCGTTTTTTTCATTGCATTCTGCTGGAAATTCCACATCCAATGGTATATAACATGATGGGGTTACTCCTAACCACTGCAATTTTAGCGCATCACCCCCCAGTGCGCGTCACCCCCCTTGCGCATCACCCGGTGCGCTCCGCACCCCCTAGTGACGCCACTGACTGCATTATGTAACAAAAACTGGATTTCTTTAACTCAAAACTCACCAATAAGAGTGATTGTTCTTAGAGTCAATTAGGTGTTATTATGATATGGCAGGGAACCAAAAAGGTGTTAATATGAGTCCACTTTGATTTCCATGTATCATAATAGTTACCCCTGCTTACCGGGAAAAGAGGCACTTTTTTCAAATGGGGCACCTCTTGTATTTAACAGAGGGAGAATAACTTCCCCCCCCCTTCACCCCAGCACAGTGTCTCTAGCCAATACAGGGCACATTTTTATTTATTTATTAAATTTGATTTAGTTGTGGAGGGGGGGGCTACAAAATCTTCCTTGACCCCTGGTAGCAGATGCCTTAGCTACACTACTGGCTGCGGGGAGGCGGCAGAGCAAGTGGGCAGCAAGCTGCTGGGGGGGGTGCGGACTTTCCCCCATTGTCACTTTTTTAAAAGCCCAGGCATGACGCCACTTCCGGGGCATCATTTTGAGCTCAGCACCGGGCTACATGATCATTAGCCACGCCACTTATTCCAAGAATTATTTGGGGGGAAAGAAAGACTCTTAAGCTAGTTTAAGTTTGTTGTGTCCAGTTAGAGTTCCTTGACCTGAAAAACTGGCTCACTGATTGAGTGGCCATGTTTTTCTAGTTTATGTTTTTTCTCGGACAGAGAGGTGGCAAAAAAATTGCAGATCATTTGGTGACCACTGTTGGGTTCCACCCTCTACTGCTGGACTCTGCCCTGACAATATGTGACATCACCAGACCCTACCTTGTGACGTCACCAGGCCCTGTGGCTGAAATTTCAGGGTTTGGGATGCAGCCTGGCAACCCCATTTACTGGATCAGAACAAAGACCCATCTAGCAGGCAGGCTCTAGGAAGCAGGTCACAGGCAGGGAAGGTAGAAAAAACCAGTCCTTATCATCACTTTAAAAACACCCGTTTATTTTTATTTTCCAAATAATAGAACAAAGATCACAAAAATCAATGAAGGAAGAATAGTCATAACTAAACAATCAAATGACAGAATAACCGTCCTCCTTCTGAGAACAAATCATAAAGATACATGTCAAAATGAAAACACAGAAATCAAAAACAGGGAGACATAACACTTAAACAAGTATAAATTACAGAACATTTATTGCATGATGGAACCAAATGGCCATGAAACACACGCGGTCCAGGCTGGGACAATCCTATGTAAAGCTTAAATATATGCAAGATAAACTCAATGATAATTCACAGCAGCGGCAATTGGTGACAACACAATCTTCCTAGCCTTGCCTAATAACACTTGTACGGGGACAGAAAGCCATTGTTTCCATTCAAGCCTAAGGAAATAGAATCAAATCTCTCAATACATTCTAATTCTGCAGCCTGGCTAAGAATCCCCATCACATTATCTGCAAAGGACCCAACAAAGGACATCATGGGGACTCTCGGGGCTGTCTGCGAGCGGCATCCAAATAACCACATTTGAAAGCGACTTGCACAATGATACCAAGCAAAGGCACACCATTAGCATTCCAGTGGCATTGTGAGTATGCTTTACCCTTCATTCATCTTCACAATCTCAATGAATGAGCGCGGCTCGCACTGCACATCAGAGGGCTACATGCTGCTCTGAGCCAATCGCCAAAGGAGCTGCAGCGAACAGCGTACATTTCCTTAATTTGGATGAGGGTTGGGGAAAATACTTCAGTTATTGCTGAAATAGCTGAGCACGCAATACCACAGCTTCCTGTGCTCATGATTTCTGCTCAGTGCCAAAAGACTAAACCCTTTAACATCCTGCATCAAAAAAATGCCACCTCTGGTCGGCAGATTGAAATTGATCTCAGCCTCCCCAAGTCGTCCCCCCCCCAGTTTTGTTTGGTGATAAGAGATAGCCCTTTTGCTTTCTGGAGTTTAGCCAGTGGTAGCATCACTTAAAAAAAAACAAACACTCTTACTTGCACACAGATGACAAGGTGACAGGATGACAGCCGCAACATTTCTGCTTCCTCATTTGAACGCTCACTGTTTGACAGAAATTAAATGGGACTGCACAAGGGGTGGGGCCTGAGGAAGAGGAAGAGGGAAGGGTAGATCTGTGAGGTTTGGGGCAGAATTTATTTTCTTCAGAGTAACAAGTCATTGCACATTGCTTCCTCTAGCAGCACGATGCTGTTTTGCAAGCTGTGAGGAGGCACGGCACAAGAGCAGTTCCCTTCCTGCTTGGGAGCTGAAAGCGGGTGGAAGCCTCTTGCTTCTGACTTGTTGCACTACAGAACAAGCTTGCTGGAACTGTGCTGGCCCATTCCCTTGTCATGACGCACCTGCAGTTTAAAGATGCCTTCTGGGTAAGTTTCTTGCCTTCAACTATGAGAGGTGACTCTTCAGGACTGCTATACCTGCCTGGCACAGATGGTCATGATAGATTCTTTGGTTGAGGAGATTCAGAGTGCTTACATTTGCAAATGGGTAATTTGGGGACCTGGGTACATTGATAACATTTTCTCTCACCTTTCTTCTTCAGAGAGCAGGGTGGTGTAGATAGTTTCCCCTTCCCCCATTTTGTCTTCGTGGCGAGGCTGTGAAGTGGGCTAATCCAATAATTGATGACTGCTCCAAATCACCTTGCTCTAGGTTCAATGGCCCACTCTCAACATTACACATCACTGAATGGATCCATATCTGATACTTACAGTCAAACAACATACCTGGAGGTTCCAGGTCCATAATGGCTGATGTTATAGGGTCATGGAACAAGGCCTTCTTGGTGATGGTACCCAATGAATTCTCAGTGCTGGGAGGCTCATGGCCCAATCCTATCCAATTTTCCAGTGCTGGTGCAGCCATGCCACTGCATCCTGTAATGGAGAGGCAGTCACCGAGGCTTCCTCAAGGTGTGGGAACATTTGCTCCCTTACCTTGTGGCTGCATTGTGGCTGCACCGGTGCTGGAAAGTTGGATAGGATTGGGCCCTCAGTTGGCCAAGTTCCTGGGCGCTTCTAAGCAGGCGGTGAAGATATACTTGTTTCAGTTGGCTTTCTGTTGATTCTGCTCTAATTTGGCTGCCTTGTGGCTGTCTTACTGTAATGTTTTATCATCTCCAGTTTACTTTCATTGGTTGATTTGTTTTAAAACACAGCTCTGATAATCTCCTGTGGTGGGTTTGAAGGGCTCTGAATAAACTAGTAACTTATTGATTCATTTGTTATATGGATTTATATCCCGTCTTTCTTGACAACATCACTACAAGGAAGATTACAAATCATGAAACGGAAAAATACAAAGAAGAATATTCAATGAAGCCATCACATTTTTCTACAAAAATTAATCCAGAAGTTTGATTTAAAAAATAGTTCAAGGCACTCTTATCAAGAAACTTTGTTGATTTTTTAAATCATACATTAATCTTTTGTTGGATTATTATTGAAATTTTTATCATATTACTAAGGCTGAGTTTCTATACACACTTACCTGGGAGTAAGAGTCACTGAATACAGCAAGACTTCCACCTGAGTCTTATGTACACCTATATTTAAGCACAGGATTGAGCGCCTAATTTTTTTTTTTAAATAGCAATCTCCTATGCTATTTCTTGTGGCTCCTAGAATAAGAATATAACTTTGCTATTATAATGGGGTCAGAATGGTCGTATTCCAATCTTATCCAGGATCATTTTTTTTGTTGCTCTGAATAAAGCATTGCATCAATAGGTTTTTATCTAGAAAAACACCCACTACGCTACACTAATAATATTTTATACCTGTTTGTCACCGCTACATTAATAATATTTTATACCTGTTTGTTACAATCACCTGTTTGTTGGGTGCTGGACTGGGGCAGAAACTCCCTGCTATTGGGATATATGGCTCCTGGCATGATTAGTACCCTTTCTGCCTATTGGGCAATGAGGCTGTTGCAGGGCAACAGTGGGCTTGGTAGATGAGTCCCACTTCAGGCTTGAAGAAACGGCCCTTTACCGGGGTATTACTTCCAGCAGGGTCTGCCCATCCATGAGGCCACCTGGTTTCATCAGGTAGTAGATTGGTGGGGGATGTCTATCTCTGTCTGCCTGCTTGCCTCCATTGCTGCTGCTGCTCCTCCCCGTCCCCGGATTGGAAAAGGAAGAGGGGGATTGAGAGTAAGAGGGGATGTGAAAGGGAGGAAAGTGCAGAGCTAGAAGGGGGGGGGGCCCAGAGGCTGGTGCATCACCATGTAAGGCAGGCAGCATTTAGCCTGCTGCCTCAGGTGTCAGGAGGCCTTGAGCCAGTCCTGAGTCCCAGTTCTTGTTTTGGGCAACAATGCTCAAGCAGGACGCACAGGTAGAGACGCACAGGTAGTGGCTGTGCAGAAATGCCCTGGTAGCTTTCCAGTTGAACTGTTGCACTGTGCTCTGTGTGGGGCTGCCCTTGAAGATAGTTCGGAAGCTTCCACTGATGCAGACTGCAGTGGCCTGCCATGCAAAAGTTACCGTGGAGTCATGTAGTGACACCATTGTTAATTCTGGCCTCAGGCTAGTTTCTAGGCCCAATTCAAGGTACTAGTCCATCACTTTAAGATCCCAAGGCTGCAGTCTAATACATGCTTTCCTTAGTTTAAGCTCTATTGAATTTAACAAGCCTTACTTCTGAGTAGACATGTATAGGATTGCACTGTAAATGACCCAGACCTTGACATCAGTCAGAGATGGCTTCACAGATAGGTCTTGGTGGGGCCTGTGCTGAGAGCCCATACTCACTGTGCCCAGCCAACACCCGAGACTGTGAAGACTTGCTGCTGCCACTGATCCTTCCCACTTCAAGGCAAGTGATCCCAACATCTGATGGGATGTTTACTTCCAGTGCCATTTTATAATTTCTGAGGTGTTCTGTCTGCTGATGCTATACTAGGGACTGAAGTGTCTGGGAAATGTTAAATAGCACCAGGAAGGAGAGAGAGAACAGTCTGCTACTGCTGCCTGCTCCCCGTGGTCTCCCAGAAAGCCTATGGCTGGCTGGCTTACCAGGAAGCACAAGTCCTCCTCCCTACTGTCACCCATAACTGTAGTTCCATCAGTGAAAAAGGGCTATGTCACCTGTCCGCTGCCTGGTTTCCAGGCATCATATGGAAAGGTGGCTGGTGCACACACATGCTTTCTAATGCATCAAAGGTGCAAACCGCTGGTGGGGTCCTTGCATGGCTTTTGCCCCAAGGTCCTCTCGAAAGCTGGATGCTGGTATTGGTGAGGCCTGTCCTGTGTGTGTGCACATACTGAGGTGAGATTTGCAAGGGCACAGAGAAGGGTCTTCTCAGTTGTGGCATCACTCTTATGCCTGGGATGAGTTGCTCTAAGGCTCCACCAGGTGTGATTTGTTTGGTCACCATGTTTGTGCTTAGGAGGGTGTTTTAAGGTTGCTGATGTGCATGATGGTTTTGAAGGGCTTATCTCTTACTGTTTCTGTTTCTCAGGCTTTTCTAGGCCTGCAGTCCTTGTTTTGGTGGGCTGGTCATCTTTTCCTCTGCTCCCTTTCTTATCTGTTCCATGCAAGTAACTGTGGATTCTTACTTACTTAATATGTATGCTTCAATGGGAGTTAGCGCCCAATCCTAGGCATGTCACCTCAGAAGTAAGTCTCATTACAGTCAATGGGGCTTACTCCTAGGAAAGTGTGGATAGGATTGCACCCCCACTCTCATAGGACACAAGTTTCACCTACCTACTGCTTTATTCAGGAGGGGGGGAAAGGAGGGGCTACCACTGCACCCTCCTGCTTCTGGTAGTTATCGCAGAGATCTCTGTTGCAAAGCTGGAATCAAGTGACATGTGGCTTCCTTGCAAAGATAGCCTTGCTGCAACTGCTGAGAGCTGGTGGGAGGGGAAGTTACCCTGGTGGTGTGAGTGCTAGGTGCGTGATAGTTGCAGAGAAGTGTATCCCATTGAATTCAATTACAGTACCTCTGAGTATGTGTGGCCTTCCCCTCCCCCCATGTCACCTGTACCACTGGTGTTCCTGGAGGGGGTGCAAAACGCTAAGTTCCTTCAGGTATCTGGCCGCAGGTGTAAAGCAGCCCCTCCTCCTAGCCTTCAGAGTCAGTCGCAGCTGCAAAAGTTTTTGCTTTTGTTGGTTTGTTCTTACAGAGCAGCAACTTGAACAGTTGATCAGTATTAAAAAGAAGCTGTGTTTAAACACTTTTTTTTGTATGACCGTTTTTGTCATAGCAAAACACACACACACACACACACACACACTTGTGTGTTTGTGTATACAATATCTCTTTGAGAGGAAATTTTCCAAAAATTGTCCCACATGTAGATTTTAAGAACAACAGCTGGGGATTTAAAGGCTTACTAGCTCAATCCTACATATATCTATTCATTGAGTTCAATTGGTTTTATTCCCAGGTAAGCATGCATAGGTTTGCAGCCTTAGATGCTCTGGATTGTATCTTAAATTTAGTCAAGACTAAGTCCAACTGAAATCAGTAGGATTTAAGTTATGGCTAACTTGCTTAGCAGGGAGTGTGTCAGAGGTGGAGGGCCTTATGGAGCGTAGGTCCAAGGGCAAACTCCTATGCACGGACCTATCTGGGACAAATCTGACCTGGTGGGAACTGCTAGATGAGTCCTGGTAATATAGAACTACAAAATACAGTTTAGAGTCAGCACATGTTCCGTTTATGCTCCTGCAACTTATTTGGCAGCAAGTGAGTTTTCTCCAAGGGCTTCTGCAATAATGCAGGAACATCTGGGAGAAAACCCAATTGGCTGGTGTGGAGAATAAGGAGAAAGAGGTATCCAACTTGGGAGAAAGCTGGCAGCAGTTCCTCATCTTCCATCTAAGGGTGGGAGTGAAAGGGAGGAGCTATGCTAATTGCCTTCTATACTGGAAGGAATGGGGACATTGCATGGATTTCCAGATTCTGGCCTTGCTGCCTGGCACTAGCCCAGTTCGTTAGCCATAAAACCCTATTTTATCAGAACAAGATTTTTTCCCCCCCTTTGGATCATACATTACCAAGAGAGAAGGAACATGGCATGCATCTCCTTAAGAGCTCTTTAAAGGAGTCACTAAAGATCTCTAATATTTTGAGAAGCTTAACATTTTCATTTAGCTCACTTGACACAGAAAATCATTACATGCTCTTTTTTACTGAGCATTCCGGAAATGCAAGCCAAAAAAAGATTTAAAAAACCCAACAACCAAAAAATGCAGTTACGCAAACAGAGACTTGGCTTCCCCACCCTGTTTGCTGCTTAGATTAACAAATACAAAGCATTGCTACTGGGTTGGATGAAGTGAATTCAGGTACTACACTACTTTGGAAATTAGGTTGACAGAATTGATCCGCTTTGACTAGCAAAAAGGCAGCTCCAGACGGGTTTATATTTCGGGTATATATATTGTGATGGATTGGACCAGGGGTGCCCAAACCCCAGCCCTGGGGCCACTTGCGGCCCTTGAGGACTCCCAATCCGGCCCACAGGGAGGCCCCCAGTCTCCAATGAGCCTCTGGCCCGCCAGAGACTTGCTGGAGCCTGCACTGGCCCAATGCAACTGGTCTCAGTGTGACGGCCAACTGTTCAACCTCTCATGTGAGCTGTGGGACAAGGACTCCCTCCACTGCTTGTTGTTTCACATCTGTGTTGCAGCAGGGACAGCAAAGGAAAGGCTGGCCATGCTTTGTGCAAGGCCTTTTATAGGCCTTGAGTTATTGCAAGGCCTTCATTCATTCATATAATTTCCAACTCTAATATATTCATTTACGTAAATTTATTCAAATTTTAAATGTAAATTAATTCTTTTTTTCCTAGCCCCCCGACACAGCATCAGAGAGATGATGTGACCATCCTGCCAAAGAGTTTGGACATCCCTGGATTGGACCATAGGTCCACCTAGCTCACTGTCCTAAAGTAAACAATAGATAGCCTGTACCACCTTGAAGATAAATGCATTTATTCTAGGTTAAACTTTCATGTTTCCCATAGTGGGAAGCTCCCAAGCAGGGAAGAAAAGCCATATGTCCCAGCAACTGGCTTTCAGCAGCACATTGCTTCTGAAACCTGGAAATAGTTCAGGTCATAGGTGGACCACTTAGAACAGGGGTGTCAAAGTCTGTGAGAAGCTCTTTATCTGGTCCTCGGGTTCTCCCAGCAGCACCATTAGCTGCTCTCAGCTACTGAGCTGTGCTGAGGTGTCACTGCTGAAAGGGCAGCCTGCATGATAATTGGGCTCTCCTTTATCTTAAAAAATATATGATCAAGATTTCAGTATTTTCTCTTCTGTCATTTGCAGCTAATGAATTCCTAAGTGAAAGAAAAGTGCTAATTTCTGGTTATGACCTGCTGAATGACATCACTTTCTGCTTAATGACATCACTTCCAGCTCTCAGCAAGCATCATGAATATACTATTCGGCCCATTGTATGAAATGAGTATGACACCCCTGACTTAGAACACTGGAAGCTATCTTCTGCGATTGGCCCAACTCACTCAGTATTGCTCTCACTGATTAGCAACTGGTTAAAATTTCAAAAAGAAATGCTTTACTGACAGCCTCATCCTATCCTCTCCCCCCCCTTTTACTGGTGCAGCCACGCCAAAAGTTATTGAATGTTGGTTGATTTGATACATGGTCAATTTTTATCTCAAATACCAACAGACATCTAAAAGAGGTATTTTATTCCCTTCCCCTGACACACAAGTTTTTCTTGATCTGCAGCAATAGAATGCATTCAACTGAACACAAGAATAAGGACTTAGGTGTCTGGGCCAGCCCATTCATGCAGCTGCCTGAGACAGTCGCCCCAGATTGGCAGGAGGTGCATTCCTTCATCCGTCCACTCATCTCCGCTATTCCTCATCCTCCTGCTCCCTGGATTTGAAAAGGAAGAAGGAAATGGAGAGGAAAGGAAGTGTGGTGGAGAGGAGAATGATGGGCTGGAGCATATCCAAAGTGCCATTAAATTGTGCTGCCATGGTTTGAGAAGTTGCAGCTGCCCAAACGCATTTGTCTGAAACAGGTCCAAGAGGCATAAAGTGGAAAGACTGTCAGTGTGTTCTTTAGCAGGTCTTTCTAGTAGCCTGCACATTAAAGGATAATTAAAATATACCTGGATTGAAATACCGCAGCCCACTCTTGCGCTCAAATTAGCATTGGGGAAATGACATGTTATGTTCTCTGCAAACACCGCAGTGTCCCTTGGTTTTACAGTAACTGAGGCATCTATTTATGTGATAGATTTTTTTTTGTTTTTTGAAATGAGCGACCTGTATTTATAATTTAAAAAAAATGTCAGGGTTGTTCACATAATAAATTAGCATCATGAAAATAATAATAATAAATAACTATGTTTAAATAACTAAATAATAAATAAATAATAATAAATATGGTCTCCCCAAAATGAAGGTGCTCTCTATAAAACATCAAAAACAGTAGCAAAATTGTACAAAAAGAATGGCATCTGATTTACTGAATCAGATTTCAGTAAAACCAGTTTCAGATTTATTGAACATTTAAAGCAGGAGCATTATTAGCAACTTCCTTTTGCCATGCCCCATCCTTTCTGTCCACTAACCACACTACTTAGCTCCACCCCTTCCTCTAGAATTTGGGGTGATTCCAAATTTTAGAATTATGAGTGAGAAAAAGAATGTCTCTCTACCTACTTCCTCCATATCATACATCATTTCATAAACCATTCTGCATCCTAGTCATTTTTTTTCTCAATTACAAATCCCTACACCAGTGGTTCCCAAACTGTGGGTCAGGACCCACTGGTGGGTCGTGACCTGATTTTTATTGGGTCGCCAAAGGGTGATAGAGAGAGCAGATAATTAATTGCCTGAAGCCCTGAAGCTATTGAAAAATCAGATACTGTAGCTGCTAATTACCCTGCAAAGAGCTCAGCTCCTGCAGTTTGCAAGCGTGGGTAAAAATAGAGAGATAAAGTTTGCGGTCTTGTTTCTGGTTATCATTACTTATAAATAGATATTATTTCTTTCCAGATCTCTTTTTTTAAAGTTTGGTAAACCTAGGTGGGTCCCAATAGACTGTTGTTTTAAGAAGTGGGTCCTGGTGCTAAAAAGTTTGGGAACCACTGCCATAACTGTTTCAGGTTTCCCATGTTGCAAAGGTAATCTACACCTTGAGCATTCTGACGGATCCTTTTGTGCACCTTTTCCTGTTTTTCTGCTTTTTTTTCTTCAAATGCATGCTGGGTTATCATTATTTACTACATTTGTATGCCACCAAAGATCTCTGAGCATCATTCAGGGAATTATGTAATTGATAAGTGGGGAGGGGAGGAGGTAGAGTGACAGAGTTAGTGCTAAGGGGGGTGGCATTTGGTGCACTGTAGCAGGAGACATAGCCAAGGTGAATCATCCCTTGTGGGCCCCCCCCATGCTATCTTTTTAAACCCTTCCCCACCTGGTGTAATGTAGCTTAGCAGGAAAGAAGGGGAGAGGCAACTGCTGGAATACGGAAAGAATGGGCATGTGAAAGAATATGAAGTTTAAAAAGAATTCTATACCATACTGAGTCAGACCACTTGTCTACCTAGTTTAGGATTGTGTACACCAGGGCTGTCAAACATAAGGTCTGCAGGCCAGATGGAACTTCCAGAAGCCATTTATCCACCCACCCCCCGTTACAATTGGGTTCTCCCAGTGTGATAAATGGTCTCCCTCATATCTTGAAATTACAAACAAGATTTGCACATTTTCTCTTCTGTTATTTGCATCCAAAGTGTTTTTTTCTGGCCATCAGCTGCTGAATGATGTCACTTCCTGCTTAATGTCGTCACTCCAGGCCCTCAGCTGGCATCATGATGCTATTCGGCCCATTATATGGAAAACGTTTGACACCTATATGGTCTACACTGACTGGCAATATCTCTTTAGGATTTTAGATGGGCGTCTTTCCTTGCTCTGTTTGGAAATGCCAGAGACTGAAACTGGGACCTTCTGTGTGCAAAGCAGGTGCTCTACCGCTGAGTTATGACGCTTTTCCCAAGTGCAATAGGCACAACAGAGATACAAAATGAGCCTCTGTGGGGTACTGATTAGAGTTCTGCGCTGGAAGACCCAGGTTCAAATTCCTGTGCTTATGAGGCTATGAAATGCATAGGGTGACCTTGAACTGTTACTATCCTACAGAGTTGGTATGAGGTTAACGGGGGGGGGGGGGGAAGGCATAAGTTCCTCAGAGGAAACATGGGATAAAAATGAAGAAATAATATGTGTGGTTGCCTGGGCTTCCTGGAATGATTCAACTGGTCAACAAGAGGATGTAATATAGTCATAATTGTTCTTTGTTATAATTTTGTTTCTCAGCACACGGATTTTGTAATATACCAGGACTCCAGTGCTGCAGCAGAACCGCATGCACAAGAGGCTGTGTAGCATAGCTAATTCACTTCCTCTGGAGGTCTGCAGCAGCCCACAGAATGGGCATGATGACTTTCACATTACAGGTTCTTTAAAAAGAAGATATTTTGTTACTTGGGAAGGTTTAATGTCATGAATCTGCTTCCCCTCCCTTGCAAGATGAGGGGAGGGGGGTGATTTAAAACAGCTGGCATTGTTCTTTATTGGCTGAACAAGAGGGATACCACCACAAAATGTTGCAGTGTGCACACCTTCCTGGGATTAAGTTTCATTGTACTCCATGTCAGCAGCGTACCAAGGTCATTTGGCATTGAGGCCCATCCATTTTTGGCACCACCCCCCATGACAAAATTATTTTCTGTAATAGTGATGACATGAAATGAAAAAAAATAATAATGGTCAGAGAAGAAGCATAGACAGTGAATATTTTCTTCTATTGAACTCTCTCTCTTTCTCTCTCTCTCTCTCTTTCTTTCCCCCCTCTCATAATTTCAGTAACACATGCCTCTATTGAAAAGGGTAGTGAGAAGTGATCACTCATACAAGTTTTTTTCTCGTAGATTCAATCATAGAAAAGTGTCATGGATACCCAGCTTAAGGTCCCAATTCTGTCCAACTTTTCAAACCGATGCAGCCATGCCAATGGGGCATGCGCTGCATCCTGTGGTGGTGGGGAGCAGTCATGGAGGCCTTCTCAAGGAAAGGGAACACTTGTTTCCTAACCTTGGGACTGCATTGCAGCTGCATCGGTGTTGGAAAGTTGGACAGGATTGGGTCCTTAGTGGATTACCATAGATCAGTACATACATGATACTGCCTCTGAGCCATCATTATATGACTTCATCAAATGTTTTGTCATGGGACTAGGGCTCACAAACCTCTGCCTTTGCTGCTGCTCTTCAGATTGAAAAGGAAGAGAGGGGTGGAGGGGAAGAGGAAGTGTAGAGGAGATGAGAGTGCTGGGCCCACCACTCAGCCCACCACTCTCCTCCATCCTTCCCCTTCTCCTTTTCCAACCTGGGGGGTGGGAACAGGAGGAGTGGTACAGACAAGTGGGTGAACAGATGGAGACAAAGTCCTCTTCCTACTTTGTTTCCTGAAGTGTTGACCTCAGTCACCCTTGTGGATGGATTGCTCCTGTCCCCACCCTGATTTTCCTGATGAAAATAATCTTTCCAGCTGCATGTGTGGCAGAAGGTCTTAGTTTCCATCCCTGGCATCTCCAGTGAGAAAGATCTTGGCTCTCACACCCAGGAAAGACCCCTGCCTGAGACTTTGCACTGTTGCTTAGACTTTGCACTAAGATCAAAGGGTCAAAGGTCTGACTCAGCATGAAGATACTTTGTATGTTCCTATATTCTTGAATGCAGTGATATTTCCCTGGAAAAATCTGTCTGGTGTTGAGCTGTGACTTGAATGGGATGAATCAGTCTGTCTAGGGTTGCTTCAAAGGGGTGAGGTGGTACAGCTAGAGGTAAGAAGATATTTGAGCACAGCAGCAGCCCCAGACAACCCATCAGGATGGGGTTTCTGAAGACCTTCTGACCTCCCTGTCGTCTCACATCAGTCCAAGAATGGCAAGTGCAATTGTAGGTTTGCTGGTTGTTCTTTATTTTCAATGATTAAGACAACCAACGTTCTGTTTTGCAGATTGGAACATATTTCTACCACAATGGAATAGCTTTGATTTAATAGTGACAGGAAAGATGTCTATGCAATATTCTACTATTGTCCTGTCCTTAGACTGGAGAACTCTGGGCCAGTTCTGTGACTCTCTAGAATATTCCAGAAGTAAATGAGGTGGCAAGATCTTCCCTGTGGTGGCACCCCATTTATGGACCTGTTTCCCCAGAGAGACCTGTTATTATATCTTCTAAATCCTCTGTCTTTTTTGGGACAGCCTTCAGGAGTGGAAAGAAGAATAGCTGTGTGTGCTTCAGGCTGCTATTCTTAACATTACTGGTAGTACTGTTGATTGTTTTGTTTTTTTTAAAAAACCCTTGTACTTGCGGTCTATTTTTGCTGCCTTGTGATAGATTTTTGTGATAGATTTTTAGGGGTTTTCCACTTTCTTTGTGATTATATCTTGTGTTTATTGTGCTTTGCTCTGATTGTCAGTCGCCTTGGAAGCTACCATGTCTGCAACTAATGGAGCAGTTTTCAAGGAAAGTCCCACCTACAGAGCATTGCAGTAATCAGGACTGGGTGTTATCAAGTAAGGGATGACTTGGCCAGCTCAATGTTACAGAGCATGGAGGGATTCCAACGCTGGGTCAATCCACATAAAATTACTCCTCAGGAGCATATTAATCTCTGGTTATTGTGTGATGTAAAAAAATATATATTAACCACCATAAATGCTTTTAAAATACACTCACATTCTTTTTTTGCAATTTAAAATTGAATACATCAAGAGCAGGTTTTTAAATCTTGCCTTGCTATGCTTTGCCTTAGCCCACTCCAGTCTGGCCCACTTCCGTCCTAAGACCTGGAACTCAAGTGTTTATATACCCTGCTGGGAATATCTAGACAGGGCCAACCTGTTCACAAGTCTCACTGAGTGGAGAATTGGCAGGGGCATTTACTGGCCCCCCTTTCTAATACTACTGCTCTTCCCACTCCCTGGTTTCAAAAAGGAATGGAGCAAATTCAGGGAGGAAGAGGAGTGGTGGAGGTGGCAGTTGCTCCACCACTAGGTAAGGGGGCAGAATTTGGCCATTGTCTCTGATAGTGCCCATCACTCTGGTCCACCACTCTCCTGTCCTCTACATTTCCTCTTTGACTTTATGTAGTCTTTGGACTGGGATGGACTATGGCATGTTTTTCAAATAGAAATCGGTAGAAACGCATTTTGTTTAAAAACAGAAGAGGTGCTCAAGTTCTATATTTTGCCCCAGGTAGCAAACTGTGTGGAATATTTTCTCATGTATAATCACAAAATACAAACAAATCCAAAATGTCTATTTCCTAGTGCAAAGAATTCACTATTCATGCTGGATATGATGCCCTTCTACAACGATTATTGGATGGGAGGAAGATGACCAAGGATGTGGAGGACTTAATCAAGCAGAGGTAACACACAGGGAATAGTATCTAATTATCAGGTCTTGCACTGACCTTCTTACTGTCTTGAACATATTGAGTAGTTGTATACTCTTTGGTGTGTGAATGAATACAATTGGTGTTGAAATGAGTGTTTGAAAAAATTCAAGCACATACAGTTCAGGCCAATATGATCCACCTGTAGAGCTGTCCATCTGTCCACCCACCTCCCTGCTTCTACCACTCTCCTCCTGCCTCTCCTCCTGCTTCCTGGATTCACCAAGGAATAGGAAAATTCCTATTCCTTGGGATGGGATGAGGAAACATGGAGAGGCAAGTGGTGGGTTACAGTGTCCCTGGCACTCTGGCCAACCAATCTCTACTCCTCTCCTCCACACTTCTTCCGCTCCATTTTTGAATCCAGAAATTGGGGGGAGGAAAGGGCAGAGGAGGAGTGGCAGCAGTGGGTGCACTCTTGGATAAACAAGGGCAGGTAGAATTTGGTATGCTTCCTCAAGGTCTCAGAGGGCTTTGGCCAGTCCTGTTTCTAGAAAACTGGACTCAGGTTGTAATTCATTCTGAGCTAATTTTCTAGAGGGGAAAAAAGAAGACACCATAGAGTGCAGTGAATCACCATAGAGTCAAAAAGGACACTTCTCTGCAGAGCTATTTTAAAAGATGTGAGTAAAAATTTCTTTTAATCAATGGAAAGGATGCCTTCCTTTCCAGTGCTAATGCAGTTTAGTGTAGTGTAGTTAAACTGTTCAATGGATGGCAGAGATGAAGAGAGATGGAGATTTAAATAGCTCTTGACCTGTGGCAGTTTTTGAGGAGAAAGTTGTTTTGGTCATTGTGTGTGTGGGGGGAAGTAGGTAGTGTCTCTAGATCATCCGAGCCACAGCTTGTTGGAAGAACACATATTCAGCAGGCAGAAGATCCTATGTGCAATTTATGGTCTCAGGTAGCAAGGCTTGGAAAGTTCTTAGAGAGCTAAGGCCATTCAAGCTAGATAGCACCAAGCTACAGGGCTGTCTCAAGATCTCCTAGCTCTTGAGACATGCACCAAATGTCAACCCCCTTACCTAGTGGTTTATCAGCTGCTATACCTGCTCCACCTTCTCTCCCTAGATTTGAAAAGCGAGGAACTGAAAGGAAGGGAACATGCAGAGGAGAGGAGAGCAGTATTGAGCTAGACTGTCTTGGCCTAGGAGATTCTGAGCCTGATATGCAATGGGCCAAATATGCAAAATCTTCCCATTTTTCCCCAGAAAATATCATCAGTTTAAGCCGTTAGGGAGGGAAGGACCAATTAAAGCCATGGACAACTTGAGTTTAAAACAATTAAGGATATTCTTTCCCCACAGGGCACAAGCAGAAGAACGGTATGGGAAAGAGCTGGTTCAGATTGCTCGAAAAGCAGGAGGCCAAACAGAAATCAAGTGAGCCCTTTTGGACTAACATATGGCAAAATTATTTGTGATTTGAATTGTAGTGGTTGCCTTGTTGTTGGAACTTGCATCTAGCAATTGATATAATGTTTATTTCCTGAATTCCCTTTCTCACCCACATCCATTGATTTGTGTGTTTTACTGTGGGTACATACCACCTTTCTATCAGTGCACAGTTTACAGTAATGGTTTGCAACATCATAAACATGGAACAAGAGAGAAAGGGACTGGTGGGAAAATAAGGAACATTCATATATGAGTGGCATTGCAGGAAGTGGTTCTGGGAGAGGAGAAGTCAAGTAGCCCCAGCAAGACTGATGAGGAGAACCTTGTTGTCTCACAGGCCACAAATCAGAATGAGTTAAGGCTCTCTGAGGCAGCGAATTCCACCAGCATTCCCCATGATGAAAGTGTTGTGTGAAGGCATGATGTAGATGCTCTATTAGGGGGTTGTAGCCCCTCACAGTCCCTCTCCTGTGCATATCCCTGAGCTTTTGGGGACATGCGTCTCCACTCACTTCACATTTTGTGTGTGTTAATTTCAGCATACTGCTGGAATAAGGCTGGGGCCAGCTCATCCATGTGGTTGACTGATTTTAGGAAGGCCAAACTTGCTTCCATCCACCTCCACTGCTCCTCCCCATCATCTCAAGATTTGAAAAAAAAGAAGAGAACAGAGCATAAGAACATATGTGGAGGCAAGGAGCATGGTGTGCTACAGCATTTTGGGGAAGAGAGGGAGGAGTGAAAGTGAATAGAAGCAGGCATTCCCCCACCAATCCACCACCACAAGTGATTGCTTGAGATTTTCATGGATGGACCAGTCCTGAGGCCACTGCAAGACCTGTGCAGCTGAAGTGTTGCTGCTGCTGACAGAGAGAGTAAGGGAATGAATGGTCATTAAAGCACAAACCATAATAATGATCAATGGAGGAACTGGGAAAAGAGATGGAGACTTGAGAGGTCACCAGTGTTAGGGTGGAAAGACTCAAGGTCACTTGACAGAAAGTGTCCTGCAGACCTAAGAGGTCACCTACCTCTGTCCATTCTCAAACTCATTTCTTAATTGCATCTGTTTGGACTGGTCTATTTATAACACTCTCACCCCAACCGGCAATTCAGTAATTTCCTGAGCGCCACTCACAACATCTAAGTACCAATTTGTCACTGGAGGGATTGGCCTTTGTAGACCTGTGACAGATCCCCAATGAAAGGTGAGGTGCGCAGAGAAATCATGCATTTCAATCTGGCTGCACAGATGAACCCAAAGGTAAGGTTGTGCTTGAACTCTGGCAGCACCTGCCAGATGGATGCAGAATTAAGGAACCCTTTGGCATGGCTTTCTTCATTTGTCTCTCAGACTGTGGTAAGAAGCTAATGAAATAAATTATTTTTATAGCATTAAAAAAAGACTGAAGGTCTATGTAGGGGGAAAAATCCTTTAGTTTTGAAAAGAAGAGAGCGAGTATTAGACCTTACTGGATGAAAATGTCATTTAAAACATTGCAAGTTTCTAGAACAAAGAAAGCAAAATCTGGCACTGTAGCCCATCCCTTCTCCTCTACATTTCCTCTTCCTCTTTATACCTCTCTTCCTTTTCAAATCCAGGGAGCAGGGGAAAGACAAGGAGGAATAGAGGTGGAGCAGTGGCGTAGCTAGAGGGGGTGCAAGGGTAGCAATTGCACCAGGCTGCCTGACAGCAACTGTCTGGTCACCTGCCTGCGCAATTCCCCCCCCCCCCAAGCAATGGCTACATCGGTGCTGGAAAATTAGATAGGATCCAAAAACAAAAATCAGAAAATTTTCATCTATAGTGGTCTTGAAATGGAAGGTTTGAAATCTATTGGTGATGGCCAAAATGACAAATTGCAAATGATTATATGAAGTTAAAATACAGGGTGCAGAGACATTTGGGTAGAAATGAGGTCTTATGTGGTTTACTGTGGTTGAACTGTGTCTAGGACAATAGCCGCACAGGTATCATTGTACAGGTTGTGATATTTTTGAGTCATAGCTCTTCTCTTTCTCTGGTACTAGAGATTCCTGTTCATTTACCTGACCTTTCTCTTTTGAAAGGTGTGATAATCTAACTTTGTCGTGATGTATTATTCTGTGTTGTGAAGCTTTTTCCATTTGTAATAACAATAATGAGAGAGAGAGAGAGAGAGAGAGAGAGAGAGAGAGAGAGAGAGAGAGAGAGAGAGAGAGTTTGCTGAAGCTTCTCTAGGCAACAGGGAACAAACAGTCCCAACCACATATAGTAAGAAATCTAAAATATCCAAACTGTGATCCTTGTCAACTTCCTATTTGTTTTGCTGTCAGTTACACTTCACTAAATTATGAAGATTTGAATCCAGTTGCTTCTGAAATAAGAAGCAGCATAGCGTATGCACAAGAGGCAGGGTGAACAGTGTTGTGCAGTGGTTAGTGTTTGACTAGGACTAGGAAATCCCAGGTTCAGATTTGTACTTGATGATCAGGTGATCTTGGGCTGTGGCTCTTTCTTAGCCTGAATGTATCTTGCAGGGCTTTGGGGGTGGATAAAAGAAGGAGGGAGAACCATGCATGTGGTCCTGAGCTCCTTATGAAAAAGGTGGAATAAAAATTAATAAATAATGTTCAATAACATTGTTCCCTCCAGGTTGACCGGGGACATCTACTGTCTTGACCTGATTTTGTGCAGACACCCACAAAGATATTTGCAAGCCGGTAGGGTCAAACTGAAATGGCAGGACCCAGCTGTGTTGGCTGCTTTAACCCTTTAATCTCCTGCTGCTGAGCAAGGCTGCAACCCGATCCTCTGAAGTAAGCCCCTTGACTATTACAGGGCTTACTTCTGAGTAGACACGCCTAGGATTGGGTATGGAGTCCCTTGTCTGCCCTGCCTACTGATTGGGCAACCAGAAAAGCCTGGAGGAGGTCTGGGCAGAGTGAGAAGGAGAAAGCCAGGGGCAGGCAAGCAGGTAGGAAGTCAGCGAGTCTGCTGAGGCCACCAGCCTAAGAATGGGTTGGCTGAGGGTCCAGGAAAGTCCCTTCTCCTTGCCACAGTTGCCTGCAGCTCCCCAAAGCAACCCTCCCTGCCTTGCCTTTGCCTTTCAGAGGAGGGGCGTTGGGTCACAATCCTGTCCACACTTTCCTGGGAGTAAGCCCCATTGACTCTAATGGGACTTACTTCTGAGTAGACAAGCTTGAGCTGGGCTGGGCTCTCAGGATCCTCTCCTAGCCCCCACTTTCCTGGGAGTAAGCCCCATTGACTCTAATGGGACTTACTTCTGAGTAGACAAGCTTGAGCTGGGCTGGGCTCTCAGGATCCTCTCCTAGCCCCACTTTCCTGGGAGTAAGCCCCATTGACTGTAATGGGACTTACTTCTGAGTAGACATGCCTAGGATTGGGCTTTGGGTCACACTTTTTTCTGAAATACAGGAGCATGCAATTGGGGGGGAATGTGAGGCAAGTAATTCTGGACCTTTGGAAGGTGCAGAGGAGTGAGGGGAGGGATAGTAGGAGAGGTGCTAACTGCAATTATGAGATGAGGGGGGAATGTCCCTGTGGGAGGTGGTGGGAGGGGGAGAGGAGGAGAGAGAAGTGCCAATTGCCTGCTCCTGTATTTGAGAAAAAAGAGTGCAACCAAAAGCCCAATCCTAGGCATGTCTACTCAGAAGTAAGTCCCACAGGCACATTCCCCCCATGTGCCCCCCTAGTCTTTGGCTGCAATCCTAACCACACTTTCCTGAGAGTAAGCCCCATTGAACAAAATAGGACTTACTTCTGAGTAGACCTGGTTAGGATTGTACCCTTTGTCACGTAATGATTTAATTGTATTAATTATATTAATTAAAAATTAATTGTAATGTAGTAATTTAATGTAAGTAAAAAGCTGGGAGTGTGCCTTGACAATTTTAGTGCCTTGACAGTGTGCCTTGAGCTGAAAAAGGTTGCAAATGGCTGGCTTACCCCAACAGTTGCCCTGCTTGGATGATTTAGTTCAGTGGTCTTCGACCTCTTTCATACCACAACCCATGTAAGTAAGTAAAGTAATGAAACTGGGGACTCGCTGCTGATCCTGCACTTCTCCTGGGACCCAATCCTCTCACCTCCTGCCCTGTCCATCCCATTTCCTCCTCTGTGTCTTCACAACAACCCTTTGAGGTAGCAGCTTGAGCAGGACTGGCCTTAGAAGCTGCGGGGCAAGACAACAAGAAGAGGCTGTGCAGGATTATATCAAGGACACAGTTTTGGATGGGATGACCATCCAAAATGACCCTATTTAAATGTCTAAAACCCTGTCTAAAATGACCCTGTTTCCACAGCCTTTTTTTTTTTTCTCCTCAGGCAGATGGTGGCAAAGATTTATCTCAGGCCATTATTGGTCTGTCACTGAGCTCTGTTCAGCTTCCATATCCCCCATTTTTCAAGAGTTGGTGCTCTTGTGACATCACCAGACCCCCCCCCCCCCCATTGTGACAACTCTGAAATCTCAGGGTTTTGGATGCACCTGACCTGAAAACCCTAGTATCAGACCAGGGAGAAGTTCCAACAGAGGTTTTTCTTTTTGGGGGCGGGGGGCGGGGGATGACTACAGGGCCAGACCTGGCAAGGTGGTATTAAGATGCCTGGGAAAGAGATGAAACCCATGAGCAAGGAAAATTTGCATCAAAGTCTTTGTCAGACATATTTTAGTCACAGGGGCTTGTTGATTAAACTACTTTTTCCGATGCTCGTAGCCAGAAAGGATCACTGCCATATCCTCATTTGAACAAAGTTTTGATCTTTCTCTTTTAACTCGAGACAATTAGTTCTCTTTCCTAATTTCATTTTCATTTCCATTGGTGGCGTTCTCCATTTAAAACCCCCAACTCTGAAACAGACACCTGTGAAGTTACTCATCTCTTTCTTTTGGTGACATTTCCCTTTCATGTGCTTCCCCCCCCCCCCCCACAGCCCTACTGTACACTAAAATCCATTATGTCCATGTCTATACTGCCAGGATGGTGTAGTGGTTTGGGGGTTGGACTTAGACCTGGAAGAGCCAGGTTCAAATTCCAGCTCAGCTATGAAGCTTCTTAGGTAACTTGGTTCCAGTCATGAGCTCTTAGCACCTCATAGGGTTGTTGTGAGGTGGAAGGGGGGAACCGTGTATACCACCCTGAGCAACTTGGAGGAAGGGCAGTATAAAAATGTGAAATATAAATAAACTTGCTAATGCTGTGGGTACCCTGTGGGCTATAAAGCATGAAAAGCAGCACACAATTCAGATAGACCAGGGCAGGGATGTGCGAATCCACTGTGGCTAGACTCGAGTCAAGTCCCCCGACCCCTTTGACTCAACTTGTGCATGAGTCTTAATGGGCTGCCATGGGAATTCGTCCAGAGTGTTTTTGGGACTCATCCAGGGTATTTTTGGGACTATATATTTGACTTGCGTCCCGAATCTTTTTGATACATGTGTCATGCGCGGCTCCGTGGAAAAAACAGAGCTTCTGGCAGGTGTGTGTGTCAGAGTTCTCATTTAATACTCTGCTGATGTCCTCATCCAATATGTAAACAATGCGAGATGGGGTAAGACAGACTGTGTGAGAGCGGGGACAGAAGTGGCAAGAGGGAAAAGGGTCACGCGCAGCAGCTGGGAGGCTTATCAGTATGACCCAGTCCTTTGCAGCTCTACTCAGAAGTAGTCCCATTGTTACTGGTCATTCAATGAGCCTGCTGGAGCCATGTCATGAGTTTCTTCTGGATGGCTAGAAACCGCCTCCCCCCCCCCACCTTCTCCCCTCACTTGTTCAGGGAAAAACCTTCATCCAATGCTCATCGGTTCCTTCACAGATGGACAAGAGAGTCCACTCCTGCCTCCCCCCTCCTGCTCCATGCAAAACCAAAACATTAACCCTTTCTTGCCTCTTGACTAGAACTACCCTGCTGCTCTCCTGGTAGGCAAACACACGGAGACACAGACTGACTTGAGTCTGCATGCGTGGGACTCATTTCCAAGTCAGAGGCCTTAGGCTCGAGTCAGTGCCGGAGTCATTGCAATGCCTGACTCGAGCGTACACGAGTCAGCAAAAAACACGTTTTTGCAACTCGGACTCACCTGACTTGAGTTCCCATCCCTGGACCAGTACCTGGATATTGATCATGTGGCTATTCTCTCAGGCTGCAATGCACACTGACTTGGGAATAAGTCCCATTTAATGCAGTGGCTTACTTCTGAGTAGACATGTCTAGGATTGGGCTGTCAGGCTGCTGAATCTCATGCAGGCACTGGGTTTTTCAACCCTTATCGCAGCAAAGTGTGTAATTATGAAGTGTGGTTTTCCTGTGAGAAGGGTGCCTTGCCGTTTTGTTTTCCTGTGCAAAGCAACGGAAAGTACTCTTCATGCATATGGATAATGCGCAGGAAGTGTGTGAGTTCTGATGTATACATGTAGGCCTGCATGCTGTTAACCTCATGAACACATGGTGGTGAAGGTCTGTTGTGGAAATAATCACTTGTAAAGATGAGGCTTAAGGAAGCTCACATAAGTACTGCTGAGCAGGGAGAGGTGGCTGTGTATGTTTCAAATTATTTAATTGTATTAAGTGCTAAAAAAATTTTTTCTACAATTTTAAGAGATAAAGGATTGTCCTTTATACCATTGTCACAACAACCCTGTGAGATAGGTAAGGTTGAGAGGTAGTGACTGGCACAAGATCACCCAGGAAGCTCCATGGCTGAGCAGGGATTTCCAGGTCTAAATTCAACTCCAAAACCACTATGGTGTAGATAGTGTAGTGACTACACCATCCTGGCTCTCTGAGTAGAATCCTGACTGCACACTTTTGCTTATATCTATACAGGTCAAAGCTCAGTTGTTTTTTTTACACTGGATTTTTCTAAAGGAAAGATAATGGGAGGAATATTATTGAGTTGACGAGGCCTCCAGAGACCCCCTGTGACCTCAGGCCTGAGGCTTTAATTTTCCTCCTTTCCCTGCACTCACAGCTTCAAAGTCTGTAGGTTGCTTTGCATGACTTCACCTTCCAGAAAGAGAAGTGCAGTCAGATTTGCCTGTGGTTAGTTAAATTTGGACAACTTTTAATAACTGGGCTGAGCCATGTTCTGCTACGTTTTTGATTACATTTGACAGTCTCTTTGGCCAGTGCTCACTTTACCAAAAATAAATAAATGCAGGTATATATATACCGCCTTCCTTGGTCGTCAGATTTCTCCTCAGACTTTAGGCAGGCTGTTCTAAATCACCGTAGGGATTTTTACACTTGAAGAAAGGTTCTATCTTTCAAGAACCACAACATTTCAGATGGATCTTTTCTAATCTGGTATCACATTCTGGCCTCCCATGCAGGCTGACAAGCAGCTCCTTCATGGAATAACTCAGCTTAGCTTGTCAGCTGCTTCAAGGTCTTGCCATTCACGGTGCTCGTGGCCTCGAACTGGCCACCTTCGGATGTTATCTTCACGCAAATGGAGGCTCTACCCTCTAGACCAGACCTCCTGCCCACCCAGAACACCCAGTAGTCATTCATCACCTCCTATTTTAAAGGAAAATGAAAGTGAATTGCTTTAAACTTCTCTTGTTTGATTTCTATTAATGCATAACTGTAGTTCAAGCAAAATTGATAGCTGAAGCAGTTGGAAACTGACTGTACATTGTAGCCATTGTTGGTTTTACGTTTGCATGCCCTTGTGTTCTGGAGCAGAAGAACAGGCAAGGCTCAAGCAGGCCTTCTGCACACCTCAATACCATATTGCTACCCTAACATGCCTGTGACAGCAGTTCTTCCCTCTGCTCCAGTGAATTGGGGAAGACAGCCAAGGTTTGGCCAAGATGTCATGGTACCTGAAGCTGTCTGTCAAATGCTGCTCTCTCTCTTTCTCTTACCTGGTGATGTGCCATCCACTCCATTATCTGGATTGGAAAAATGAAGAAGAGGATAGCTGGAAGAGGAAGTGTGGAGGAAAGGAGAGTGCTGGGCCAGGGTGTTTCCAATGCTCTCTAGCCCATCTCTCTCTTCTCCACACTTTCACTTCTGCTCCATCTTCTGTTCCTTTTCCAATCCAGAGAATGGATGGAGGTGCAATGGGATGGATGGAGGTGGCCACCAGTCTGTTGCCTGAGATAACTACCTGAGGCCCAAATCCTAGACCACTTTCCAGCACTGGCATAGCTGTGCCAGTGGAACGTGTGCTGCATCCTGCAGTTGGGGGGCACTCACGGAGGCCTTAAAGTAAGGGAATGTTTGTCCCCTTACCTTGGAGCTGCATTGCCCTTATGTCGGTGCTAGAAAGTGGGCTAGGATTGTGCCCTCAGTCTGCTTCATGGATGGGCCAGCCCTGAGGCAGGCACGTGCACACACACAAATACACATGGCTGTGATGGCAGCAGCCTTTCTTCCTCCTTACTCATGGAGGGTGGCAAAAGGAGGAACTGCGACCACTGTCTCCCCCCCTTCACCAAGAAAGGGGAGCAGCTTCCAGGTTTCTCAGAAGCAACTCCTCCTCTTCTTCCTCCCCCTCCCCATCAATGAATGGTCTGACCCCAGAAGCCCATCTGCTATCGCAGGGGGCTCAGATGGAAGCCGTTCTGTAGACTAAGGGCCCAATCCTATCCAATTTTCCAGTGCCGGTGCAGTTCTGCCAATGGGGCATGTGATGCATCCTGTGGTGAGGAGGCATTCACAGAGGCCTCCTCAAGGTATGGGAACATTTGTTCCCTTACCTTGGGGCTATATTGTGGCTGCACTGGAGAGTACTGGAAAGTTGGATAGAATTGGGCTCTACGACGGCCAGAGGCATCAGCAGCTTTGTGAATCTCTTGCATCCCAGCTGCCTTCTCCCATCCCCTTCTGCCTCCCCATCTGCAAGTGAGAACCTTCGGAATGGATGGGCATGGATTTTCCATGGATGACAACATATGTGGCGCTGGACTGTTTTGTATCCTTATTTGAACCTTTAAGAAAGTTGAACCTGTTTTTTCCCCTCTTTCCTCAGCACTCTGAAGGCATCATTTGAAGTTCTCAAGCAACGTAAGTATATTAGCAAGTTGCACTGGAGGTCCTTTTGCAAATGGCATGGCTAGTTTTGAACTAAAGGTTGTAGGTAACACAGCAAGTTTCACACTCTCTACTCTCAGGGAAAACTTGGGACTTTGCTGCAAGTGGGCAGGTCCGGCCAGCCCACCCACAAGAAGGGATGAATTAGCTGCTTGGACCTGGAAGAGGCAGTGAACTGATGAGAAGGCCTTGCACCTTGTGCGTCTCTGCCTGTCCATCTGCTTTACCCTGCATTTTTTTTCTTGCTTGCTGAGAGGGAGGGGGGAGAATTGAGGCCGCAGGAAACCACCTCTTCCTCCAACTCAATTGTGGTTGTGGTGATGGTGCCAGAGAAGAAGTGGCAGTGGACCACAGCTAGGGGTATCATATCACCCTCACAATGACTAGTAGACTGTGATAGATTTGTCTAATATGAATTTCTTTAATTCCCTTTTAAAGTCTTCTAAGGCTGGTGGACATCAGCATATTCTGTGGCAGCAAATTCCACTGATTTTATGCTGTGTAAAGGGATACCTCCTTTTGTTGTATGACTTGGCTTAGACTAGAAAGGGACTATTATTCTCATGTTTGCTCTTGAGCTATACAAGGAGGAAAGTTTCTTGGCAGGCTTACAATTCTGCCCTACAGATTTGTTGGCACAAATGCTTCTTGACTGTGGATACGTCAATAGTGGCCATGCTTTTCTCTGTGAACCTCTATTGCTTGGGCTACCAGCATTCCAAAAATGACAACTTCCCCAGTGTTTTGCTTTTCTTTCCAATGGACGTGTGGCAAAGGTTAATCTCAGGCCATTTTGGAACTGCCACTGGGCTCTACCCCATTACTGCTGGGTCCCACACTGGTACCAGATTCTTCCCCCCATCTTATTTAAGGGAAATCTTGTGACATCACCAGGCCCTGCTTTAGAAATCTCAGGGTTTTTTTCTAATACAATCAACTGGACAACCTTTGAGGAAGAGTCCACCAAGCCTGCTATTTAGTAACCTAAATAGTATGCCATTTTAAAAACAATTTGAATTCTGACCTGGGGGGGGGGGGAATGAAATTGACCATCTTTACATTCTGATTTTCTGTAGAAATTGAAAGTGTTGGAAACTTGCACATCCAACTGGCAACGATGCTGAAGGATGAGCTGAAAGGCCTAGAAGAGTTCAGAGAACGACAGAAGGAGCAAAGGAAAAAGGTGAGGTGGACCTCAGTTTCTCACACCCAGTTGAACAAAAGGGCTTCCCAGCCAGACCACATGCATCAAACAAAGGTGAATTATGACAACAACACTATTTATCAGTGATAAACTTTAGCCAATTGTTAATATGAATTTCAGCTGATTAACAGTTTGCCTGGACGAGCCTAGAGCCAAATTAAGCCACCAAACTGGCTTAACTGTAGTTTGTATCAGTCTAATGCAGGGGTGTCCAAACTTTTTGGCAGGAGGGCTACATCACCTCTCTGACACTGTGTCAGGAGCCGGGGGGGGGGGAGTTAATTTACATTTCAAATTTGAATAAATTACATAAATGAATACATTAGAGATGGAACTTACATGAATGAATGAAGGTCTTGCAATAGCTCATGGCCTATAAAAGGCCCTGCACAAAGCAAGGCCGGCCCTTTCCTTTGCTGCTGCTGCTGCATCACAGATGTGAAACAGCAAGCAGTGGAGGGAGCCCTTGTCCCACAGCTCACATGAGAGGTCGAACAGTTGATGTCACGCTGAGAGCAGTTGCGTTGGGCCAGCAAGGGCTCCAGCAAGTCTCCGGAGGACCAGAGCTCATTGGAGACTGGGAGTGCTCAGCGAGCCAGATTGAGAGTCCTCAAGGGCTGCAAGTTGTCTCAGGGCCAGGGTTTGGGCACCCCTGGTCTAATGCAAAGTGGGAGAAACCAAGAAGTGCTTTAAAAATCACAGAGAGGTGCAGTCGTCCCCCAGTGCCAATGATAACACCTCCAGCCTGTACCAATCAGGGAGTGGCATACCAATAGCATGGAAGGAACCAATCAGTGCATGGCAATAAGGAGATCCCCTACCCCCTAGACATCAGCACACTACTCCCACCTTACACCCATACCTACACCTGGGACAAAGCTGCCATAGCACCTTCCACTATAGGAACTATGCTGGCACCAGAGAGCAGCCAGAAACTGCAACATTCATAGCCCCTTATGCTGCTCACACAAAGCACACCACTAATCATCTCCCCTTATTGCATTACTTCAAAGTCCTTATTAATGAAATCCCTGCTTTGCTTATGCCACTGGAATAGCAAATGGATCATGTTCATCTTAGGGGAAAATGCAGCATGGGCACCAAGTCTAAACTTTAGACCAAGTACTAGTCAAATATAGGAAAACATAGGTGTCTATTTTAAAATAACCCAATTAAAAATTCTGCAGTGCTAATTAATGATTGGCAATACTATTTACATGGTAGCATATTATCTATTTAATGTATAATATTCTCGCATGGTTTTCCTCGATACATCCACCAAAAAGATTATACCCAAGGAAGAGATTATATCTACGGAGAAATTGCCATCTCTGCCTCCATTGATGCAATTGGGAGTTTTTTTCTTTGACAAACAGCAACTGCTGGGACAATTGTGATTGGGACTGTAGCAGGGGGTTAGGGTAAAGCCTGGCTTCACTGAAGCATGGTGTGTTGTTTAGAAATGCCACAACTATAGCAATAATGCAGAAAGTCCCTTGCTTGTGTGTGTCAAGGCTGGCCTATCCAAGGCCTGCCTACCTGTGTCTGCTCCTCCTCCTCCCCCTACTACCATGATTCAAAAAGAAACGGAAGAACAGAGCAGAGGAAGAAGTATGGAGAAGGATAGTGGTGGCCTAGAATGTCTCAGATGCTCTCTAGCCTACCACTTTCACTTTGTCTTCCTCTCTAATCTCCTCTTCCCATTCAAAACGAGGAGCAGAAAGGGAAGGAGGAGTGGTGTGGGTGATAGTGGGCATGCTTCCAGGTAAAGAGGCGCATGGACTTGGTGCTCCACCTTCAGGTCTTCAGAAATGTTTGAAGAACTACTCGGCTGCTTCGGCCTCTAAAAGGACTAAAGATGGATGTCTGTCCTGTTTGATTCTTACAGTATGAGAATACAATGGACCGTGTGCACAAGAACAAACTCTCGATGTACAAGAAGACTATGGAGGTATGTTGTGTCTTTTAAAAAGTACGTACTGCACAGCAGACGAAATAATTACTGGTTCCTGAATGTTATGTCACATACCTAAAAAGGAGGGCTGTCACCTAGTGAAAGAAATATGAAGCAAGTAATGGTCTGAATTTTTGTTAATTAATCAAATTAATTGATCAAGCAAGCGTACACTTTCTATTCAAGTGTGATGCATCATCTTGGGCAAGAGGATCTTCTCCCACACAGGAAGGAATGCCTCTTCTAAAATGGCACTTGTTTTTATGAGTACTTCTACTAAAAATATATTTAAAATCTGCTCACTAATTAATATCTCATGCTAGCCCACTACGCTCTTCTCCTTCCCACTTCCTCTTTCACTCTCGGAGGCCCTGGTCACTGGCATGCCACGGGGTGGGGTGGGGAGTATTTAGCACACTGCTCCAAGTGCTAAGACTTTAGCCATCCCTGCTCCCTCTTCCAGTCTTATTTACTGCAATTATCTCTCTGCAAACAGTCAAAGAAGATGTACGAGCAGAAGTGCAAAGACGCCGATGAAGCTGAGCAAGCCTTTGAGCGGATAAGTGCTGCGGGCAACCAGAAGCAAACGGAAAAGGTATTCCCAGCAGTCTCCACAGTGATTTAAAATAGAACAAGAGCGAGCTCAGGAGTCTCTGACACTCTAGCCCCCTTCGATCTTCTGCTCCACACTTCCACCCTCTTCTGCTACTTTCTCCTTTTCTTTGGGGATCCCAGGGAGCCAGAGGAAAAGTAGAGAACTACTGGGTAACTGAGGGCAGCCTTTGGCATGTAGCCTCAGGTTCCAGGATATCTTGGGCTAGTCCTGGTAGCCTCTGCTTAGAGAAATGACCTACAGCCTCTACTCTTTTGCAGGACCATGCCAATATTCTTTCTTTCTATTATTTCAGAGTCAGACCAAAGCAAAACAATGCAAAGAGGCAGCAAATGAAGCAGGTACTTTTTATATATCCTTAAAACAAAAGTTTGATGCAGAAGAGTCATGTTATATATTACGATTTGATGTCTGATAACTGTGCCTTTCACCAGTGGTGTCACTAGGGGTGTGTGGGCTGCACTGGGTGATGCACATGGTGGGGAGGGGGAGTGACCACTACTCGCCAAAATTGTTAAAATCTTGGTATTTTTGGATACCATCATGTTACATAACATTTGATGTGTGATTTAATGCAGAATGCAGTGCAATAAGCCACGTTGAAATATCTCTCTTCTATCAAAAGTTATAGCAAAATAATGCTCACCACCTGGGGTATTGCCTTGCCTAATTGGCTAGGAGGAGGTCCACCATGGGGGTGACGCACCGGGTGACCCAAGCCCTAGTGATGACACTGCCTTTCACTCATGTGGTTCTCAAGTTTTCAAATGAATCATGAGGACTAGAAACATTATGAAAAGCAGAGCGTGCTAAGATTCTGAGGAGGAGCTTGTTTGTCATACAGCAGTGCTCTAGAGATAATGCCCACAAAGTGATATAGACATATATAGGTAAAGAGAGGGTATATTCCCTCCTCTTCCACTGAGAAGATCCAACTCAGCACCAACTAGCTCATAGCGAACATCTGTCAGGGACAGATTTTTATCTTGTCTTCTCTATTTTTATCTTTTTATCGTATCTATTTTTATCTGCAGTATACAGATAAAACTCACAGTGGCTTGGCGTGTTACACAGAAACCAAAGCTATTCATGCTTTCCCAGTTCATTCTTTCCAGGTCACGTCGAAAGGGAGAAATTCACTCACCCAGAGGGGGAAAACAGTGAGAGATACTTGAGCTCCTTGTGTAGATGAATATACACCAAATCATAGGCCTCAGTTTGATTGGCAGCTCCTCTCCAAAGCCTGATGCTTTCGCTAGAGATCCCAGGGATTGAGCCTGGACTCCTGTGCACATGAGACACATACTCTGCCCCAGAACTGTAGCCCTTGCCTGCAGTGGATCTGGAATGCTGGCACATTTCACCAGAGGGCTGATGCATGTGGACATCACACAGAAATGCACAAACAGAGCTCTACATGTTGCATGTGGGCCCTTCTTTGTAACATGGAGTGTCGGTCCAGACAATCTACAGCAGCAGTGGTGGCAGCTGGTGTGAGGCCAAATAAGGAAGGGAAGGTGACACTTGGTGTGATGCTTTAGGTGCGTTGGGATATTTTTCTCCAGCTCTGAAGGGCCAAGTCATGTGGGGAAGCAGATAGATCTTCTGATCGTTCAGGGTGTTAGAGCCGGAGGAGTGAAGGGCCTGAGAAGGGATGCATGGGGGTGGGAGGGGGTGAGAAAAGACCATGGAAGTCTTTCAAGGCACTGCTCTCAGGCCCCATTGCGGAGATGAATTCTGGCAACATAGTAGTCCAAGGGCAACTTTCTGTTTTCTTATGATAGTTTGCAAAGAACTGCCATATTCTACCCCATAATATAGCACACAGGTGCTTGTTTCCTTCTCATCTCTTTCCTGATGCAGAAAGGATATACAAACAGAACATAGAACTCCTGGATCAGGCCAGGACTGCATGGGAACAGGAGCACATCAGCACATGCGAGGTAAGTCATTGGAACTGGGTCCTTTTGATTTTGATGAGGAATCCAACAATAGAGTAACAGACATATGTAGCACTACGTGAGTGGATCCATGCATTTAACACAAGCAGACAATGACCTCAAGGACTGCTCGTGTTAAACATGTGGCTCATAAGAACATAAGAAGAGCTCTGCTGGATCAGGCCAAAGACCCATCTAGACCAGCTTCCTGTATCTCACAGCAGCCCACCAGATGCCTCAGGGAGCACAGAGAGTGGTAACAGGGTGCAAGAATCAATCTGTCCAATTTAGACCATGTACCATCACCACATCCTGTAGCTAGGAGTTCCACAGATTAATTGGAGAATTCCTTCACTCATGTAGTGCTACATATTACTGTTACTCTACGATACCATATAAGTTACAACTTCTCTGGCGCACTAGGATATGTGCTTCTCCAGTGCACACCAGCAGGAGCCCATGTCTGCTTGGTGCTTTGCAAGGTGTGTTGGAGAAGCATCCACAACCACAAGGAACTCTGATCCCTTCCTCCTCTCTTATGGACACAGGCATTTCAGCTGCAGGAATGTGATCGGATCACTATCCTCCGGAATTCCCTGTGGGTCCACAGCAATCAGCTCTCCATGCAGTGTGTGAAGGACGATGAGGTACGAAAATAATTCCTATTTCCGCTAGTCAAGGAAGAAAGGAATATCAGAATGGAGCCAAGTATGTTCACAATGGCAATGCGCTTGGAAGCATGTGTTTTCAAACTATAATGTAAACAAACAAACCTTTTTTGGTGGTATTTTTATTTCATATAGGCATATGTACCTTTGCACACCTTCAGCTTGTGCATCAGCTGTGGACTTTCCTTGAGGAAGCCAATCTGGCTACTGTCGCTGTGCATTGGTCACGTCCTGGCTAGAATCTCACAATGCACTTGACATGAAGCTGCCCTTGAAGAGCATTGGAAACTACAGCCAATGCAACATACTGCAGCTGGAAAATTTGCAGGCGCAGGTTCCAGTAGATCCATTACTACGTCTGGGTCTTTCCTTGGGGCAGGATGACAAATGTCCTCTTACCTGGAGGAGACCTCCAACCTGCTCAATGTCTATGCAAGATGCAGCTCATTCACGCTGGCTCTGCTGCATCGGCGGCGGATAGGATTGGGCTGTCAGGCCCAAATCCTAACCCACTTTCTAGCACTGGCATAGCGGTGCCAATGGGGCATGTGCTGCAATTGGGTGGCACTCATGGAAGCCTCCTTAAAGTAAGGGAATGTTTATCCCCTTACCTCGGAGCTGCATTGCCCTTATGTCGGTGCTGGAAAATAGGTTAGGATTGTGCCCTTAGCCACTACACTATACAACCCTCTGAACCAAGATTGCTAGAATCAAACTGGCATATTTCTTTTTTTTTTTTTTAAACTGTGGTAATGGCTGCTCTGTCTCTTCCTCCATTTTCAAAGCTATACGAAGTGGTACGCGTCAGCCTGGAGAACTGCAATGTAGAAATGGATATAAATTGCTTCATTCAGAATAAGATGACAGGCATGGACCCTCCAGGTAACCAGGCACAGAAACCCTTTCTTTCCATCCTGGGTTTTCAACTCTCAAGTCCAAAATGAGGGGCAGAAATAAGGACAAGAAACCCTCTCACGGTGGGACAAAAATAATTAGGGCTGCCATATTTAGCAGGTTAAGCAGTTTGATTGCAGTAATTAGTTAAAAAATAGTGCAGCGGACCAAGGTCTCCCCAATTAATCAAACAGCAGATATTAAAAAATATTAATTATGTATCAGAAATTTGTGAGTAGTAGATGCTTGTTGGTAGAGGCATTCCTTGGACTCACAGAAAGGAATGCCTCTTCTAAGATGATGTGTGAACACCTTTCCCAGGGATGACTACTAAGCACCTACAATGTTGTTTAGATGTCAGGTGATTATTCTACTTTCTTGGGCTTTTGTGAGGCTGACCCAAGACCATGTGGTGCCGAGGCAGTGAGCCAAATCCCATCCTGTTTATCTGGTGGGGGATCCGCTGTTACCCCTCCCTAGATTTGAAAAGTTAAATGGAAACAGGGCAGAAGAGGACGTATGAAGGAGGAGAGTGATGGGCTAGAGTATCTTTGATGCTGTAGTTCACACCATTCTCCACTCCTTCACACATCCTGTTTTGCTCTGTTCCCCTTTTCCCTTTCAAAACCAAAGAGGGGGAATGGCCAAAACATTTGGGTGGAAGCAGACACTACCTCACTAGTCCGTTACTAAGGTGACTGCCTCAGCTGACCTCATGGCTGGGCCCATCCTGGCCTTTTGCTGACACCCTGTTCTGCTGCATTTCTGCTGCTGCCCAGTGGTGTCACTAGGGTTGGTGTCACCCTATGCGGCCCTGACCTTGCTCCCGCTGTGTGCAGGTGCCCTTCGAGATGAGGAAAGGTCATTCCTCTGTGACAAGCCTCGCAAAACTTAGGGTATGATCAGATCCCCCCCACCGATGGTGTCACCTGTTCCAGTCCGCACCCCCCTATTTTTGCCACTGTTGCTGGCAACATATTTGCTGCTGAGTTGGCTACTTACTGACTAACAGTCAAAGAATAATATGTAAATCTTTCAACTTAATAATGCAGGCCTGTGGCCATTTTCCTTGCCCCATAGAATTTAGTCAAATTTACTTCTGAGTAAATGTGCTTAGGATTGTGCTGTGGATATACGGGAGACAATGATGTGGATTTTGCTCACTGTTGTGTGTGTGTGTGTGTGTGTGTGTGTGTGTGAAAGAGAGAGAGAGAGAGAGAGAGAGAGCACTATTCTTGTTTTTTCTTAGTTTTTTCTTGCTTTTCTTTGTTCCCACTGCAGCTGCAGTTGGATATGAGAACTATTACAACAGGGTTGTGCCTGCTAAAAACTGCAACAGTCCCGTCCAGACTTGTGGAATGATGAAGAAGTAAGGCCATCTACAACTGAGATCTTGAGGAGAGGGGAGGACACATCACACAAGTGGACCAAGGACAATCACTGGGGGTGGGGGGGGCCTCTGCTGGCTTGCTCAGGTGGAACCTTTCCCTAACATGTTGCCAGAGAATAAGTGAGGGGTGGGTTGAAGATCTATAGTGATGTTCCCAGGGTCTTTCTGATGCCAGTGGTAGGACGTGGCAATGATTTGCATGTGTTGAACAGCAGGAATCCCAGATATAGTCCTGCTCAAAAGTGAAGCTTACAAAGGTCACTTCCGCATGTGCTCCTTATAGTGCAAACCAGTTGTTGGTTTCCCCCATTTAGCCACATCTACCATTTCAATGTTCCTTTCATACAGCAGTAGAAAGAGAGTGATTGGGGATGCTTTCATTGTACTATGTCCCGTCCATGCTAGTGGGCAGTGCAGTAGGTGATCTGTTTTTTTGACACTTGTGGGTTTTTTTGCTTAATAAATGTGCTGATTTAAGAGTGGAGAAAATATGCCATAGCTATTCCTTCTCCTCTGTGGATTCAAAAAAGAAGGGAATGGAACAGTAGAGGAAGTAGAGGAGAGTAGTGGGCTAGAGTGTTGGAGATTCTCCCCTCCTTCATGCCCTCTTCTGCTCCATTCTTTTCTTACTTTTCAGAGGAGGAAGATGGCAGAAAAAGGTGGGTTCAGGTGGGACTCCATGTTCATCCATTGCCTGAGGCACTTGACTTAGTTTGTCTCATGGATGAGCCGGTCCCAAATCCCAGACCAAACACTTCTTCTCGAAGAACTCCAGGTGGTCTGTACCTCAAACCCAACCTCAAATCATGAAAGACCTAGGAAACACTTTTATACATAAAAGGATGGAGTGAGCAGCTCAAAGCACATGGAAGGTTCAGTATTGGGGAAAAGAGTACCACTGGATTTTGTACCAATCTAAAGCATATTCTGTAACTCATCATTGGCTTTTTTTGCCCTCCAGATTCTCTGGATTGCTCCATGGAAACAGCCGACATACCACAGACAGTATTATTCCCACAGCACCCACAGCTGGTATGTTTTTTAAGCAAACACACATTATTTGTCCCAGTGGGAATGAGAATCTCAAGATTAAATACACATAAGCCACCCCTTAGCCCTGACCACTACTCACTTTGTGCACTCATTCACTGAAAGAGCAAGTGGATCACAATGTTGTTTTTCATTAACCCAAGAGTGCTTGAAAGGCAAATGGGAAACTTGCACTGTGAGGCAGCAGCAGTCGAGATATAGGGGAGTGAGTCAGGACTGGCCTTCCCAGTCGCTTCAAGTAGCAGATTCCACAGGGAAGAACCAAATCTCAGCAGTAGAACACATGACCTCATGTATAAGACCCCAGATACAATTGCTGGTATTTGCAGGCAGCAAGAGCGTCATTTGGATTTGTATCACCCAGTGCAAAAGTCCACCCCCCCAGTGATGGACTTTCTCCTGTACTAGACCTTACAGAATAAATTGCAATATTATATGCATAACCTAAATCCAGTGGCATTACTAGGGCTGGTGGAAGCCCCATTAATTGTATTTAATTTAATTTATTTAAATATATAACAATACAAGTCACCCAACAAATCAGTAACCAACCAAAAACCGGTGGCCAACTTGATGACCCAACTGAACAGAAGTTCTGATCTATGAGAGCTGACTCATATTAACACCTTATTGGTTCTCTGCTGTCATAGTAACACCCCCAGTGATGCCACAGGCAGGCAGGGCTGAGAAAGAATGCCCCTCCCCAAAGAAAGCCTAGGGAGAACAGTTGGTAGCTATTGCTGATAAAGCTGACCTAGATGAACCAATAGTTTGATTTGGTGTAAGTCAGTTTCCGGTATCCTTTATTTAATCAATCTCTCTCACTGTGTCATTTAAAAAAACTCTCATACAGAGCAAGGTATGTGTCTGATTTTGATTTTTCATTCCTGGCATCAGTGGCTTAGTTACCATCTTTATTACCAGAACGTTGGGGATTTTCTATTGAAATACGATCACCACATTCCAGCAAAGATCTAGACTTCTGCACATGTTACTTGCTGGATCAGGAACTGCAGGTGGAAACTTGATGAGCACATCAGTGTAGATGCCATCTCTCTGCAAGGCACTGCTTTCACAGGGGTGGGGGTGTGTGCATTCAGTCACATATGATTACCTTTTAACAAGACTGGGATCCAGTTGGACAGGGCAAAAGAAAAATGGCAGGTCACAGGTACAAATGTTTGATTTTTGTGCATCCTGGCATTAGGCTATACCATGGCTGCCCGAATTCCAGCCCAGGGGCCATTGGTGGCCCTTGGGGACCCCCAATCTGGCCCACAGGGAGCCCCCAGTTTCCAAACAGCCTCTGGTCCTGCAGAGACTTGCTGGAGCCCGCACTGGCCCAATGAAACTACCCTTAGCACGAGGGCCGACTGTTTGACCTCTCACGCGACCTGAGGCCAAGGGCTCCCTCCGCTGCTTGCTTTTTCACCTATGAAGCAGCAGTGGCAGCAAAGGAAAGGCTGGTCTTCTTTGCACAGTGTCTTTTATAGGCCTTGAGCTATCGCGTGATCTTCATTAATATAAGTTCCATCTCTAATATATTAATTTATGTAAATTTTAAATGTAAATTCTTTTTTCCCCCAGCCCCCAGCAGTGTCAGAGAGACAATGTGGCCCTCCTGCCAAAAAGTTTGGACACCCCTGAGCTATGCACAGTTAGATGGATCTCACTATGTCCAGTACGCAAGCAGCCTTAAGACCGCTCCTGCTGTACACTCCCAACACCTCGGCAGTCATGCCTATGCATGGAGAGGACAGATCTTGTGTTACTTAGCACTTCTGGATAGACTTCTGCATCTGAACACATTAACCCTTTTGTCTCTATAGCTGAGAAAACAGATGGTGTTTATGCAGCAATTCACATAAGCCAGGAAGGAGAAGCTGCTTCACCCCAGGACTACAGAGTGCTCTATGATTACACAGCCCAGGTAATATTAAAGCCTTCAAGAGCAATTTGAACACCAGCCACTTAAACTAAGCAGTGGTGTTGATCAAAATATAGGCTGTTTAAAACTCTGGGAGGCAAACAGGATTTTACTATGTATTTTTCCAAGTTGTCTCTCTGCTTAAAATGTTCAAGCTATGTACAAAAGAAGTAGGACCAGCACTAGGTTGCTGGAGCCCCTGGGGCAAACCTCCTGCACGGGGGGGGGGTGCCGTGACCCCCTTCATCCACTCCCTGATGGTGTATGGAGCACTGCCTCCTAGTACTGAGGGTTCAGGAAGCAGGCTGATGAGCAAGGGCCTTTGGCTAGGGCCCAGCCTCTGAATCTCACTCCTAAAGAAAAGTCCACAATCCAAAGTGGAGAAATCAACTTGCAGTTGATGCTAATAAAGCAAGTATCAAAGAGTGAGTTACAGAGAACTCCTCATCATGCAGGTGGTAAGCAAAAGGATGAGGGAAGGGGGGCATATTGTAGGAATCCAAAGGTCTGCAGTCCTTAATGTTTCTGAGACCATCAACACAAAAAAAACAAATTGCCATTAGCACAATAGAACACACAGTTAACTGAATTATTGTTCCTTTGTTCTCTTTCCAGAATGAAGATGAGTTGGATATCCAAGAAGGTGACATTTTAACTATCATTTCAGCAGGTGACGATGGCTGGTGGACAGCAGAACTGAATGGACAGCAAGGATTTGTGCCTGGGTCTTACCTAGAGAAGCTCTGATGAACAGAGTGCCTCTCTTTTGGTTTCTATTCATTTCCAAACCAAAATGTCTTCAATGCACCTTTCCACTCTTTATCAGTCCCAACCAAACTCAACTTTTACATTGAAGGCTATCAGATGTCAGTGTTTTTCAAAGCAGCAAAACCATCACATGCATGCTGATCTTCATGGCTGAGAAGCCTGACTCTTTTTCTGAACCTAAGTACCAAGTCTATACTCAGAAAGACTTTCCAGTTTCTGGAGCACAGCTAAGCAATAGCCTACAAGTTCTAAAACTGTGGTACCATGTGGACCCTTGCATGGGAACTACAGCTGGCTGTGGATGGAACCTCAAAAGGGACAATCTGTTTCTGGAAGGGCAACAAAGGCAATTTTGGAAGCTGGCTGATAATAGGTTCAGCAGACCCTTGCAGAAGCTGGCCACATTGCAACTCAAGAAGAGTTGAGACGAAACATGCTAGGGCTTAGCACATTGTTTCAAATGCTCCTTTGAGGCTTTTATTCCTCTTCTCCTTTGTTCCTGTGCCTTCAATTTCCATTTTCCTAAGGATGGAGTTACGATACCCAGCTCAAAGCAGCCCTCTACCTCCTGATAATCATCAACCAAGGAAGGAAAGGGAACTGATGCACAATGCCTCCTGGCCTTTACAGCCGAATGCCAAATGCAGCCCCCGCTTACCCAACTGCAGGATAGCTGGTGCCACCCCATCCCCTGGATTTGAAAAGAGGTGGTGTACAGTACAATTGCAAGGCTCGTGTCAGAGACTGTCCTCTCCTCTATACTTCCTTTTCTTCTCTTCCTTTCAGAATCCAGGAAGCAGGTGAAGAAATGGTGGAGGGCAGGCATCCCTTGCTGATCTTTTCCCCTGAGGCAGTTGCCCCAGTCTGCCTCATGCATGTGCCAGCCCTGCACTGAAGGTATTTTTATAGCGCATCCCAACTTGTGCATTGGGTTCCATAGCATATCTTCAATAAATACATCTCTATTTGTGGTTCTCTCTTCTGTCATCTCTGTAGTTGTCTACCCAAGAAGAAACAGGGGGACTTGCCACAACAAATGCATTTAGCAAGCATCCACATTCTCAGCTGCTGGGAACCAAAAGCTCCTTTTGGGGGAACTAAATGCCCTTGCATTTGTTCCTGCAGGATACTCAAAATAGACACCACAAGCACGTTTTGGATTTCAGCAGCTGGGAATCTGAATGCACATAGCAAGAAGCAGATGGGGGAAGTCCAAGGAATACCAAATGATCTGTTCCAAAGATACCTTTCATTAGACCTCAGAAGTCATAAGATGACTTCTCCTTCTATGAAAGCTTTGCTTTGAAATCACAGGCTGCTGCATTTATTATTCCAGCAGCAGCATGTTGGATCTGCACAACTCATTGGTAAACACAATGGAACCAATGTCTCTCACCATCTAAGATGGTATGTAGAAGAGAAAATGTAAATTGCTTTTTATTTTCTCCCTCCCCGCTACTGTTTGAGATAGTCCATTCTAATATCCTAGATCTGTCTATTCCTTCTGTTACTGAAGGACTGACCCAAGATCTGTTAGCAGCTGAGGTGGGGTGCCAAATGCCACTCCCCTGCTCCCCTGAGTGGCAGCAGCCTTTGCAACATTCTCGTCTTTCACCCCAATGCTGGCTTCTCCACTCATATTCCCAGAATTTCAAAAAGGAGAGGGAAATGAAACAGAAGAGGAAGTGTGGAAGAGACTAGTGACACAGGGTATCATCTCCTGGCTGCCCCCTAGTCCAGCCATTTTCAACCTTTTTCAGCTCAAGGCACACTGTCAAGGCACTAAAATTGTCAAGGCACACTCCCAGCTTTTTACTTACATTAAATTACTACATTACACATAATTAATACAATTAAATCATTACATGACAAAGGGCACAATCCTAACCAGGTCTACTCAGAAGTAAGTCCTATTTTGTTCAATGGGGCTTACTCTCAGGAAAGTGTGGTTAGGATTGCAGCCAAAGACTAGGGGGGCACATGGGTGGGAATGTGCCTGTGGGACTTACTTCTGAGTAGACATGCCTAGGATTGGGCTTTTGGTTGCACTCTTTTTTCTCAAATACAGGAGCAGGCAATTGGCACTTCTCTCTCCCCCACCAACCCCCTCCCACAGGGACATTCCCCCATCTCATAATTGCAGTTAGCACCACTCCTACTGCCCCTCCCCTCACTCCTCTGCACCTTCCAAAGGTCCAGAATCACTTGCCTCACATTCCCCCCCCCCAATTGCCTGCTCCTGTATTTCAGAGAAAAGTGTGACCAAAAGGCCAATCCTAGGCATGTCTACTCAAAAGTAAGTCCCATTACAGTCAATGGGGCTTACTCCCAGGAAGGTGGAGCCAGGAGAGGATCCTGAGAGCCCAGCCCAGGCATGTCTACTCAGAAGTAAGTCCCATTATAGTCAATGGGGCTTACTCCCAGGAAAGTGAGGATAGGATTGTGGCCAAACGCCCCTTCACTGAAAGGCAAAGGCAAGGCAGGGAGGGTCACTTTGGGGAGCTGCACTTAGAAGGACCCTCAGCCAGCCCATTCTTAGGCTGGTGGCCTCAGCAGACCCACTGGCTTCCTACCTGCTTGCCTGCCCCTGGCTTCCTCCTTCTCACTCCACCCAGACCTCTTCCAGGCTTTTCTGGTTGCCCAGTCAGCAGGCAGGGCAGACAAGGGACACGATACCCAATCTTAGGCGTGTCTACTCAGAAGTAAGCCCCATAATAGTCAAGGGGCTTACTTCCAGCTAAATGAGGATCGTTGCAGCCTTGCTCAGCAGCAGGAGATGCAAAGCAGCTGCAGCTGCCCCTTTTTCACCTGCCGGGTCTAGACTCCCACTCCCTTCTCCTTCATGCTCTCTCCCTTTGCCTTTTCAATTATAATATGCATGGGAGCAGTCCTGGATGGTGGTGGCACTTTGCCAGCCAATCCAGCCTATGGGGGCCACTTTACTCTGTCCTATGGATGGGCTGGCTCTGCAAATCAGATTCCAGAATGAGTTGACACAAACACCGCAGAGAGGATTTTCATCAACTCACACCATTTTTCAAGGTACTGGTTCACAGATCCAGCTGTAAGTTACTGAGGAGCCAACTGCTTCAAGTATGAAACCAGCTTGTCATCAAATATATGAATGTACAGAAGCAGGACTGATCTTGCAGGGCTGTGTGCCTGGTGGACAATAGGATCTACAATCTTATTAAAAAGAATATTGGAATATATTTAATACATGTTTTAATAAAACTTGTCTTATTTCACTGACAATCCTCAGTTATGTTCCAAGGAAACAATTTGAAAATTTAACCGTGAGTCCTTAGTCATAGCATTTAAAGTACATTTGAAAGGTTACAATAAATTATAACTGAACAGAACCATTTCATTAGCTAATGGAGACAGTAGTAGCCCTCCTCTTCCAGCAAGCCCAGAAGTAGCAAAGTAACAGCAATGCAACATAAGAATAAGTGTCCAGAAACTCCTGAGGATGTGAGGGTGGGAATCGCATGCTTTCAACAAGACACAGGTTCTCACTGCATTTTGCTACTCATTTAGGATCTAGAGCAGGGGTGCCCAAACCTCGGCCCTGGGGCCACATGCGGCCCTCAAGGCCTCTCAGTGTGGCCCTCAGGAAGCCCCCAGTCTCCAATGAGCCTCTGGCCCTCCACAGATTTGTTGGAGCCCGCACTAGCCCGACACAATTGCTCGCAGCATGAGGGTGACCGTTTGACCTCTCACATGAGCTGTGGGATGAGGGCTTCCTCCACTTCTTGCTGTTTCACGTTTGTGATGGAGTAGCAGCAGCAAAGGAAAGGCTGGCCTTGCTTTGTGCAAAGCCTTTTATAGGCCTTGATCTATTGCAAGACCTTCATTCATTTATATAAGTTTGTTGTATATTCATTTATGTAAACTTATGTAAATTTATTCAAATTTTTAATGTAAATTAATTCTTTTTTTCCCTGGCCCCTGACAGTGTCAGAGAGATGATGTGGCCCTCCTGCCAAGAACTTTGGATATCCCTGATCTAGAATTCCATCAAAGCCAATATGAAGAACTTAGTAAAAAGCCAATCTTGCCCCTATTTTCTTCTTGCCATTGTCCCCTTGTCATTGTTTGCAGTTCTGGATAAATCCTTGACAATGCATCAGATTCTATCCCTCTAACAGCGTACAAGTCTCATAATGCTTTTTCCTTTAAAATAAGGACCTTTGCTGTTGATTAGCTACTGAGCTCCGAAAAAACAACAATGTATTTGTTACCACTTAATCCCCACTTCACTCAGATAAAGAGAGCCTGTGATAAGGGTTCCCCTTTACACCTAGAAAGGCTAGTTGTAGAAAAGCAGGCTTATTTGGTGCCCTTCTGGGTTTTGTAACCTGATTTAACAGATGGTGGGAAAGAAAGAAGACTGTGCAATAGAAAGTTTGTCCTTCAGGTCATCCTTCCCTTCTTCCCAAAGCTGCATGCAAAGTATCTACCGGCTGCATTCAGGCGAAGGGGGGGGGAGATTTAGAGTGCATGGAGCTGACGAAGGCCAAAACAGAAGCCTCTTGGAAAAGCGGCCACCTTTAACCTTCTCGCAGCTGGTGATATTAAAATAGGAGCCAGTAATGTACAGGGATGCAAGAAGGAAAAAAAAAAAAACTAGCTCTGAATGGAAAGCAGCAGATACCTCAGACCATTGATAAAAGCGAGGCTTTCATTAAATAGCTACTGCAGATTTATGAGAGGGAAGGTGGGGGCAAGGAAGGAGAAGTGATTACTGAGCTACAAGCATGCCATGGCTAGCACTCTTTGATCTAGGTTAGTCTTAAACTGCTTTTCCCTTTGACTCAATGTAGCTAAGAGTTTTGCATTGTATTACTGGGATAGCTTGTCATCCAATACTTTGAATGCAAACGTACTGTGATGTTCCCATAGGTTCTGAAAGAGCAGACTAAAAATGCACAGTGAAGATATTTTTAAAATAATGCAACTTATAGGGCAAACTTGATTGCCTCTGTGCAAGAGAATAAATCAGACTTTAAGAACAGCAATGTATGGCAATCAGCAATCTTGAACAGACTTGAATTGTTGTCAAGACTTCAACAGAAATAAACTTCCAAGATTCCAGTGTGATGCTGCTACTGAGATGGAAATCGTATATTGATTTGACATCAGAGTTGGGCTCTGAAGATCCTGGGACACCTCCTAACCTCTTCATGTTCCATCTCTCAAATGAAAGGAGTACCCTATGGAAAGCAGGACATCAGCCATTTCCCCCCACATGAATCAAGTACCCATAACCTAAGACTATGACCTGATTTGGCGTGGAAACAGTCATTCTCCTGCTTGGCTGGGAAAAGGATTGGTCAACCCCTACCAGACTCCTGAGGTTATTTGGTACAACAGCAATACAGACCGCAGAGCGGTATTTTTGCATATGGTGAGTATCAGACTGTCTGATAATAATTTCAGCCCTGACCATGTTGAGGATATAAATTATTGAACAGTACATATAGTGGAAACACAATAGCTTCTCTGTATGATTTTTGTGTTATCTTCAAATAGTGCAGAATGTAATACCTCATGCAGTCTTTCAGACTAAGCAATTTGACTCAGTTCATGCACTGCTCCTGTGGCTACGAGTGTGTTTCTGGGCCCAATTCAAGAAACTGGTTTTGACCTTTAAAGCCATACAGGGATCTGGATCAGGATATTTGAAGAACCACTTCCTCCTTTATCTGGCCTTGCTCCCACTGCACTCCCTAAGGCCAGCAGAGAGAACACCGCTGAGTGTGCCATCACTGGCAGAGGCCAGACTGACAGCAACAAGGCGGCTCTTTTTGTCAAGGCACCTCTCCCTGTCAGGACTGAAGACTCTCCTTTTATATCTGGCCTTCTTAATCAGTTGCTTTGGGGTTGTATTCATTTTATTTTTTAATTGAATTTTTAAAATATTGTACCTTTTCATTCTTATTTTGTCATTTCCCCCTCCTTATGTTGTATACCACCTTGATAACTGTTTATTTGGAAAAATAAACTGAAATGATTTCATATTTCAGCTTTTCTTGTAGTTCTGTTTCCATGAAAAAAATACTTCAAGGGGACCAATTCAGTTGAACTCGATTCTATATACAGCTCAATTTAAGTTTCTACACTTTATTATCGGCAGATCTGAGACTGTAATTTTAAAAAACCACAAGGCAGAGACCATTACATGACCACTTCCACAGCATTTGTGTATTTCTAGAACAAACCACCTGCAATAACACCTCGGGTACAGTCAGTATGATTAGACACTGGGAGTTTAACAGGAGTTTTAAGTGAATCAGGCCAAGAGAATTTTTTCAAGAAGCGTGCTGCTCAGAATAAACCACCAATAGGACAGCTTTCATTTACTTTGACATATCTAGAATTTAGACATAAACGTCTGTGCATGACATATTACTGATACCATTTCTTTATGGCCTTCCGTTTTTTCCCCATAAGAACATGCTTACTTGAACTCCAAGGTTTCAACAGGTTTCTTTCCCAGTCTTACCCTCCAGATGGTGAATCTGGGATTATCTGCATGTAAAACACGCCCTTTACAAGTTCCACAGGGATGGAGTTATTGACCCATCCACAATGAAAGGAGGCACCCATATTATCAAACAGTTTGTCTTTCTAGACCAGTAATGAAATCAACAGAAGCTATTAGAAAGATTATCAGCAATATATTTCTCTGGGATTACTCTGAAGATGCTAATCAAGTGTAGGTTAGCAGCCTCATCACTATAGTTCAGACTGAAACAATTAAGGAAAGATGGGGAAAGGGTCCGTGTATAGGACACTAGCTAAGGCAGTTGTGGACTACATTTTAAGCTTACACATCTAGTGACATTTAGAGAAGAACAGCAAATACGATCTGCATTTTTGCAGAAAAATAGGCATCATTTGATTGTATTCTGCATTTCTGTACATGTAATTTTTCTCCCCATACCAAAATGCAATTATGGGTTTGATGTGAATTAAACGTTTTTCAATGGACAAATATTAATAAAATGCTGGAAGGGAATGAATGACAAATCCCACAGCTAATGGTTTGCTACATCCACACAGATTGTGGTAACACTTGGAAAGCATTGCAATTGTCAGTGTCAAGAAGTTCAAGTATTTTACCTTTTTAAATTCTTCTTTAATGCCTGGCAGTATCCTGAGAACAAGGTATTGACACCCCCAAAAAATGTTAACCATGGCTTAGTTTGGAGGGAGATTTACAGAAGATTTATTTAATCAGGTTTCCCATTTACGTTTCACGTTCACATACTATTTTGCTACAATAACTGTTCACTCAACATATAAACAGCTCTTCATAGAAAAAAATGAAAATATTTATTATAGAACTGTAGTGCATACATTATACTCCTGAAAAGCCAGCTTGTACTTTAACACACTAAGAGTTTGGAAGATTTGTTCATTTGAATTTAAGAAGGTCAAGAGATGCACTCATGTGATTCTAAAATTTTGCTTAGTAGTCATTCTGTAGTGTTCTGGAATTAATGCTTTTTTTTCTTTTTGAAGACAAACACTGGTGAGAGGCAGAAAGTAAAAAAGCTATTGCAAAATTAACACAGCCAACAGGCTTCTTAAAACTTTGGCCAATTATTCCACACACTGAAGATTTGCAAGTTCTGTATGTATACAGGAATCAAATCAGGACAAATGTTTAGCTACAACTTACCAAGTTCAGGAAAACCCCTTTAGCTTCCATATCAGGTTGCCTTTTGTGTACAAGGGTTCCAAAATTAGCTTGTCTGTTACTAAAGTGTACAGAGATGTGGAAAGCTGGCTAATGGGGGGGGGGGTGTATGGAAAGCCAAACCTTTGCCCATCACCAGTGTATGCGCTTAGCTGTCCTGGTTTATGAAAGGTGTGGTTTCGCCAAGCCGATGTCAGCAAGAGAATTGCGGCAGCTGACCCAGCCAAGTCACCTTCTGAGAGGAGAAAAATGAAGTTCAAGCTTAGTTTTGCAGCTTCTTCTATGCGTAGGTTCCTCCGGTGATGAGCAGCTCATATGCTGGATCCCGACTTCTCCTGCACAGCACGATGCAGGCACACAACATGCCCAGCAGCTTTGGAGAGAGGAAGAGAAGCCAGTTGAGTACACAAGGACCCTTCTATGCATGATGAATCAGCTTTCTGTAAGCCCACCAGATACACAGGTGGTTTCAAAGCTATTCTATTTCAGGAGCACATGGTCAAGACTTCTCTTAAGCTCCTCTCCACACTGCGGAGACACATCTTAAAAATAACTCCTGGTTCCCCCCCCCCTGTAATTCAAAAGCATAGAGGTGTTTTCTATTAGCCATTTTGTCATAGAAAGTATGTCTTTACACAGAGCATCATTAACTTTTGCAGTGATGACCTTTAGCTTAGATGGCTTTAAAAAGGGATTAAACAAATTCATGAAGAGGTCTATCAGCAGATAATGGCCATGAAGGCTCCATGGAAACTCTGCATACAGGGACATTATGCTTCTGAATACCTGTTGCAGAGGAAGAGGGTAATAGGAAGAGAAAGGTGTGAAGGACTAGGTGTTCATGAATGACCAAAACCCCAACTGCCATGGTCGGAGGCAGTCATGTATACAGGCACTTACTTTAGTTTGCTTCTAATAAAATAGTTTACCTTATGCATATGTAGTCGTAGCTATCCCACAGGGGTACAAATGTGTATATAATAAATTTCTCCCACTAAATGCAATTCAGTTTTCACAGTTCAAGTATTTTGTTATGGTCAGGGTTCACTGTTCTGATGAGAGCCTTCACTTGCATTTTTTTTTTAATCTATGAATTTCACTAAAGGACACGAGGTTGACTTGAGACCAATTACATTAAACAGAAAGAACTCCATAGAGCATTTCCAGGTTGGGGGAGGGGGTCTAAATATGTTAAACAAACCACTTTGTGAATTTTTGTTGTTGTTGAAAAGCATAATAGGTCCCAATCAGGGTAAAATCTCACCCAGCATAATTGCTGTTTTATGTTGATGATTTTTGTTTATAGCATACGTGGATTTGCATTAAGGGGCATTAATTATGTGCCTACAATTTAACATGTTTCATGAGACTTCAAGTATAATCACTGTGCAATTGTACCCCTGCACTGTAAATAACCTAATTAAGCTTATATTACCTAAGTTGCTAAATGCATAACTTCCCCCTTTTAAAATAAAATTGATTGTGACTTTATTAGTTCAGATTCAAGCAAACGTAAAAGATTTTTATTCTGCCATTCAGCAGACGTCTGGAAGACAGGTAAAGGAAGAACGTTTAAACATTCAACATCTAGCACAAACATTGACACAGTACAGTATTAAAATCATAACACAGACAGTAACGAAACAAAACCAGAAGTAGCAAGAAAATACTATAATGTACTAAAAGATGAAATAAAGTGGACTCCATCTAGTACCAAATAGCCAGTAAAGTAAGTGCCAGCTGAACATCTCCAGGGAAGACATTACATAAGAAGCAGAACATCACCAAAAGACCCTCTTGGTTGCCATCTGCCTCACTTCTGGGTGGTGACACCTGGAGCCAAGTCTCAGATACATCTCTTAAGGAGTGGGTAGGTTTATATGAGAGCAAGTTGCCCTTCATTTACTCTGGCAGGTTAAAAGAAATCTCAATTGCTTCCTGCACAATAGTCAGACAATGTTAAAAACATTCATACATTTATTTCAAATCAACTTTTATTTTCTCTCTTCTGGCAATCAAGATTTTCTAATTAGATACCTGCACTATTTTGGTTTCAGGAAAACCCAAGCTTCCAGCTATGAAAGGCATTGCCTTGTCAACTCAAAGCTATTGCTTAAGCAAATATTCAAAGGGCAGTTTTGCTGGAGCTCACTGAAGCAAGTAACAGGTGAAAGACAAAGCTATTACCCAACTCTAGCTTGAATGCCCTTTAATATGCCATATCAGAGGTTTAACAGGGAGGGGGTTAATTTAAGATTTGAGTCAGATTTTCAAGTTTATTATACCACCAGAATCATTCCTCTGTAGGCCTCATTTACAATTCAGTTACCGTCCACACCCTAGGGACTCACAACTGATGGCCTGCTAGCTAAGGTCCGTTTGAGAGAATATATCATTACCATCTCCTTTTCTTGCTTCCCAAACTGAAATAGTTTGTGAGGGAAAAACATATGTGTCAAGTGATGATCCCTTCTTTTTGCTGGTATATCCTGGATTGACTTCCTATTAATCCACTCAATGGTGGTAGGGCTCTGCCAGTGATTGGTATCTTGCCAATATCAGTCTCCCCTATGGTTATCCACCCAATTTACAATGGGTAGGGAAGCACTTCAGTTTGACAAGCCACTGTCTGGGGAGGTTCAGCTATCCACACTTTCAAATCTAGTAAAGTCACTAGTCAAGTTAGAATGACTACCCAGCACAAACACCTGATCAAAGCACTCGGAACAGAGTTGAAAAGAAACAGGATCCAAGTTTCACGTAAGAGGATGTATTTCAATTCTTGCTCAGTGCACTGTGCAAACAGTGCATTTGGCACAGTCAATACCAGAAGTATTTGGCACAGAAATACCAGAAAGCCACTATTTGTTTACTTTTCCAAGTTCTTAGCCCTCATGGCAGTAAATAAAAATTTTAGCAGAACTGGAGCTGTGTACTCCTGGCCCAGAAATTAGTTTCTTGCCCAGTTCTCTCTCTCTCTCTCTTATGGGCCATCTTATCTCAGTTTGCCATTTTCTGTGCCCTTCTATGCCAATCCACTAGGGGAGAATTACAGGCTCTTCCCAGATTCTTGCTTTTACAAGAGGAATATATATGAAACATGCATACTTGGATCTTATCTGAATATTCGTGGCCATTATTACACACCCTGTCCCACTATCAGCAACAAAAAGCAGGCATGACAAGAGTGAAGTGGGCCAGGTAATCAAACAGAAACTTCCTGTGTGGTAATACAATAAATTCAAAGCCACTACCACACCAGAGTTAGAAGACCTCCAAGAGACTTCCACAACAGCAGGAAAACTTTATGTTCTCCAACCAGTGTTAAAGTGATAGAACATTCCAAATTGAAACTATTTCAGGCTTGGCTAGGATTATCCAGTCCCGGCGTTTCTTTGCATTTTGTCCAATACAGTGTTTACACAGCATTTGAGAAAACAGAGCGAGTGTTTTCGGAACTGCTCATGTTTTACAGATTTAGATATTGCACATATGGACACTGAATGACATTTACACTGCAAGAATTACACACACCTAGGTCAAATAGGGCAGAGAAAACAAGTATCACAGAAGAGGTGGTCAAGAAGAGGTTTACCTGAATGGCAGCAAAAGCCAGCGCTGCCCAGATTACGTACATCATGATCTCTTGCAGTTTCTTGACAACCAAGGCCTCACATCCCTGAAAACAAACAAGATGGAGGTGTGTTCAGGGCAGCATTTCCTCAAGACTTCTTAAACTTAGACCCCATCCATTTATATAAACTCTCCCAGTTCCAGGCAAGCCATCTGGTTGGTTTATGAAGTTAGATATACATTTTAGAAGACTCCCTACCCGGTCCCCTTTCCTAGCAAAGGGCACACTTGGCTAATCTAGAAATTAGGAGAGCAGAGAAGGGTAGGGGGATGTACAACCCCCCGAACAATTTCCAATGGCTGTACATTACTTCAAAAGTTCCAGCATTTGTGCCCCTCTAGACTTGCAAGGCACTAGTCTCAAGGGATGCTGGTGGTGTCCTAATTCACAATTTGAGAACTTAAGATTCTGGGGAAACAATTCATTTCTTGATAATATACTATGAAGGGGTAAAAGCAGACTTGACAGTTAACGCTTATGCCAAAGTGTTGTAAGTTCAGTTTAACCTCTCACAGGACTGCTGCTTTTATTCTGAAGTTTGCAAAGGACAAGAACATAACCTCGGCATAAAGGTCCATGGGATGAGTCAAGCTTCCTGTGCAATTGCTGAGGGTCGCTTTACAGCAGCTGAGGGGTACACTGTTGTTTTTTGTTTCTTTGAACCAGTTTGTCGTCTCCCAGTCACTGTAGTTGTGAATCCCACAACAGTGCAGCTACAAGAGAAGGAGAAAGGGTGAAGAATGTCTTGTGAAAGTCAAGAGATGCTCACTTACAGGAATGTGGTAACATGACAGGCAAATGTTTCACCACTCTTGCTAGCAGTTTCAGGCACCTCAAAAGTAAAGTTTTCTGGGTACGCTCTGGTATTATCCTCAGTATGCTCCTAGTTTAGCTGCACCTGCTTTTGGGAAATGACATGCACCTTCCATTCATGTACCCTATATCACACTTCCTCTCCCAACTTTACCACAGAGCAGACGGAACTTTGTTCTTCTTAGGCTGTTCACTATAGCACTGGAATTACTTATCCTGAGGGCTTCCATGCACAGCATGGATAAGTGACTCAAGTATTGTCCAGTTCCTAAACAAAGAGCCCTTGAACCCTGCTCTGCCACACACCCATCCTGCTTTCAGCAGCAAGCTCTGGAAGCTATGATGAATAGCTTCTCTCTCCAAGGTTGGACCTTTTGGACCATGCACTGTCCATAAATATTATCCATGCAGTTTTCACTTAAACAAGATATGCTTCACAGCTCTTCTCATGCTTCCTTTCCAGTCTAGGACATGAGAAATTGTTTGGTAAAGTCTTAAGACTTGGCTGTCTTAAGACAGGTTTGGGGCTGCAGTTGCAGTGACATCACTGACAGTTACCACTGCCTATGTTAAGCAGGGAGTTAAATGGCCTCCAAAGTACTTTCCAATTCTGATATTCTACGACAGGGACATCCGAACCCTGGCCTGGATCCAGGGTTCAAAAGAACCCGTCTGCCCAGTGAGCGGACCTTACCATTCTGCCAGGTAACTGTGTCTAGTCCTCCTCGATTGGGGAACAGGGATGCTCTGGGCAGTTGCATCTGCTGCTCGGAGTCCCAAAAGGCTGCGAGACATGACATCCAGGCAGACGTGACTGCCCAGAGCATCCCTGTCAAGGAGAAGTACACACAGGACCCTGGAAGAATGGTAAGATGCTGTCTGAATGGGGGCTGCATTTCCATTGCGCAGCATGGTGAGTTTGGCCACTGCTGTTCTATGACATGGTTTAATTTCTGCGCTGCACAGGCTGGAAGAACAGGGTGCAGAAATATGGACTCAAAACATACTCTGAAACAGGTTTTCCATATAGGAAACTGCCTTTTACTAGCACAGACCATCAAACTAGTTCAGTACAGGTGCATCCGTGGGGATCCAGCCCCCCACAGATATAGGGGAACCCTATCTCTATGGCCCCCCATGCCTATTCGCTTTGTATTTAGTCTTACCACTAGCACCAAGGTTCAACATTTCTTGCTTTATTAGTTGCTACAAGCATGAAACATGGACAGACAGTCTGCCCACTAGAGACGACCAGAGAAGCAGGTGATGGGGCGCTCCCCTGATCCACAGATATGTGAAACTGCAGACACGCGGGAGGGGGGGCTGTTCCAACTTCTCTAACAGTTCTCAAGGGTTTCAAGTAAAAGCCTTCCCCACCTGCTGTACAAGATCCTTTAACTAGAGATGGCAGGAACTGAAGCTGGGATACCTAGAAATCAAAGTCTGGGTCCAATAACTAAATATGGCCTTTTCTGTAAATCTTACAAGGAGCAGGGTCTCCTTCATTCCTTCCTACGGTGCCTCTGCCAACCATGGAAAGAAAGTTCGTTTCCTCTCTGAAAAGCAGTGCATAAATTGGATAGCCCTGCTTACCTTCAGTGAGCACACTTATCATTGTGGGAAGGAGTGTACTCCGCTACAGAAGAATACTCACAGAACATTCTTCTGAATGATAGTACTAGCACTCAGTGTGACTCAGATCTAGTTTTTACTGAGAAAACTTAATCTGGGATGTGCTCTTCTAGGTTGCAGATGGGGGCTCTGAAAGGCTAGCTCTGAAAGGCTAGCAATTAGTCAACAGAAACAACCCCTCAGAAAGCAGAACAACACTTCCTATGTGGGTTCGACTTTCTCAGTACTGTAAGCCATGGATAGCATACAGCAAGTCCCGATTTGCTATGAGAAGAACTGCACTGGTATACATTTTACTCATTTTCTCTTTTTACCAAGCATTACAGAATGTATCCCGATATTTATACTGGTTCTCACCTGCCTCTGAACATAATCAATAGCACGGCTGGCAGCATCAGGGTTTGTTCCATTGTATGCATCATATACTTTCTTAATACTGTGATTGACTTCTGCTTCCACCTGTAAAAACAAGTGTCAATGTGATTTCAGTTCTTGACAGCATCCAAATCAGAGTATTGCAGTACTACTCTCTCATTTATTACATTTGTCTTATTATTTATATAGGCTAGCCTGTGGGGAAAATGGAAGATGTTACCCAAATGAAATGCTTAGTATAGATTATGTACTTCCTTCTCCGAGCCTGTGGCCACCCCATTACCTCTCAAAAAGATGACCTCCATGGAGGAAGCAACAATGGCCATAGTGCCAGACTGCAGCTGCTGGAAAAGGAAGATCATTTCTCCTACCTGAAACACCACCACGCCATACAGCAGACTCATGCCACTCCTCCCTTCTTGGGAACTTAAACAAAATTTAAGATCAAGAACTGAGGCTAAGCAGGTGTAGATCAGGACAGTGCCTGGATAAAAGCCTGAAGTCGTTGTTCGTTCCCCCCCCCCCCCGAGTACCACAATATAACAAACATCTTTATATGAAAGTCTCAGATACCCAGAGTAGAAGAGAAGAGAACTCAGAGAATCAAGGGATCAGAGAAGAGAATATGACCAACAGGTGACAAATGATACAATCAAAATACATTCCAAACATTCTTCATAGATTCATTTATTTGAAATTGTCACACTTCAGAGCAGAACTGGGACAACTTCAGAGCATTAACAAAAAAAAAGAGTGTCTAGAAGGCAAAGATAAAATGTTTTAAACCAGTGGTTCCCAAACTGTAGGTTGGGACCCACCAGTGGGTCATGACCCAATTTTTGGTGGGTTGTGAAATTGACAAGTTGATAGCTGGCAAGGAAAATATAACCTTATGGAAACCAAAACACAGCAGCACGTGTTGTTTACTCGTGAATAGACCCACTTTGAAGGGCAGGCTGAGGAGAACATAATGCCACCAGAATGGTCCTGATCCAGTGAACGTGGCTCAACAAACGCTCCAGAAGAAACAAAATGCTCTTAGAGATACTCTTAGAAATAAAAGAAAAATATATCAAAAGAATGTACATATATGTTCCTACTGGATTTTGAGATGCATGAAGAAACAATAAAAGAACGTATGATAAAATGGGCGCAAAATATAGGCCATAATATTACATTAGAACAATGGGAACAGATTTGGAAATATAATATAAAATTTACTAGATCAACAAATTTTAAAGAAAATGTATATAAAATGTTTTATAGATGGTACATGACACCAGTAAAACTGGTAAAAATGAATCCGAACATATCAAAAAATTGTTGGAAGTATAAATGTGAAGAAGGGATGTTTTATCATATGTGGTGGACATGTAAAAAAATGCAAGTATACTGGAAAATGGTAAGGAATCTAATACAAGAGATTGTTGGATTTATGATACCACTGAAACCAGAGTTATTTCTGCTTAATATGACCTTAGATATTATAAAGAAAATGATGTGTATTTAGTTATTATGATATTAACTGCTGCAAGGATTTTATATGCTAGATCCTGGAAAGATATTAAAATTCCAACAAAAGATGAATTAATAGAGAAAATAATGAATGTGGATAGGCTTACAGAGATTTTGGATCAACAGTGTAAACCGACACAGATAGAGCAATGGAGACCATTTTATGCTTGGTTGAAAATGAAGTTGTAGATGTATAAGATAGGGCATTTAGATGAATATATTGTATACATGATACAGGATATGATAGATAAATGATATTAAGAAGTTAAACTAGAAGAAGAACAAGATTAGAAGACATGTATTGATTGATTAGATATATTGATATATGATTGCCTGCACCCTTCAATGATATGTTTTTGTGTTTTTTGTGTGTGTTGTGTATTGAGTTTGTGTTTGTTTATAATTGTTGTTTGTTTTTATTTAGAAAAATAATTTAAAAATTAATTAAAAAACGCTCCAGAAGGTGGTTCCTTAGTCACAGAAAAAAGGATAAAAACAGAGGCTTGAATGGCTAGTAAGGCAAAACTTTTTTTTAATGTCTCAAAGCTGGGTTCTGGCAGAGTGTCATTTTAGTAAGTGGGTCTCAGTGCCAAAAGGTTTGGGAACCACTGTTTTAAACACATTGGACAAGCTTTTAATAGTACTTCATCACCTACTGTTATCCAGCTTCTTGGCTTACCAGAGTTACTTCTTTGAAGAGCTCCAATTATTTTAATAACATCACTTAGTGAGCTGATACTTAATGTTTTTCATCTATAATTCAAGTCCAAAAGATCAACAAACTGCAAGATAAACCATAATTTTACAGAATCCTACATGCAGCTAACAGCACTACTAGGGAATCTATTTACCTTTGCTCTGTAGATATAACCCAAAACCACCACCACAACTTCAGTGATAAAAACCAACAGGAGGATGATCACAAACTGCAAGACAGAACAGAATTTTATGGAGGCAAGGCACATAAGAATACATCATCACAACTTTTGCAGTTGGTTATACCTGGATAAGACAAGGAAACCCCATCACAGTCTCAAATCACTGGTAATTTGGGAAAGCACCACTTCAAAGAGATCAAAGTTGCCAAACAAAATTCAAGTAAATACTTACTGCAGGGCATAGAATTCTATGGTAACTCATGTTACATTTGTGCATGTGTAATAGGATATTTTGCAGTTCATTATGTACTTTGTCAAGTCAAAAAAAATAATATCCATATTTAATGAAACTGTACACTCTGATTCATAAGCTTGGCAGTTAATATTATATCTAGAATTTTTTAATCATCTCAGACAAAGAATTCTGCACTGTTAGATGCATTCATGCTGCATTACTAAATCCTTTAAACAATAGAAATCTGATAACCACCAATATAAACCACCATTTGCAATGGGAAAAGCCACACTGCTCATGTTGCAACACTTATCAGCAGGCAATTTCAAGATGGCAGCCACTTCAAGTCCACTGACTGAATTGCTTCAGGCGTTGTTGCCTATGCAAGATGGCACAAATGTTGCACAAATGGAGTTAAACATGCAGCCTCTTGCAATTACTATATGCCTCTTGCTTTTACAGACAGGCAAGCAAGCAGACTAGAAAGGAAGAGTTAATGTTAACTTCCTGTTTCCTCCTCCTTAACGTTCACTGGCAAGAGCCATTTCACATGACTTATAAATAAACAAAGGTAATGGGTGCAGAAGAGCTTGGGGAAATGAGGATAAGCCGATACTGAAGGCCATTTGTACAACACTATATCAGCACTAAGTCGTAGTAGATTTTCAGTGGTTGAGAGAGTTGAGTATCATCAAAATGCAGCTGCTGTCATAAAATACTGCTGGTTGACTTTTAAGCCAACACAAACCAAAGGCATAATCCTGACAAGGACATTCAGCAGGGCAGGATGTAGAAGATTCATGTGCACCTTTTCACACTGGGCACCAGGATCAAGCAGCTATGTACTTGCTCTCATCAAGCCTCACTGTGTGTAACACAAGTGTAGAATCTCCCTGTACTTATCATGCCATAAAGAAAGGGCCTTCTGGTTGCTGGGCCTATCCACCCACTTTCAGTAGTGTTCAAGGTTTCCTCAGGCCAGCAGAAGAGGCCTGGCAGTACCAACCCAATACACAAGTGTATGTCAATCAGCACACTTTAAGCGATTCATAAACAAATCCAAAGAAGAACTGGTAAATATGGCATTAAGGCACAAATACAGGGGGGCCCCCATAACAGCAGATCCCATATTCACGGATTGGGTCCACAGTTCCCCATGCGCAGCCCCCCTGCACCGCCTCCCCAAAGGCAAGGTGAACTCTGCTCCCCTTGCCTCCAAAGGGTCCTCTGAACTCAGAGGCAGCAGACATCTGCCTGCGCCTCTGCTAGGTCTAGACCAACCTCGGAGAGTGAAAAAAACGTAACTTCTAGTTTCACAGAGATTTAACACTGTCAGATTTAACACTGTCATTTAGTGATATACCTGCTGTACCTCAAATTTTGCTAACATAATTGCCTGTAAATGTATACAGGCATACTCCCTTAACTGTAGGGGTTCCATTGCGGAACCCACCCACCCCCATAGATAGCCAAAACTGTGGATATGGGCGAACACCCACCCCACAGTCTTGACCTTCCAGAGGCAAGGGAACCCGGTTCCCTCCCCTCCGGAGGCTTCCCAAAGCCCAATGTATTGGGCCTCCTAATGCCTTACAAGGCACTAAAACGGTCACTTCTGGTTTCACAGAGAAACAGCAAGAATATCACTAAATGACAGTGTTAAATCTGGAATCAAGTACAGCACACTGCTGCTTTAAACATGACAAACTAAAGCAGAGGGAGATTTAGCATTATATTCCACATTGATTATTATCTATGCATACATTTGGATCCAACCTTTCCACCACCCTCAAAGCAGAGACATAAGGAAACATTTTAGGTAAGTACATTTAAGTCCCAATTCTATCCTTCCTCAGCACCCAGAGGATCAGAGGCACTGAAATGGCTGTTGTGGTACTTTATGGGACCAGGGAAATTGCCTGAGGCCTCCTCAGGAGAAGGGAATCTCAGTTCTCTCATCCCATGCTGAGCCCAGGCAGCCCCAATGGATCTACTCAGATCTGTGCCCACTATTGAGAACCTTGTCTGTCTTGCTTGGGAGGGGTTTAGAATTCAGTGGCAGCCCCACCCGCTATTGCCACCCCCCTCCTGGGCCTGATCCTCCCTCCAGCCCTGAAAAGCTTAGTCACTGATCAGCAGTGGTACTCACCACACAGTACATCTTCTCAACACTGAGGCCCAGTACTGATTGGCACTGACCTCAGTGCAGGCGCTGCAGCCTTACTGCCAGCACCAGAGTGCCTTGTGGCACTTTCTGCAACATCTGGAGCCAGCAGGGAGGCTAGAGTGTGAGAGGTAAGCCCGATAGGATCAGGCTCTGGATCAGTGTCATATACAGACAAAGTACAATATGCTACTCATTTGGAGGAAACACAAGCCATTATCTGAAAATGCTTTTCTAAATATCTTACCGTGGTAAGTCCACAACGACTTTCCCGGATTGTGGCACAGCAACCAATCAGGCCAATAATAAAAAGGAGAGTTCCCACTGCTATAATAACCACTGCAGGGATGAGTGTATAGATATCTTCAAAGAAGTGATCATAGTCATCGTATGTGATGAAGACGTAGGCTCCCACATAGCACAAGATGCCAGCTGCTGCCTACAGTCATAAAGCATAAGAAGAATCAGGAAGCCAGGTTATTATATCTCAACACACTGATGAAAACTGATTTTGACATTTTTGGGATATTGCTCAGCAATTGTGAAAGTTAGAATTTTATTTATTTGGGTCAGGACCCACTGGTGGATTGCAACCTGATTTTTAGTGGGTCAACAAAGCGTGATGGAAAGTTCAGATAAGCAATTGCCTCAAACCCTGAGACTATTCAAAAACCAGATGTTAATTACCTTGCAAAGAGCTCAGCTCCTGCAGTTTGCAAGCTTGTGTAAATATATGGAGAGAGATGTTTGAGGGTCATTTTTCTGGTTATTACTACTTATAATAAATATTTTTTTCTAGATCTCCTTTTTTAAAGCCTGGTAAACCTACATGAGTCTCAACAGAATGTCATTTTCAGAAGTGGGTCCAGGTGATAAAGAGTTTGGGAACCACTGAGGTAGAGGATTTCTCACATAGGTTCACCCCCAAAAAACGCTACACAATATTCACATTATATCAGTGGTTCCAATCATACCCACTTATATTAAAAGCTATTTATCAGCAGGAATATTGCTATGACAATGCTATTAAAATGGATAGATTTTTTTCCATTCAAGTCATAACAGAAAGTAGTTCTAAGATAATGATCTCAAAGCTTTTTCATCCTGGTGAATCAACAGAACAGTATTCCAATAGAGGCAAAAATTGACCCACTGCTCCCCCATTTGAACAGCGAGTATCTTACAGGAGCTAGAAATATTGTAAATTACTGCAAATGGCAACAGCATCCCACTGTAAATACCTTGAATCAAACTCCTCTCAATGCTACCAAACAAAATGCTATTTATGGTCACATTACCGTCTTGAAGACATATTTCATGAAACGCTCTCATTTTATTGCCAAAATAGTATCTACTCAAACTATCCGTGGTGCAAAAATATTTCACTTCTAGATGCCAGCTGTATATTTGCTGGAGATTAATGACATTTACACACAAGTCAGCTTGCATAAGATTGCAACCAATCGAAGTTGGGATATTCCAAATATTTCCTGACTAATTCTCATTTCAAGTGCTAGATAAATTATGTCATGGATTGCATTATTTTTACAGGCATTTTATGACATTGCAGCCCTACCCTTTAAAATGTAAGCACGATCACAGCCTCTAGGACTAAAATGGATGCAAGTTATTCTGTCATACAAGTTCATTTGAATTTGATAACTTGAAGACAGAAATTCCACGTACAACCAGAACACTAGGAACAGATGCACATACTGTTCAACATGACCTTGAACATGGAATTCTTAGCCAAGTACAAAACAGGTCCAATGAATATGAAATCATTCTCTGAAATTTATAAAGATCATTTTCAAGATTAAGGTCTCTAAAGTTCTCAGACATTCCAAAAAGCTAATGACACCCTCCAGGCATATCTTCCCTGACTGCACAGTGAACCAATTTCCCTTCAAACATCACCTGTGCAACCTGCCCAGCAGCTCTGATATGCAGATTTCTCCAAAGCACTTGAATAACAAGTGCTGCAGATGCTGTGGGCATCCATGTGTTAAACTTCTCTGCATTGACACTGCAGATTGGTGCAGTACTGCCCCAGAAAATCAAGCACAAGAACAGTCAGAACCTCCAGTGCTTGCATTCTGCCATAAGAGGCTCACAGTAACACCTCCACTTCCACTCTGTCTCCGGTTCTCCAACACAAACTACAGGAACAGAACATGAATTTAAATCATAGTTTGAGTTAAAGGCAGATGAGATCATTGTGAATGATAAAAGCACAACCAAAGCAGGATCTTAAAATAATCTTACAGGGCTGCAATCTTACCAAAAGGTATTTAATGTCAATATTTTAGCCCATACAATGGGTGTGCTAATTTATATACAAGAATCATTCTTTTGAGATACAAACATGCAACTTGATGGAAGTTCCCAACAACATTGTAAACAATTGCAGGCATGTAACCCACCACCTACTTTGAATAATAGTGATCACTTTTCAGTATGATTGCCAGAAGATTAATGCGATGCATCACAGACAATGAAAGTTTATGCATCAAAATTGAAAAGACTGCAGACACACATTAAAAATGTCCTGCACAGAAAAAATGACAAAGGATGGAACAACATGAGCAAAAAGATAGCTGATGAGCAAGAACCACCACACACTAGTGTGTGTGTGTGGGGGGGGGCAGTAAGTGCTGCAGGTGCACCAACTTGCATATAATTGGCCCCTCCCACTCACCTTCTGAGTCATTCTGGACAGTGACAGCAATGTTCAGTAATGTGTTGCTGTAGCTGCCTGAATGACTCAGAGGGCAAATAAGAGGGGCTGCTTACATGCACACTGGAGCACCCGCAATATTTACTGTTTTGCCCCCCCCCGTAGGTATACTACTGTGTGGACCAGTAGCAATCTATATGCTGCTTACACAAGCACATTAGGGCACCTGCCATTCTTACTGTTTTGGCCCCCTCTAGGTAAGCTACTGGGTCCACTTCTGGTTAGGACCTTACTTCAAATGGACACCCAAATAGAACCACGACTGAGGCCTAGATGGTAAAGTGGAGGGTGTTTCCATCAGTCTGGCCCAGGGGTGCGCAAACCCCAGCCCTGGGGCCACTTGTGGCCCTCGAGGACTCCCAATGTGGAGCCCCCAGTCTCCAATGAGCCCCCAGTCTCCAATGAGCCTCCAATGAGTCCCCCCTCAGGGAGCCGCCAGTCTCCAATGAGCCTCTGACCCTCCAGAGAATTGCTGGTGCCCTCACTGGCACAATGCAACTGCTCTCAGCGTGAGGGCAACTGTTTGACCTCTTGCGTGAGCTGTGGGATGAGGGCTCCCTCCACTGCTTGCTGTTTCACGTCTGTGATGCAGTAGCAGCAGCAAAGGAAAGGCCAGCCTTGCTTTGTGCAAGGCCTTTTATAGGCCTTGAGCTATTGCAAGACCTTCATTCAGTCGTATAAGTTCATCTTTAATATATTCAGATTTGAAATGTAAATTAATTCTTTTTTTCCTTGGCCCCTGACACAGTGTAAGAGAGATGATGTGGCCCTCCTGCCAAAAACTTTGGACACCTCTGGTCTGGCCTATACATTTGCAATTTGCAAAAAAAGGAGGTTTGTGACATTTTGGAACAGGGCATCAAACACGTTTCATGCCAAGGGCCAAACAGCATTCATGATGCCTGCTGAGAGTCTGATGTCATTAAGCAGGTCAAAACCAAAAATAAGCACTTTTTCTCACTTAGGAACTAATTAACCGCAAACGACAGAACAGAAAATACACAAATCTTGATCATATTTCAAGATATGGAACAGACAAATTTTCATATAGGCTGCCCTTACAGTAGTAACACCTCAGTACTGCTAAGCAGTTTGAGAGCCTGATGGGCAGATAAAAAGCTTCCAAGGGCCACATCCTACCCCGGGGTCCTGTTTGACACCCCTGTTCTGGAAGGTTAGGACATCCTTACCTGGTACAACATTGGGAAAAGGATCTTGAAACACAAGCTACAGGTAGAAAAGTTAAATGCCACTTTAAACCAATGCTGAGACCAGAGAAGGCTGAAAATACCAATACAATTTTAGTGTGTGGCATTTTTATACAGAGAACATTTACTGGATACAAGAACCATCCAAGAAGAGATGGGGAATACTGTAATTATTAACTGTTGCCTAGCAATGAAGCATGAAAATAGCTTGCTAATGAGGTCATCTCCAAAGGACTGAAGATGCTTGTCAGGAAGAAGCATAAAGGAAAATTCAAATTAGGCTCAAGGGCAGGATTCTCCCCATCTCCTATACTTTAGATACTATGCTCAGCAGCTTGCATCATTTTAGAGCTTCAATGGGTCAAGAAAATACCAGGGCAAATAGTTATAAGAGATTTAAATAGTTTAATGAATTTAAAGTATTTGTATCCTACCTTTCCTGTTAGTCTCACTTCGAGGAACTCTCCATTGCTAGAATAGCCTCAGGAATGGAAAAATACCTCCATTCCTAGAACCCCTGCTTAATGCTAGAAAGGAGAGCATCAGCGCCAAAAGAGGTGAGCCTCTTTGAGTCTCCAAGGGGGGAAGGGGTGTCCAAATTTAAATGGACTTTTGGCATTAATGAACGCCCCTTCCTTCCATTAGTCTGTTAAAACAAGGATTAACTATACCACCATATGTGAGAATCTAAGTATGCTCTCCATTCTGTATTATTCTTGGTAGCTTTTGTGGAAGTCTGATCCCATTATGCTACTTATAAGCTACCCATTTCAATTTTTGCTATGAATATATAATATGGTAATTGCTGCTAGAGTAAATAGAAAATGAAACCACACATTTTGAAATTCCAGTTTAGTATAGTACAGAAGAGAAGGTTCTTGCTTTACACATGTATGTACCACTTCCTACAGGACTGGGAAGCTATACCTTTGCTATCAAAGGATAGCATTATAAAAAACAAGCTGTCACTATAAGAATTCTTGGCATCATGAAGTTATGACCCCAGTAATATAATGGACAATCAAATGTCCCCAACCTTACACTGCCTCAGTCATAAGAGTCTAAGGACCCAATCCAAATCAACTTTCCAGTGCAGATGCAGCCACAATGCAGCTCCAAATGTTCCCTTACCTTGAGGAGGTGTCTGTGAGTGCTTCCCCACCTGAGGATGCAATGCATGCCCCACTGGCATGGTTGCATCAGCACGGGAAAGTTGGATAGGACTGGGCCCTAATCAGCTATTTGTCCCAAAGTACTACACAGCCATTTGATTTTTACTCCATTACATGGTTAAAGAAGCTACTGAGAAGAACACCACTGATGTAATGCTAAGGACTTTAACTTTCCAACTCAAGTTAATTAGGTTCTGCCGTCTCCATGGGGATATGGTTCACTTAGCCAATTAAATCAGTATTGACACTGTCAATGTTACAAGATCCTTTACAGCTCTCCAAACCTACCTTTATAAAGAGTAACATCACTATTAGTTAATATGGTAGGAATGAAACAGCTTGTTAAAATGCAAGGAAGCATCCAAATGAAACTAACAATTAAAAACAAGAATGGAACAGGCATTAAACACATACACCCAAGATTCTCAGGTCAATATACTGTGCATCATGTTGGGAAAAATGTTTGGAACAGAGTCACCAATAGTTCGTGACTCTCACCCTAGCACAGTCTCCTACAACACATAATGGTGCTCCAAGGTTCATTTGTACTTACAAAAGAAAAGCCCCACTGTTCAGGCAAAAACTCATCTTGCTTTCCATGGTGACCAGCCAGATGCTTCTGGGAAGCCCACAAGCAAATGGTCCTTTCCTGCCATTGCTTCTCTGCAACTTGCATTCAAAAGCATACTACCTCTGAATCAGGAGGTAGCACAAACTGAGAGTCTTAATAGACTTGTCCCCCCTACTTGGTTCAGTTTACACAAAGGGAGCCAAGGAAGATCAACAGATGTAGCAAAAAAGGATTAATCACTAAGTCTTCCTACAATCCCCACCTGCCCTGAAATGGGAAGCCCTTGGAGATTTTTCCAAGGGCAGGATTTACAAAGTACAGGGCACATATGCACTTCCATCTATATAGTAGCTTTCCCCCCACCATAATCTCAGTATAGAAGGACAACATTTATGTTCTTAGGTAGGTGTGCATTCAACACAATTGACCTGAGATCCTAAGTACACACACACACACACACGCACACACACTTTGAAAGGTTCACATAAAATCACAACATTCCACAACTGTTTACTGGTTTTGCACATTACAACACAACTCTGGTTGGCTCCATAACTCCCTTCTGTCCCTCACTGGGGGGGGGGGAGAGAGGAAAATACAGAGTTCAGTTGTTTGGTTGCAATTCTGCCAAGGCATCTGGGGGGCCTCAGTTAAGCTTCACATTTTGTCTCCTGCTCTGGAGCAGGAGGGGAAAGCACAGGGGTCAGTTGCACTCAGCAAGGGTTGACCAGGGCACCTCCACTAAGTTGAGCCAAAGTTCACTCACCACTTTCACCAGAGGCTGCCTGATCACTCACCATGGCAAGGGTGGCAGCTGAAACTGGAAGCTTACACATCAGTGGACTATGGGAAATCTAGTAAAGAAAAGAGTAGGCCACACAAGGCTGAACACATTCATCCTTTAACTGATTTTCTTGCTACTCCATAGTACATATGTGCAGAGATGTAGGAGGGTGCCAAAGGAAAAAAACTGTGAAACATGTAAAAATCAAAGGCTTTAGAGGGTCTCTCCTACTTTGAACTTGAAAGTTAGCAAATTACAGCTTGTTAGCTAAACCTCTTTCCACTCACTTCTTAAGATATCTTAAGTTAACAGTCTTAGATAACTGAAGACAAAAACAAAAAATTGAGAGGAGCCATAATTGCATTCTGGGTCACAAGGGGAGACAAAGACATAGGTTGCAATCCTATATACTTACCTGGAAGTAAGCTCCCGCAAACTCAGTGGATCTTACTTCTGAGACATGCCTAGAACTGCACTGTTAGTCAACTAGAATGAGAGACATTTGGGCATTTAATAAAGCTGAGAGCCAAACTCATGTACTGAAGATTATTTCTATTAAAAATACAAGTCTTGCTAAGGGGGAGGGGGAGAGAACCATGAAGAGGGTGGCTCATGCATCAAATTCCTACTCTTGACTAAAATCTAGGTGCTTTTCATACAGCCTAATCAATAAAGAATATTTGCATCAAGGAAACCAACTAGAACCTGTAACATTTACAGAAACATCTTTATCTAGTGAAAAACCCTAGCTGCTTAAGAGCAGCAATAAAACTAAGGTTGTGAAAAGTTTACAAAGTTTGATATGTAAAGACACAAGCTTAACAATGCCTTCATTCTCTTGTGTTCACTGGGTCTCATGGTTTTGTAATCTGAACTGATTCTTCAGCAGTACCAGACTCCTTGAACCTTACAAGAACAATGATGCTCACACCAACCAGCAGAAAGCTCTTCCCAAAATGAAGTTATGCAGTTTGAAGCTGCTTTAACTGAGGGACAGTTAAGAGAGGGAGTCCTCAATTTGCAAAACTTTGATATAGTTTCAGCAACTATGACCCACCATTCTACTAAAAGATTCATCTTGTCTCTTTCAAAGGAAGCTCAAATTTCACTTCTCCCTTGAGGCAAACATGAGCTGCCATTCTCAGGTATCAACCTTAGAAATAATTCAGCAGTTCAAGTACTAATGAACCTTATCTTATTCTACTCTTCTTGGCAAGTACAATGCTAAATACACTCTGCTGAAACTAGAAAAAAGCAACCCACACTGTAGACAACATGTGTCACCCGTTACATGCACCAATCATTACCATTACATTATAGGTCTCATATGTTATAGGTTCTTAAGAGTCAGTTAATTTTTGCATTTCTTGAGACAGAATTTTATTACGTGGGTTCTGCAGAAACAAGCCTAAAGTGAGGCAGATATGCAATACTCAAGAGTTATACAAGTGACAAAAACACTTTGCCATCTCTACAGCAAATGTACCCTGTGTTTACTTTTCCATGATAACTCTCCAATTAACACAATAATAATTATTAGCATTTGTATATTGTACTAAAGCTTTCTGAGTATTATCTGCCGAGAGGGAGTAGCTTGTCTCAGGTCAGCTAGTCAGTTCATGATACAGGTGAGATCTAAGCCAGGAAAATCCTGATTCATATCCCAGACTCACAACTACACCAGCAGGTGTATAACTACACCAGCACAGTATTAGACCAGCATATATTGTATTTGCCCAGTCCATGAATAAAGACCTTTCATTTTAAGTGTCCTAGTTCTCCTAGTTATAAAGGAAAATGAATCTGAATGCTATATATTGCTACCCTATCTCTTAAACACCACACATAAACAGTCTCAACAGCTTGTTATGGTATTTTCAGTATCAGGGCTGTGTTACCTAACCAGGCTCAGACTTTTACTTAATCAGATTCATGCTGACCTCAGTCTCTCACTTCCCAACAATCAATATTTGCATTATCTGCAGCCAACAGTCTTAACTCAAAAAGGTTCATTTCCTGTAAACACCAACTCAATGTGCAGATCTTATCTCCAAAATCCAGCAACATTAAGCACCTTGAAATGCAACATTTTTCACTAGCTCTAAAATAGATACAGTTCAGAGGATTTGGATCATTTGGAGCACTTCATTGAATAAAATTTCTACAGAACTAGGTTATGTGGCTGCCTCAGAGCAGTCAGTACCTACTGAAAATACCACAAAGTAGAGCAGTACTTTTATTGCAATCAACTAGACTCTCAAAAGCAGCACACAGCAAGCTATCAGTTCCATAACTTTTCATCAGACTAAATGTTAAAGCAAAAGGATGGGAAGAGAATGGGCATGCTGGAAGCACCCCAGTCATCTAATGTTCATATAACCTACAGACTGAAAACTAAAGAGACACAAGGTGCTCTAGCCATCTCTTTTGTAGCACAAAAGCTGCACAATACAAAAAAGTCTGCTGGTCCTATACTGAGTTTCATTGTATCCCATACTTTTCCCACTTAACATTTTTCTTCTTTAGACAGACACACACACAAAATGGAAAGTATCTGTTATCCATATTGCAAAGCATAACCAATGCACTTTGCTTTAAAGTAGAGGTGTCCAAAGTTTTTGGCAGGAGGGCCACATCATCTCTCTGACATTGTGTCAGGGGCCGGGGAGAAAAGGGTTACATTTAAAATTTGAATAAATTTACATAAGTTTACATAAATGAATATATTAAAGATGAACTTATATGACTGAATGAAGGTCTTGCAATAGCTCAAGGCCTATAAAAGGCCTTGCACAAAGCAAGGCTGACCTTTCCTTTGCTGCCGCTACTGCATCACAGACATGAAACAGCAAGCAGTGGAGGGAGCCCTCATTCCACAGCTCACACGAGAGGTCAAACAGTCAGGCTAAGAGTAGTTGCGTCAGGCCGGTGCAGGCTCCAACAAATCTCTGGAGGGCCAGAGGCTCCTTGGAGACTGGAAACTCCCTGAGGGTCGCATTGAGAGTCCTTGAGGGCCGCAAGTGGCCCCAGGGTTACTTGTGTCAGTGATTGCCTGCACCATCTCAATTGGGGGGGGGGGAATTTGGCAAACACTCCCTGGGTTTTTTTAAGCAATCCCCTCTGTTGCTACCACACCTGCCCTTGTGTGAGCGAGTGAGTGAGGGGTTTGGGTACCCCTGCTCTAAAGCTATTTAAAGGCCAGTTTCCACTCACCGCCCTGTTTTTGCATCCCTGCATAGTCTTAGGTTGTAGCTTAGCCTATTTTAACTTTTATTCATATATAGACTTTTCTTCAATAATAATAATAATATACAGTATTTATATACCGCCTTTCTTGGTCTTTATTCAAGACTTTATTCAAGGCGGTTTACACAGGCAGGCTTATTAAATCCACGCAGGGATTTTTACAAATTGAAAGAAGGTTCTCTCTTTCAAGAACCACCACATTCGAGATGTTACACTCCGATCTGGTTTAACATTCTGGCCTCCATCCTCCCACGCTCTGAGCAGATGGAACAGCTCAGCTGCAGCTTGCCAGCTGCTTCAAGGTCGCACGGTGCCGGTGGCTTCGAACTGGCGACCTTGTGGATGTTCTACTTCCCTACATGAAACATGGTCTAGCTTGTCAACTCTTATTCAAAATCACCTCTACTATCTAACAGAATTAGGCATCATGTGAAATTCTCACATAAGCATTTTTAGTTCAGCAGCTTCATTACAACAGCTACAAAGTGCACAGTTCTAGAGTACCTCAACAACATTATAATTAGACATGCCTTCTATGCCATAAAACAAGTTACTTCTAAACCACTTTGGTTACAATGTCGTTCCAAATGCAGGGCCTCTCCAGCCATTTATTGTATAGAAACCTGGTCAGAGTCACATGTGTACATGCCCCACCCAACCTCCCATCACAAGGGATAACAGCAGAGGGCCCAATCCAGACACATGCATGCTGGTTTACCACCAGCGTGCACTGTTGCAAGTGTGCCGTAAAGCACATTTGAGAGCCCTTACCTTGGACCCAGCACTGGAGCTAGCCCACTGCGAGCCCACGCTGGGCCAGCTCTGGTGCTGGGCCCATGTTCTGCCACCTGGCAGTTGACTGGACCGCCTGGCGCCAGAGAGATGAATGGGAGTGTGTGGGGAGGTGGCGTTCTGGGGCAGGGGGAAGGAGAACAGAGGGAAGGACCAGTGGAGCTTGGTTTCACTGAATTCTGAGCCCTGTGTGGGAGTGTGCAGTCTCATACGGGACTCTCCAAAGTTGACATAGAATTGAGTAGCCCCATTGTGGGGCTGCTTCCCTTTTCCCAAGGAGCCATCAGTGGTTGCCTAGTTGCGAGCTGGATACCACAGCAACCATTTTGGTGCCACAGCAGCCTTGCAGCCGGGCAGCTCAGGATTGGGCTGTGATACAGGTAGAACCAAGCATGTCTGATGTGTTAGCATCTCCCAAACAAGAAAGAATTGTTAACAATGATTCTTTCAAGAAGTGTAAAGTTTCTTATAGCATGGAACTAGATCCACAGCCCAATCCTATCCTGTGCAGGAATGGGCTGGCCTGTGCTGTATCCTGGCCTGTGCAGGGTAGGAGGTGGATCCCAAGCAACTTGGAGTAAGGGGATTTATTTCCCCTTGCCCTGTGTTGGAGTAGCAGCCATCTCAATGGGACTACTTGGATCTGTACAAGCGATTAATGCTGGGCTGCTTGGGAGGGGAGTTAGGATCTGGCATAAGTGCCTGAGGCTGGTTCCACCACCATCCTGAGGCTGTCCACCCACCAACCTGCCCTCCCCTCACCCAAAATGCCTCCATTGCACCATTTCCCCACCCTCCCAAACACCCCCTGCACCGGTACAAATGTACTCCTGACTGGCAGGGATCTGGTATGGGAGAGGCTGTCATGCATCCTCACACTGGCCTCCCTGACTCCCTAGACATTGCAAATATGCCTTAAGGCACATTTGCGACACTCCTGGGCTGACACAAAGGACTTGAGCCGGCCCAACGAACACTTTGGGTTGCACTCCCAGAATCATAGCTAAGAGGCACACTTTACATGAACACCAACATGAAAATGGTAGCATCAATGTTTACACAGTTATTTACAGGTTATATATAGACAGCTCACTTGGTCTTGTCTTGATACACTCATATCAGAAAACCTATAATTGTAAACACCATTATTCTTTTCACAGGTTCCAGGTGGTTCAAAACTGTTAGAATCCCTGAAAGTGACAGCATCTGGATTGGCCAACTGGATTATATATTCATACATTTCACAGTATCTAACAAAAAGTTAGGAGGAAAAACACAAAAGATGTATTAAGAGGTTATTTAAAGGACTCCCCATGTAATACTGAAGGGCTAGAAGTTAGCAACAGAACTTTTTTACATGTAATATTTATAGCAATATTTGTGTTTATAATATAGTATTACCACATTCCTTGGTCCTTTCAAACCCCAATATTTTTGAACAGCTGGGATAATGAATCTGAAGTTACAGTAACTTGAACTCCAAGCCATCAGCCCTGAAAGGGTGTACTGTACATGCCATCACATTTTTAAAAGGCATTCACTTCACTTAAGTCAGCTCATAATGATGTCATATGCACCATTCATGTTACCACCCGTTTGTCTCTCAAAACATTTAGTCAACTACTGTTCTACTAAACTAGATACAACATTTATATATGGTAGGAATAGCGAAATATCCACTCTGAACTACTACAACACTACTATACTTAGATATAATTAAGAAGATAATTGTAATAGGAGACACCAATATAGTTCCTGTAAATGGCACATGCAGTCAACCTTCATGGGCCCAGAGTTATGCTAACCCCCAGCCTCTTAGTCAGCAACTCATGTTTCCTTGGTTTAGGACCCACCCCATATACACATCCACCTTAAGAAAACTGGCAGTTGCTAAGCAACTGCAATGGGTTTTTCTGTCCTCTTCCCAACTATAAGGAAGATAAGACGTAAAGTAATGGAATATAAGGGCCCCCACAGGATGCCTGTCCACTCCTATCCATTCCCCATATTAAAATTTTCTAATTTCCACTATTTATAATCATTTATAGCACACTAAAAACGAAAATTTGCAAGAATACAATTTGAGACACCCAGAATCAGTCCAGCAGTTTCCAGTTTAGAAACCAGAACGCAGTAACAAGGAGAACACTGATTCTTCCAGTACCATAAGCAACTATTTGGGGCATCAGCTTACTTTATTTGATTCAGTTACTTCCTTTCAGACACACCATTTTAGACATATATCAACATATATCAAGATTTAACAAAAGCATTTCATCTCTTCTCACTCCATCCCCAAATATGCACACACATCTGAACAACAGATTAAAGCCTGCGTTGGTTGATCTGCTTTAAGGATGAGCCAAAACACATGTATAAGTATGCAGCCTTAATAAGGATAACTCCTGTTCCTGGCTTTCACCCCAACTGAAACCCTGCTCTCTGCATTGGGGTGAGTGGGTGGGAGCTGCAAAGAGAAAAAACAGGTGGGGTACTACAATCACCAAGCCATTTCTGAACTCATCATTTTGCATTAGATCATCCCTAAAGACAGCTACAGTGATGGACACTTGCTGGAGCAAAACTGGTTTTACATACCAGAAGTCCAAATGGATTCCTTCCAGCTGGCTGGAATGCCAATTCTACTGAAAGTTGCTACCTGCTTCCTTCCAGCTTTTTATTCGCAGTATTCACAAGTGACAGCTTCCAGGCTTGGCACCCTTTGTGGAAAATGTGCCTTTAAAACTTTTCTCCCTTTCTGCATCCCTCCCACTCTCCCCACTGCCTTGACAAATCTGGGTCACCACCAAAGTGTGCAACAAGGGCACCAACGGGAGATGTGCATCCATATATAGGCTAGGAAAAAAAAATACGTACTGCTGCAATAACACTGCCCTTTTGGTGCACCACAAAGCATGAGCCAAGCTAGCCCAGGAGGCCCAACCAGATTCTCCCCCCACCCTGACAAACGCCTGCCCAGTCCCCACAATACCTCCCTTTAAAGGGGGTGTGTGGCCTGGGCTTTTCAAAATTGTCCAACAGCACTCAGGCATGTTCAGAACAAGCACCTCCTAACTTAATGGAACACAGAGAATCTGCTCCCCCCCCAAAAAAACCCATCAATCCTTCCCCACTCAACAGCAGCTCTAGCAAGGAACATCCAACAAAGGGCAGGAGTGGTGGGAGGGAGGAGCACTTCCCCCACAACCCTGCATGTCTCATTCCCTCCTGGCCCAGACCATACATGCATGTATTGTGTGCATAAATAACGTGTGAAAGGATCGACACACAGTGAATGGGATTGATAGGGGATCTGTGATGTGATGTGAAAAAAGCCCTGCAGGACACCCCCCACCCTCAAGCAATGTTCTTTCTCCCCAACTTTAACCTTGTGCTGTTATGGGGGGGGGGCAAGAACAGAAGAAGGGGGTGTGCCTCCAGGGTGAGGGGTGGGCGGGCCGGAAGGAGAGCAGCTCTTTTGTGAGCCAAAAACAATCCTAGTCAGAAATTAGTCCCATTACATCTAATGGGGCTTATTCCCAAGTAAGTGTGGACAGGATGGTCCACCCAACCCAAACACTTGTACGTCTACTCAAAAAAAGGCCCCATTCTAACCAAGAGGCTTCCTCCCAGGTAAGTACCGAGAGCATGGCAGCCTGAGAACCCAATCCTATGCAAGTCTACTCAGAAGCAAGCCCCATTATAACCAAGGGGGCTTACTCCCAGGGAAGTATAGATGGGATTACAGCCTGACAACGCAACCCTAAGCATGTCTACTCAGAAGTAAGCCCCACTCTAGTCAATGGGGCTGACTCCCAGGTAAGCGTGGACAGGACTGCAGCCCGAGAAGAGGGGAAGGGCAACGACGACACGGCGCCCTGGCCCTGAGGCGGGAAGAGCCGCCGTGCGGGGCCCGTGAAGGGGGCTGGGGGAGCGCGGTCCCTTCGCAGCCCTCCCGCCGCACCCCCCTCCGCCCGGCCTCACCCAGAAGATGAGGTTGAGGAAGACGAGGACGGTCTTGGAGGAGGTGACGCCGCACTGCCCCATTGCCGCCGCCGCCTCTCCTGCCACCGCAGCAGCCGCGCCAGCTGGCCTGGCCTCGGTGGCTCCGCCCCCTCCGGGGTGGGAGGGAAAAGCAGTGGTGAGGGGGACAAGAAAGGCCGAAGGCGCTTAAGATGGCGGCGGCGACGTCACTGGAAGGGGAGGGCCCCTAAGATGGCGGCGGCACGTGACCCTGCTGAGGGGGGAGGCCCTCTAAGATGGCGGCTGCAGGCGGCGCTGACGTCCTGGGAGGGGAGGCCCTCTAAGATGGCGGCGCGCGACGTGCTGAGAGGGAAGGGCTTCCAAGAGGGTGGGGGGCCGGTCCGCCCCTCGTTCTGGGCTCGCTGCGTCCAGGCAGATGCCTCTTCGTCACGTGACGGAGCCGACGCGGCTCGCGCCTGGGAGTTGCTCCTGAGCGCTGGTCTGAGGCGCCGAGGAAGCCCGGAGGGGGGAGCCGCGCGCGCGCCCGCCTTCCGCCGTTCTCAGCCCCTGCAGTCTCTTGCCGGCGGCGGCACGCACAGAAATGGGTCAGGGCTGCATGGAGAGGCTCGCTGGAGAGGGTGTGGACAGTGCCTCTCAAGACACACAATGCCACAAACACACAGTGCAACCGGACACTCACACACGCACACACAGGGATAGTGCAGCTCAACACACACAGACACAACTGGATAGTGAGGCAAGGCCATGAAAGCCATAAGCCATTACGCCATGCTCCTAGACACAAACACATTATGGTTTATAATATGTTTAGCAGTTTAATAGAGAAAATGTTCAAATGTTTACAAGTTTAATGAACCAAATGTTAATGCTATGTTATGGGTGTTTATAGCTAAATTAGTTATTAGTTTCTATGTTTAGGAAATAAGGAAAAGTGTTTATTTGTTCAGCTTGCTCATATGTTTGAAACAAATAAAGCATTTTTGGTCTCAGTCTGAAACTGAAACAGAGACAGGCTGTAAATCAGTCTCAAGGAATGTTTCTTAGCAAACTGTCAAGGACGTCATATAAAGTGAACCTTATCTTCATGAAAAAAGGGAGTATGAAGCTGAAATTTACATCTGAAGCTTAATTGTTAGTCAACATACCAAAGCATCAGATAAAGCACTGTCTCTGAATAGGGCAAATTCCACCTTCTAAGCAGAGAATTGAAAAGGAAAAAAGCATTTTTGCATTTTAAAACATTTAAATTACAGAAGGATAGTGTTATGAATACTGGGAAGAGTTATTTACACCAGAGCATCATAGAAGTGCCAAATAAATTACTAAGTTAGCATGCTTGCATGCCAATAGTTGTTTTATGCCTCAATAATTATAGAGATTTTTTTAAAGTGTAATCAATATATAAAGGCATATAGTGAAGTTTTAGCTGTCAGAATAGTTAGATCGAAGCATAAAATACACAGGAAGGTGAAAAGTTATTAAATTTTACTTAAAGCCACAAGTTTGAAAATTGTAATTCAAATGCAACCTTGGCAGAAGTAATCTGTCTCGCAGACAGTTCATAGATATGGAATATGGGAGCTGTATCCCTGTAACCTTTTTTTTTTTTTTACAATGCTTTATTTATTTATTACAGATACAGGTAAGGAAAATTGGATAGACTTAGGGCTAGGACTACATAGGTTACACACAAGGGTGGTGGCCATCGATTACAACAAACATTAATCCAAATGAAATTAATAATCAATACAAAAATTATCATATTCATTAACCCAACTGGTTAATACTTCAACATTCCATATTTTTCCTCTAACCTTATCTATCCCATCATAGAAAAAACCAGATTTTTACTTATACACTCTTCTTACCACTAAACTATTTTCTAAAATAAAATCTTTTTACTTAAAATCTTCTTACCACTAAACTAGTTTCTAAAATAAAATCTTTCTTATCTAATTCTTAATTTCTAATATCACATCTTATCACTTATCCACCACATATTTATTAACCCAAAATACAGGTTTAATATTTTCTCCAAAATAAATTGACATCTATAATTTATTTTATTTACCTTCTCTTTTAAAAAATAACCCTTTTATTTATCTTAATACCACTTTAGTTTACACAATACTTATATTCCAAATTTGCAGTTCCATCTAATTTATTTCATATGTTTACCACTTTAATTTTCACAATACTTATATTCCAAATTTCCTGTTCATCTGCTTTGATTTAATATAATAAAATATTTATCTTAATACCACTTAATTTCCGCAATGTTTATATTTCAAATTTTCATTTACATCTATTTTGATTTAATATGGTTAAAAAAAAAATTCTACTTATTGTTCAACCATTTTGACCTTCTTATTGCTTACTTTGTACTCTATCTTATTGGTGTTCCCTCTTAGTCCTCCGACTGGTTCTTCCACTTCTTCTTTTTCTTCTTAAGTCTGTTGAATTTCTTGGCCCCCCTCTGTTTTTCTTCTTTTTCATTCTACCCCTGCTAATTGGGTAAGAGGCACTTTTTCAAGTGGGTGCTCCTTTTTTTAGCAGGGGGAGAGTAACTGGCCCACCTCACCCCAGCACTGTCTGTTCTAGTGGCTGTCTGCTGGTAGTCATTTGCATCTTTTTAGATTGTGAGCCCTTTTGGGACAGGGAGCCATTTAATTATTTGATTTTTCTCTGTAAACCGCTTTGTGAACTTTTAGTTGAAAAGCGGTATATAAATACTGTTATTCTTGAATTCAATCCATAAATTCTTCCTCTTCTTGAGACAGCTTGCTCTCTGAACAGTTCCTCTTTTTTCTTCCTTAACGTTCTTAGTTATTATGACAATTGCTTCTTCCATCTCATGTCCCATTTCAAAATACTCCACTTCTTTAACTTCACCCGACATCTGATCCATTCTTTTTTCTTCTCTATTGTTTATAATCTGTTCCTGCGAGTTTACAAGGGAGGAGCTTATTTGCCCAATTTGTTCAGACAGTTCTCTGACCTGTTGCTCCATTTCTCTTCTAAAATCCATCACAAAATCCACCAACAAGGCCTGGCTTTCACGAACATCTTTTAAATTTTCAAAAGCCATTTTTATCAACACCAACTCGAACCACTTCCTGCAGGGCTACTTTCCAATTTTGTATCCAGGGCTACTTTCCAATTTTTATATCCAAAAAAAAGTCAGTCAAATCAACACACTCAAATTAGGTTAGTATGCCTTTAAATGACCAAAAAAAATTCAAGCCTCTTGCTGAGAAACCGAAAATAACAGTGACCAGGCTTAAATCAAGACTTTTTGCTGGGAAAATGAATGTAGACTTTATTTCCTTCATTGAAGATTACTTATTTCTCTTTGGTACATACCATTAAAAAAATAATCTTGTACTTACTCCAGCAGGGGAAATACCAATTCACCTATTTCCCCCCTGGGTGGCTAACGGCCAGCATGAATAATCTTGAATTATCTCTTCCTCCTCCAGACTTCTTACTTACAGTTCTCCATAAAAAATTTTAAGGAGCCAAGTTCACTCACTCTTAATAGCTTTTTTTCGCTGCGATGTTGTTGTATCTAGGCCGTGGGAGGGTGAATTCTCAGCTTTCCGAGCTTCTCCAATATGGCGCCTGGGATAGATATGATTCAGCACAGAGCAAAACAAAGAGAAATCCCTGAAATTGCCTGTTTCTAAGGACCCCCCCCCCCATTCAAGCTCTCAGCTCTTCGTACCGTCTTCCTGGCACCGAAGCGTGCCTTAGTTGTTTAGGCACGTGAAAACACATCTATTTCGCAGTCTCTTCTGGAGCCCCCAAAGTTCACTGCAACTTCACTGAGAGTTAGCTCCGCCCCCTGTATCCCTGTAACCTTGAGGAGGCAGATGTCTGGCAGAAGTTAATTAACAAGGAGACACTAGAACTCTTATCTTAAGAAAAGCATTCCAATTCTGTAGACTCAAGGTCTGCCTGACACCTTAATTGGAACTAAAGAGTTACAACTTAAAGTGAGATTAGATACAACATACAGAGGAACTAGAGAGTAGCCAGGAAGCCGATATCTCTTGGCACCAAGAAAGGTTATACACAGGTTAGAAGCATTTTTAATGAGGAGACAGTTTATCTTGTTTGACAGACAGAAGATAACAGAAATAACATCTATGAGAAAGTCCCCTAATTAAGCCAAAACATAACAAGAGCCTCTGTTTGAACTGAAAGCTAACAGAAGGAGCTAGATTTAATTAAAATAAAGAGAAAGATCTCTTAAAATCCTTATTTACAATAAGAGGTTGGTTTGTCTTGTATTAAATATGTTTATACCACTATACAAATCACATATAGAGGGAAAACCAAAGGTTTAGTTAAACAGAGGTTGGCAGAAAGCCCACAGTGATTAATGAGACCAGACAGAAAGGAATTTGGAAAGATAGCACTGGTGGTCAGAGATAAGCACAAATACATACCAAAGGCCAGTAATAAATGAGTAAAGAGTGCCATCTAGTAGTTGTTGGAAACAAAGTTTTCTATACGTCTCAAATGTACATTTTGCCTTTTTTGGAGTTTGTAACTTAAAACTAACCAATCAAATGCTTGTAAAGTTATCTCTAGCTAATCCTGAGAAAGCCCCCATTTCTGATGTCACACGCCAGCCAATGAGAGACTCCTCAGACAAAGGAGTCAGAATCAAATATAAGGGAGAGGCTCACACTGGAGAATTGCTCTCTCTGAGGGCGCTGAGAGTTCCCACATGGCTCTCTTTGCTTTGGGCAAGGAGTCCCTGAGAGGCCCATTGCTGGCAACAAAATAAAGCTTGCAGGTGATCACCACTCTTGCTTACTGAGTTTGCTTTTGAGTTTGCTTTTGACCTTGCAACAGATACTGCAGCTCGCTCACACACACACACACACACACACACACACACACACACACACACACACACACAGAGGCAGTGCAGCTCATCACGCACAGACACAACCAGATAGTGCAGCTCAAACACACACGCACCCAGGCAGTACAGCTCAACACACACTCTCTCACACAGACACAAATGAATAGTTCAGCTCAAACACACCCTCCCAGGCAGTGCAACTCAATGCTCACTCTCTCACACACAGACACAACTGGATAGTGCAGCTCACACACACACACACACACACAGGCAGTACAGCTCAACACACATTCTCATAGACACAACTGGATAGTGCAGCTCAAACACACACACACACCCTCAGGCAGTGTAGCTCAATTCACAGACACACACAACAGGATAGTGCAGTTCAAACACACACACACCCACACCCAGACAGTGCAGCTCAACACACACACACACACACATAACCAGACAGTGCAGGTCATGCACGCATGCACACAACTGCTCAATGCAGCTCAAAACACACGTACAACCAGACAGAGCAGCTCAAAACACACACATAACTGGACAATGTAGCTCAAAACACACACACATCCAGATAGTGCAGTTCAAAACACACACACACACACACACACACTCCTGAACAGTGCAACTCAAAAACACACAGGCACGCCTGGCTCCTTGGAGGGACTGCCTGCATGAGCAAGAGAACTGTGACCTTGCCTAAGATTCCGGCTCCCTTTCTGTCCAAACCACAATGGAAAATCCCAGGGTCTGATTCTATCACTGGAAAATCACAGGGCAGTTTTTTTGCAGACCTGGAAAGCAGCTGCTGAGATCTTCCAGGAGTGTCCACGGCAGAGGCTGACACACAGGTGGGCGCATGGAAAACCTTGGAAAAAGTTACATTCGAATCAACTTGAGGCCAAACTGACTTTTGAGGCTCCTACTCATGTGGCTGTTTCATTCACAAATAGTGTGTGAGTGTGCAAGTGGAGGTCAGTGTTTTACATGGAGGAGAATGTGTGGGTGAGGGGAACAAAACACACACACACACCCTGCTGTGTTGCATTCCTTGAAGCAGTTTTCTTCCCAGCCTGTATCACTTCCTGATCAGGAGAGATGCTGCAAGCGACAGGGGGGAGGATACTTTTGCTTCTCTCCCCTGCATGTCTGTTTTACCTCTTCTTTAACCTCAAAATAACCTTGTGAAGTTCTTTAGACTGAGAGATGGTGGAGTTCAGATTAGCCACTGATCTTTTGCAGGCTTACAGCCTTCCATGCTAACTGCTGTTCCTCCCTGGCTCATTATGTACCTGAACTTTGTGAATTTGCTTCTCTCTCTCCCCCTCCCTGTTCCTTGAATAAGGATGTTTGGCTAGGACCTGCCTCTTTTTTATCCATTGTATTGTCCTTTGTAGAGTGTTAACTGCTTAATAAATAACTAGCTAAATAAACAGTAATTCTGAAGGATCACTCCAAACATTTACCCTAGCTGGAGAATGTGCTTCCATACAGTTAGACACAATGATGTTAACTACGTTCATTTATACTGTTGATGGAAAAATTCACAGGTATCCCTGCAAGGAAATTTAATACTAAGTAAGGGTCAATTAAACTATGTATGATAGCTCTTTGTGTAGCCTGTGACAGCATAACCTTTGTCTTGCCTGAAACAGAGCAGATTCAGCAAGGCAGACTGAGGGCCCAATCCTAGCACAATGCAGCCCCAAGATAAAGGAACAAATGTTCCCATACCTTAAGGCAGCCATTTTCAACCACTGTGCCCTGGCACACTGCTGTGCTGCGAGTGGTCCACAGGTGTGCTACAGGAATTTAGTGGAAGGTCATTTATTAATAGGGCCAATGGGAGATGTGAGCCCCCACTGGCAGCATGGTGTGCCTTGTCAATTGTCAAAAACCTGGTGGTGTGCCTTGACCATTTTTAGTACCTTGTCAGTGTGCCTTGAGATGAAAAAGGTTGAAAATCACCGCCTTAAAATCGCCTCTGTGACTGCTGCCCCATGACAAGTTGCAGTGCATGCCCCATTGGCACAGCAGCACTGGCACTGGAAAATTGGATAGGATTGGGCCCTGAGGCTGTAATCCACTGCATGCTTTCCTGGGCGTTAGCCCCATTGGACTCAATGAGACTTGCTTCTGAATGGATATGAATAGGATTGGGCTGTGAATTCCACTAGTCAGTCTCTGTTGCTAGCTAGAAACTTCAAAGCTGCCTGAAAGGTTCCTCTTTTCTGTAATGGTACTTGTTTGGTCCTAATGATTTATGCTGGGGTTGCATTTTCATCTTTGAATGTGCTTGTTTTGCACTTGATTTCATGTGGATGTTTTGCACTTCTTGTACTCTTGAGCAACAATTTATTTTGAGCTCTGTGCATAGAGCTGGATGCTGTGCTGAAATCAGGATCAGACCTCCAAAGATTTCTGACCCACGTGTTCTGACAATAAACTTGTTCAGTCTTTTGCTGACCTCAATCTGATTTTGACCAGTTATTGATTTCTTCTACACAATATAGGAAGCCTAACAAGTTCTCAGAATTCTCCATCTGCTTGCTGGATCTACATCCTCCAAACCTGTCAGGGTCAACCTTGTCCAAGACTGGACAGTGTCTCCTCTGAGTGCTGGTTATGGTGCAGTCACATGCCCAAGCAACCCTGCCCCCAGCAGAAACTGACTGGACGTGGTGTATCACGTAGCAGAGTGTATCATGTAGCAGAGTGATGTATCATACAGAGATGCAATGGGCAGCATCCTTTTTGAGTTGATACTAGGTTCCCCATAATCTTTACAACTTTTAAAAACTTTACATAATCTTTACAACTTTTTAAAAAATTTTGTATTGCACTGCTAGTAATCTTCCTCACACAGTTAGGATGGAAACTGCAGGTTTAAGAGCAGCTCAGTCCTCAGAATTCAGTAGGTGAAACTTCTCATTGCTTGGAGATAAAACCTTATCTGTCATTCACTAATGTCTGCAGAATTATGTTCTTGAAGGTGCAAGACCTGGTTAATGGGCCAGGCAGCTAAGTGTGATGTATATCTATGGCTGTTGCCCCATTAGGCTGCAATCCTAGACATGCTTATCTGTAAATCCCATTAGGCTCAGTGGGGCTTTCATCTGAGTAAACTGTGTAGTTCCTAGAATGGGAAACTTTCCTAGAAGAAGGCTCAATTGAAAGCTGGTATGTCACTTAGCTACCTGGCTGGAGGGCTGAGATAAGAGTGTGAGGTCACTAATCCCGCCCTCCCTTGGGTGGTCAGTAAAAAGGGCAAGTTTTTTTTTAAACAACTTCTGAGAAGAACAGGCCCGCAGATTTGATCTGAGGAACAGACAAGACAGACCAGAATGGATAAGCTGGGAATGAGCAAGCCCAGAACCAAAGCACCTTGAGGCGTAAAAGCAGTTTTTTAAGGGACTGATATAGCCTGTTATTTGCCTGCAGGCCAAATTTGTGCTGAATCAGTTTCTTTGATTTATTGGCTAGTGTTTCTGGGTCATGCATGGATGTACCTGCACATGAACACTGTTAACAGTATAATTTAGTACTGCACTTTCAAAGGTTAAGGCTCCGAGATTTAGTTTTTATAAGGGGATACAAGGCAATGCCTACTGTGTATTTTGGGAAGAATTTTAAAGATGTTACCTTGGTGGAAGTGGTTACTCTGTTGATGATGTAACTGTTCACCAATAAAAAGACACCCTAGGAAACTTAGGGCCCAATCCTATCCAATTTTCCAGCACTGTTACAACTGCAATGCAACACAAGGTAAGGGAACAAATGTTCCCATACCTTAAGAGGGCCTCTGTGACTACCTCCCCACCACAGGATGCAGTGCATGCCCCACTGGTATGGCTGCACTGGCACTGGAAAATTGGATAGGATTGGGCCCCCATGCAGCAGAGGCTTATGTCACTGTTTTCTGCTTGTAGATTTGAGAACTGATAAACAGGGTTGCCACTTGAGTTGGTGTGCTAAATGCCATTCCTGTTACTCAGCTGTGCAGCAACTACCTTGGCCACTTTTTTCTGCTCAATAGATTTGAAAAGGAAGGTGGAGGGGGAACAGAGCAGGAGAGGAGGGTGGTGGGCTAGAGTGTCTGAGACTCTCCAAGTTGCCACTCTTTTCCACACTTCCTCTTCTGTTCTGTTCCCCCCCCCCCTTTTTTTAATCCAAGAAGTGGAAGAAGCAGAGGCAGAGACCATTCACTAGGTTACCCCTTGATAAAATGGTTGACCTTATGTTTGGGACAAACCTGCTATAAAATAGCTAGTAAATACCAAGCCTGTGAATGATGAACATGGTTTCCATCTGAACATTACTTTCATAATTTAGATGTGTTTTGAAATGAGCTTTTTGACTGTTGACCTAATGTGGGATTCACACTTTAGTTGAGAAACTTTTCAGTTGAGAAACACCACTTACTACTGTTTCTGTAACTAGAAAAGGGATACAGTATTTCTTTTGAGAATCCTTTCTATTGTTTTAAGTATCTTATTTGTCTGCTGAGCCAGGATGTGAGAGTAACACTTAGGGATAGAGATTCTCTTGAATCAGGATTGTTAGGGAAAGATCAATTTGCTAACAATCATGGGCCCAGGACTCCTGATTCAGCTCCAGATTCCCTCCTTATGGGAATCAAACAGAAAGGAAGAGAGATGAGAACCTTAGATCAGTGGAAGAGGATATGCTTTGTATGTACAAGGTTATAGGTTCAAACCCTAGCATAGCAAAGTAGGGGCTGGAAAGGTTCCTGACTAAAACTCTAGAGGGCTGCTGCAAGCCAGTGTCCATTAATACTGAGCTAGATGGGCCAGTGGTATAAAGCAGTTTTCCTGCGTCCTCTTCCTTTCTGAATTCAGAGAGCAGGAGCCTCTGCTTGAGGCAACTGCCTCAGATGGCCTCATGAATGGGCTGGCCCAAATCATCGCCAGGTGATGAGTAACAACATTTATGCGTCCACCCCAGCCTGGAGCAGCACTTTCTGTAAACAATTTTATATATCCTTTATTATGTAGCCCTTGACAGAGAAGGAAAATACTTCACCCAATGTTGCTGGTGAGAATGAACACCACATTTCCCTCTCTCATGCTGAGCTCAGCTTCAAAAGATTTTCTTTAACCCTGTTCTGCCTAGCCCACAGGTGTACACATTTGATCCCTGTTGCGTATATGCAATATTGGGCAGAAATGGCTTAAAAGAATTTCAGTAAGGGTGTGCCTGTATCCATTATTTATTTTGTAACTCCTTAAAAGGGGGAATCAAGTGCAAGGTTATGTTCTACCCCCCTGCAGTGTCCCACTCTTTCAAAGACACTTTTGGGCATAATTTTTAAAAAACCATCTTTAAAAAATGGTGTGTGTTCTCCTTGTCCAGAAAGTTCAGGAATATTTTATTTTTCATTTCCCTTTACCACTTATATTAACTAGGATAGAAACTGCATGCCATGCTACCTACAATTTCATTGCTTCGCGTACTTGTAAAGAAATAATGGAATCATTCACATGTCTGTTCAGAAGTCAGGTTGGGAGCACACATATCTGTGCATGCTTAGTTTGGCCCCAAGACTGCAAGCCTTTTGTTCTTTACCCAGAAGTGACCCTCAATGAATTCAGTGGGACTTAGTTCCAGATAAGTATATATAGGACTGCAGCCTAGGGTGACACAACATGAGATGAGCTCTGCTGGATCAGACCAAGGGTCAACAACATTTCAAATTGTACACTAATTTTTTAAAAAAAGGATTGAGCACTTGTTGGTTGCGCCAGTGCCTGTGTGCTCAGAGACCAATACTCTAAGGTGGGAACAAATATACTGATTAAGGGCCCAATCCTATCCAATTTTCCAGTGCTGGAGCAGATGTGCCAATGGGGTGTGCACTGCATCCTCTGATAGAGAGGCAGTCACAGAGGCTTTCTCAAGGTATTTGTTCCCATACCTAAGGCTGCATTGCGGCTGCACTAATGCTGGAAAGTTGGATAGGATTGGGCCCTAAAAGGTCTGCCACAGGTCCATCTAGTCGAGCATCCTTTCTGCAGCAGTCAACCAGAGGGAGGATGAATGCATCAATGGCTAGTAAGTCTTAATGGCTACATATTTCCTCCAGTTTGGAGGCAATGTGCCTCTGAATCCCATTTGCTCAAGAGCAGTGGCAGGAGAGGGATTGATTATCTCCACCTTGTGGACTTCCCAGGGGCTTGTGGTTGGCTACGGTGGCCAGGATGTTAGAATCAATAGTCCTTAGGCTTGATGCAGTGGGTTCTTCCTATATTTTTAGATTTTTTATTATTTTTTGGTGAAAGGTGAAAATTCAGAGAGGAGATCTGGAATATCCCTGAGGGGCAACAGGCTCCTAGACAACTCCCTGTAGCTATGGTCCTCATAGGGCACAAGTGCAGGTGGATTATATTTAGATAGGCAGTGGAAGACAAATTGTGGGGAAACTGGACACCTACAAGGATGATGGGAAGCAATTTTGTAGGGGAAAACTGATTTTTGGCTATTAACAAGGCATGAGGCAGCTTTACCCTGAAACTTCAATATAGTAACTGCAAAATCTATCATCGTTCTAAATATTCCACAAGTGACATAAAGTCAATTTTTCAACATTTCAATGCCCTCATTTTCTTTTCCAATTTTGTTTAGAATCACTAGTGATAAATGGTGGCTATTTTATCCAAACTTACCACCCCAAGAGCCTGAAATTGAATATGTTTCTAATTTCAAAAATGGCACATCCACCAGTTCATATTTATAAGGTAGCTCCTAGAAAATGAGTTATGCTTGCAGATTTATTGTGGTGGCTATTTGGTAATCATGAAACACTGATGGGTTTTTGTATAATTAAAGAAAGGGGGGAAGGGGAAATATAGTGAGCTCAAAAGTGTGAAGGATGTTGCTGTCTGCAAGCTTACCACTTGAAAAAGGCTGGAGGATGGAGGGCTGCCAGGCCAGATGCATCCAAAACTGTGAGGATCCCCATGAGATAGAGCCTGGTCATGTCACAAGACTGTCAACCCCTGGAAAAACAGAAAGGAAAATCTGGTAGTGCGGTAGAACCCAGCAGTGGCCCTGAAATGACCTGAAATTAACCCTTCTTGCCTGTCTGCCTGAGAAAAAGGGTAATTTGTGGCAACTCTTAGCCTAGCTGCAAGTTTTTTTTGTTAGGCACTGGAGCCTTCATTCTAGAATCCCTGAAGGTCAAGCAGACAGTGTGACCCGGAATGCTAGTTCCACAACCCAGAATCCTCCTGATCCAGGTAATTGGAACCATACCAAGGAGCCAACCCCATACCTGCTGTTTTAGGCATCTGCTAGAACTGTTGTACTTCTTAGGTCTGAAGAACTAATCTCACTGAGGGGAGGGCTGACCCATCCATGAGACTAACTGAGGCAGTTATTTCAGGCACTTGGTTGGTGGGGTGCCAGCCTCTATTCACCCGCTTGCTTTACTGCAGCTGCTCCTCCTTACTGAACTGGAAGAGGCAGGGGGAACAAAGCATCTCTGATGCTATAGCTCACCACCCTCCTCCGCACTGCCTATTCTGATCCACCCTCCCTCTTCCTTTTCCAATCTAGGGAGTGGGAGGAACAGAAGGTGGCACGTCACCAGGTAAGGAAAAGCAACACTTCGCACACTATCTCAGGTATTGAGAGGTCTTGGGATGGCCCTGCTATGGGTGATTAGTAGGCTAAACTTTTGTGCTTCCTGTCTCTCAGGGATGGCCCTTGGGCTTCTGAGATGGTGCAGCAATGAACTACCTCCTTGTGCAGCACCCTGTTTTTCCATGTACCACCTTGTGTGAATGCCCACCCTCTGACTGCTGTTTCCCCTCCCACTTCAGTTCCCTAGATTTTACGAAGGTATAGGAGAACAGAATGGAGGTGGAACCGCAGAGGAGAGGAGAATGGTAGGTTAGAATGGAAACACACCATAAATGTGTAAACAGCAACAGGGAATAACCCAGAACTTAGGAGAAGGTCCCTATGAACTCAGTTGGTCTTAGTTCTTTGTTCACTTTTATAGGAGTGAGTTCTGAGAATGCTCTGACCAGTTGGCTCTTGCTGCAGCTCATTTTACATATTTATTTATACAGGTATTTATATACTGCCTTTCTTTGGTCATCAGATTTCTCCTCCGACTTTAATCCAAGGCAGTTTACATAGACAGGCTGTTCTAAACCCCCGTAGGGATTTTTACAATTGAATAGTTCTAGTCTTTCATAGAACTCCTCCTTCCAACTGGATTCCTTCCTGGTCTGGCCTCTCTCTGGCCCTTCGCCTTGACGGCAACTCCTCTCTGCCACTGAGGGTCAGCTCATCAGTATATCAGCGTGTCCTCAGTTCTTGGGTACTTCCGGTTGTTTTGAACTGGCAGCCTCAGATCTTCAGGCATACAAGGCGGCAGCTCTACCAACTAAGCCAGACCTCCTGCCTTTGCTGTATGACATATGACTTTGCTGTAACTTTCCCCCAAGCTCTTCTAGGAGTTGTGTTCTTGGAAGCAATCTTCCTCACTTGCTTAGTTGCTGATGTGACCATTGGATCAGTAATACATGAAGGCTATTATTTTGTGATGAGAAGCCTCTGGATTCTCTGAAGAGGGGATGAAGAGTCACATTAGATCACTGAAAGGGCTATCACTCTGTGATACCCAGCTTTCCTGTTGTTTTGCTTACTGCTTTTTAAGGGCACTAAATTGCTTTGAAATGTCCCAAAGGGATGAACCTATTCCCTGTACTTTGCTGGATTACTCTTCCAGCACAAAGGGAAACATTTAAAGGCAATTTTATGCATTTGGGGAAGGAGCCAAATAATTATAATTAAAAAAACAAACCCCAGTCTGCCTCGTTATGTAATTGACACTAACCACAAAGAGTAAACACACACACATAATAACCTAAATAGTCCAATACTCCAAACATTCCATCAGCCGAAACTCCCTTTAGGGCTGCAAGCTAATTATGGCATTTTTAAAAAAGTAGTAGCTTACATTTGCTTATGCAACTAAAACAAAACATACAAACCCTTCTGATATTAAGCCAGAGTTTGGCATGCAAGAACACATGAACCCGGTTGGATTATCCAGGCAATCAGATGCTTCAGAAGTTCGCATGCAGGGCATGAAGGTATACAGCCCTCCCCCATGGGTTATCCCTAATAACCGCTATTCAGAGGCATGTGAATATGACCCTGAACACAGAGGTTCCATTTAGGCCGGGCTGTCCATGACACAGCCTGAGGTGGGTGTCTCCAGATGGCAGATAGACAAAGGGCACTTGCCTCCATCCACCCACCCATCTTTGTTGCTGCTCCTCCTCCTTCCACTTCCAGTATTCAAAAAGGATGAGATGAACAGAGCAGAAAAGGAACTGTGGAGGAGAGGAGAGGACTAGATGGGCCTATGGGCTGATCCAGTGGGGCTGTTCTTATGTCTCTGACCACTGTCCTCTCCTCCACACTTTCCCTTCTGCAATATTCTTCTCACCTTTTTTGAATGAGCGGAAGAGTGGTGGAAGAAACAGTCTGTGTGCCACTAGCTAGGGGGTTGGTGGTGTTGGCATTTCACCCATTGCTTCAGACAGCAGGAACACTTGGGCTGGCTTTGTTTCGCTTGTGACATGCCAGCAAGTATGCTCTTGTGAGCCACCTTGAGTTCCACTGTGTTATAGAAAGGTGGCATAGAAATATTTTAAGTAAGGGATTCAGCTCCCTGGTGGACTGGGCCCCATGTAACTAACAACAACCTATTAAGGGCTCAATCCTATCCAACTTTCCAGTGCTGGTGCAGCCATAATGCAGCTCCAAGGAAAGGGAACAAACATTCCCTTACCTAGAGGAGGCCTCCATGGCTGCCCCCCATCAGAGGATGCAGCTCATGCCCCATTGGCACAGCTGCACCAGCACTGGAAAGTTGGATAGGATTTGGCTCTAAGGCAGCTGCTATCAACTTTTGATATCTCATTTCTTTGCCAAAGTTCACATCCTTCTCCCCACCCCTTCAAATACTCCCCATCCCTAATTTATTTAAAAGCAAAGATGGGTGATCTGTAAACAGAATATCTGCTCAAAGAAGTCAAACCTGATAAAACTAGAGACTGGCCACTGTAGCCATCATTTTCATTATGAATCATTGGGTTCCTGAGGCTTTGATTGAAATAAAGTGGAGATTAAATTACTTTGTGAACACTGGCATTGCTAGGGGGGGTGCAGGCTGCACCAGGTGTCGCGCAAGGGGGGGTGACACACCCTGGGGTGAGGATGCGCTAACATCATGGGGTTAGGGGCTACTGCGTAATGCCATACACCATTGGATGCGGAATGGCCAGTGAAGTACAGTGCAAAAAACAGAATTGAAACCACTCCTTTCCTTCAAAAGTTATGGCCCAAAAACTGGAAGGAAAAAATGCATGGAGCCCTATGGAAAGTGAAAGTGAGTCGTATCGTGCGTTTTCTTGCGAGTAGGTGGACTTGCCATAGTCTTTTGGAAAGGGCAGGGTGAGAGGCTCCAAGGACGTCAGAATGGTCCTCATCCAATGAGTGCAGCCCCCAAAAACTCAAAAGGGAGAAGGAGGTCCCTCCTTCCTAGCTGCCTCCCTCCCAGTCTACGGAGCCTTATGGAAAGCAAAGCAGCCTCACAGTTGCGTTTACTCGCGAGTAGGCAGACCTGTCTTGGCTGGTTGTCAGGCCAGGCAAAGGGGAATGTGAGTAGAACAGAAGGGTCCTGATCCGATGGAGCTGGAGTGCAACAGGAGGCAGCCTCCCCCCCCCCTAAAAAGAACAAAAAAGAGGCTTGAAAGGTAAGGGGAAAGTTTTCTATTTTGCACTTCACAAGTCTTTATTCTTTATTCTGATGTGCCTGAAATAGAAGAACTTTAAACTGGGCACTGGGAGGGCTGGAAATCTCACTGATTCTTTTTGGGGGGGTTGTCACTGCAGGCACTATGGCACTTTGTTATTGCATTGACCACTATGGGACTTAATTCAGAGTAGACATGCATAGGCTTGTGCTCACAGGCTGCAATCCTACCCACACTTTAATGAGAGTAAGCCCATTGACGACTATGGGAGTAGACATGCATAGGATTGAGCTCACAGGCTGCAATCCTACCCATACTTCAGAGTAGACATGCATAGGATTGGGCTCACAGGTTGCAATCCTACCTACCCTTCAGAGTAGACATGCATAGGATTGGGCTCACAGGCTGCAATCCTACCCACACTTTCCTGAGAGTAAGCCCCATTGACCACAATAGGACTTACTTCAGAGTAGATTCACTTGGTGGAACAGGACTGGCTCCCCTTATGTAATTATTTTATTTTAATTTAATTATTTATAATTATTTATTTTAATTACTTGATGATGTCACTTCTGGCCATGACATCACTTCCGATGGGTCCTGGACAGACTGTAATTCTAAAAAGTGGTTACTATGGTAAATTCAAACATGAAAGCAGAAGCAACTTTATCACTGCTGCACCGGGAATGGACTAATTTACCCCCCAGGCTCTGGATGAAGCAAACTCCAAATCCCTCCTTGTACTCAGACTAGTAAAAATGCCCATCACTAAAGGAAATAGAGAGCTAGATTTTGCAGCAGACATTTTACCCTTTGGGGTCTGACCAAAGAAAAGCCCTGCTGGGTCAGACCAGAAGACCCATCTAGTCCAACATCCTTATTCCAACAGGGGGCAACCAGATGCTTTTGGAAACCCCTCAGGCAGCATTTGAAGGCAAGAAGCCAATTCCTGCTGTGGTCTGTCTCCCACCACCCAATTACTGCAGTGTTGAAAAGCCAGTTTCTGATTGTTATTTTGCAAGATCAGGCCTCTGGGGCAGAAACCTTGACATGAGAGAGCCAAAGGGGCTGGGGAATAATTGAAGAAGAGCCAGGTAAACCTCACACACATTTTAAGTTATTTAATTGCATACAATATTAATTGAAAATTATTTTATGTGATAAAACTTTAAAGACGGCGGCCTAGTGCTTATCTGTTGTTGCAGCATCTCTGAGCAGTGAGGCCTTATTAATTATTACTAATTTCCTAAACATGCTTACTGAGGAGTAAATCCCATTGAACTCAGTGGGACTTACTGCAGTGGGTAGACACACATAGAGGTGCACTGTTAGTGAGCATCTGTGTAGAATCCTGCCTGCCCCATTTCCCTTATAGCCCTACAAATAAAAAAGGCTTTAGTGAGCTCTTCAACCCTTTCTTGTCATTGTAAGCATGGCCAACCCAGCCATGAGGAAACCTGATGTGGCTTGCATCAACAGGGGGTGATTGATTTGGGGTACCCTTCACCTTGAATCTGCTGCCACCTCCCTCCAGCCTGTCGTGGACACGAACCACATTGATATACTCCCTGCCAGCTCAGGGCCCAATCCTATCCAGTTTTCCAGTGCAGGTGCAGCAGTGCTAATGGGGCATACACTGCTTCCTGTGGTGGGGAGGCAGTCATGGAGGCCTCCTCAAGGTAATGAAATGTTTGTTCCATTATCTTGGGGCTGAACTGTCCTTGCTAGAAAGTTGGATAGGTCTGGGCCCTCAAGCAGATCATCTGTCACCTGTGTTCTGTCTCCTGGTTTTCACAAACCAAATAGTGTGGAATTTCAGTCTGATTTAAAGGGACTGTGCAGATGAAGTGGAGCTCATTTGGCCATGTGGTCCCTTGAAGTAATCCCTTAAGTTCTGCACTTCTGGGCTTGCAAAACTACACTAGGGAGCACAGTAAGAGGTTTCTTATTTAACATGTTGCAGTAGAGGTGGCAGCTGTGGACCTGAGACAGCATTGGACAGCTGCCCCTGGTTGCAAGTAACAAGTCCCCAGGCCACCAGCTGTGCTCACAGAAGTGGACACATTGATCCATAGTTGTTCCTGCTATAAGGAAGAGGCTTCTCAAGGTGCTACTGCCTCCTGCTCTCTACTCTGCACTGACCTTGCTACCAGTATGCTGCCACTCCACTTCTGGTGAGATCAGGCCAGGCAGATCAGTGTAACGCTGTCCCCACATCAGTGCAGCCAAGTAGCACCTGTCACATTGTGAACAGCACTGAAATAGACTGACTTACTCTGAGTAGCTCATGTGTGGCTCTCCAGTCTCCCACCCAGGCAGCTTACAGGCCAGCCTGCCTGGCTTCAGCCATGAAATGGACTCATATGCCTTCCAGAGCAGACATCAAATTTGTTCAACAAAAACAATGGAATGCAGGAGGTATTGATATCCCAAATACACAATATTGCAGGATTATAAGATTTGAGAACAAATCATATTCACGAGATGCGATGCATCTCCAGGCTAGATCTTTGTTTTAAAACCAAAGTCTCAAATTCTCTCAGAGAACCTCTGAAAGGCACCCTAGACTGTCTGGCTTAACTCTAGTGAATGGGCTTAATGCCAGTCCACTGACCCATTTCTCTCTCTCTCTATCACTCTCCTTTTTCTAATCTGTCAATCCATTTTCTCTCTCCTCCCAGGAAACCAAACATTAAACACATGTGTATCCCAGGAAAATACTCCTGTTTTCAGTTAAAATGTGGTCATATTTATGTCAGGACTGACCCTAGACCTGCTGGTGCCTGAAGTGATGCGCCAAATCTGGCCTGTCTCCCCTTGCCTGGCACCTTGCCACACCTAATGTCATCCTCCTTGCTTGGCAACACACTAGCTGCAGCCTCTGCCATTCCTCCTCTTTGGAAAAGAAGAGGAAGAGGAGAATGCATTGAAAGAAGAATTGTGGAGGAGACAAGAGGGGTAGGCTAGAGTGTCTCCTCCACACTTCTTCTACTCCATTCCTCTCATCCTTTTCAATTCCAGAGGAGGAATAGTGAAGGAGATGGGCAGAGTTGGGTGCCCCTTGCTAGTCCACTGCCTGAGGCAAGTGCCTTAGTTGGCCTTATGGGCAGGGCAGCCCTGGTTAGCACCCTTGTTAAGAAGCATGTTTTTCCTTCCCATCATGTTGGGAAGATTTGCAGAACTTAATCGAGCTAATCTATTTCAACACTTTACACTATTCGTTTGAATGAGGGAGGGGGGGTTGCAATTAGGATAACAGATAAAAGCCCTCTGTCCTCCATCATGTTTATAAATGATCAAGTTATTGCTACTGACTCAAGAGAGAGCCCTGAAAATCTAAGGTGAAGAATTCGTATCTACAGAAACAATAGACCATACACTCCATAGAAATCTGGGGGAAAACCCAATCTTTTCTCACTATGTCCCCTAGATGGCAATCTAATGATACATTTGGAATGAAGCTGAATTTAAAAATAAAACAGCCACAATGAAAAAGGCCTGTATATACCGAAACCCATTAATGTCTTAAGCATGCTGAACTCTGTGGCTAGTGTAGCGTTCCTTTCCTCTGCAATGTGGAGAAGGTACAGAGAGAATTTTTCTCCTCTCCCAGAATAAGTGAACCATATGAATTCATGGGCACTGGCTTCAGAACAGACCCCACCCCCTAAAAGGACCCC